>NC_138526.1:27019739-28236405 GCF_000230855.2 Cajanus cajan
ATTTCTGTTAGAAATTTTTGACAGATATAAATTCGTCAGAAATCTCCGACGGATTAAAATCTGTCGGAAATTTTCGTCAGAAATATAGATTTTTCGACGGATTTTGATCCGTCGAAATTTTTTTTTTCGACGGATTCATTATCCGTCGGAAATTTGTGTTTTTCTTGTAGTGGTAGTTTAGCTTTGATTCTTCCTCGGAGCACTTCTAGTTGGAGTTGAGTTGCAATTCAAAGTCTCAAAGCTGAGAGTTGTAGATTGGAGTTGTCGTTCGACAAAAGCCGATAGTTAGAGTTCTTCATACATTCTTCCTTTTCTTCTATTTGAAAGATTTGAAGGGAAGCTAGTTGATTGATAATGGTTGAGTTTTTGTTGTTTGTTGCTTGGATTCATTGTTTTATAGATTGATTATTGTATTGAGTTATGATTGAAGTATGAGTTTTAAGTATTTGGGTGTTTTATACTTGTTGGGAGAAAATGATGATCATTGTGCTCAAACGTGGATGCATGTTGTAATTTTGGTTGGAGAAGAGTTGATTGTGTAGTACATATGTATTTTCTGGAATTGCATATTGGTTTTGCTGAAAAATTGTAGGTTTTGGAGTCAAATCATGATTCTGCCAAGTGCATAAAACACTATCACGATGGACATAGCTTCACGTCACTGGGCATGATGTAGGTTAGAGACTATTTGTCTCACTGACACCAGGTGTATGATGGGTAGCCATTCGAGAGTTAGAAGGGAACTCTCTAACTTGGTGACGTCAGATGTAGGATTGATGATGCCAAATGTGATCAAGTTAGTGACTCTTTACCTGGACGACATCAAACGCTGACTTTGTGGCGTCGAACGTGGGTCAAGCAAAACCTTTTTGCCTAAATAATGTCGAATGTGGATTTTTTAATGTCATGCATGGTGTACACAAAGACTTCTTTTATCATTCATATCAAGCACAAGTAGAATGTGTGGGCAAGCAAGAGACTCTCTACCTCACCGGTGCCAACGCAAGTTAAATGGTGCTAGATGTGGTGATGTTGAATGAAGATTTTAACTTAGATGATTTTAAATGTTGAATTATGATGATAATTGCTTCATATGATGATGTTCTAAGATGAGTAAGTTGAAAGCTTATTAGTGGTAGATTTTTATGATGATAAGATATAATGACTTGATAGGTCACTACACTTAGTATAGCACAATTATTCTACAATGAAAAACATAAAATAATTAGCTACACTAAGGTTTTCATGCAACAACACCTAGATATTAAAGTTAGATGAAAAACACATAGAAGAGGGGTTGAATATGTGTGTGTGTATAAAGGAATTTTAAAACATTTTCACGAGAAGGCTCATTTTCGTCTAGTAAAATGATATTAGTTAAAATTAAACTGGAATTGCCCAAGGTTAGTTTAACAAAATACTTTTGCGTCTGGGATCTTATCATCTGCTTAGGGAAAATACTTCTTAAACGAAAACCATTCTTTAGGATATCAAGTTGAACAAGTATGATTTTCGTCTGAAGATAGTTTTAATAAACGATAAGCATTAGACGAAGTTTTCAGTATATTAGATCGACCAAATAAAGTTCGTTTGAAAACATTAAAGTATAGTGCAAGTATTTTATACTGGTTCACTCAAATTGAGCTACGCCCAATCTCCTTCAAGTGAAGGGTTCCACTAGATAATCAATTAAGTGCAAGAATTATTTGTTCAGCCTCTTCAGGCTCGTAGTGAGTATTATGGACCATCTAGGTCACGACCACTCCTGGTCCCAAGTATTATCAACCACTCTTAGCTCGTCAACTTCACTTTTTGATGCTAGTATTCTTTTTTCAGCCATTTCTGGCTCCCAATGAGTATTCTCGACCAACTCCTGGCTCGGTAACTTCACCATTAGCGCTAGTATTCTTTACTTAGCCACTTCTGGCTCTTAGTGAGTATTGTCGACCAACTCCTGGCCCGTCAACTTCACTCATCGCCGCTAGTATTCTTTAATCAGCCACTTCTAGCTCACAGTGAGTATTCTTTGACAAGCCTCTCCAGGCTTTACAAGTATTCTTTCCCTAGCCTCTTCAAGCTTTACAAGTATTCACTCGACAGGTTTGGTTTGAGTGTTTGGGTTATTCTCATAGAGAGGATACATAGGTTTATACACTTACTAAGGAATGCAACCTTAGTTCTTACAACGATTAAGTGATTAGATTAATCTCACAGAGATGATACATAAGTTGGTACACTCACTAAGGTTCATGTTCCTAAGATAGACTTGGAACTCCTTGGTCTACAGAGATGAATACACTATGGTACATTTGACTCTTTACGCTCTATCTCTGATTTCGTTGTTTCATGGGCTGGATATCACTCTTTGTTTAACTTTAATCAGTCTAAACCAAACAGCCAACCATTTTCGATTTGAGGTAGTGATATATATAGTCCTTGTAGAATTTGCCCGTTGCAAGTGTCCGTCAAAATAGATATATTCGTTCAAGACTAGTTTGATCTCTCATTTAATGCCTAAGATCTTGCATTAAATGTTACTTCCTGTTTAAGGACCTTGCGTGAAGTCTTCTTTGTCTTGTTAGTAGCTGTGTCTGAATTTAGCAGAGACCTAGAAACCTTTTTGTCCTTTTTCTGTCACATAGTTGTAGAGTGTTATCGTTATCTAAAAAAGTGATGTACTTTTTCTGACACATGCATGCTTTTGCTTTTGCGTGCTTTTCTTCTTCTTCTTTCATCACGCTATCATGTTGAGAGCATTTACGTGATTGTAGACGATGCCTTAATTTATCCTTTGAGACTTGATTCTTTAAGTGCTTTCATGGCAGTCTTCGCCAATGTTTACTAGTCATATGCATCTCAATCTGTGATTTTGCCTGAGCATTTGAGTTTAATGCTTTGACTTTCTCTTGATCTGTTCATTGTTACAAATGGAAAAACTTTGTTCTTTATCTGACGTGTCTTTCAGTTTATGTTGTCCTTCGTCTTGTCTGTTGTTGACTATTGGACTTTCTTTGATGTTTAATCTATTTTTGTCTTGTTCTTGATTTGGTCTTGTTTTGGCCTTTCATTTGATACTTCAAGACTTTGACTGGTTGTCCTTCGTCTTGTCTGTTGTTGACTACTGGACTTTCTTTGATGTTTAATCTATTTTTGCCTTGTTCTTGATTTGGTCTTGTTTTGGCCTTTCATTTGATACTTCAAGACTTTGACCGGCTGTCCTTCGTCTTGTCTGTTGTTGACTATTGGACTTTATTTGATGTTTAATCTATTTTTGTCTTGTTCTTGATTTGGTCTTTGTTTTGGCCTTTCATTTGATACTTCGAGACTTTGACTAGTAGTACGCTTCTTCTTATATTGGTTGTCTTTTCGTCTAACTTGATGTTTTTCTTCCTTTCTCTTGGCACATGCACTTTACTATTCCTTTGACTTTCCTGTACTTATGTTTTTCTGAAACACTAGCATCCTTGTTAGGAATAACAACATGTATTATATTTGTCTCATTCAAAACCTTGGTGGGAATTACTTCGTTTGAATCAACATATATTCATGCAACAAATATATGTATAAGGTGTAGAAAATATAAAATAATTCCTTATAATATAACTAAAAAAATAAACCTTTATTGGGTTACATATAAACCCTGTACATATATACAATATACATCAAAACATACAAGGTACTGAAAACATAAACCTACGGCCAGTAAAGCATCTATATATAACAACACTACATTAGAGTAGTGTACTCAAAATAGGTCATCCCCAACATGCGGTTCACCAATAAGACAAGTCATCCAATCTAATCCTGTCCTGCCCTATATGTTATAAGATCATTGTAGTTCAACAACAAGAAAAAGAAAAGGTAAACTTGTGAAAGAATCACAATAACAAGTAGTGAAATCCCAACTTAAGCAACATAATCAACCTAAAAAAATCAAGTTAGTCCATAGCATAACATCAACTTACTATCTTCATCCATAACATACAACAACTAGTACATCATGGAAAATATTCTCAACAATATTTTCAACATATACAAATTTAATCACAACTTTCAACAACTAATGCATCATCACCCATATCAACTTATGAAGATCTCCTACAATTGAGGTGAGCAATTTAAGTAACTTGACCCTACCAAACCACAACGAACCTATCACAACCAAGTCAAGTATAAACAACTTTTGGCCTCTTTGAGCACCTACTAAACAACTTAAACCGATTTTTCGAGTTGCACCACTTAAACAAGGAAAGTCTAGTACTATTTTCAAGGTAGAACAACTTGGATGTGATCCTACCACAATCTTAGGATGCATACCTAAGCATCGTATGGAATTAGACTATTGACTACCCTTCAAATACTATGCACCTTTCCAACAATCAGTTGAGAGTTTTAACCCTCGATATCATACATTGCTCAATATTTGGTAATTTATAACACGTATGGTTCAACTTGACCCCCATATGATTCCACATAAAAACCTAAAAAAGACAACTTAAAAACAACTTCGCATTTAGGAGTCAACTTACTAGTTGAAGGATTCTCAACTTTGGATTCTCAGAGCACCACAAATTATATCCACACAATGGGATATTTTAATTTTTAAAACAACTTTACTCTCCTCTAGTTTTTATGTATCTCAAATTAAACATGTATCTCATTACCACATGTTTATATAACTTAACATCTTAATTAACTAACAACTTATAATTTAATCAACTTTCATTCATAAGCAACTTACAACTTAAGCAACTTAAATATCATTATACTTCATCCTAGATCCATGCATAATGAACCAGAATTATACAACATCATAAATCATGTGAGTAATCAGTCTATTGAACTTATTCTCAACACTTAGTCAAATAAACAACAAGTTTTCATTTAGCAACCCATGCCTAGTGTCATTCTTTCAACACTCTATGTTATTGAGGCAGAGAGCCTCTGACTTGCCCATGCCTGAAGCCAATCCACCTACGCCCAACGTGGATGAGACAAAGAGCTTTTGTGTCAATCATGCCTAGTGTAGTTAGACCTATGCTTGACCTCGTTCAGGTAGATAGTCTTTGTCTAACCCACATCCGACGTCACAAAACTTGCATTGACGTCATCTAGGAAGAAAGCCACTAACTTTAACATGTCCAACGCCACCAATACTATGTTGAGTTAGACGAAGCAATCCCAGCAAGGTTTTGAATAAGACAGATATAATTCATATTGTTATTTCTAACAAGTGCGTTAGTGTTTCAGTAAAACACAAGTAAACATAAGAACAGGTAAAATAAAGCATGTGCAACCTTACCACATCAGAACTAAGACAAAGGATAAAAGCTATAGGACATCAATTGAAAATATTAAATAAAGCCAAGCCCAGCACAAGAGGGAAAATGATCAAGCCTCAGACGATACAAAACCAAGTCTGATCAAGAGCAAAATGAACGCTCAAACTATACTAGACTATATTAGACGAAAGGATGATTCAAGACCAAAAAGAATGATCAAGTACTGAACAAACATCAAAATGAAGCTCAAAGGTTAAAGATCAAATATCAGACGTTGGATAAGGAGGAGATGAAGAAACGGTTCAGAGATGAAGACTCAAGTTTCAGATGTAGACAAAGAGCATATAAAGCTAAGTAACAATAAGAAATTGTGCATACCATCTACACGCACGAGAATAAGATATGAAGACATCAGATTGTGTAAAGAAAAAAAGACAAATAGAAAACCATGAGTTCACAAGTCAAAGTTGTGTGTGTCAGAGCAAGTACAACTACTCTTCAAAGAAAGACAACACTCTCACAACCAAAATGCCAGAAGAGGTACAGACACATCTAAGTCATGATTAAAGTCATGATTAAAGTCAGACATAGAAGTAAACAAACTGCACAAAAAGACTTCTCATGGCATAGACCTGGCAAGCAAACATTTAATGCAAGGTCAAATGCATTAAATACAAGATTTACAAAGCACAAAATGAATCAAAACAAGAACATCAGATAACGATTGATCAAGCAGCAAGGCTAAATTTGATCAAAAGCCAGATAAACGTTTAAGTGCTAGTCAAGGCTTACCACAAGTCTAAGTCTTGAAGTATCAAAAAAAAGGCCAGAACAAGCACCAAAACAAAACTAAATCAAGAACAAGATGAAAAAAGGTCGAACATCAGACGAAATTCATGAAACCTTCAGAAAAAGTCCAGCAATCAACTTAGATGAAGAATAGTCGAGGCAAGGTACATCATAAGGATCAGACAAGTCAAGACAGATAGTAGATGAAGTAAATGATAGAGAAAACTGAACGTCAACAGATTAATAGATGGAATATGAATATGCGCCAAACGATCATAAAGTATAATATCAAGACGAGGGTGACAAGGACAACCTACAGCACAAACACAAAAATGTCAAGTGCAACTGCTCGAAAGCGCAAATCAGACAAAGCATGTGTTAAAAGTGAGGAAAATCAGTCATGCATCAAACTAAGGACAACACAAATTGAAGGATATTTTAGACGAAAACAAAATATGTCCATCTACAATGTTGACCAAAACATCACTGTCAAATACTCAAATAAAGAATAAGACATAAGACGCATGAGATTAATAGACGTAGACGAAGACTACCATGCCAACACTTAAAGAATCAAGTCTCAAAGGACTACTCAGGCATCGTCTACGATCACATAAGTACTCTCAACGTAAGAGTGTGATTAAAGGAAGAAAAGAAGAAGAAGAAACGCACACAAAAGTAAAAGCATGCATGTGTCAAAAAAAGTACATTACTTTTTCAGAAAAGGACAACGCCCTACAGCTACGTGACCAGAAAAGGACAAAAAGGTTCCTAGGTCTCTGCTAAATTCAGACACGGCTACTAACAAGGCAAAGAAAAATACATGCAACGTCCATGAACGGGAAGCAACATTTAATGCAAGGATCTGAGCATTAAATGAGGAGATCAAACTAGTCATAAATGACTATATCTACTTCAATAGACACTTGCAACTGGTAGATTCTACATGACTATATATATATATATCACTACCTCAAACCTTAAAAGGTTAGCTTTTGCCCCTGGGCTTTTGCATAAGAAAAAAGAAAGAGATATCAAGCCCAAGAAACAGAGAAATCAGATATGAGCGTTCATAGTTAAATGTACAATGTAGCATTGCATTTCTCTCTATAGACTAAGGAGTTCTAAGTGTAACTTAGGAACGTGTACCTTAGTGAGTGTAGAAACCTCTGTATCCTCTCTATGAGAGTAGCCCAAACACTCAAACCAAATCTGTTTAGTCATCATATGTAAAGCCTGAAGAGGCTAGGCAAACAATACTTGTAAAGCCTGGAGAGGCTTGTCAAAGAAAACTCACTAAGAACTAGAAATGACTGAGTAAAGAATACTAGCATTGATGAGTGAAGTCAACGGGCCAGGAGTTGCTCGAGAATATTCATTGGGAGCCAAAAGGGGTTGATTAAAGAATACTAACGTTAGTGAGTGAAGCTGGGAGGCCAGGAGTTGGTTGATAATACTCAATGACAGCCAGAAGTGGCTGATCAAAGAATACTAGCGTCAACAAGTGAAGTTGACAAACCAGGAGTGGTTGAGAATACTTGGGCAACCAGAAGTGGTTTAAGAATACTAGCCTCTGCGAGTGAAGCTGACGAGCCAGAAGTGGTTGAGAATACTTGAGACCAGGAGTGGTCGTGACCTGGGAGTCTATAATACTCGCTGCTAGCCTGAAAAAGCTGAACAAATAATACTTGTACTTAATTGTTTATTTAGTGGAACCCTTCATTTGAAGGAGACTAGACGTAGCTCAGTTTGAGTGAAAAAGTATAAAAATATTTGCTCTAAGCTTTAATGTTTTAGAAGCACTTTATTTGATTGATCTTAAATATGGAAAACTTCGTCCAATGATTATCGTCTATTAAAACCATCTTCAGACGAAAACCATACTTGTTTAACTTTCACCCTAAAGAACGGTTTTTGTTTAAAGAAGCATTTTATCTAAATAGACGATGAAACTCCTAGACTGAACAATGATTTTGTTAAACCAACCTGGGTAGTTTCTGTTCAGCTTTCACTAATATTATTTACTAGACGAAAGAGAGCCTTGTTGCGAAAAGATTTAAAAATTCCTTTGTTCACATACACACACATATTCAACCCTCCATTCTAATTTTCTATACATATATAACATATATGACACATTTCCAACATAAAACACAACATGTGACCATAACACTTCAAGAATCATCAATTTTTCACCCAAAACAACTCACTACTAGAAAATTACAAAATAGCGACTGAAATTAGCGACCAATATTGGTGGTCGCTAAATTGTATATGTTTTGTAGTGACTTCAATAAGCTACACATAACAAAAACTCTTTATTTCATAATTTCAATTTGTTCAACCATCCAAATATAGAATTATGAGCAAATTAAATTCAACAACTATAAACCAACATCAATCAACAAACTATTCCCTTAATTCAAATTGCTCGAAAAATCAAGAAAAGGGAAGGATACCGAGAGTTCCCGAGGTTTCCATAAAACTCTCTCTCAACTTAGATTCTTAGCTCCCAAATCCCTGAATCTTCAATCTCTCAACTCCACTTAGCTATGGGAAGGATCTAGAATGGATTTCCAAAATCAAAAGAGAAAGAATATCATTTGTGACACCCTCTACCCCAACATACATATATAATAATGATGAAAAGAACGTCTTATTGAGTTAAAAATCTTTAGAATTAAAACAACAATTCCAATAACATGAGAGTAGAGAATTCATATTCATCAACTTTAAAACATGATCAAATGCAAAAAAAAATTAAACGCGAGTTCTTCCAAAATATAATAATGAAATCCTAACTACGCCTAGGTATGCCCCGATGTCACCTATCTTATCAGAGCATGCTCAACTAAATCCTAAGCCTCATCACTAACATCATCATGTTGATGATCACCTGCAACACACTTTTAAACACATATAAAGAACAACAAAGGAGTGAGAAACATCTCACTCGGTTCCAAGTGTAGAAATAACAGTTAGGTAACACACACACAAATCATACAATCACAGTCATAAATACTCATTAATCATATGCAAATTCAATTTTTACAAATAATACATACACAGTCATTCATCATACAAAGATGTCATGGACTCGACTCATAGATGCATGCATGTGGCGCCAGTCACGTATCTCATGATCACATTTCTCATCATATCATCTCGTCATATCATCATGTTACGTCGTGGATGACCTTAAGGTACACCTTATTAACATGTTACATCGTGGGTGACCTTAAGGTACACCTTGTTAGCATGTTACGTCGTGGGTGACCCTAAGGTACACCTTGTTAGCATGTTATGTCGTGGGTGACCCAAGGTACACCTTGTTAGTTTGTTACATCACTGGTGACCCTAAGGTACATCTTGTTAGCTTGTTACATCACTGGTGACCCTAAGGTACACCTTGTTAGCTCATAAATGCACATGATGCATGTCACACATTCATGATTTCAATGACTCAACACTTCACTTATCATGTCTCATCACATCTCATATCGCATCATTTCATAATATCATTACAATTCATATGTTTACCTTTCACATTCTCACATCATATTCACATAGTCTCATATAAGAAATTTCTCGTAGTCATATACGTCAAAATAGTCATAAATCATACCAAGTAATTATCCAAAACATGAAGCCATCATCAATTTTACATATATTTCCTCAAAATCATCCGAAGATCATATTCCTAATTTTTACCTCATAGGGTTTCCCACAAGAACCCACAGAGCACTAAAATTCATATCAAAACTTGTCTATTTTCAAAATTAATCACATATTCATACATCTTATACAACAAGGAACACAACAGAAAAATTAGAAAGCAAAACAAAAAATATTTACATTTTGTCTGTTTCTCATAGGATTCTCTCAAGAACCCATAGAGCACTCTAATTCATATCAAAACTTATCTATTTTTGAAATTAAATACATCTTTACACTCAACATCACACAAGGAACACAATGAGACATTCAGAAAGCAAAACAGATCAGGCAAGGGATTGGGGGTCAATCCTACTTCACAACAATTATTCCTACACCACCGAGCGAGAGGCAAGGGATTGGAGGTCAATCCTACTACCCAATAATTATTTCCATACCCCCGAGCAAGGTTTCTCACTCCCCCTTACCTAGATAAGCAGAAGATAAAGCTAGAGCAGAATCTGGCTTATCTCCTTCTCTTAGTTCTCCTTTGTCTCCAGAGAGTGTGTCCAAAAATAGTGCCAGAGTGCTCCATTTATAGATTTTAGGAGTGGCCAGAACGGTCTATTTCAAATCCAGAATGGCCCGTTCTGGATCCTTTCATCACGTGGAAAATTCACATCTGGAATGGCCCATTCTCAAACTAGAACGGCCCGTTCCAGAGATGAGTTTTAACTGAAAACGTCCATATTTGAAACGGCCTGTTCCCAACTTTGGAACGGCCCGTTCCCAACTAGGCTTATAGGCATTTTGGTGGTTTGGAAAGGCCCGTTCCAATTTGGAAACGACCCGTTCTTGACTACCAAAATTAGGTCTTTTAGTAGTTTGGAATGACTCGTTCCAATTTGGGAAAGGCTCGTTCTAGGCTACTAAATCACCTCAATAAATCTTATAAAAATTACTAAATTACCCTCCATAAAAAGTATGAAAATTGGGGTGTTACATCATTGTCTCTAGAGTCCCTTTCTCTAACTTTTCTATCAATTTCCTTAAGATATGAACTTATAAAGTTCACATCTTAAGAAAAACCTTATATATTATTCTCTACACTTGGTCAACTTGACCCTAACTAAAACAACCTCAATAAAAATTTAACACTCAAAGGCCCCTTGACCTTTAAAGCTCTAAAATAAAAATAAATACAACAAATTCAACAATTTATCATCACATATCATATAACAAATCAATAAATCTTAAAATCACAATGTTACAAAAGATGTATAGTTTTGAAAAAAGTTGTATTGTGAATACATGATGCATGTAGTTGTGTTGTGTTGTTGACTTAGGACTAGAGGATTGATGTTGTTTTAAAAGATGAATATCCTATTGTGCAGATATGTGTTATGATGCTCTAAGAGCCTAGTTATTGAAAAACTTGAGTATAGTTGTCTCTTGAAGTGAAGTGTAGAGTCTACTCTAGGTTAATCCAACTAATTTAGAAATGACCAACTAAGTAAGGTACAAGGTCGGGAGCCAAAATTCTTGACTAAGTATTGGAAAGGGCACAATATTTGGAGAATAGTTAGTTAGATAATTCCATATAAGCTTAATTATGCATGTTAAGACCATGGTAGACTCACACCCAAGTTGTTCTTGTCCTGACAGGGATACTTGATTTTTTTAGTGCAAGTGGAAAAATACAAGAAATCATAATGTATTGTGGATTGATATCCAAATTTTTTGTTAATATAGCGATCCAAAAAGATCATAGTGTTAAGTTGGTTTGGTAAGGTTAAGTCACTAAGACTGTTCACCTTATTGTAAGAGATCTCTTAGTTGAAATGCATGACGACGCATTAAGTTGTTGTGTTGCTTAGTTGTGTTGTATTATAAATTGTTGTGTTGTTATAATACTATGTTGACTTGTTCAATTGAAAGGATTGCATTGCTATATTTCCCTATTGCAATATTGTTTAAGTTGTTATTTTGTTAGTTGTTGTGTTGTCACATGTTATGTTGAAGAATTGTATTATTGATATACTAAGTTGTATAATGTTATATGTTTCCTTTTTGGATTTAAGCTTACCCTTATATTTTCCTTATTGTTAGAATACGATAATCATATTATATGGGAATAAGGCTTGATTAGGCCAGAGGATGAGCTAGACTTTTAGGAGCTATGCTGCAAATAGTAGTGTCTCTATTTTGACTATTATATGACACCTATATATAGTAGTTGCTTGACCGATAAGATCTAGATCACTGTATATATGTGTGTGTGCATGTGTATAGTCTTTAGTTATAGTCCCATCCCACTTAGGGATTTATGTTTATGTTTTCGATTGATGAATTTTAAATATATTTATTGTTGCATGTATATCTAGAGACCGTAAAGTGTAAAGAATTGTCAGATCATTACAATTATCTTTTTAGTAACTTTAATTATTTAATTTTTATCATTTAATAAATTAAACAAATATATAGAGACCTATTTCCCTCTTCTATAATATATCTATCTATAACAATCGATAAGGGAAATACAATTTTTTTGGTTTTCATTTTCTTAAGACACACTTATTCTTTAACTAATTTATTTATATTTATCTAAGATATTTTTACTTTGACCCTTATTTTTTATTTGTATGCTAATTCTTATAACTAAAACCACTATTAAAATGTTGTAGATACCCAATTTCGTCTGGGGGCACTCAAACAAGGAAATGGACCTCCGTTGTGAAGGAAAGGAGCTCCCGAAGCATGGAAACCACTAGAACGGGCTGTTCCCAAAACGGAACAGGCTGTTCCAAAATAGGTTGATATATGGAAGATTTGAACCCAGAACGGGCCGTTCCGCTTTTGGAACGGGCCGTTCCAGATTCTTATTTTACCTATAATAACTTGCCCAGAACGGGCCGTTCTAAAACTGGAACGGGCCGTTCCCCTGGTTTGGAACGGGCCGTTCCAGAACAACTTTGTGTAAGTAAAATTCGAAACCAGAACGGGCCGTTCCACTTTTGAAACGGGCCGTTCCACTTTTGAAACGGGCCGTTCCAGTGTCTTATTTTACACATAACGGATTAGCCCAGAACGGGTCGTTCCGAATCCAGAACGGGCCGTTTTGGTTCGCTTCTGATTCCTATAAATAGGAGCCTTGGGCACAATTTTCCGGGGGGCCAGAGAAATTTCGAATAAGACTCCTTTGAGCACGAAAATTCTCTATCTCTCTCATTTCTATTGTATTTCTTGAGATTTGTGTCGCATCTCTATCTTTTTTCTCCCTCCTATTGTATTTCTTGAGATCTGTGAGGCATACTGTAGTGTGAAAGGTCGCCACAAAGCACCTTCTCCATATTTGAAGATTCAATAGAGCTCGTTCAAGAGGTATTTCAGTCAATTTTCTTCTCTTTCTTTTATTCCTCATCTTTATCTTTATCTTTCATTTATAATAAACACAATCATGTAGATATTTTAGGGTTAGTCGTATAATTTAAATCTTAAATATGTAAATAAATATTAATAAAGGGGATTTAATATTTAATTTATTAATTCTTATCATAATAACTTCATCATAGGGTACCGATTGAGGGCGTTGTAGGGGTGCTTAATACCTTCCCTACACGTAACCGACCTCCGAACCCAATTCTGGTTATCAAGGCCATTATTGGATCTTTAAAAACCTTTTCTTTTTCCAATGTTTTGAGTAAAATATTGGTGGCAACTCCATGAACCCATTTTTAAAACTATTAATTAAGGATTAGTCTGGTGTCCGGGCATTCCTTAATTGATGAGACTAAAAGGATGTTTAAACCAGAGGTCGCAAGATCGGAAATTTTCGGGTTGCGACAGATGGCGACTCCACTGGGGATGTCTAAAGAGGGTCAGGCCATTTAATTGATGAAGTTTATAAAATAAAAATAATAATTTAAATATTTTCCCCTTTACTTTATTTATTTTATTTGTTTGGCTTTAATATTTGTATGTTTGTTTAAATTCTGCACTTGTTTGTATAAAATTGTACACAATCCTTTGCACACAACAGTTCCCCCTACACCCGGGGGCATGAGGGTAATAAACATAGGGAGTGGTTGACGTACGACCGGCCTAAGTTTGGCCTTGGAGCCTGCGAGCCTTGTCGGAAATCACACTCAAGGTGATAACCGATTACTCTAGCCCGAAATACTGCGACAGACCTTAGAGTTTGCCAGGTGACGGCGACAGAGATACTGGGTCCCTATAATGGGGGCACCTTGGGGGCCTTGAAACCAGTGAGATTAGAACCGTCCTTGTACAATGCACTTTTCTTAACAGGGACCACAGACCATAGATTTATACGCGATTGTTCGTGGGTGTACGTTGATTGAGCATATGTGTGTGCATCTGTTTGTATTATTTTGTTCTAATAAGATGGATTGGAATTTTATAATAAGCAAACAATAAAGATAATAATAATAAAGATTTTATACCTTTTTGTACATTCTTAGGTCCGCATTCCATTAATATCATATAAGTAGTTTCCTTTTTGTTAAAAAAAAAATCAATAAAAGAAATCTCATCTTTACCATGCATCATTCCCTTTTAGATAATAGAAACATGATAAAGATTAGGCAAAAAAATATGACATGCATTCTAGATTAGCTCATTAATTTCATTCATTTTTATTATATTAGCTAAGGAGGATTAGGTTGCAGTACATATAGAAAGTTAAGAAAAGTGAATGCTCTAACATACGACAGTACCTGCGCTCTAAAGCAAAAGCCCAAATCAATCTTAAAAAAAATACTATGGTTGGCCTCTTGCTTTGATATGTTTGTTAAAGTTAATACTGTCAAAATCTATTTAAGCATTCACAGACAAACAAATCAATGAGACTGATATTTATTTTTCTTAACTTTCTCTACATGTTTGCATTACATTCATTTTGAACATATCCCTCCTTGTAAAAGAATAAATGAAAATAAAAAAAGAAATTGACCTATGTGCGTTAGTCAAAAATAATGGAAAATAAGCCATGCATAAGGAGTTTAAGGTAAAGAACTCGACAATCATTAAGACGCCAACTCTTGCCCCAAAGAAAATAAAGTCGTGTTGTGCAACTGTGAAATCCAAACAGAATAGGAATGGACGAATCCACACTCCTAACGAGTTGCTAAGAAAGAGAATCTAAGGAGGACGAATCCCTCAAAAGGAAAAATGAATAGAGCTTTCTTGAAAGATGATTTTAACAAGAGAGAAGCATTGCTTGTTAAGAAGCTGCTAGAATGAAAACTCGCAAAGGGCATTCAAGGGAAAAAATAAAAAATAAAAAAATAAAAATAATAAAATAAAATAAATCGAGAAGCAATGTTTGTTCAAGCTGAAAATCAAGGACCGCTCGAATGTTCCTCTTGAGAAGCAAGTCTCCATGGAAAGCTTTATCATCGCTTCTACCCATTCCTACTTCTTAGGAAAGGCTCAGGATATGGGTTGAAAATACCTTTACAAAAGAAGAAGCCAAAGGACCTCCCTCTACACGAGATCTTCTAAAGTGCCCTCCCTCTACATGAGATCTTCTGAAGCGCCACATCCATGCAAGTGGAGGACTAGCTCTATGGTTAGATGACTTAGGCCTCTCTAAGGGGCAACCTCCTTCTTTTTTCTTTGTGTACGAATCACGAACTTGGGGCATGCCCTGGCCCTCAAGCTACATTATATGGGCACGTGTAAATTGAAAATTCTATTTTAATGCCATACACTTTTCTACTTCATTTCTCTTCTGCCTTTTATCTACTCTAAGCCTCGTCAACAAACCTTAAATGAACAAGTACATTTGAAATAAGGACGTCATTAGAAACAATGGCTTAATACGTAATAAAAAAAACACATAAAGATCAATCAAATTGGGCAATGACTTGTGGATAAAAGTCCAAATGAAATCAATGCAATGGGCATCCCCCTTTCATGTAGGAATGAAAGATGATCACAAATGCTGCAAAAATAAAAGCCTGGCAGGAAACTCACTAAGGGGGCTGCGCAAAAATCAGGGCAAGGTCCGCTAGGAGACCCACAAACAAAAACGGTAGCCTAGGCAAAAGTGAGGATCAAAGAAAAAAGAAAATGTCCGCTAGGGAACACATCTCAAGTAACCTAGGCAAAAGTTAGGACAAAGCAGAATCCCGAGCTGAAAACCGAAAGGCGGCTCGAGAAGATCATTTAATCAATATGCAATCCCAAGTCATTGCTTAAATTTGAAGGAAATAATAAGCTAACGCAGAAAATGATTTCCTCACTTTGAATGTGCTTGTTCATCAGTCTAAACTACTAGCCTACCTCGGCCAGTCATTCTTCTATAAACCATTTTGAAAAAAATCCTTTCTAACAAAACTTTTACAAAAAAAATATATGTATATATCCCCTTCCTCTCATTCCTCTTGACCTACATGGCATTAAGATAAATTTGAAAGATACACGGAATATGCACAGTGAACACTCACAAGGAAAAGATGGAAGTGTCCTAGAACAGAGTCTAGGTACACTTGATCTAAGGGCTAACATATCATATTCGGTACAAGCAAGAGGGCCGAACTACACAAACCTCAGGTTCAAAAAGCAACACTAAATTCGACACGACTAAAAGGCTAACAATCCATGTCATTGATCAATGTGCATAGATTAATTTCTTGAAAGTAAAATCAATCTGCATTTAGACATTAACATAGAGGCATCATTGCATAGCATGCATAGGGCATAAGTATGCACAAAAGGGTATAACTTCACTTTATAAAAATAAATAAATAAATAAATGAATAATAAAAAAAATAAAATCCAATCCATTCCTGTCTTGCATTTCCATGTGCATCCAGACATCCATACTCACCATGGGCCATCCATAACCATCCATCAACAATCAAACAATCAATCATCAATGAATCAAAAGGACTCCGCAACAAGCGCCTGGAGAGGCATCACAATACTCACGTGGCAGGGATGACACTGGAATCTCTACTGGCCATCCACTTCTCTGCCCACCAACACAGGGGCACATCAAACATCTCCTGCCCATCCACCTAGGGGCAGTCTTTCATCCCACAACACCAACAAGAAAAGCCAAGGGAAACACAAATTCCAATTGATAGCATCTAAACAAAAGACAAAAGCAGCCTAAATTAGAGGCATCACAACACACCTCTTGCCCAACATCCTTGGGGCAGTATCTACCACAAGTCAAGCAAACCAATGAGGGCATTGATAGTTTCCTCAAAATACAACAAAGGTCTGGAGAGACTGTACTCGCATCCCAATCCGGTATACGACAATTCCATGAGGGAAAGGTCTGGAGAGACTGTACTCGCATCCCAATCCGGTATACGACAAAGCCGTGAGGGAAAGATCTGGAGAGACTGTACTCGCATCCCAATCCGGTATACGACAAAGCCGTGAGGGAATGGTCTGGAGAGACTGTACTCGCATCCCAATCTGGTATGCGACAAAGCCATGAGGGAAAGGTCTGGAGAGACTGTACTCGCATCCCAATTCAGTATACGACAAAGCCGTGAGGGAAAGGTCTGGAGAGACTGTACTTGTATCCCAATCCGGTATACGACAAAGCCGTGAGGGAAAGGTCTGGAGAGACTGTAGTCATCTCCCAATCCAGTATACGACAAAGTCGTGAGGGAAACTGAGCTACGAAAATACTCCCTCTTCAATAAGCTACAAATAAAGGAACACACTATCACAAGAGAAACAATGGAGCATCTACTTGAAGATCGAAGATCAGGTGTACAGTTCGTCAGCCTTGTTACCTAATAGAGTATGCAACCAACACTCAACTGCTCTAAAGGGCGAGGACACGAGCAAATAAACCTATCCAAGAGAAGGAACATAGAAGCGCCAACACGAAAGAGACAAGGAGGAGACCCGGACGAAATGTCTACGTCTTTACTTGCCATTGGAAAAGCAACACATAGCTACTCCAAAGGACAAGTAAAGAGGGGTAGCTGTAGACACCCAATTTCGTCCGGGGGCACTCAAACAAGGAAATGGACCTCCGTTGTGAAGGAAAGGAGCTCCCGAAGCATGGAAACAACAAGAGATGACAGCCCAGAACGGGCTGTTCCAAGACCAGAACGGGCTGTTCCCAAAACGGAACAGGCCGTTCCAAAACAGGTTGATATATGGAAGATTTGAACCTAGAACGGGCCGTTCCACTTTTGGAACGGGCCAATCCAGGTTCTTATTTTACCTATAAAAACTTGCCCAGAACGGGCCGTTCTAAAACTGGAACGGGCCATTCCCCTGGTTTGGAACGGGCCGTTCCAGAACAACTTTGTGTAAGTAAAATTTGAAACTAGAACGGGACGTTCCACTTTTGGAACGGGCCGTTCTAGTGTCTTATTTTACACATAATGGATTAGCCCAGAACGGGCCGTTCTGAATCCAGAACGGGCCGTTCTGGTCCCCTTCTGATTCCTATAAATAGGAGCCTTGGGCACAATTTTCCGGGGGGCTGGAGAAATTTCGAATAAGACTCCTTTGAGCACGAAAAATTCTCTATCTTTCTCCTTTCTATTGTATTTCTTGAGATTTGTGTCGCATCTCTATCTTCTTTCTCCCTCCTATTGTATTTCTTGAGATTTGTGAGGCATATTGTAGTGTGAAAGGTCGCCACAAAACACCTTCTCCATATTTGAAGATTCAATAGAGCTCGTTCAAGAGGTATTTCAGTCAATTTTCTTCTCTTTCTTTTATTCCTCATCTTTATCTTTATCTTTCATTTATAATAAACGCAATCATGTAGATATTTTAGGGTTAGTCGTATAATTTAAATCTTAAATATGTAAATAAATATTAATAAAGGGGATTTAATATTTAATTTATTAATTCTTATCATATTAACTTCATCATAGGGTACCGATTGAGGGCGTTGTAAGGGTGCTTAATACCTTCCCTACACGTAACCGACCCCCGAACCCAATTCTGGTTATCAAAGCCATTATTAGGTCTTTAAAAACCTTTTCTTTTTCCAATGTTTTGAGTAAAATATTGGTGGCGATTCCATGAACCCATTTTCAAAACTATTAATTAAGGATTAGTCTGGTGTCCGGGTATTCCTTAATTAATGAGACTTTTAAAAGGATGTTTAAACCATAGGTCGCAAGATCGGAAATTTTCGGGTTGCGACAAATGTTAACATAAAATTTTGATCGAACACAATCTTTTTCTATTTTTGCTACTACAACATATGTATAACTCATCATATCTTTTATTTTAAATTGATTTTTTCCTTTATAACGACTCGCCATGGTCCCTACAATTAATGGAATCGCACTACTACTAGTGAACTAAGAGAATATAGAAACTGAACAACTTACACATACAGGTGTATAACTATAAATATAAATAACTACGTTTCTATGTATAAAATATAGCACCATATATGTACAGTCATCCCAAAATCATAACCTCCTAGTACTGGTCAAGCACACACAATAGTTACCCAAGAAGGTAACTCTGACACTAGGACAAACTCCTCATAACACAGCGGTCACCTCAACTCCAAGCTAGCCCTATCCTGCACTCATACCAAGTATGATCATCGCAGTCCATCAACATGGAAACAGAAGGGTAAGCTATAGTTCAAAAAGCAGTCATACAAGAACAGAATAAAATCTATACTACACATGCATCCAAATTGTCCCAAAGGAACTTCCATCTCAATCAATCATCCATTCATCAAATATGAAGTCAAACACCATACACTTCATCATCATTACAATCGTGGAATACATGCAACTCATGATAGATATCAATGCATATCAATCATCTAATGTGTCATCACGCATACACCTAGGAGATCTCCCTAACAACAGAGTAGTGTAAGTGACATCCCAATCCTACCGAAACCACCCCAACCATTTTCACGTAAAATGCGCCTGCTCGGTCACAGCTAAATAGGATATAAATCCTCTCTCGGGTTTACTCAGATGATATCACTTACATAATTGGAAGTTCGATTCCACCGTTAGGTATAACACAGTTGGGTACAGGCTTACCACGACCTTGGCATGCATTACCAAGTCACTTGTGAAGTTCGCCCACTAACTATCCGCAAGGAACCACGCACCTTCCCCAGTACTTGGTTAAGGGAATAACCCTCGACCTCATACTCTGCTCCAACACTAGCTAAGGACTTAGAGGAGACTCACCCAAACTAGTGGCCTACCTAAGCACCACTCTCACCCAAAACTAGTGGCCTACTTGAGCACCACTCTCACATATCAGTGGCCTATCCAAGCACCACTCTCAAGAGACTCTATATGAGCTCTTCCAGTTCAAAAACATTTTCCCTCTCCTCAAGTCCTAGGCTAGACTCATGCCATAAGGCATCACATACAATTATGCATCACACATCATACATGGTCTACCCACCATCATGATCAATAATCATACTCATGCCATAAGGCATTACATGAAATAATGCATCATACATCATACATGGTCTACCCACCATCATGATCAATAATCATACTCATGCCATAAGGCATCATATGCAATAATGCATCATACATCATACATGGTCTACCCACCATTGTGATCAATAATCATACTTATATCAACATATACTCATACCATATCATATTTAATCATTCACACATATCATCATTATGCATACATATGAATCATTCACCACCATACATCATATATCATACATATATGAACCAACTATACATTATAGTATCAGGCAACTTTTTAATCCACATGCAATTGAAGAAATAGCATCCATGCACCAACAAAAGTTCAATCCAAGTCCTAAAAACAACATGTGCCCATCTGATTCATCAAGACCGACCCAAAACCCCATTTTAGCTCAAAAACCCCGAAAATGAAAAATACCCCTCAAATCAGCAAATCAATCTCCTATTCATGCATTAATTGAGTTTCTAAACTCACATGCAACCTAAACAATAAACATTCTAGCTTCCCTCACCTGAAAATTGGCTCAAAATAGCCAAGAATTGAGAAGAAGAAGAAGAAGAAGAAGAAGAAGAAGAAGAAGAAGAAGAAGAAGAAGAAGTATCCTCCAAAGCTCGACTCCTGGACTTCAATCTTCCAAAAATAAGCTTTCTAGTCTAAAATTTCAAGAGGAGACAGAAGACATTAGTATTCTAGAGGAGAAGAAGAATCATGCAGAGAAATTTGGGAGAGAAAGGAGCTCACAGACCCAGAGTTCATCTCTCTAAAACTTCTCTCTAAGTTCCTTTCTTTCTCCTCAACTACATGGATGTGACCTATTTATAGAATTCGGTAGTGGCCAGAACGGCCCGTTTCGAATTCGGAATGGCCCGTTCTAGAGTTGGGTTTAACTCACAACGACCATTTTGGAAAGACTTATTCCAGTTTGGGAACGTCCCGTTCTCAACTAGGATTTTTAGGCCTATTTAGTAGTTTGGAACGGCCCTTTCCAGTTTGGGAACGCCTGGTTCCAGTCTACTAATTACATTACACCCTTATTTTTTAATATTTTACTTTTTAATTAAAAAATATATATAGAGGTATGAAGTACCTTGACTCCATTAATATAATATAGATGGAGTTGTTAAAAGAAAATAATAATATTCATGAATTTATTATTAGATTTGTGGAGAATATTACTATCCAAATATTCTTGGATATTAAATATGGGTATTTTTTTTCAGTGATAATTTACATTTTGATTTATCATATTATGAATGATCAAACTTTACTATAATATTTTAGCATGTGTAATGTACAATTGTGTTTAGAGTTACTACAATACCCTTATAAATTGGGATGTTTTGTAATAGTCAATTTTTTGAACTAATAAAAATGATATAAAGGGTGGTTATTTTTTTATTTTCTTTTTCATTTTTTTCTTCTACACTAAGTGATATGCTTTTAACAAACAAATTATCTAAGTTATTAATTTACTATTCCTTTTCGTAAAATATTGGTCAAATTTTTTTAAATCATTTTGTAGAAATAAAAATAACTTTGAGAATAATACAATAAGATTTTATTTGCTAAAATTGAGAGAGATTTTATAAATTCTTTATTCAATTTGATCCTCATAATTTGTACACAAGTGTAAAAAACAATTAATTTATCATGACTCATTATATATAAAATATATTCTTACTAAATTCAAACATTTTGTATATATATTAAGAGTTTTAAGAAAAAATATATTGAAATGAAAAATATAAACATGTTAAAAATATAAAAAAAATTATAAATCAAATGTTCAAATATTTAAAAAAACAATAATAAAAAAAAAACAGTTCCAAGATAGTTGGAGTTGATTCAAGGTCTTTCGGTTATGAAATTCAATAGGATTTTAAGGCTATTTATCTCATTGCTATAGTTTTTTAACAAATAATACACATTTAAAAAAAATGGAAAGTCAGGATCCGTTAATACCAAATCTTATACATTTATTATTTTTTATAGTAAAAATTTAATCAATCTAACCTTTAAAATATGTAATATAATCTTGAACATTTCTAAATATGTTATCCAAATATAAATATTTACAATATTTTAAATATCATATACGTTGAAATAAAGTAATGTAATGTGAGATTTAATATACATGTTCTTGATTATAATATTATATAATTGAGTAGTTGAATCGTTTAAATTTACATTATACAAGATTTATTAAAAGTATAAAATTTGGTATAAATTTTTAGACTTACACTTGATTATAACATATCTGATTCAAAAATGAATGATTAGGATTTACTTTTGTATACATTTCAATTATATTTTAACAATTCAAAATTATTTTAGCCAATTAATTAGTATTAGAAAAGAAAGAATGAAAAACATGCATGTTAATCAAGAATAGCCCTTTCACAATTATTTTTTATATCCATAGTATAGATATAAAGTATCTACTGTCAGAAATAGTGACTAATCTCTGTTGAAGGTTGTAAATATACACAAATTGAATATTTTTCTCCTAATATTTCATTTCATACCCAAAATCAAGATTCGAATCCTCTCTCTTTTGAATGATGTTTTATATAATTAGAAATTCAAATAGACTTTTTTTGTAAAATTAAGATTAAAATATTAACAAGAAAATAAATTAAAATTATTCATTAAGAATAAATGTTGACCATTTAAGAATATGTTTGTGATCACTCTTAATCTTAAAGCTACACATAAATCTTCTAAAATATCTATAGAAATAAATTTTATTGCTTCAATATTAATTCCTAACACATATTTTTCAAAACATGGTTTTTATTTTTCAATGGATGAAGTCTCCTATCTAAATACATATACATGTGATCACCAATCATTCCAACTTGGAGCATGGATTAGAGCAAATACAATGAAGGTCTCGTTTATTGCATATTCCTTTACTAAAACCTTGAGTCTTGCAAATTAGAACACAAATTAGGTCAGAAGTGCATGGACCTACAAATCTTTCAGTTTTGGGTATGCAGTTTGCTACCGCACCCTGAACCAATATCTCCTCTACAATTACAAACCATGTCAAAACAACAAATGTTATTGCATTTAAATATGTAAATATATATTATCATAAAAATGTGAATATATAATTTCTTAGATCAATATTCATACCCACACAGCCCGAGAGAGAGTGACTTACGAGTGAAAAAGAGAACGATGAAAAAAACCGAGATATGAATTTGTCTTGTCATGATATCTTCGTGGATCACCAAAATAAAGATTTTCTAAAGAATTCAAAAATAGTGAATGTCTGATTAATTTTAGTTGTTATATATATATATGACTTTATTGCAAAATATATAAAAACAAATATTTTTATTAAGACAAGTCAATTAATTTTGTTATTAATGGTTTTGTAATCTGTAATCAATTAACAGTTATGTAAATATCAAAGTCATAATGGCATCATAAAAAAAATGTTTAACATTTTCATTCAAACGTTTTTTTGTGTGTGTAAAATATTACTATAATAATTATATAACTTAATTATGAATTTTAATCATTAATTTTGATTTTAATGACACTAAAATTCTTTTTGATATAAAAAAAATATATAAAATATTTTTTTTTATCAAAACAAATCAATTAATATATTTTGATTATCTATTATAAACTTTTTTTTATAAGTCTGATCTGATTTTTAAAAATCTAGTCAGTTCTATTAATCTATTTAAAAACTTATTTATATTAGTAATGTTAATTAGTTCAATAAAATTTCATTTTAAAAAATTCAACAAATTCATTTTTAAAATATAATTTACTCAATATTATTAAAATTTAAATTTTAAAAGAAATATAACAGAAAAAATAAATAATTTTCTGTTAAAAGAACACTTCATGTGTAACCATGTATGTTAGTGTACACTTGTGCACAAGTTGTAAACTTATAAACCCATAACCAAAAAATATAATTGTATAAAAAATATTTTAAATAATGATAATTTGTTTTTATTTTATAAATTTATTTGTTTGTTTATATTTTTAATAATATATGTATATTAATTTTTAGTATATTATATAAATAAATAAATTTTTAAAATATATTTTATTCAATAGTATTATTAAAATTTAAATTTTAAAATAAATATAAAAAAAGTGAATTATTTTCTATTGGAGAGACAATTCATATTTACCCATATATTGACATACACTTTAGGTAAATTCATACACAAGTCATAAACTTATAAATATATAATAAAAAAACAATGGTATAAAAAAATATTTTGAATATTAAATTATTTTTATTTTATAAATTTATATAATTATTTATCTTTTTAATTATATATATATATATATATTATTTTATTATTATATTATATAAATAAATAGACTGATCTATATGTATAATAGACTTTTTTTATAAATTTAAATCTAATTTTTTTATATAACAGACTTTTTTAAAAATCTAAACTTAGCTATTTTATTAAATAGATTAGATCAAACTAGACTTTAAAATATCATATCGTAGATCCTGATTAAGATCTAATATATTCTCACCCCTAACTGTAGATAGATAATCAATTACAATTTTGTAAATATCAAAGTCATAATAAAAATTTGTTAACTTTAGTTTGACATTATTAGACTGCAAAAAATTATTAAGTCATAATGTTGGTAATGAGATTATTAGTAAATAGAAGTGATAGATATGATACATATTTTTATTTTATTATAAATACTTTTTTTATTAATGTCATTTTATTAATATTATTAAATTAAAATGATTCAAATTAATGTTAAAAAAATATATAATATTTTTATTTATTGAATGAAATAATGTATATTATAAATAATTAAAATAAAAATGTATTTATAGGATAAATAATATTATAATTATAACATTAATAAAAAAAATGTAATAATGATTTTAATATTAACATAAAAAATTGTTGTAAAATGTAAAAATCCAAAAATTTTATTTATTAATTAAACATTATTTTGATAAATTGGTGGGTTGATTTCATAAATATATTATTAGTTATATAATATATAATATGTGCTTTTTTATTAAATGTATTTTATTTATTTTTGAAGTAAAGAAAAAGAAAAAGAAACTGATTAAAATATTTTTCTGTGGATTAAGTTTTCTTTTAAAAAAAGAAATTACAACAATTTTTTAAGATATGTTTCTCATTCTTTTTTGTTTTCTATGTTTATGATCTAAAGAATGGGAAGGAAAATTAGAATTTGTAGAAGAGTAACCCGAAGATTCATGTTCCTCATCTTATATTCATCAAGGTATGGGGTGTGAGTAATCTCGCTTTTAGAGTGGGATAATTATTGGATAGTGATATTGACTACAATTTCTTTTCTATTGTATGTGTTGCATGAGAGAAAAATCCAATTTATATGTGATCCTTAATATATGTCTTCAATATGATTTTTCATATTATTCTAATTGATGATATTGATTTGTATGTATGTTTAATTCTATGTATTTAACTAATCTTGTAGATCTTAAATTGTATGTGGATTCATATGTAATTATATGTAATTCATACCTTTTAAATATATAATATGATCTTTTGAAGTTTTTTACTTATTGGAATTACAAATTGAAATTCTTGTGCATGTGTAGTAAAATTTGTGTTTTTATAGATTGTTGTTTTCTAATACAAATCGAACACTAGTTGGGTTTTGACAAATGTCATTGTGGCCAAGAGCTATGTTTGTTCTCTATACCACTCATGTCAATTAAGTGTGAATGGATTGGTCCTCGTCAGACGTAGGAGTTCTAAGAGATCCTTGGGACTATCTCATCGGGGTGAGGTGAGTCACGTCAGACATAAAGTCGTCTCAAGAGCTATGAATAGTTTTAAGGTACACGGTGCTTGTGGGTTGGTGAACATCATTTTGTGTCTGGTACCTTGTTTTTTATTGTAGCTAATGGTAAATGATGTAATTATCTCTTGTACTCATTGGTAAGTATGAATTGATTATGAATTGTAATGTTATGATTATTGAATGTTACAAATGAATTGTAATTAGAAAATGTAACACCCCAGTTTTCATATTTTTTATGGAGGGTAATTTAGTAATTTTCATAAAATTTATTAAGGGTAATTCAGTAGCCTAGAACGGGTCGTTCCCAAACTGAAACGGGTCATTCCAGACTACTAAAAAGACCTATCTTTGGTAGCCAAGAACGAGTTATTCCCAAACTGGAACTGGTCGTTCCAAACAACCAAAATGGCCTATAATCCTAGTTGAGAACGGGTCGTTCCAAATATGGACGTTGTGAGGTAAAACTTATCTTCGGAACGGGCCGTTCTAGTTTGAGAACGGGCAGTTCCAGATATGAATTTTCCACATGATGAAATGATCTAGAACGGGTCATTCCGGATCTGAAACGGGCCATTCTGGCCACTCCTGAAATCTATAAATAGAGTACTTTGGCACTATTTATGGATACACTCTCTGGAGACCAAGGAGAACCAAGAGAAGGAGATCAGTTAGATTCTGCTTAGCTTCATCTTCTGCTTATCTAGGTAAGGGGGGAGTGAGAAACCTCGCTTGGGGTGTGAGAATAATTATTGGGTAGTAGGATTGGCCCTCAATCCCTTGCCTGATGCATGCTTCTAGGAACAGGAAAAATATGAACATTTTCTGTTTTGCCATCTGATTGTTCTGTTGGATTTCTTGTTGGATGTGATGTGTAGATATGTTATTCATTTTGAGAATGAATATGCTTTGATATGAATTAGAGTGCTCTATAGGTTCCTACGGGAAACCCTATGAGAAACAGGCAAAATATGAATATTTTCTATTTTGCTTTTTGATTGCTCTATTGTACTCTTTGTTGAATGAGATGTATGAATATGTGTTTAATTTTGAAAACAGATAATTTTTTATATGAATTAGAGTGCTCTGTGGGTTATTTTAGGAAACCTTATGAAGTAAAATTAGGAATATGATTTATGGATGATTTGAGGCATTATATGTAAAGTTGATGATGGATTCATGTTTTGGATAAGTTCTTGGTATGATTTATGTACTATTTGGATGTATATGACTACGAGAATTTTCTTGTATGAGACTATGTGAATATGATGTGAGAATGTGAAAGGTGAACATATGATCTGTGATATGATATTGTGAAATAATATGACATGAGATATGATGAGATGTGAAATATGAAACGTTGAGTCAATGAAATCGTGAATGTGTGACATGCATCATGATGAGGACATGGGCAAGGATTTAGGAGCACTCAAAGGACTGGGAGGACCAATGACTAGGGCAAGGACTAAAAAGGCCAAAGAAGCTTTGCAACAAGTTATGGCCCTCATTCTTGAAGAAATGCCCAAAAATGAAGACAAGGCCAAGATGGTGAATTGTATCAAGAATTGTGAAGCCTAATTACTCTATGGTGTTTTTAGTACTTGTAATTAGTAAATAAAGGCCTAAAACTCTTGTTAAAGTGGCTGCCAACTCTTTTTGGGCTGCACCACTTATTGGGCTAGTTTTTAGGCAAGTTATTTTTATCAAATAAGGTCCAAAACCTTTGGGATGAGTCAGCCATGATGCATACCAGAGGGGTGCACGAATTTAGCATGTGTTTTATTTAATGTTTTAGTGGTCATAATTGTTAGGCTTAGTGGAAGTTCAATAATTGCCCACTAAAGTGTTTTTTATAATATTTTGTCATTAGTGGTCATAATTTAGGCTTAGTGGAGTCCACTATTTGCCCACTAATGTAAGTGAAGGTTGTTGATTGTAAGCTATATAAGCTGCCCATTGGGATGAATAACAATAGATCAGAATTTGAGTTTTATTTACTGAGAGTAATTCTCCAATTGTTCTTGAGTGATTCAAGAATTTGGGCATATCAAAGGATAATCCACAATTCTTTGTGTGAAGCCTTTCCTTGGAAGAGTGATTCTTCCTTCATTCCTTTTTACTGTTTCATTACATCCATTTCTAGCATTCTAATATTTCTTACCTTCATTCCAGAAATTAAGTCCAAGTTTTTAACCCAAAAGATCCTTCCCTACATTTCCAGAAATTAAATCCCAGATTTTGAACCCAAAAGATCCTTCTTCAACACTTGTGCAATTAGGAATCCTATCACATCATACCTTTGGTCACCAAGTGATGTAACCAGCTAATCAAGTGTACCTTTTGGTCACCAAGTGATGTAACCAACTAATCAAGTGTACCTTTTGATCACCAAGTGATGTAACCAGCTAATCAGGTGTACCTTTTGGTCACCAAGTGATGTAACCAGCTAATCAAATGTACTTTTTGGTCATCAAGTGATGTAACAAGCTAATCAAGTGTACCTTGTGTCACCAAGTGATGTAACAAGTGTACTTTGTGTCACCAAGTGATGTAACAAGCTAACAAGGTGTACCTTGGGTCACCAGTGATGAAATGATGAGAAATGTGATTATGAGACACGTGACTGGCGGCACACGCATTTATGAGTCGAGTCCATGAGATCATTGCATGATGAATGACTGTGCATGTGTTACTATTGTATGTATAATTTGAATTTGTACCTAAATAATGTGTAGTTATGACTGTGCTTGTATAATTTGTGTGTCTGTTGCCTAACTATTATTTCTACAATTAGAACCGAGTGAGATGTTTCTCACTCCCTTGTTGTCCTTTATATGTGTTTAAAATTGTGTTGCAGGTGATCATCAGCATGAGGATGTTGGTGATGAAGCTTAGGCTTAAGTTGGGCATGCTCTAATAGGATATGTGACATCGGGACATAGTTAGGCGTAATTAGGACTTCATTATTGTATTTTATTTTGGAAGAACTCATGTTTCAATTTTTCTGCATTTGATCACGTTTTAAGTTGATGAATGTGAATTCTCTACTCTCATGTTACTGGAATTGTTGTTTTAATTCTAGAGATTTTTTTAACCCAATAAGATATTTCTTTTAATTATTATATAATCATGTTGCGGTAGAGGGTGTCACAGCAAACCATTGTAAAGGGGAAATTGTTATGAGTATGCATATTGATAACATTTTGTGAGGGTCATGTAAATAGTAGTTTGTGTCCAACGTATTATGCATATGAATGTAATTTGTGTGATGAGTTATGCGATGAATGTAACACCCCAAATTTTCTAAAATTATTAAAAAAAGATATTTTGATTAATTAAATGAATTTTTTATAAAATATTTTAGACATTTTTAATAGTTATGACTTTTTATTAATAATTAGTTTTTATTAATAACCCTTAAATATTTAGGAATTTTTTAACTTCTTACCTAATTTAATTTTTATTTATGATTATTAGTTATTAATTAAACTTTAATATTTTTAAAATTAATTATAAATAAATAAAAATAATATTATACTACAGTATAAATTATTTATCATAAATCTAAAATATAATTTTATACGTTACTGTCTAAATATATAATTTATATGTTTCAAAATAACTATTTATACAATTTTTAATATGATTTATATATTCAAACATGATATTTATTTGTGTGTGTCTATATATATTGTCTATGTTGTAACAGTCCGATTTTTACAGATTGTACGAAGGCCCAAAAGCCCAATATGAGTGATTTAGTAACCTAGAACCGGTCGTTCCAAACTACTAAAAAGACCTACTTTTGGTAGGCCATAACGGGCCCTTCCAAACCACCAAAATGGCCTATAACCCTAATTGGGAACAGGTCGTTCCAAACTTGGGAACGGGTCGTTCCAAACATGGCCGTTATGGGTTAAAATGTAACCCCAGAATGAGCCGTTCTACTTTTAGAACGAGCCTTTTCTGGATGTGAAATTTTACACAAGACGAAGAGTCTAGAATGGGCAGTTCTGGATTTGAAATGGGCTGTTTCGGCCACTCTTGATGCCTATAAATAGAGCACTATGGCACTCTCAAAAAGCACACTTTTCAATTCTGACTTCTTTTAGTTCTGACTTCTTTTCCTTCTACATTTTTTGAAGACCAAGGGAAACCTAGAAGAGGAGACCAACTAGATCCTGCTTTAGTTTCAGCTACTTATTATCGAGGTACGGGGGAAAAGAAGAGATTTATGTGTAGAGTCACAAGAGGTATGTGTAGAGTCACAAGAGGGAATGGGTGTAGAATAGTTCCTTTGGAATTTTTAATAATTTTATAATTATTTCTGTTTGGAGAATTATTGGTATTATGAGATTCTCTATGTGTTTAGGATTATGAATATATGATTAATTTATAAAAATGATGATCTGGGAAAGAGAACGAAATTGTAGAAAAGTGCTTGTGAGTTAGGTTTTGCAAAAATTGGGGGTTTTACTATTTGAGTTAAGATTATATTAAATTGGTGATTCAATTGAGTGTTATATTAATTTATAAATGTTATTGTTATATTATATAGTAAAAATTGGTGATCTAGATGTGAATTCATGGTGAATTGCTTAAGGGGTATGTGAACCACTATTTTTGTTGGACTTATCTGTTGTGTGTGATATGGAATTGAGTTATGAGATGAGATGTATGAATGTGAATATGATTGTGGTTCTGCACACTAATGACCAGGGATGGCACAACCATTGGGTAAGTGATGCTACAAGGACAGCGTGACCTTGGCATAGTGTAGGATGAGTGAGGCAATTAACACGTATCACTTATGTCAGATGTGGCGTGGCCTTGGCATAGGGTTAATTGTAAGATTTGTGTGGATTATGATTGTAATTGTAGTTCCTCACACTAATGACTAATGATGGCATGACCCTTGGGTAAGTGATGCTACAAGGACAGCGTGACCTTGGCATACTGTGGGATGAGTGAGGCAATTAACCCGTATTACTTATGTCAGTTGTGGCGTGGCCTTGGCATAGTGTTAATTGTAAGATTTGTGTGGATTATGAATGTGAAAATGATAGTGTTAATTGCAAGATTTGTGATGGATTGATAGAGTTATGATATATAGAAATGCTTGTGAATATTTCATTGAGTAATGAATTATGATGAGATTATGTTGTATTTTTCCTTATGTGTTTTACATATAAATGTTTTCTTTTCTCACCGTACAATTTGTGGGTGTTTTAGGTGAGGAAGATCCGGCTATGAGTGGTATCTAGAATGCCAACAATTGAATTATGGGTATGCTCTGATATTATGACATCAAGGCAGAGGATTTCTAGGACATGGATTTTATTTGTATATGGAGTTGTACTTATTATTTTGAAAATATTTTGTAACCTCTTATGTTTTATTTTCCAAGTTTCATTTTCAAAATATTTTGGATATTGAAGAATGTTTCTAAAGGTTTTTATGAACCCTTTTACCGATGTTGAAAATTTTATTTCCTTAGTTTATTTCCATTATTACAATATATGTGTTGGGGTAGTAAGGGTGTCACATTTAGTGGTATTAGAGCAAGTCGATCTAATCGGTGGTGAGTTATGTACTTATCATGATTCTGTTGTGTACTCTAACAGTGTTTTGTTTGTTGTGTAGTTGAATAGTACTTTGCTTTGATAAAGATGATGTTCTCCTTGTGTTGATATTGTTGAGTTTGATACTGTTAGATTATATTGTAATTAGAGGGATGATAGATAGTGTTAGCTAATATCATTATAACTGCTCTTCTTCATTCTTATGAGTGCTTATCTGTTTGATACTTCTTGCTTACGTAAGAAGTAGTGGATGTGTGATATCGCTTGTGTTGCAAGCATATGTGCGAGTAGTAGTAGACGAGATATTGTGCTAATCAACTAGAAATTATTGGAACCTTGGATGTGGATGAGACATTAATTTGTCGAGTGTGTTGGGAGTTTATGGTTGACGGACTTTTAGTAATCTATAGTTGTAGCGATCAAATCCAAGGAGGTTGTATGTTGAGAATTGGAGTTTTGGTATTCTCGATGAGAGATTGAAATGTTGGTAATTTCCTTGATTGTTGGTGCTTGAATGTTAACCTTTTATGGTTTAGGTAGCATGTGAGTTTTATTCTCTAATTTTTTTGTGCTGAATATGTGAGTTGTTGGGAACTTGGATATGAGTTTGAGGTGGAAAGGAGTGAGTTTGGAAGGATTGAGGTATTTTTGTGGCCTTAGATATTGATACACTATTGCTGTCTAGTGTAGAGGATGTTCTCGCTGCAGTTTTGTTGTGTCATTATGAGTACCGTATTGATAGAATTAGATTTTCTAGTCTTCATAAAAGTTGTAGCCTTGGATGTTATCTTTCCAATGGAACTAGAATCAAGTAAAACGGAGGTCTATATCTTCAATTATACCTACTTTGGTGATCAGAGGTCTAGCTGTAAGCGTTGAATATATCTATTGTGGTTTTTGAATTTTTAGCTAAGAAGATGATCTTTTTTAGAATCTAATATCTTCATAAGATTTGTATTTTATTCTCTTATGTTTCTTTTGAGATAGGTTTGAGATCATTTGGATGAGTATAACTCTCTAGGTATCATTTTCTTTGACAATTGTTGAAGGGATATGTACGGTGTCATGATGTTTTGAGTTGTAAGGCAATGCAAGAATAAAAATTGATTTGGTTATGATGTTTTGAGGCATTGTCATATGGATTGAAAGGTTTTTTAAGGTTGTATGATGTTATGTGGTAAAGTTGGTTCATGTACATTCTATATGGAGTAAACGATGATTGATTCGTACATGCTTGGGAAGGATATATATGAAAGTTTAAATAGGTATTCTAATATGATTTGATATGCATGTATGTTGATATGAGGATACATGACCTTATGGATCAATTAGTGGGTGTTTGTGTGTTTAGCAATACTAACCTTAGGATGTCACATCATCATATTGGAGATGAGGATGAAGATATATCCAAGACAGTTTTACGCTAAGTTATCTAAGTATGATTTTTGGTTATATGAAGTGAGTTTTCTAGGCCTTGTAATCTCTAACAGAGGTATAACGTAGATCTACCTAGGGTAGAAGTTGTGCTTAAGTGGGAGATACCAAAAGTCAATTGGTGAGGTTAGGAGTTTTCTTGGGTTAGTTCTTTGTTATTGGAGAGTTATTGAGGAAATTCTTAAGATAGCATTACCTTTGACAAGATTGACTAGTCTGTCAAGGTTAATATTACCGGATTTTAGTAAGCCTTTTGTGGTATATAGTAGTGCTTCTAAGATGGGTTTGGGTGGAGTGTTGATGCAAGAAGGAAAGGTAGTAGCTTATGTTTCTAGGAAATTGAAAATTCATGAGAGGAATTTCCTTACCCATGACCTTGAGTTAGCAGTTGTAATATTTACACTAAGATTTGGAAACACTACCTATATGATTCTAAGCTTGAGGTATTTAGTGATCATAACCAAAGGAGTTGAATATGAGACAAAGGAGATAGTTAGAATTTCTTAAGAAATAAGATTTTGATCTTATTTGTTATTTGGGCAAAGCCAATGTGGTGACCAGTGTTTTGAGAAGGAAACCTTTACATTTATCTTCCCTTATAATTAGAGAGATGGATCTTTTGGCTCAAATTAGGGATTTAAGTTTGATTGACAATATTACTCCTAATAGTGTGAAACTAGGCATGACTCAGGTAACAAGTGGATCATTGAAAGAAATTGGAGAAGCATAATTAGTTGATTCATTTTGGTGTCAAGATATGAGGCTATAGGACAAGGTAATGGATAAGAGTTTGCCATAGGTATAGATGGAGTAGTAATACTTTGAGACCGAGCATGTGTACCTAGTGAACCTATGCTTAGGTGTTTGATCTTTGAAGAGAGGCATAGAAGTAAAGCTAATATTGTGACAGATGCCTTGATTAGAATGACTATTCACCTATCATTTTTTATGATTTAAAGGTTGGATCTAATAAAAGAATTTAGAGACTTAAGCGTGATGTGTGAGCTCACCCTTAAGAGAATTGGATTGGGTATGTCGAAAGTGACTAGTGAATTAATGGATGAGATTAGAGAAGCCCAGGAGTTAGATCCTTCTTAGTGAACCAAGTGGAGAGGATTGTAGGGGTATAGATAGCCCTTTACGAGTGGAAGTTGATGGTGTTTTGGGGTTCAAGGATAGAATCTATGTGCCTAGTAATCCTGAATTAAGGAAGATGATCTTAGAAGAAGAACGTAAGAGTACTCTTAGCATTCATTTAGGAGCTACTAATATGTATCCGAGTGGCATAGCGGAAGCGTTGAGGTATAAGGTGAAGAGAGGAGTAGAGGAATTTGTGTACTCGTGTTTAGTATGCTAGAAGTCATTAGGAATTTTGTAGCCTTTAGACGTCCCATTTTGGAAGTGAGACTCTGTATCTATGAACTTAGTTGTAGTTTTGCCTACAGATGCTTAAGAAATTTGATTCTTTTTGGGATATAGTGGATAAACTCACCAAGGTGGCTCACCTTACCCTTATTGATATTAGATATTCTTTAGAGAGATTGATAGAGATGTACATCAGTGAGATAGAGAGGTTATATGAATTTTCCTACTAGTAGAGTTTTCGAAAGGGGACTGGAGAGACTATGACTAACGAATTACCAAGCAAGATGTGAGGAGCCTACCTATTTCTGATTCAAGTGAATTTTGGGGATGAAATTTCTAAAAGGAGGGGAGAATTGTAATAGCCTGATTTTCACAGATTGTAGAAAGGCCCAAAAGCCCAATATGGGTGATTTAGTAGCCCAGAACGAGCCACTCCCAAACTGAAACGGGTCGTTCCAAACTACTAAAAAGACCTATTTTTGGTAGCCCAGAACGGGTCGTTCCCAAATTGGAACAGGCCATTCCAAACCACCAAAATGGCCTATAACCCTAGTTGGAAATGGGTCGTTCCAAAGTTGGGAATGACCCGTTCCAAACATGGACGTTATGGGTTAAAATATAACTCTAGAAAGGGTTGTTATTGTTTTAGAATGGGTCGTTATGGATATGAAATTTTACACATGACGAAGAGTCCAGAACAGGCCATTCTGGATTTGAAACAGGTCATTCTAGCCACTCCTGATGCCTATAAATAGAGTGTTCTGGCACTCTCAAAAAGCACACTTTTCAGTTCTGACTTCTTTTCGTTCTGACTTCTTTCAATTCTGACTTCTTTTCCTTCTACATTCTCTGAAGACCAAGGGGAACCTAGAGGAGGAGACCAATCAGATCCTTCTTTAGTTTCAGCTACTTCTTATCGAGGTACGGGGGAAAATGAGAGATTTATGTGTAGAGTCACATGAGGGAATGAATGGAGAATAGTTACTGTGGAATTTTTAATAATTTTATAATTATTTCTGTTTGGAGAATTATTAGTATTATGAGATTTTGTATGTGTTTAGGATTATGAATATATGATTAATTTGTAAAAAAGATGATCTGGGAGAGAAAACGAAATTTTAGAAAAGTGCTTGTGAGTTAGGTTTCGCAAAAATTGGGGATTTTACTATTTGAGTTTAGATTATATTAAATTGGTGATTCAGTTGAGTATTATATTAATTTATAAATGTTATTGTTATATTAGTAAAAATTGATGATCTAGATGTGAATTCATGGTGAATTGCTTGAGGGGTATGTGAACCACTATTTTTGTTGGAATTATCTGTTGTGGTTATGTGATATGGAATTGAGTTATGAGATGAGATGTATGAATGTGAATATGATTGTGGTTTCTCACACTAATGACCAGGGATGGCATGACCCTTGGATAAGTGATGCTATAAGGACGGCGTGACCTTGGCATAGTGTGGGATGAGTGAGGCAATTAATACATATCACTTATGTCAGATGTGGCGTGACCTTGGCATAGGGTTAATTGTAAGATTTGTGTGGATCATGATTGTGATTATGGTTCCTCACACTAATGACCAGGGATGAAACGACTCTTGGGTAAGTGATGCTACAAGGACGACATGACCTTGGCATAGTGTGGGATGAGTGAGGCAATTAACTCGTATCACTTATGTCAGTTGTGGCGTGGCCTTGGCATAGTATTAATTGTAAGATTTGTGTGGATTATGAATGTGAAAATGATAGTGTTAATTGCAAGATTTGTAACATAGTGAGGAGATTTTTGAGTTTAATTGACTCTAGAGAGAGAAAAGTATATAAGGGTTTCTCTGAGAAGGGAACTTCATAAGTTTATTCTCAAAGAAACTAGAGAGAAGGACTCTGGGTCTGTGAGCTCCTTTCTCTCTCAAATTTCTCTGGTTGATTCTTCTTCTTATCTAGATGACTAACTTTTTCTGTCTTCTCTTGGAATTCAGGCTAGGAAGCTTGATTTTCAAGGAGTGAAGTTCGAGAGTCGAGCTTAGAGGAAAGTTAACTTCTTCCCAGATTCCTGGCTATTTAGAGCCAATCTTCAGGTAAGGGAAGCTAGAATGTATGTTGTTTAATTGCATGAGAGTTTAGGAACTCCATTGATGTATGGAATTTAAGAATAAGTGGTTGAATCAGGTGATTTCCTCATTTTTGGGGTTTTTGGGAAAAATGGGGTTTTTGTCAATTTTGATGCATTGATTGGTTACATGTTGAATCTGAACTCGTTTTTGAGTTGTACAGAGTCTATATGTTGCATTTCATGGATTGCATGTGGTTGAAGTTGCTGATTTTCAGGTTTTGAAGGGATTTTTGAGGTTTTTGGTTGAATATGCGCTGGGTGTAGTTCTTTGCTCCGGGAATGCATTCATCCGGGGCCACCGGTGTTAAATCACGCAGGGCGCGTGGCTAGTCGCACCGGGCGTGGAGATTATTGTGAGCCTCTGTTTGAGTTTGCACCGGTCGTGATACTAATGCGTTGGGCATTAGTATGTTGGTCTTTAAGTCTTGAAAGTTGTAGCCTTGGATGTTAGCTTTCCATTGGCGCTGGAATCACCGAAAAAGGAGGTCTCGAACTCCAGATATGGCTGTTTTAGTGAAGAGGGGTCAAGCTGCCAGCATTGGTTATAGCTGTTGCGGTTTTTAGAATTTTTAACAAGGTAGATGAAGGAATTAGGACTTGGTGTCTTCATGAGAGTTGTAGTAAATCTTCTTATCTTTCATATGAGATAAGGATGAGCATGATAGGAGTAGTCACCTACTAGGAAGTGCACTAGTCTCATGGCATAGCAAAAAGCAAGCTTGTGTTGCTTTGAGTATAGTTGAGGCTGAATATATAGCTACTGGGAGTTTTTGTGCTCAAATTCTTTGGATAAAACAACAACTAAGAGATTATGGAACTGAGCTAAGTAAAATACCCTTGAGATGTGACAATACAAATGAAATAAATCTAACCAAAAATCCAATTTTGCACTCTAGGACAAAACATATAGAAATAAGACACCACTTTCTAAGAGATCATGTTCAGAAAAATGATTGTGTTGTAGAGTTTGTTGAAACTAGTAAGCAATTAGCTGACATATTTGCAAAACCTCTACCAAGAGAAAGATTTAATCAATTGAGAATTGAACTAGGCATAATCAATGAGTCTTGTTTGAAGTGATTGTGATTGTGTATTTGGGATTGATTGTTTGGTTGAAAATGATTAATGTATGTGTAAAACATTGATGAATAATGCATAAAAAAAGAATGTTTAAGAGTTGAATTAGATTTGGAATGGCTTAAAAAAGTTAGAAGTAAGAAAAGCAAAACTTCTCTAGAATAATCGATTATTTTAAAATTTAATCGATTATTGTAAGTGAGCCCATAAGAATAATCGATTATTTGGGCAATAATTGATTATCTAGGAGAAGAGGAATTCCAGAATTCTCTAGAATAATTGATTATTTGGGCAATAATTGATTATCTAGGAAGAAGAATACAAAGAATCTATGGAATAATCAATTATTTTGGAAATAATCGATTATCTAGGTAAGTTGGAGGAATTGACCCTCTGGAATAATCGATTATTCTGAAAATAATCGATTATTTAGTGCTGAAAGGGTTTTTCAAAAGATTTTACTGATACAAATAATCAATTATTTTGAACAGTTTTATTCGCGCCAACCCTTAACTTCCCATTATTCTTCATTTGTGGAACCTCTCCTTTACCCAAAACCGGTGCTAGGGCTTTTATAACTTCCAAACCCTCTCATTTTCCAAATACTCACATTCTCTCAACTCTCAAACCCTAACCCATTCATTCTCTTCATCTTCTTCATCTTTACCAAAGAACCAATCTTTAACCCAACAATGGCTTCATCCTCCAAAAGGCCAAAGAAACTAGAAGTGAGGGGGAGCAAATGACCTCTACCCACGGAGCAACTCATTTCAAAATGGTTCGCTGATGAGAAAATCCAAGAATACTACTTTGAATGGTATGCGAGTAGAATAATCATCCCTCCCAAGACCTTGAAGCTGGAATGGTTCAAGAACGAGGGGTTTAACTTTCCTACTCTCTTAGAGCACCAGGATCTTGGAAAGTTCTTGGAACTAGAAGGACCCTATTACCCTGAGCTTATAAAGTTGTTCCTATGCTTTTCCTCAAGCAATGAAGGGATAATGCAATCGGTGGTGAACGGCAAGCTCATAAAGCTTGACAGTCCAACTTTGAAGGAAGTTGTCGGGCTGAGCGGAGATGGAAGTACCAAGCCCCAACCCTTCAACTTTGGAGATTTTGAGGAGCTGACAACTTTTAGAGACTGTTAGAGGAACCTGGAGACCACCAACTATACAAAGTTTCTGGCTGGAGGTATGAAGAAAAATTCCTGCTTAATTTCTTTTATCATAGCTTGGATGCTTAAGCCTTGGTTGCATAATCATGCTCAAATGTCAAGGGATGACATTTTGCTTATGCATGTAATCAAGAAAAAGATTAAAATTGATTGGGTGTCTGTGGTGAACGACTGTATGTGGAAGGCCGGGAGGAAAGAGGACCGTCCAATACCATATGCTTTATTGTTGTCTAAAATTTTTGAGAAAGTAGGTGTGGATTTGAAAGGGGAGAAAAAGATCATTCTCCATGCCTCTAATAAGATTGAAAAATCTTCCTTGCATCACATGGGGATGCTGAAACAGGAAGATAAATGGGTATTTAAGGGAGATGTCCCTCCAACTCCTGAACCGGCAACTGATGAAGATGGTGTTCCATCTCATGATGAAGATCAACGACCACAGGTTGAAGTTGAACCTGACAGAGAACAAGAAGCAGAGCCTAAAGCATTCTCTCCATTTGAGCAGATTATGATTAATAAGCTTGATGCAGTCATGGAGATGTCTAGGAGGCAGGAGTCAATTTATTCGGGTATTCTTGATCGGTTTGATAACCTTGATCATGAGATTAACCGAATTAAGGCTTTGTAACGACCCGTCATGGATGTCACACTACGAAAAATATTATACACTACTCAAATATATATATATATATATATATATATATATATATAAAGAGTATAATAAAATATTTCTATTTCAATACAAGTTGCAAATCAAGCAACCAATGACGACCAAATATATACAAAAAAATATGCTACCTTAAGGTAGCCTACAAAAAAAATCTATCTCCAGGCACCTCCTGTGGCCTCTAGCAGCTATCTCCAGTCTATCCCTGCCCTGCTCCCATACAACGTATGATTATCGCAGTCCAAACCACATGGAAACATGCAAGGGTAAGCTAGAGACAATAAACAACTCATAATAATTTAATCTGCAACATAACAACTATAATCATCTTCACATCTGACACAAAAGATAAACAACACATATATATATATATATATATATATATATATATATATATATATATATACATCTTAACATCATTTCAACTTAATTCCACATATCAACGTTGTATCAACACCTCTCAACAAATACATGTTTAAAACAACTTACAATACAACATAAGAACACTATCATCATCCTCAACAGGATCAACATACAACACAATTACAACTTACAACACAATCACATATTAACAACATAACAACATAGATACAAATTTTATCAACAACAAATCAACTCATCAACAACTTATGCATCGTCATGCATTTCAACTCGGAGATCTCCAACAACTAAAGTTGAGCAATCTAGGTGGAATAAACCCTACCGAATCTAGCGTTTGACCTATCTCAACCAGGTCAGGTATAGAACAGCGTTAGGAACTCCAAAGAGAACCAGGTATAGACAACAATAGTTGATTGCTCAGGTGTGCCACTTAGACTCAGAGGTCCAGTACTACTGTCAGGACAGAAGAGTTTGGGTATGAGCCTACCACGGCCTTGGCTAGCTTCACCAATCCACATGTGGAGTTAGCCCACCCACTGTCCTCCAAGTACCACACACCCTTCAGTACCTAGTCAAAGACTACATCTCTAACTAGATACCTTACTCAAATTGGTCATTCAACCATGACATGGATCGACTATTTCCATGTCGCCCACATAGTACTAAGGGATTCAACTTTAAAACAACTTTCAACTTTAAAACAACTTTCAACTTATCTCCTTAGTATTATGTATCTCAACATAGGACATATATCTTCACCATATGTCCCTAACTTTTCAGCTTTACAACAATAGACACCATAACACTTTACAATAATAAACATCTGGCCGCTTGTAATCGGTATAGCTCGGTCTGGCCCCTATACCGTGGTCACTTTATACATGTGCGCCTCGACCTTGCCCACACACAGGATCAACTAAGTCCTAGAGGAGAACAACACAATGTCCACTCCAAGGGACAACTTCCCAATGAGGGTTTTCAATAAATTGGGCTCTCAGAGCACCACAACTATCTCAATCTGCATAATGGGATGAGTAACTTTGAAAACATCTCCTCTAGTCCTAGTGATCAACAACTTATCATCACAGCTTAATTAACTTACATCTTAAACAACATGGTATATCAGCATAACAACTCATCAACGTTATTTAACAACACATTTTAACAACACAACATTTCATTTCAACTTTAAACAACAAATGGCACAACATACAACTTTTTAGCAACATACAAGTCTCCTCTAACAACTTAACAATATTGTCATCATGTACTTCACAACATATACATGTTCACACATAACATATAACAACTTTATCAACTTAATTTCAACTAACTTCAACTATGTCATAGATCAACACACAACTTGTAAATAACTTCACAACTTAATTACAACATGCATCTCCAACAACATCATTAATAAATATTTAATCATATATTAGCAACAAATAATATTTTCATCACATAATACAACTCATACTAATCAACCTAAGTACCCAAATGAGTTCCCAACTCACATACAACCAACAACTTTATCATCTAGCTTCCCTTACCTGAAAATTGGCTCAAAATAGCCAAGAAGCGAAATTCCCTTTTCCGAAGCTCAACCCGGAACTTCAATCCACCCAAAGCAAGCTTCCTTGTCCAGAGTCCTTCTCTCTAAAACCTCTCTCTAAAAACCTCTATTCCTCTCTCTGAATCCAGAATGGCCCATTCTGCACCCCTTCATCATGGGCAAAAATCACATGCAGAATGGCCCGTTCTAAAATCAGAACGGCCAGTTCAGGAACTCATCCAGAATGGCCCGTTCTCCATCCAGAACGGCCCGTTCTCAACTACGACTTACAGGTCAATTTAATAACTTGGAATGGCCCATTCCAAATTAGGAACGACCCGTTCTGAGCTACTGAATCACCCATATTGGGCTTTTGAGCCTGAACTTGCTACATCACAGGCTCAACTTGGGATGCTTGAAGACTCGGAGTGATTTAGTGTTCTATTTTTGAATTAGGAAGTTTAGTTTTAAATTTCTGTTTTTTTTTCAATTAGGTTGTAATTTCGTTTAATTTCTGAACAATTGTCTTGGATTATTTTGCTAAAAACTTTATATTTTGATACAATGTGAAGGTTTATTGGTGTTATATTGTGTTTAGAATGAGTTAATATTTTTGTTTTGGTTGGTTGATTGCTGATGGCAAAAACTAGGAGAAGTGATAGGTGTTCTTCTCCTCGGATTCACCAATGCTTGGACCTCTTCAATGGAGCTTGAAATCCGAATGTAAGACACTTGAAAGAGTGAAGGTTTTTGGATGAGTGAAGGTCTAAGCCAAGGATGGAAGCATCCAAGCTTAAGGAACAAAGGAAAGCTCACTTCAAAAGGTAGGAAACCTAGCTAGAGTTCCTAAAAAGTGATGGCTCTCTCTTGGTGACTTTTGGAAGAAACTTGGCAAAATATTTGCTCTCAAATTTCATATATCAAAAGTGATTACAATGAGTGAAAGAGGAAGCTTAAATGGATCTGGAATTAGGGACACTTGGCGCCAATGTGGAGGCTTCACATGTGGCGCCAAGTTTTGAATTCAAATTTTAAATTTGAATTCAAAACTTAACTCACGTGTGAAAATCCGGTTCATATTGATGCTAGGTGTATTTAGGTTTGATTTAGTGTGCATTTAGGGTTGAATTTGAGTCACACATGTTCAGCCAAGGTGGCACCATCCATGTGACTCAAAATGCAACTTAAATGCATGCTAAATTAAACCTAGTTTTGCCTAATTCAATTAAACTAATAATCCTCCTTAAATCCTAATCTAATGACCTAAATACAATGGTCAATGAAATACAAACATTAGGAAATAATAAAAGAAACAAAATGAGCCCAATATTGGGTACCAAAAGCCCAAACGCCCATGAAGCCCAAAACTAGGCCCAATAGGCCTATGGCCTAAAAGTGCTACTCTATGTGGTCCAAAATACAAGACCAAAATATATGAAACCTATACTAATATAATATGTACAAAATATAAGAAAAATGGATATATCAAGAGATGGTCCATGTGAAGCTCAAATTGGGCCTTCCAGGCCCATCGGGCCTATTGGGCCTTGACTGGCCCAAACCTTCATGTCTAGCCAACTCCTCTTGGCTCCTTCAATGTGTCACCCCTTGCCTTCCTAGGCATGATTCCATCATCCCCTCCCTCTTGAAAAGGATTTGTCCTCAAATCACGAGGATTCATGGGAGAAAAATCATCACCTACATGCACAACATACCATGTATAAGAGGTGACATGTTTATGAGATGAAAATGGAATGTGGATCCTAAGAGGAATCCTTCTATCTAGCCTAGCAAAGGAAACTAAACTATTGAAATTGAACTTCCTAAAAGTAGAAATAGGATCCTCTTCTAAGTATAACCTAGAATGAAATCCTAAAAATGTAATGACACTATGGTTAAGACAATGAAAAGAATGATTCTTAAAAACCACAACATCTTGCCTAAAGTACCCTAAATGGTAACCTAGGCTTATCCTAACATATAAAGAAAAAACTACTAGAAAATGTCCTAAACAGTTTTGGATTTGATTGTTTGCTAAATACTCATAATCATATAAGCTATATTTGTCTTGTAGGGAAGGAATCATATTAAGATCAAAAGAGAAAGAACTTCCAATAAGAGCAAACATAGAATATAGATTATTACAAGTTGTATCCATCAAACAATGTAAACCAAAAATTGGGTGCTTTATTAAGATCACAGAAATACTTTCTTCCTTGTGCACCTCCAAGGAAGTAGTATAAGGAGTAAAACTGGGAATAGTCCACTCCTTCTTCACTATATCATGAAGTCGAGATTCATTTTTCTTTAAAATATTTTGTTCTAAAATCTCTACTTCATGACTAGTGGTAGTATAAGGGTTAGAGTTAAGGTCTTTATGTGTGAAGTGAGTATTTTGCAATTGGTTTTCAGAACAACTTTCTTCACTCTCAAGGCCTTTAGAGGAGATGTTTTCCTCCTTACTCTTCCCTAAGAGTAATGCCTTTTTTCTTTCTTTTTCTCTTGTTTTTCTCAATTTTTCTTTTGCTAAAAGTTTTTCTTCCTTTTGTTTAAGAATGTGAATTTCTTCCTCTAAAATTGCAAGTTGCACTTCTCTTTCAAGTTTTTCTTTTTCTCTTTTTAACACTTCTTGCTTTGTCCAAGGAGTTAGTGATTTAAGCCTTTGAGTAGGATGTGAAAAACTTTTTGGAGAGCTTGAATCACTACCACTTGAGGAATATTTTCTCATGATTAAACAAAAAAATTTGTTTTTATATGCTATGAAAAAAGAAATTAATTTTTTTTTGTCTTTTCTAGGAACAAAAATAGCACTTGGAAGTCTAAGTATACAAATTGCACTATCAAGGGAGGTGAGCTACTAAGAGCCACTTAATAACCAAGCCTTTTCAAGTGGAAATCACTAAACTCCCTTGTGGTATTTCAATCCCACAAAAATTTTCACAAAATTTTTTATGTAGTATGCTTTTCACAATTGTTTTTGAAACTATCTAAACATGAACAAGTAAATCTACACAATACTAGTCGAATTAGGACAATAGAGTAAACAAATCAAAGATCAAACAACTCAAAGGAAGCAAGGTTAAGCAACTAGTCATTTTGCCCTAAGTGGAAGCTTGAAACATATGAAATTTCCAAGCCACTTCCACTAGTACTACACGTGAGTGAGCTACCAAGGGATTAGATATACCTGACCAGCTTCTTAATACTCCCTCCAAGCTTTACAAATTGATTTAAAATACAAGAGAAATTACAAAAATTTAAACTACACTAAGAAACAATTAATGGCGGCTTTAATGACTAAATTAGTGACGGATTTGTTGTCCAAATTTCTAACACTTGTTTAAGTGTTCCAATCTACCACTAATCTTTGTTTTTTCTTGCTCCTGGACCCTGCACAAATAACACAGCAATGTGATTAATGTAGGCTGCTCACAAGGTTAAGGGAATGATCACTCTTGTGAAAGTAGTTTAGGAAAGTTTTGGTCACTAAATTAGGTCAAATTTCAAAGTCTTTTGTAACCAATTCTTTCCTACTTTTTGTTGAGTCAATGTTTGATCCTTAAGCAAGGATTTGAAGCCACTTCCAGCATAGAATTTTGAATCAAAGAAAACAAGACAAGCAACAAAAGCACAATTTATAAAGCTTATACCAAAAATTGAAGAGTAAGGTGTTTAAGACAAGACTCAAAGATTAGTCAAAAATAAAAAGAAGCTAGCACACAAAGGATCACCTATCAAAGGCACTAGAGTAGATTACAAAAACAAATCTAAGATTAAAACAAAAAAATAAGACACAAATATGTGGCTGGACTGAAAAAAAAAATAGACAAGGACACACCAAAACCGAGAACTAGGTAAACAAGATTTTTCACTCCTTTTGGCTTTTTCTTTTTCTATTTTCTTTCTTTTCTTTTTGCAAAATATTTTTCTCTTCTTTTTCTTTGATTAATCAGGAGTTTAAATGTCTTTTTAACACTTATAGGTCTTGGCCTTAGGCTAGAAAAACTGCAGCAAAAATTTTCACACAAAACAAGAGGTGTTCACTTGCATTTTGTAACTAGTGCTTCACAATTTTATAGTGTTTTTAGGTCAAATTTTTAAGCACTCATTCTTTTGTTTTTTTCTCATGCATTTAGAACACAAACACCTCTGTTTTTCCTCTGTTTTAAGTGTATAAGATTTGTTAAAGTTTCAACCACACAATAAGACTCAAGAAAACCTAATAGGAATTAGTGTTTAGTAATTTTTTTGACAAAACTTTTAACAAGACATAAAGGAAACCTAACTCTAAGAAATTTGCTAGAACTAATAGCAAATCATGAACTCAAATATGTAAAACAAAAGCACATATAGGTAATTTCAGATTCAATAAGAAAATATGCAAAAAAATTTGGACACAAACAACACACAAATAAATAGGCTAAACAAGCTATTCTAGGAATTATCAATATATAAAGAACTACACATAACTTTCTAAGACAAAACAAGGATTCAAAAACAAAAATCTAAGGAAATGGATGAAGTCCAATCACGGACACATGCTAGGAAATGATAGACTCAAACAAAAACAAAAAGAAGCACAAGCAAATAGGTCCTAAACATATTGATTGTGAAAGAAAATCAAAATACAATCAATCAATGGATCTATGGATAGAAATTTTTTTCAAAAACAAATAGATCCAAAATGAAACTCAAACAAGACACATAAGAACACAAAGACAACAATACAAACGGACCAAAAAAATTAAGGAAACTTATCTCCAAGAAGAACCTTGCTCTTGATACCAAAAATGATGGCAAAAACTAGGAGAAGTGATAGGTGTTCTTCTCCTCGGATTCACCAATGCTTGGACCTCTTCAATGGAGCTTGAAATCCGAATGTAAGACACTTGAAGGAGTGAAGGTTTTCGGATGAGTGAAGGTCTAAGCCAAGGATGGAAGCATCCAAGCTTAAGGAACAAAGGAAAGCTCACTTCAAAAGGTAGGAAACCTAGCTAGAGTTCCTAAAAAGTGATGGCTCTCTCTTGGTGACTTTTGGAAGAAACTTGGCAGAATATTTGCTTTCAAATTTCATATATCAAAATTGATTACAATGAGTGAAAGAGGAAGCTTAAATGGATCCGGAATTAGGGACACTTGGCACCAATGTGGAAGCTTCACATGTGGCGCCAAGTTTTGAATTCAAATTTTGAATTTGAATTCAAAACTTAACTCACATGTGCAAATCCGGTTCACATTGATGCTAGGTGTATTTAGGTTTGATTTAGTGTGCATTTAGGGTTGAATTTGAGTCACACATGTTCAGCCAAGGTGGCACCATCCATGTGACTCAAAATGCAACTTAAATGCATGTTAAATTAAACCTAGTTTTGTCTAATTCAATTAAACTAATAATCCTCCTTAAATCCTAATCTAATGACCTAAATACAATGGTCAATGAAATACAAACATTAGGAAATAATAAAAGAAACAAAATGAGCCCAATATTGGGTACCAAAAGCCTAAAGGCCCATGAAGCCCAAAACTAGGCCCAATAGCCCTATGGCCCAAAAATGCTACTCTATGTAGTCTAAAATACAAGACCAAAATATGTGAAACCTATACTAATATAATATGTAGAAAATATAAGAAAAATAGATATATCAAGAGATGGTCCATGTGAAGTTCAAATTGGGCCTTCCAGGCCCATCGGGCCCATTGGGCCTTGACTGGCCCAAACCTTCATGTCTAGCCAACTCCTCTTGGCTCCTTCAATGTGTCACCCCTTGCCTTCCTAGGCATGATTCCATCAATTGTGCAATGTTCTATTTTTTTAACATTGATATGTGGTAATTGATGTTTGCTGGTATATTTGATACTTTGAAATGTGATAATGTACTGCACATTGTGATTTTGGCTGAAAATTTGATGTTTTTGTTGATCATATGATACTTGTGGTTTAGATATTGTGCTTAAAAGATCATAAAAATTTTTTGATAAGTTGATTGGAACAATGCCTATGTTATGCATAAATCAGTCTTGTGACATTGATTGTGAGCAAATAAATATTGTGCATAAGTTCATATATGTGTAATCTGGACATACATATATTGCTTTGTTTTTTATGATGTCCAAAAGGGGAGAAAGGTTTTTGAGCTTGTTTTGCAGGATTTAAAATGTGGAAAGATGGTTTATGGTTTGCAAAACAAAGTGGCTTGGCTTGTATGGTTTGTCATCATCAAAAAGGGGGAGATTGTTGAGATTCAGAGTAGTGAATCAACTCATATCTGGAGAATGAAGGTTTTGATGATAACAAAGTATGGATCAAAGCTGACCAAGGACATCAACAAGTCAAAAACAAAGTCAAGAAGAAAAATATGACTATTATGTTGTGTAATAAGAGTAGCTTATAAATTATATTGTTTTGTTGAGCTTATTTTTCATGTGTGTGCTTTGTGCATAAGCTAATCTTTATGTAATCTGATCAAGAGTGAGTATGATGATGAGTTTGAAACTTAAGAAGTTATTTTGAGACATAAAACAGAGTTTTTGAAAACTAACTGAAAATATTCCATTATCATTAAATATAATCGATTATTCCAGCAACAGGTAAAAAGGATGCCTTGATGCAATAATCGATTATTTGTGAAATAATCGATTATCCCAGGAATCACTCTCTGGAATAATCGATTATCCTGCAAAATAATCGATTAAATTATTCTTGGATGATTTCTAGAAATCATGAAGAACAAAATCGATTATCCTTTAAAATAATCGATTATTTGGTTTTGAAAATGTTATAAATAGTTCTTACATTTTGAAACTTCAAAAAAGGATAGAACAGAGAATCAAAAAGAGAAAAATGTTATTGTGAAGTCTTTGTGAGCTTCTTGGAGTGTTTTCTTTGTGAAACCAAGAAGTAAAATGTTTTTGAAATGTTTTGAGAAAAGATCATCATCATCATCACATTCTTGAAAAGAGAAAGATTAAGATTTGTTTCTGAATTCCAGGTGAATTCATTCCTTAATTCTTTATGAATAATTGTAAATCTTTACTAGGTTTCTCAAGTGGTAAGGAATTCTTGTAGTGGGTTTCTACAAGGGGTGCTTTCTTGGGGTCAAGAAAGTGATTATCTTGAATGTAGGAGTGTATGCATGTGTGGTATGCTTGTAAAACTTCTTCATTAAGATAGTGGAACAAATCTTGATCAGGTTATGATTGAGGACTGGATGTAGGTCACATGTGGAGTGGCTGAACCAGGATAAAAGACTTGTGCAATCTTCTCTTGCCCTTATCCTTTATATTGAGCATTCTTGATTAACATGTTTGTATGCATGACATTGGTTTAAACTGAATCAAAGTATTGCATATTGATTATTCTTAATCTTGAAGTTTATCAACGATTAATCAAGAAAGCATATAGGATTCATTCTTCATTAACAAGTCTTTAAGGGGCTTCTTTGAAAATTCATATTAGAAAAGTTTGAATTGAAATAAAGATCCTAAGAACTCTGAAAATTTTTAAAGTGTCATAGAATCCAATTCACCCCCCCCCCCTCTTGGACTGAGTCATTCTTTTCTAACAAGCTGTGTTGTTGATTTGATCATGTTGTTTAAGTTGTTGAGCTGAGTTATGCTGTTGAGTTGATTATGTTGCTTAAGTTGTTGAGCTGAGTTGTGTTGTTGAGTTGATTATGTTTTTAAGTTATTGAGCTGAGTTGTGTTGTTGAATTGTAAGCTGATTAAGTTGTGTTGATGAGTTGTTGATCACTAGGACTAGGAAAGATGTTTTCAAAGTTGTTCATCTCATTGTGTGGATTGAGAAAGCTATGGTGCTCAGAGAGCCCAATTTGTTGAAAACCCTCCTTGGAAAGTTGTCCCTTAGAGTGGACATTGTGTTGTTCTCCTCTAAGACTTAGTTGGTCCTGTGTGTGGGCAAGGTCGAGGCACACGTGTACAAAGTGACCACGATATAGGGGCCAGGTCGAGCTATACCGATTACAAAGCGGCCAATTTGAGTAAAGTACGAAGTCGGGAACTTAGTTCCTAACCAAGTATCGGAGGGTTATAGTATTTGGAGGATAGTCGGTAGGCTAATCTCATAGATGGCTTAGTTAAGCTAGCTAATGTTGTGGTAGGCCTAAACCCAGTTGTTCTATCCTGACATAGTACTATACTTCCATGTTTAATTGGTAAAGTCTGAGAAATCGTTATCGTGCTGTAGATTGATATCCAAATTTATTGTTTACCTAGCAAGCCCAAAAAGGTTCTTTGTTGTCAGTTTGGTAGGACCTAGCCACTTAAATTGCTCACCCATGTTGTAGGAGATCTCCGACTTAAAATGCGTGACGACGCATAAGCTGTTGATGTGTTTAATTGATGTTAATATGAGTTGTATATGTGTTTTTGTGTTGTGAATCTGTGATTATGTGTTGTATGTTGACACTGTTGAGGATAATGATAGTGTTGTTATGTTGTAAGTTGCTTTCAAACATGTGTTATTGAGAGTTGTGCAATACATGTGTTAGTTGTTGTTATGATGAATATGGTAACTATTTCAATGGTTTGTATAGTAGTTGCGTTGAAGTGTTGATACAGTGGTGATATGTTGAATCAAGTTGAAATGATGTTAAGATGTATAGTATATGTGTTATTATTTTCTATGTTGGATGTAAAGATGACTATATAGTTGGTGTGTTGCATATTTAATTATTATAAGTTGTTTATTGTCTCTAGCTTACTCTTGCATGTTTTCGTGTGGTTTGGACTGTGATGATCATACGATGTATGGGAGAAGGGCAGGGATAGGCTGGGAGATAGTTGCTAGAGGCCACAAGAGGTGCCTAGAATTGGATTTTGTTTTGTAAGCTACCTTATAGTAGCATATTTTGTTGTATATAGCTGGTTGTTGTTGGTTGCTTGATTAGAAACTTGTGTTGTAATTATTTTTATTATACTATTTTAGTATATATTCCAGTAGTGTGTAGTGTAATTCCGTAGTGTGACGGCCATGGCAGGTCGTTACAAGATTTGTGATGGATTAGTGTGATTGCGAATTATGACGTGAAGATGATGCATGATTGATAGAGTTATGATATATAGAAGTGCTTGTGAATATTTCATTAAGTAATTAGCTATGATGAGATTATGTTGTATTTTTCCTTATGTGCTTTACATATAGATGTTTCTTTTCTCACCATACAATTTGTGGATGTTTTAGGTGAGGAAGATCTGGCTATGAGTGGCATCTAGAATGCCAACAGTTGAATTATGGATATGCTCTAATATTGTGACATCAGGGCAGAGGATTTCTAGGACATGGATTTTATTTGTATATGGAGTTGTACTTATTATTTTGAAAATATTTTGTAACCTCTTATGTTTTATTTTCCAAGTTTTATTTTCAAAATATTTTGGATATTGAAGAATGTTTCTAAAGGTTTTTATGTGAACCCTTTTACCGATGTTGAAAATTTTATTTCCTTAATTTATTTACATTATTACAATATATATGTTGGAGCAGTACGGGTGTCACATATGTGGTGTGTATGTATGCATATAATTTATTATAAATTTTAATTATATATAATAAATATTTAGTTTGTAGGCTAAAATACTAGTTTTCCTATATTTTTCTTCTACTTTGCATTATTAAAGACATTATTTGTTAGAATCTGATGGAGAAAACTAGGAGAAGTGGACGTTGTTCTCCTCCTTGAATTCGCCAATGCTAGGATCTTCTTCAAAGAGATTTGATTCCACTATGATGAACACTTGAGGAAGCATGAATCTCGGACTTGAGGTTCCTAAGCTATGGAGGGAAGTATCCAAGCTCAAGAAGCAATGGACTACTCACTTCAAAGAGAAGGAAAGAATGGAACTCTCCTAGGGTTTTGAGGTGAGAAGCTAGAAGACTTTGAAGGTAGAAACTCGGCCAATGGCTCTCAAATTTCAATATGAATCAAAATGAGTACAATAAGATGAAGGAGGGAACATATAGCTTCCGAAAATTAGGTGAACACTTGGCGCCACATGAGTGGCCACCATGTTGGCGCCAAGTTTTGAATTTCAAATTTTGAATTTGAATTCAAAACTTGTCACACATGTGTATGACCGGTCCCATGAGTGCTTGGTGCATTTGGCTTTGATTTAGTGTGAATTTAGGGTTGAATTTAAGTCACACATGTTCAGCCAAGGTGGCATGATCCATGTGACTCAAAATGCAACTTAAATGCATGCTAAATTAAACCTAATTTTGCCTAATCCTCTTAAACTAATAATCCTCCTTAAATCCTACTCTAATGACCTAATTACAATGGTCCAACAAATACAATGGGAAGGAAAAATTACAAGAATGAAAATGAGCCCAATATTGGGTACCAAAAGCCCAAAGGCCAATGAAGCCCTAAACTAGGCCCAATAAGCCTAAAACCTAAAATGCTATTCTATGTGGTCCAAAATACAAGACCAAAATATATTCAAACTATTCTAACAAAATATAATAAGAATCTTCAAATCAAGATAAGCCCATGTTGAAACTTGGTATGGGCCTTCCAAGCCCATAGGGCCCATTTGGCCTTGACGGGCCCAATCTTCCATATCTAGCCCACTCCTCTTGGATCTTTGAGTATATCACCTCTTGCTCTCCAAAGAATGATTCCATCAGAATCTAACATATTTTGATCTTGAATGCATAAATTCAAACACGATATTATGTAAATTTTAAAGAGTAAATCAGATTTTAAATTATGCTAGAGATCTCTCAAAATTTACTTTTAAAATAATGACTAGTGTCGTACTACATAGTTATCTTTCAATCTTTTTCTAATAATATTTTCTAACAGTAAATAATGTCAATGGCCATGTGAGTGTTTTATTTAGTAAATTTTGTTTATAGGACACTAATCAGAGTTGCATTTTCTCTGCAATGAACATAAAGTCTTCCTTCTTGAAAAATCCAAATATTTCCTAATGAAAAAAGTTTGTTTAACAAGGAGATCTTCTAGAGAAAAACAACCTAGATTTGGCCAAATTAACTTTTAATTTAGAATCTAACTAAAATAGGAAAATATAGTGGCTACCATACAAGCTTGAGAATTTTTTGTATTGATAAAAAGATGGACGTCAAGGAAAAAACAAAAGTGGGAGATGGTAATACTATCTTTTCCAGTTTGTATAGACTTCTATTTACTAGCATGACCTGCAAAAGTAATAGTCAAAGATAATTTTTCCATGTAGATGACAACAACATGAAAATGTCTTATTTAGACCAATTTATTGGTTTCTAAACTAACAAAATCGATCACTATATCAATCAGTGATTAGATTAGATGTTGATCTAAAAAGTAGGTCAACCACTAGTTACTGATTTTGAAGATCAATCTATACCTAAATTAAAATTTGATTTAATAACTGATTTTATTAAGACTAGTTGATTAATTTCATAATGACAGACTTAGTGACCAATTTTTTAATAGATTTAGAAACCAATTTATAATGAAAGATCAATTTTATAATGTTTTTTTTAATGATCCATTTCATAATGACTACTTTTGACAACAATTTATTCATTAACAATTTTATGATGACTAATTTACTAATTCATTTTATGATGGATGATTTAGTCTTGTAATGATCAATATTATAATAAATTATTTAATGACCAATGTTAATAGTAATTATTTAGTAACGCATTTTATTATGATTGATTAGTAATCTATTTTATTATGGTAGTAAAAATAATTTGTCTCTAATTAAATAAATAATCTTTTAAGCCATTATCCCCTTAAAATGTGGTTTCTAATTAGATTTCAATTTTTAATGATTATAGATATTGATTTAAAAGCAACTTTATTCAATCTCCAAACTACTATTTAAATTAATTTTTATAGTGAATAAATATTTTTTGGTGTCTAAATCTTGTAAATGACAAAAAGGTAAGAGGATAGGAGGTTTCTTCACCTGGGTCGTCTAATGGACTTGAAGTTTAGAAGTTTTATTCTATTTCAAATAAGGGAGAAAGAAGAAGAGATAACATTATACATTATCAAAGAAAAAATGATAAATGGAATCTCAAAATTTTAAAAAAAAATTCCACAAGAAATTCCAACTAACATGATTACACTTTTTTCAAATAGATTTTATATAAGGTACATCCCCTTTTCTTATTAGACTTATGCATCTTGTAAATAATAATTGCATTATTTGTCATACCTCTCCTCTCCTGAGTAAGAAACTACTCTAATGCAAACCTATAAGATCACTCAAAAGTGAACTAATTATAAAAAAGGGAGATTGTAATACTTGTATATCTTATCAAGTATGATTTACTCAAGAAAATAATATGAATTATGATACTCAATTTTTATTATATTTTTCTCTATCAATTGTGTTTCACATTAGATGTTATCTCACATCATTGAGAGAGAGAAAAAATTTGCCCTAGAAGAGAGAGGAAAGAAAACACCTCTTATATACAAAAAATAATTTAATATCACTAAAATCAAAACTACATCACCCATGGTATATGTGCAGTAAAATTTTATTTTTTCTATTAACTAATATTAATTTAAATCATTTTCAACCAAATGATTGAGATATTTACATTATGAAAAGATGTGGGGAAAATTAAGGTCATAAAAAAATGAGAAATTTTAAGAAGATTAAAAAATAAAAAGTCATGTAATATATAATTAAGACAAATAAGATTATTTTAAGAATACATCAAAATCAAGTGGTATTCAATTAGGACTATTAAAAAAAATTTGTTTCTCTCTTTTTTTTTATTCTTGTTTTTTTTTTTTGGCTTCTCTCTTTTTCTACAATAAAATTTAATACAGAAATATCAAAATTTTAAATATATATAAAAAATATATTTTAACAATTCTACATGTTAATGAATATGATAAATTTGAACATATTATTCAAATTTAATAATATGAATGAGAAAATATAAATGCATAGAAAGTTGTATGAAGAGAAATATTATTTAAGATGACATGAAACCAAAATCAATTGTTTATAAAAATAAAATAAAAAGATTAAAAAATTTATTGATTTTATTTTCTTTATTCAAACCTTGTCATTTATGTTATCTTTTTTGTTAATTGTAGTGTATTTTTAAAAATTTATAATCCTTTGAAATCTAATAAAACCATTTCAGAGCTTATAAATTCTTAGATACAAATTCATTAAAATCCGTATTACAAAATTTTGATTACAAAAACCTTCTAAAAAAAATCTTAAAAGTTATTACATTCTTATAAAGTCTTTTGAAAAAATCTTTAAAGTTATTAAATTTTCACAAAATCTTTTAAAATTCACAAGACTGTTTTTTTGCTAAAATCTCAATCCAATACACCCCTTATATTTGCATTAATTTTTACTGCTTCTATTAGTAATAATAAAAATAAAATAATATTACTTATAATTTTCCTTTTTTCAACCTAACAAATCCAACAATGTACATTTTTTCCTCTTTTTCAAAATCAAACAATAATATATAAAATATGTTGGTTCCCTTCCTTCAATCAAATTTTCTTTCATCCTTAAACGCAACCAAGTAGTGTCGATAATTTTTTATGCATTTATCATTCAAAACTGAATCTTCAACTTTAAGTACAGACTACAGACTAACTCTGATAGCAAAACTAGGAGAAGTGAATGGAGGTTCTTCTCCATGGTTTTGCTTAGGCCGGATCTTCTTCAATGGAGACTTGATTCTTCAACTCAAGAACACTTGCAAGCTAAAGAACTCACGGATGAACTCAACCTAAAACTAGGATGGAAGCATCCGAGCTCAAGCATCAATGGAGAGCACACTTCAAAGAGAAGGAATCTAGGTGAATTCCTAAGGTTTTTGAAGATGAACTCTAAGAGACTTTGAGAGAGAAACTCGGCACTATGGCTCACAAATTTCATAAATGATTCAAAGTGAGTACAAAATGTGTTAGGAGGAAACATATAGGTCACCGAAAATGAGGAGACACTTGGCGCCACATGAGAGGTCACATGTTGGCGCCAAGATTTGAATTCAAATTCAAATTTGAATTCAAACCTTGTGTCACATGTGCATAACCGGTCATGTGGAGCTAAATGCAAATTAGATTGAATTTAGTATGTATTTAGGGTTGCATTTCGGTGTCACACTTGTGCAGCCAAGGTGGTGCCAAAAGTGTGACCTAAATGCAACTTAAATCCATCCTAAATTTAACCTAATTTGTCCTAATTCAAATGAACTATTAATCCTCCTTAAACCCTAATCTAATGACCAAAATACAATGGTCTAAGGTATACAATGAAAAGGAAATAATACAAGAAGAAGAATGAGCCTAATATTGGGTATCAAAAGCCCAAAGCCTAAGAAGCCCAAATATAAGCCCAAGAGCATTAAACCTAGTCTATGGTCAAAATACAAGACCAAAATCAAAGTAAATTCCTATACAACAAATCATGGTGTTTATTCAAGTAAGGTCCATATGAAAAGCACCCTAGGCCCAGCAAGCCCATTGGGCCCACTAATCTCTGAAGCAGTCAAATCCTCAAGTAGTCTCCTGGCCATAGCTCTAGTGGTTGGGCCTTTAGCCCATGCTCTTCCATCATTCCCTCCCTCTTGAGAAGGATTCGTCCTCGAATCTGAAGAGTCCTCCTCATCATCACTAGCACCTACAAAAGGTTTAAGATCACTAACATTAAAAGTAGTGCTGACTCCATAATCAGAGGGTAAATCAAGTCTATAAGCGTTATCATTAACACGCTGTAAGACCTGAAAGGGACCATCTCCTCTAGGATTGAGTTTGAACTTCCTTTGATTTGGAAAACGTTCTTTTCTTAAGTGAAGCCAAACCCAATCACCTTCCTCGAAGATCATAGGTTTCTTGCCTTTACTTCCTTGTTTTGCATATTTCTCATTTTGATTTTGAATATGAGTCTTAATCCTTTCATGAAGTTTCTTAACAAAATCAGCCCTTGAAGCCCCTTCCTTATGAATGAAGTGCTCAACATTAGGAAGAGGTATCAAGTCCAAAGGAGTTAAAGGATTAAACCCATATACTGCCTCAAAAGGAGAAATATTGGTAGTCTTGTGAACTACCCTATTGTAGGCAAATTCAATATGAGGCAAAAACTCATCCCAAGATTTGTGATTGCCCTTTAGGACTGTCCTAAGCATAGTAGACAGAGATCTATTCACTACCTCAGTTTGGCCATCTGTTTGAGGATGACAAGTAGTTGAAAAGAGGAGTTTGGTTCCTAGTCTTGACCATAAGACACGCCAAAAGTGGCTTAGGAACTTTGTATCTCTATTTGAAACTATAGTCCTAGGAAGCCCATGGAGTTTAACCACATCTCTAAAGAAGAGTTTTGCAATGTTGCTTGCATCATCTACTTTGTGGCATGGAATGAAATGAGCCATTTTACTGAAACGGTCCACTACCACAAAGATAGAATTCATTCCCCTTTGGGTTCTAGGTAAACCTAGCACAAAATCCATGCTAATATCTACCCAAGGGGAAGAAGCAACAGGCAAAGGTGTGTATTTTCCATGAGGCATTACTTTAGACTTAGCATGTAGACAAGCTAAACATCTAAAACAATGCCTTTGGACATCTTTTCGCATATGGGGCCAATAAAATTTTTCTTTTAGCAAACTAAGGGTTTTATCAACACTAGAGTGTCCTATAAGCCCACCTTCATGACTCTCTTTAATTAATAGTTTCCTAATGGATCCTTGAGGTATACACAATCTTCCTTCTTTGTATAAATACCCCTCAGCCATATAGAAACCATCAAAAGCTTTTTGTTGACATTTTTTATAATTATCACCAAATTCAAGATCTTCCTCATACAACTCCCTAATATTATCAAATCCAAGAATTTGAGTTCCTAGAGACACAAGCAAAGTATGTCTCCTAGATAAAGCATCAGCTACAACATTTGATTTTCCCTTCTTGAATTTAATAATATATGGAAATTGTTCAAGGAACTCTAACCATTTGGCATGTCTCTTATTTAATTTACCTTGACCTCTTAAATATTTAAGTGACTCATGGTCGCTATGGATGACAAACTCTTTGGACACTAGATAGTGTTCCCAAGTTTGTAAAGCTCTAACCAATGCATACAACTCTTTATCATAGGTAGGGTAATTAAGGGAGGCACCTTTTAGTTTCTCACTAAAATATGCAATTGGGTGTTCTCCTTGCAATAACACAGCTCCTATGCCAACTCCTGATGCATCACATTCTAGCTCAAAAGTCTTTTCAAAATTTGGTAGAGCTAAAATGGGTGCATTAGTAAGTTGATCTTTAAGTAATTGAAATGCTTGGTCATGCTTTGAAGTCCATTCAAATAATATTTTTTTTTAACAAGCTCATTCAAAGGTGAAGCAATGCTAGAGAAGTTAGGCACATATCTTCTATAAAAACTTGCTAGTCCATGAAAACTCCTAACTTCACTAACATTTTTAGGCTTGGGCCACTCTTGAATGGCTTTGATTTTCTCGGGATCCACTTGAACCCCATTTTTGCTTACAATGAACCCTAGGAAAACCACATGATCCACACAAAAAGTACATTTTTCAAGGTTTGCAAATAATTGGTTTTCCCTAAGGATCATCATAACTTCTCTAAGATGTCCTAAATGATCATCTTGAGACCTACTATAGATTAAAATATCATCAAAATAAACAACCACAAACTTACCTATACACTCTCTTAAGACATGATTCATAAGCCTCATGAATGTACTTGGTGCATTAGTTAAACCAAAAGGCATAACTAACCATTCATACAATCTAAATTTGGTCTTAAAAGCAGTTTTCCACTCATCACCCTTTTTGATTCTTATTTGGTGATAACCACTCTTAAGATCAATTTTAGAAAATATAGAAGCACCATGTAATTCATCAAGCATATCATCAAGTCTAGGGATTGGGTGCCTGTACTTGATTGTGATATTGTTAATGGCCCTACAATCACAACACATTCTCCATTTCCCATCTTTCTTGGGCACTAACAATACAGGAACAGCACAGGGACTCAAACTCTTTTGTACCCACCCCTTTTCCAAAATCTCTTGGACTTGATTTTTTATCTCCTTAGTTTCTTGAGGATTTGTCCTATAGGCTGGTCTATTTGGAAGACTAGCCCTAGGCACAAAATCAATTTGATGTTCTATACCCCTAAAAGGAGGAAGACCCTTTGGACCTTCACTAGGGAATATATCATCAAATTCTTTTAATAATTGAGAAATTTTAGGAGGTAAAGAACCAAGTTCAAGACTTAAATTATGACACTTAAGCACACCCCTACAAAGAAGAAGATAAGAAGGTTTTTCAACAATTAGGGTTTGTTTCAAATTTTCTTGTTTAATTCCTTCTATTGGAAAAGACTGCTCTTCCTTCTTCTTCTTTGAAGTTTTATGCTTTTTCTCTTCTTTTTTTTTTAGTCAAGTTTTTTTTTTCTTCCTCTCTTTTCTTTTTCATTTGTACTTGATCCTCTATCACTTGTGAAGGAGACAAAGGATGAAGTACAAATTTCTTTTCTTTATGAGTGAAAGTAATTTCATTGGTAAGGCCATTATGCATGGTTTTCTTGTCAAATTGTCATGGCCTTCCCACCAAAATATGGCAAGCTTCCATTGGAACTATGTCACAAACCACTTGATCTTCATAGTTACCAATGGAAAACTTTACTTTCACTTGTTTATCAACATTAATATCCCCATCTTCATTAATCCAATGAAGTTGATATGGTTTCGGATGGGGAATAATAGTAAGACCAAGCTTCTCCACCAACCTTGTGCTACAACAGTTGCAACAAGATCCACTATCCACAATGAGAGAACAAGCATTGTTTAAAACTTTACACCTTGTGTGAAAAATGTTCTCCCTTTGTGAAAGATGGGACTCATGAGGTTGGCTTCCTAGAAGACTTCTAATCATTAGAAGTTGACCATCACAAGGATATGCACTTTCAATTGGATGGTCTTCCTCACTAGTTTCACTATCACTTGAAGTGGTAGAACTAGATTCATCAACACTACTATAAATGTCTTCCCCTTTCAAAATCATCACCTTTTTGGTGGGGCATTGAGAAGCTATATGGCCTCTCCCAAGACATTTAAAGCATTTGATGTCACTAGTCTTACTATTAGAAGTGACAACATTTTTATTTTTCTCTTTTTCATTTTCGTTTTCTTTTTCAAAACCTTTGCCAAATTTCTTAAAAGAATCAAATTGACCCTCCCTCTTGTAGTCCTTCTTAACATAAGAACTAGATTGAGTTTTGCCTTTAAAAGAGATTTTCCTCAAGTTTTGTTGTTCCACCCTTATACAAAGTTGGACCAAATCATCAAGGTCCCTATAAGGGAGTAACTCAACCCTATCTCTTATGTCAAAGTTAAGACCACTTAGAAATCTAGCAATGGTCAATCTTTCTTCCTCCCTTATCCCAACCCTCATGAGATACAACTCCATCTTTTGCCTATACTCCTCAACACTCATATTCTTTTGTTGGAGTCTTTGGAGCTTATCCATAAGCTCCCTACTATAATAAGAAGGAATATGCCTTCTTCTCATAGCACTCCTCAATTCATTCCAATAAGTGATGGGAGGATCATTGTGAAGTCTTCTCTCTCTTTCCAAGGATGTCCACCAATACATGGCTTGTCCTTGAAAAGCTAGGGTGGCCAAAGGAACCTTTCTTTCCTCACCTACTTGATGAAAAGTGAAGATTTGCTCCACTTTCATCTCCCAATCCAAGTAGGTGTCCACATTATCTTTTCCATGAAAGTAAGGAAGATCAATCCTTGATTCCCTCACTTTGTGTTCTTTAATGACTCTCCTAGGTGTGGGTTGATAGTAAGCATCCATATGCATACTACCATCATTATCTTGGCTTTGAGAATCATTGGAGCTCTTGGTTGAGCTCCTTGAAGAACCTTTTTGACTTTTATTTTTATTTAATTTTTTCAAAAGTTTTTCTTCTCGTTGCTTAATCTTTTGAATCTCTTGTTCTAAAGCCATGATTTGTACTTCCTTTTCAAGCTTTTCTTTTTGTTTTAGAAGTATCTCATCATTTTTCCAAATTTTTAGTGCTTCAACCTCCTTGACAATTTTTTTAAAACTTTTAGGAGTATCAAAATCACTACTACTTGGAGAATGGTGACTCATGATTAAGCAATGAGATTTTATATGCTATGCAAAAAGTTATAAAATGTTTTTGAGATTTTCTAGGAACAAAAATAGCACTTGGAAGTCTAAGTGTACAAATTGCACTATCAAGGGAGGTGAGCTACTAAGAGCCACTTAATAACCAAGCCTTTTCAAGTGGAAATCACTAAACTCCTTTGTGGTATCTTTGATTCCCCAAAACTTTTCACAAAAATTTTGAATGCTTTTTTCACAAATTGTTTGTTTTGACACTTAAACTAAGTGTGAACAAATAAAACTACACAATTCTAGACATTTCAAGGCAGCAAAATTAAACAATTAAGGACAAGAAACTTAAAGGAAACAATGTAAGCAACTAGTCGGATATCCTAAGTGGAAGCTTGAAACATATGAAATTTCCAAGCCACTTCCACTAGCACTACACGTGAGGATGCTAACAAGGATTTAGATATACCTGACCAGCTTCTTAATACTCCCTCCAAGCTTTACAAATTGGTTTAAAATACAAAAGATTTGGCAAAAATGTAAACTAGCCTAGGAAAGCAATAAAGTGGCGGCTTTGGCAACCAATTAGTGACGGATTGATGTTCAAGTTTTCCAACACTTATTCAAGTGTTTAATCCGCCACTAATCCTTCAATATGATGCTCCTGGACCTGCAAAAGAAACACAACAAAGAGGTTAATGTGGCTGCCTCACAAGGTGAAGGAATTGGTCACTCAAGTGAAGGAAGTTTAGGAGGATTTTGGTCACAAAATTAGGTCAAATTTGGTGATTGTAGTGTCCAAAATTTTCCTACTCTTTGTTGAGCAATGCTTGATCCTTGAGCAAGGATTTAAGGCCACTTCCAGCACAGGAAAATTATTGAAAGAAAACTAGACAAGCAATAGAAGCACAATTTGAAAAGCTTATACCAAAAATTAAGAGTAATATGTGTAAGACAAGACTCAAAGAGGTTCAACAATTAAAACTGAAAATAAAGACTCCAAAATAAAGCTAGCACTCAGATAGGAAAGTTCCTAGATAGGTACTAGAATAGATGAACAAAACAAAAAAAATTTGAAAGCAATTGGACAAGTATAGAACAAGTTGTAGTCAAAACAATAACAAGGAATCAAGTAGGTTTTTTAGCTTGTACACCTCTCGGCTTTTTCCTTTTAAATTGTTTTCTCTATATTTTTTTTTATTCTTTCTTTTTCTATATTCAATTTAAGATTCCAGAGAAGGTAAATGCATTTTGTTTCAAATTTTTTTATGATTCCAAGCTATAGAAACCGAGACTACAAGTTAGGTCAAAATTCAAGTGAAAACAAGGAAACTAGTGCACTAGTTTTTAGGTTTTGTTTTTGGATTCTTTTTGTACTCTTTTTCTTTTGAAATTTGGAACTCTTCTTTTGTTTTAGGCTCTGTATTTCCTCTGTTTTCAGCCTCTTTTTTTTTAAAAAAATTTGAATCCACAAGAAAAGTGCACTAGAAATAGGTTAAACACTTGAAATTTTAGGTCACAAAATTTTTTAAGAGATTTTCAAAGGAAAGTGAATTGAAAACTTAAGTACACAATAGAAACCTAACTCTAAAGAAATTTGCTAGAACTAATAGCAAATTATGAACACAATAAGGTAAAAGGAAAAGCACATATAGGTAAGCACAAAGAAAACAAAAAACGTGAGCAACAAATGAACAATGTACTAAAAGAAAATTAGGTCAACAATGTTATTCAAGGAATTTTAAGACATATAAAGACTACACAAACACACTAAGACAAAACATGGATTAAAAACCAAAATCTAATGCAATGCATGAAGTCCAATCACGGACACATACAAGAAATGGAGAGACTCAAAGAAAATCAAAAACAAGCACAAGCTAATAGGTCCTAAACATGTTGATTGTGGAAGAAAATTCAAAAACAATCAACCAATGGATCTATGGAATAAAATGTGAATCAAAGCATATAGATCCGAAAAAAACTCAAACAAGACAAGGAGATACACAAGAACACAAGCACAGATACACAAAAAGATGAAGAACTTATCTCCTTGAAGACCTTGCTCTTGATACCAAAAATGATAGCAAAACTAGGAGAAGTGAATGGAGGTTCTTCTCCACGGTTTTGCTTAGGTCGGATCTTCTTCAATGGAGACTTGATTCTTCAACTCAAGAACACTTGCAAGCTAAAGAACTCACGGATGAACTCAACCTAAAACTAGGATGGAAGCATCCGAGCTCAAGCATCAATGGAGAGCACACTTCAAAGAGAAGGAATCTAGGTGAATTCCTAAGGTTTTTGAAGATGAACTCTAAGAGACTTTGAGAGAGAAACTCGGCACTATGGCTCACAAATTTCATAAATGATTTAAAGTGAGTACAAAATGTGTTAGGAGGAAACATATAGGTCACCGAAAATGAGGAGACACTTGGCGCCAAGATTTGAATTCAAATTCAAATTTGAATTCAAACCTTGTGTCACATGTACATAACCGGTCATGTGGAGCTAAATGCAAATTAGATTGAATTTAGTATGTATTTAGGGTTGCATTTCGGTGTCACACTTGTGCAGCCAAGGTGGTGCCAAAAGTGTGACCTAAATGCAACTTAAATTCATCCTAAATTTAACCTAATTTGTCCTAATTCAAATGAACTACTAATCCTCCTTAAACCCTAATCTAATGACCAAAATACAATGGTCTAAGGAATACAATGAAAAGAAAATAATACAAGAAGAAGAATGAGCCTAATATTGGGTATTAAAAACCCAAAGTCTAAGAAACCCAAATATAAGCCCAAGAGCATTAAACCTAGTCTATGGTCAAAATACAATACCAAAATCAAAGTAAATTCCTATACAACAAATCATGGTGTTTATTCAAGTAAGGTCCATATGAAAAGCACCCTAAGCCTACCAAGCCCATTGGGCCCACTAATCTCTGAAGCAGTCAAATCCTCAAATAGTCTCCTGGCCATAGCTCTAGTGGTTGGGCCTTTGACCCATGCTCTTCCATCAAACTCTTACATTTATAGTAATCAATATGCATATGATCCAACAAATATATTAATATATATATATATATATATATATATATATATATATTAATATTTTAAGTCCTTTGCAAATATTTTTTTTATCTCATCTTAATTCTTGTAAAATAAATCCATCAATGTTAGATATTCATATTTTCTTAGAATGTGTTTAGCAATTTTAGGATAGAGTAAACTTATAAATTTTTAGTTACTTTATAAACTTTCAACTATTTTATAAACTAATTTTACCAAACACATTTTTATAAGCTAGTTTTTTTGGACTAGCGAAAATAAAATCATTCACCTAAAAATTGTTCATCATTTAAATTTGTAAAATTCTTTGTTGACAATTACTAGAAGTACGTATGACATAGAATCCGTTATGATTAATTGAATTAATTTAAATTAAATTTCTCAAATTCCTTTTTACAATTCAAACCAAATCAATCCAATTACATATCTTTTTTCTTATTGATTCAAAACTTAAAATTTATCTTTTTAAATTCACTTGTATTAAATACAATTGCAATTAAAAAAACATGAGTAACTAAAAGCATGTAACCTACATATACTTAAACTTTAACACTTGATAGAGAATGAAAGTATATATTTATAAGTTGTGTGGACTATGGAGTGAAGTACTATAATATTAAAAATAGATGGAAAGTTTAGCAAGTCTTTTTAAGTCCAAACCCCAAACCATTTTATTTCCTAGCACATTTAAATTCTTTATAAAATTAAAATAATATAAAAAACAATAATATATAATAATTGATCGATTAGATCCGATATCAACATCAAAATCCATAATCCATTATCCGATTAATACAATCCGAATTTTCGGTTTGAATTCATCAGATTTTTCAGAATCCGGATCCGTGCACACCCCCAGCAATTACAAAACATGCAAGACAACACCCTTTATATTCAGTGTGCATGATATGAGCATTTAACCTCACGTCTTATAAAACCAGATAAAACCAATATCTGAAAACCTAAGTCATTACAATATTTAACCTAAGTCAACAAAATTTGCAACAACGTATTGTTAAACAATTTGTTGTCCTATCAGACTAGGCCAATATAAATCATTCATTTTAAAAGGCAGTTTGTAAAATTCATTGCTGACAAATCCAAACATTAACCAGGACAACGTCCTTCTTTATTTTATTTTTTTTCAGTGTACATGATGTGATCATTTAACCACGCATCTTATAAAAATCAGATCAAAACCAAAATCTGAACCTAGGCCGCCACAAATATTAACCTAATTCAACAAGAATTGCAACACATGCAAAATATTGGTGTTCAATTGTGAGCTCCCACCAATGCCATATGTTCTATAAGGTCCAACACTCGATTGCTGCAACGCAAACCATTAAAAAATATATCATTTAAAGGTCAGCATGAACAGAAACTTCTAGTTTCAGAAGTAGACTAGGAATCAGCACTATTATTAGTACCTGTAACCCCACTCGTTGTCATACCACGAAACCAGCTTAACAAAGGAAGCACCAAGTGCAATGCCAGCCTTAGCATCAAATATGCTTGACCTGGAAAAAAAATTGAATAAGCCATTTATTTAACAAATATGCTCAAACGAACAAATTTCAAGTTATAACTAGGGAAAGAGAAATGTAGGTTCAGTTTCCTTTTGAGCAGATTATAAATGTTTTAAACACGTGGAGTAAATGTATCAACCAAACTGAGCATATCATGTTCTATGGTGTCTCACTTTCCAGCCAGAAAAAGTAATTCAAGCAAAGTTCTGCCTTTAACGTTGGCAGAAGATAATTTACCTTGAATCACCAACAAAGTCATTAGAGACAACATCCTCTTCTGTGTACCCAAGGATTCCTTTCAGTGGGCCCTCTGAGGCAAACCTTCATATTTTTCATCGGCAAAGGCAACGAAATCATCCAAAAGGTTAATACAGAACAATCCCAACAGAGTAAAAAAGTCTGAGGAAAAAACCAATAGACATACTTTATTGCTGCTTTAACATCTTCATAGGAAGCATTCTTCTTAAGCCGGCAAGTCAAGTCCACTACAGAAACATTGGGAGTCGGTACACGGAAAGCCATTCCAGTGAGTTTACCATTTAGCTCAGGAAGAACTTTCCCAACAGCCTTCATAAAACGAACCCAATTTCATATATATACTGAAAATAGTAAGCATAAAATCTGTGTCCATGCATCTCTTACCTTTGCAGCACCAGTTGAACTTGGAATTATATTTTGACCTGCCCCTCTTCCCCCTCGCCAATCCTTCATAGAAGGGCCATCTACGGTCTTTTGTGTTGCTGAGAAAAGAAAGAATCAAATGTTACCAATGCCACATGTGAACATATAAAGGGACGGTTTGACCACAAGAATAAAAGAAACTAGAGGCTACAATTAACAAGTTTGCTAAAGAGACCTGTTGTTGCATGTACAGTTGTCATCAAACCTTCAACTATTCCAAACTCTTCATGAACCACCTGATGAATAACTTATATAGGAAAAGTTAGATAGATGCTTCTTGGCAAGTTTCTGATAAACAAATATGGGACAGATGGAGGGGCGAGCATCATGTTAAAATGTTTATATGGACTAAATTGTTTCTAACGCAAAATGCCCTGGTATGATATAAACTCAGGTTTACATACAGATGTGTTGGCTGAAACCATGGTAGTAAGTATCGCACGATTCGCGATACGTATCGTACGATACGATACGATACAGAGCCTCCGCGATTCGAATCGCATGTAGAATCGTTTTTGATTACGAATCGTATGCGAATCGCTTGAATCGTGTTCGGAATCGGAAAATCGCGATTCATAGGAGAAATCGCACGATTCTGAACATTTTGGGTCACCCCCGAAACCGGGTCGGGTCACGCACGACCCGGTTCTAAAAACCCTAAAAAAATGATTTTTTTAAAAAAAAAAAAAACGAAATGAGACAGAAACTCCCGCTTAGACTCCCTGTACATGACCCACTTAGTGGGTTTCACTTTTTGTGGTCCATTTGCGTGGTCCAACTTCTCTGCTTCGTTTGTTTGGGTTGCTGTTCGTGGTCCAAGGTAAGGGCTTCCTTCTTGTTGCTGATTGGGTTGCTCTTGTTGCTGCTTGGGTTGCTGTTCGTGGTCCAAGACTCCAAGGTAAGGGCTTCCTTCTTGTTGCTGTTTGGGTTGCTGTTTGTGGTCCATTCCTTCACTTGTTCTCTCTTTTTTTCTTTGTTATTCCCTCTACAACTTCCCTCTCTTGCTGCTGTCTAAGTTTCTATTTATTGGTACTTGGTAGGCCATTAAAAAATGGGTCATTCAAAAAGAGAGCCGGATATCACTTGGAACTATTGTGATAGTATCCCTCCAAATAGACTCAAAGTAAAATGTAAGTTTTGTTCTCATGTTTGTTGGGGTGGTATTTCAAGGATGAAACATCATCTTGCGGGAACAAAGGAAAATGTGATTGCTTGCACAAGTGTTCCGGATGATGTGAAGGAAATATTTGTCAAGCTCTTGGAAACTAAAGATAAAAAGAAAGAGGATTGCTTGAATATAGAGAATGGGACAGTAAAAGGAAAAGAGGGAACATTTCAAATTTTCCAACAAAAGACAATGAATGAAGTTTGTAAAGATAGGGAATTTGTGATTCAAGAAATTTGTAAATGCATTTATGGTAATGCATTACCATTTAATTTGGTAAGGAGTCCTCTTTTTATTCAAATGTTGAAGGTTGTTGGAGAATATGGGAGAGGTTTGAAGCCACCAACTTATCATGAGGTGAGGGTTTCTTTTTTGAAGAAAGCTGTTGACAACATCCAAAAAAGCTTAGAGAAATATAGAAGTGATTGGGAGAAATGGGGATGCACCTTGATGTGTGATGGTTGGACGGATGGAAAAGGAAGATCACTCACTAATTTTCTTGTTAACAGTCCAAGTGGGACTGTTTTTTTGAAATCTATTGATACTAGTGATGTGATAAAGGATGGGAAAAAAATGTTTGAATTGTTAGACAACATTGTTGAAGAAATTGGGGAGGAGCATGTAGTCCAAGTTGTGACGGATGGGGCTTCTAATCTTGTGGCTGCTGGACAAATGTTAATGGAGAAGAGAACCAAACTATTTTGGTCCCCATGTGCAGCCCATTGCCTTGATCTAATCCTTGAGGACATTGGAGAGCTTCCGGTATTCTATAATACCATTGCTAATGCAAAGAAGATTACTACCTACATATATAGGCATACATGGGTCCTTAATTTGTATAGACAATATTCCAATGGAGGGGAATTAGCAAGACCAGCTGTGACAAGATTTGCAACTTCTTATCTTACACTAAATTGCATTAAACAACAAAAGAATGCTCTTAGATCAATGTTTGCATCGGAGGAATGGGCTACTAGTCCACATGCTAGTAAAAGTGAGGCTAAGCAAGTCATGAACCTAGTGTTGAGTGATGATAGATTTTGGAGATCAATTACATATTGTCTAAAGTGCGTGATTCCACTTGTGAAAGTGTTAAGGCTTGTAGATGGTGATTCAAAGCCAGCCTCACCATACATTTATGAAGCAATGGATAGGGCTAAAGAGAAAATTGCTCAAAACTTTCAAATGCAAGAGTCAAGGTATAAAAAAGTGTGGAAGATTATTGACACTAGGTGGAATCTGCAGCTTCATAGGCCTCTTCATGCAGCTGCCTATTATCTCAATCCTAGGTAAATTATTTAAAAATAATTATCATTTTAAGAACTACTATTTTCTTTGTGCCTAGTAGCTAAGTTATTTCTTATTTGGTTAGGTATCATTATGACAAGAACTTCAATCCGGATAGTGAAGTGTTAATTGGTTTATATGAAACCTTTCAAAGAATGGTTCCGGATATAAGGACAAGAGTTATAATAGATCAACAACTTGAAAAGTTTAAGGGAGCTAAGGAGATCTTTGGAATGGACATGGCAATAGCTACTAGAGATAAGAAACAACCGGGTATCCCTTTAATTTTTACTCTTTATTAATATCATAAACATAATACATAATAATTAATAACTACATTTGTAAAATAAATACATTTTTTTTTGTAGCTCTTTGGTGGGAGAGTTACGGTGGAAGAGGTAAAGAGTTACAAAAGGTGGCCATGAGAATTTTGAGTCTTACATGTAGTGCCACGGGATGTGAGAGAAATTGGAGTACATTTGACCAAGTGCATACTAAGAGAAGAAATCGATTGGAGCAACAAAGATTAAATGCACTTGTATATGTCAAATATAATCTTCAACTTGAGATGAGGCAAAATAGTAGAGAAGAGAATGGAGATACCTATGATCCCATATGTTTGTCAGATATTGAATCCGATGATGAATGGATCACCGAAAAGGAGAATCCTTGCTTGCCTATTGATGCCTCATGGATGGATGTACATGAGTGCTTTGGTGTTGATGAGGGAGCTCCAAAGAAGAAAAGAAAGAGAGGTAATTATTTATATTTAAAAGTTAGTTTAGAACTTGGAAGTTGGAATTAGAACTAGACCTTATTATTTTCTTATTTCTTTTGATTACATAGGTCCAAGAAACTTGAATGCCAAGATTGGTAAGGGAAAATCAATAATAGAAGATGAGGATGAAATTGAAGATAATGAAGAAGAAGAACTTTTGATATTAGAAGATGAAGATGACTTGAGTGATGTAGATCTTGGGGTTGGGGATGATGAATGATCTTGGATAGGGGCATTTTGTATAGATTTTTTGAGGCCATATGACTGAATTTGTGTGGCAGAATTTGTGTGGCAGTAGCACCACTTGTTGCTGAGTTTATGCTGCAACAACACTAATATTTTTTTTGGGTAGCTATATTGCTGAATTAGAATAGCAATCAGTCCTTGGTATATGCATATATTTAGCAACAACAATGATTTTTTTTTTAGGCTTTGTTGTTGAACTGTGCAGTCATTTCTTTTGGCTTTGAGACTGTTTTTATTTGTATAATTGTATCTTTGTTTGTATTGAAGTTTATATGTTACTAATTACTATATATTTATGTATGACTTCATTTTTATATGTCTTGTATGCATATATATACACTATGTTTTTATTGATCATGAATCTTACGATTCACGATACGATTCGATTCACGATTCAAAAAATAAGCCTTCCGATACATTATTTGTATCTCGATTCAACTACCATGGCTGAAACAAATACCACAAGGCCACATTTTTCGTACGCATAACTTGTAGATTCAGATAGATCGGCAATTACTCCATTAAATTCACTTCATTGATAATTTTATTCCCTGTATTGGGAGACATAGTACTGAATATTGATAGTAAATCGTTATCTATGAATTATATACTCTCATTAGCTCAGCTTTTATAGTTTACCACACTCTCCCTGGGTGAAAAAAGAAAACTGGATTTATCCCTGGAGAAAATATTGAGAGAAAACATGGTGGTATAAATTGAAGAATAGAGAAAAGTATGTACTCCATTAAATTCACTTCATTGATAATTTTATTCCCTGTATTGGGAGACATAGTACTGAATATTGATAGTAAATCGTTATCTATGAATTATATACTCTCATTAGCTCAGCTTTTATAGTTTACCACACTCTCCCTGGGTGAAAAAAGAAAACTGGATTTATCCCTGGAGAAAATATTGAGAGAAAACATGGTGGTATAAATTGAAGAATAGAGAAAAGTATGTCCATGTATAAGACACCCCCAAAAAGCTCATATTAAGCCTCTCCTTTTAGGATGTGTTACAGAATAACTAAAGTTTTCTCCCCCTATTATTTCTCTTGCTCTTTAAGGAATAGGACCTGCCATTAAACCTTAAAGTTAAGTCTTACACCATCAAACTACACACTAGCATTAAACACTCATTACATAGAAAGCCTCGAGAGTTCAATATAGCTTGGCATTACATGATGTGTAACAAACCTTGGCAAGAGGAGCAAGACAATTCGTTGTACAGCTTGCATTAGAAACAATGTCCATTCTTGGGTGGTATGTCTTCTCATTCACTCCTACCACAAACATTGGTGCATCCGCAGATGGAGCTGATATTATGACTTTCTTGGCACCAGCCTATAGTATAAAAAGACAAAGCTCAAATTAAAATTCAAAGCTGTAGAGAGCAAGGCAAAGGAGGAGAGAAGAATGAGAGACAACACTTAATACACAGCTAAGTAAATACCTTCAAATGTGATGAAGCTTTCTCAAGTGTTGTAAAAACTCCTGAAGACTCAATGACATAATCAGCCCCAAAATCACTCCATGGGATCTCTGCAGGATCTCTGAATAAAAAAACAAAGTTTATGAATGTTAATCTATTTTTTTAACCCTTTTAACGCCTACACTAGTATTGTAAACCAGTAACACATTTTTAACATCCATATTAATTATCAGAGATCAACTCATGATACCTTTTACTCACAACTTTAACCACCTTCCCATTAATTTCTAAAGTAGAGTCATCCAGAATCGTAATGGTCCCCTTGAATGGACCATGAGTAGAATCATATTTGAACATGTAAGCCTACGAAAGAGAGAGATTAGATGAAAAATGATGAAGCAAGTTGTAAGGATGATAAGAAGATTCCAATCAGAAAAAAGAATAAATTAATATAAATCAAAAAACAAGCATCAAGCATAAATGAGTTTAAAAAAAATGCAACAAAGAAAAAAAATTGAATTTATTGGAAAGCTTGGAATACAAGCAAACAATACACTCGCCACTTTCTTGTAATGTTTTAGAAAATCTATTGTCCTTGCATGTATAGATGCACTACACATGACTATCTACTCCAACAGTATCTTCGAAAAATCCTGGCACAAATATTCCCATGTCCCCAACAAATTTTAAGAGACCTGCTGCTTTTTCACAAGATTTTGTCATTCTTTAACTCAATCTCTATTGTATATTCCATTATATTTAAAAAGTGCATTGCTAGTATTCATTACAAAAAAAAAGATTGAGGATCGAGCAAACAGATAAAGCCCTCTTATTTTGTACCAAAATAAAAAAGCCCCCTTAATTTATAGTTCCATTTGAAATTCAGTCAAACAACACAAAAGTAATTGAAAAATATTAAAATGGTGTAATGTTTTCTGTTGTGTTTGATACAAAGTAGTTAGTATTGCATGTATGGCAATTCGATTCATACAATTCAATAGGCAAATGATGCAAATCATGCTGTCTATATCCTTTTTGGGCTTCAATCACATCAAATCACATGAATTGCGCAAGAATCGCATGAACCATGATCTGTATCTGAATCATGCGATTCTGTTTCAAAATGGGTTGCACCCAAAGCAGGTCAGGTCATGCGCAAGCTGCATTTTAAAATCCTACAAAAAAAATCAAAAAGTTATTTAAAACAGGAGGGAATCAGCAGATATTCTCCCTCTAAGGAGACCCAGCCTGTCACTTTCATCTGAAACACCCTTTTACTTGTCTCCTTACTTCTTATTTTCTTTTATCCTCCCATTCATGCCTGCAACTGAGGGGTGGTTCTCTGTTTGTGTTCGTTTGCGATCTAGTTGCTCCTGGTTGGTGGGTTTTGTGCTGCTGGTTGATGGTGATCCCCTGCTGGTTTGTGCAGCAACAGCAGCCATTGTTTGCTGAATCTATGCAGCAACAGCTTCTTTTTTAGGAGGCTATACTGCTGGATTTGTGCAGCAGCAAGCAGCCTCTGTTTTTATGAATTCAATAAACAACAGCACTTTTTTGGGGGGAAGTTATGCTGGCTGAAATGTGCAGCAGCAAATAGCTATTTGTTTCAATAATTTGTGCAGCAGGCAACCATTTTTTGTCCTTGTAGCTACTGGCTATTATTATTTGTATCTTTATTTGTTTTGAAGGTTATATGTCACTATTTATGCTATTTGACTTCTAATATGTATGTTTTCTTTTCTTTTAATGATTCTTTGTGTTAAAATGATTCAAGAGTTAAGTTTTTATGCTTTTAAGTAATATATACATATATATGTGCTACTTTTATTAATGACCATGAATCTTACGGTTCATGATTATAGGCTTTCCAATGATAACTTGTTCTACTACCATTTTTTATATGTTTTCCAACAAACCACGAATTGGATTCATTAAAGATAAGACGTGGCGGCTTCTTCAGGTGAAAATTATATAATAATCCAAATAAATATCAAGATATGTACAATACTACAAAAAGGCAAGAGGCATAAAACAACATAGACTATAGTTGAAGAACATCTCCTTTGAATCAGCATGACAGACACCAGATAAAATTATGTCACACCACAAATAGGTAACAAGTATGGTTGAGCTTATTCTGAACAAATAATCACTTGTTTTAGCCAGCTTCCCAAGAGAGCATTTTAAAAATAGGTGAGTATTTGTTCAACTTAAATTTAACCAAACATGGTATAATATAAATCAAAATGGCAATACAAAAAACAAAAGGCAAAAAATTTTGGGATAGATGTGTATATGATATATCACCATATGTATGCATAAACACATGCAGACAAATACAAATTTAATAGTCTATAATCAGAGCCAAATTATGAACACAATATACTATAAGAAAAAGGATCATTAAGTTAACTGCATGTACATACCATATATTTTGCATCAATAAATGGATCATTAATTGCAACAACATCAATATCATCTCGGGAAGTAGCTACACGTAACACCAACCTTCCAATTCTACCAAAACCTGCACATTTCAGCATAAGTATGTGTAAATTGACAGAAATTCCATGAATAAGTTTACCTTTAAAAATAATGTTTTCATCTTCTACATAACATTTTAGATGATACTTCTTAACAGTTATTTTGGTTCATTCATGCAACTGATATGCAGGTTCCAAGTTCCCAAGTCCAAACTAAAAATAAGTAGAATTAATAGTCGATTGTTGCTTTTCATTTATAACTTAATTGAGAAATCCACCTCAAACATTTTGCACAGCTCCTAAAAATATCATTTGAAATTCTTAGAATGTAGGTTTGAGCCTAAATCCAACAGAAATCTTTCTCTCGGATTAAAGCATACAGATTCTAGTCAATTAGGCCATATGTTCCCACAATAGGATTATCCTCTAAATATTATATTTGATTTCCTTAATCAAACATTACCCATGAATGAGGAGGCCACCAGTTACAACAATTTAAACATGTCAATGTCATAAGCAACAACAACAGTCACTTTGAATATAAAAAGTTGAGCCATTCTTATGCGTTTCAATTAAAGTGATTATTACTTCAAAAATAAAACCAGGATAAAATGAAAAGATGGTATGTATGGCAAAGCTTCATATAATTCATAGTTGATGATGTATTCTGCATTCAGTGTGAAATTGAAAGAGCATAAAGTTAAATGCTGCAAGTAGATACATAAAACACAAAAAGTCCCATAACAAGAAAGTTACCATTTATTCCAACTCTCGTCTTCCCAATGCTCCTTGATTCTATACAGATCAAGAGCACCCACAAGTAAGAATAAAAAATTTGCATGGAAAATCACCCTAATTTAAACACAAAAGTGGTACGATTCTTACTCTGGGTGGGAAGAGGGATTTCAGTTGCTGTGGCTTTAATAGGCTGAATGCCACGAGCATTGCAGTTTCTGTGCAAATACCAATACATCAAAACCACAAGAAATTAAACCACATACTATTAAATGAACCGAAACAGGCAAGTGAAAGAAAAGAAGAGTGCCAGGTAAAAAAGTTTGGGCAACTCAACTGTAAGACTATTGATTCACATGGAATTGAAGCACCAAATACACTCTTCTGTAATCCCTTGGATTTTAAACTACAACTCGAGGCACTGCTAAACACCTGAATCATACACCACACATATAAAGACCCATTAAATCAAAAATATACAAGCAGAAAAATTAAGCGCCTACTTTGAGAATGAAACTATTTTGAACAATCAAAAATTCACAACCAGAAAATTTTCCGTAATATCAATCACGAAAGTGCAATTCAAAAACGAAACTCTTCTTAACCATCAAAGATTCACAACCAGAAAATTACCCTCAACATCACTCACAAACTTTATTTTACTCAACACGTGACAGCTTGTTCCCACCTACCCTGTTTTCTAGCAACCAAACACACCTTCCCACCAAATCACAAACCAAACTTTGAGAACTAAACAAGACAATAAAAAAACAAAAATAAATAAATAAACAAAACAAAACAAGAAAAAAGCCAACAGTTCAAGGATTCAAATTGCGGTCGCAGTTGCCGTCTTCGTCCGTCTAATCCTTGATACTACAACCTTTTGTAAAACCTTCAATACTTTAAGTTTCCACCAGATTTCCGAAACAACACAAGGAAAAAACGAATACAAAAAACTGAATAACGTTAGAGAATCGATTTGCTTTAAAAAAAAAAAAAAAAAAAACGTTTGTTTTCGCAGTAACCAAACAGAGCTCAACAAATCCAAAACCACGTACAAATCTAAAGAACCAAACAAACAACACCACGTTAAGCGAAACACAACACAGTCCATTTCCAAGCGGTTCGAGATATCTTCGAACAAAATGCACGAAAAAAAAAAAAAAAAAAAAAAAAAAGCGGAAGAGAAACGGTTGCATGAAACCAAACCTTGGAGCGATCGGAAGAGGAAGGTGCGAAGAGCGCGGATCTGAGGAGAGAGGAAGCGGCCATTGTTGAGAGCAAAAACGAAACCCTAGAAAATGGAAGAGTGTGATGCGGTTTTTGCACCGCAAGCAGAGAAAGAAAGAATAATATAATAATAATGAAATATAAGAATGCGAATATGGCACCGTTTTTTGGTTAATTTTATACGCAGATGCTAGCGGAGCTTCTTATGGAATGCTGCCAATAACTCTTTCTTTCTCAACTTTCAACGTCACTGTATCACTCCGTTTTTTGAAAACACCGGTAGTTATCACCTGCGGCTGAGTCTACGAGACTACCCCTAAATTAAAACTAAAACCTCCCATAGAAAACGAATATTTTTTATTCTAGAGCACCGATATTTTTTACAAAAATGTTTACCATACTAAATATATTTCTTGAATTCAATAACTATGTGAAATTCAAATTATTTACATAAAAAAATAGATAAATTATTATTTAATTTGATTTTTTTATTGTTTTAATATTTAATTTAATCTTATTGTCTTTTAAATTATTTAATTTGATTCTCTAAATTTTTTTTTAAGTTTAATGTTGTTTTTTGGTCCAATTTTATTAACATGGTTAATATTAATTTGAACAGAGGAATTATGTTGAACATTTTTATAAACATTAGAGGATTAAATTGAATTATTTAAAAATAATGAAACTAAACTAAACTCTAAAATAAAAAAGGATAAAAATATAATTTAACTAATTATATATATATATATATTTACTATCTAGAGAATTATTTTTTTTAAACAAAAATGTTTACTAGATTAAATATATTTCTTGAATTCAAAAATTATGTAAAATTCGTTAATTTATATCTCATAAAATATAAATAGTCTCGTTTTTGTTGTTCTTAAAATACAAAATGTTAAAAGTCTCATTAATTTAAAGATAGTTTTGAAAAGAAATATAAACTTTAGATATATTTATTGATCTTAACTAGGAAAATTAACTTTTTTTTTAATATTAGTAAATTAGTTAGTTGGGTTCTGTAACAAAAATCGAAAGCAGAAAGATGATAATTTATAAACAAAAATAAAAGTAGAAAATATTTTCAAAATAAAATAGGTCCTTAATTTTATTTTTTATAAATAAAACTTTTCAATTATTCTTATTGATTTTTGTTTGTGACGATATTGTTATTTTTTCTACTTTTAGAGTGTGTCTTCAAACAAAAGATTCTTTTATGAATTTCGGGATGACTATGTTTGAAAGAGGCTACAATGCTTTCAATTTATCCTACATTTTCAATTTGTAAATTTCTAATTTATAAAATGAAAAATGTTTCAATTTTGAGTTTGAATTTTTTTCAAGATGTAAAATTATAATCTATAATGTTATATAATACATATGATTTGATTCCCTTACGTGTAACACCTTGCGGTGTGTGATTTTGTGTTTATTAACTAATTATATGAAATATTTCACTAATTGTTATTTTTGTTGTAATTATTATTATTTTATTGTAACTGTTATTTTAGAGCTTTGGAGGTTAAGGGGCCATTGAGAATTTGGTTGTCTCTACAATTATTTTGGTTAAAGTTGTTTAATTAAAGGAGAGATATATAAGATTTTTCTTAAGATGTAAATCTCACAAGTTTATATTTTAAGAAAAATAGAGAGAGATTAAAGAGAGGGATTTTAGAGTTGAAGAGATTCTTTCTTTTATCTATTTCCACTAACTCCTTCTTCACCATTCATATTGCTGATCAAAGTTGATAAAGTTGAAGATTCAATATGCTTCTAGAGTTAAGAATCTCATTTTGGGAATTGTATGGTTTCTTCTCTTTTTGAACCAACTAGGAAAGGGTAATTTATTATTAATGATTGGTTGAATTGTATTGTCTAAATTATGTTGAAATACATATATTTTGATGGTTGTTTGAGGTTGAATATGGATATGTTGATTAGTGCCTTAAGTTCTAGTTTTGGTAATGTCTTGAGGAGAACTTAATGATTTGATTATGAATGGTTGCATGTTGCTATTGATATTGTTTTTGAGTTATTTATGGTGTATATATACAACAGTATGAATTGCATGTTGGTGTTTTCTAAAGAATTGTAGGTTTAAGTTGATTGGGTGATTCTATTATGTGTGAAAATCATATCACATTGGGCGCATCTTCATGGTGTCGGGGCATGGCTCATGTTAGGGGTTCTATGTCGTGATCATGTTGAATGTAGGATTGGTAGCATTAGGTGCAGGTCAGTATGAAGCTCTTTGACTTGGTCATGTCAAGTATGGTAATGAGAGGCGTCAAGTGATTGCTCAAGGAGCTCTTTGACTTGGTGATGTCAAGCCAAGTTGAGAGGTGTCGGGCGTGACCAAGATAGTGACTCTTTACCTGGACAACATCGAGCGCAAGTTTAATGGCATTGGGGGTGAGTTGGGTAGAGGCTCTCTACCTGAATGAGGTTAGGTTCTCTGTCTCATCACGTTGAGCACAAGTGATTTGGCATCAAATGTAGGTGAGACAGAGGCTATTTGCTTTGATAGCGTTGGACGTGTAGAGAATGGTGTTGGGCGTAGTTTGTTAAACAATAACTTGTTGTTTATTTGTCTAAGTTTTGAAATTAATAGCGGTGTATTCTTTATTGGTATACAATATGATGATGATGTATGATTATGATTCATTACGCATTAATCTAGGATGATGTATAATGATGTTTTAAGTTGATAATTGACTAGAGTTTAGTAAGTTGTTAAGTTGTTTAAACATGTAGTATTGTGATACATGTCTTAGTTGAGATACATAAAAGTTAGAGGAAAATAAAATTGTTTTAAAAATGAAATTAGCTCATTAATAGGGCTTTAAGTTGTAGTGCTCAAAGAGGTCAAAGTCAAAAGCCTTCAGTGAGTAGTTGGCTCTTGAATGGGAAGATGCTAAAATTGTCTCCTCTAGGTTTTATGTGGGACTGTATGGGAGCTAGTTTGAGTTATACGGGAAAGTGACCAATTGAGTAAGGGTATGAAGTCGAGGATTAAAATTCTTAATCGATTACTAGAAATGTGTGTGGTATTTAGAGCTGTAGTTAGTGGACTAATCACATAGGAGACTTAGTTATGCATGCTAAGGTTGTGGTAGGTTCACACCCATGTTGTTTTACCATAATAGTAGTACTAAAATTTTCTAGTTTAAGTGGCAAAACCTAATAAATCAATATGGCCACTATGTCAATCATTTTTCTAGCTTTATACTAGTTGTTGTTTCTAGTTTTATACCAACCGTTGTGATTCAATTAGATTAAGCCACTTAAACTGCTCACCTTAGTCTTAGGAGATATTCATTAATTATTATGCGTGACAACACATTTGTTGTTCAATTACTTAGTAGTTATTATTGGTTGTTTAATAATTGCTCAATTGTTAGTTATTACTTTTTTGTGTTTGGAGTTGTATAAGTTGTTCAATTGTATTTGAAGTTGATTAGCTATTTATCATTTGTTAATCATCTATTTTGAGAGAATTACATGATGATTAGTTGTTGCTATGAATAAGTGGTGAAATGTTTTAATGTTGAGATGGCAATTGAGCTAAGTATATTTGTAAGTTGTTTATGTTGATCCTTTCATAAGATTATCCTTTCTTTTTCTTGTAGTTTGACTACAATAATCATACTTTATATGGGAGTAGGACAAGATTAAAAGAATGGTTTGGTTGACAGGTGGAGGTCATGCTAGTGATGACTATATTTTGGTGATGCTACACTAATGTAGTATGGTTATTGTATAAACGCTTAATCAATGATAACACTATTTTGTATAGTATAGTTTATGTATATTCTGTATGTACTCATAAGGGATTTATTAGGGGTATTCATGGATTGGATTTTTGAAATATCCAAACCGAAGAATAGTTGAATAAAATTATGTATTTCCACTGTATAGGAACTGTGTTATACTAAGTGTAGTGACTTGTCGAGTCTTTACATTATGTGCAAAATCTCTACTAAAGTGTGTTTATTTCATTTAAGCATGAAAAATGCTAGGAACACACCTTTTGATACATGATTTTAAACACTTTTTTTTATTTATTGAAATTATTGAAAAATATAAATTTTGGTAAGTCTTACATCTATTTAATGTTTATAATTTTGTAATTTTCAATAAATTCAAGTTAATAAAAGTAGGTGTATTAAGATGAGTGTGTTAGATAGTGTATTGCTAACATTCCTCTTTAAGTATTTCAAGTATTTTTTCAAAGTCAGTCATCAGAGTTCACTAATTTTTAAAAAGGAATTATTTAAATCCAAATCAAATTGGTAAAACCTCAAATTAAAGCCTAATTCCATTCTTTTACGATATCAACTACTCAAACATCCATTAATTATAGTAACTTCTCCCAATTACATCCATCTTTGAACTACTTTATAAAAAAGGTTTCTTTCAGGAACTTAAGCTTTCTTACAAATTTATAATATACAAATGCGTATCATCTAACACAACATAAAAAGCGTAATTCACAGCAATAGGAACAACAAGGAAACACAAGCAAAATAAATGGCTCCCAAGGTCCCCGTGTAGAATAACAAAACATGAAAACAACAAGATTGGAGGTCAATTTCACTACCTAACAATAACTCACACCTTAGAATGAGAACTTTCACTCCCTCCTTAACTTGATAAATGTCTGATAAAAGATGGGGATGATCTCTTATGACCTTTGCATTATTTTCAAGGGCTTCTATGTTTAATAGAAAAGAAAGAGATGAAAAAAGTATAAGTTTTCACAAGCGTAAAATGAAAACTAAAATTGTTAACCCTTCTTAAACTTCCTAGCCACCTCTTTAACCCTTGGATTAGAAAACTTAACCCGAGTCAACCTATATACACATCCCTTCTCTTAATTAAATAATATAGTACTCTCCAAAATAACACATAATAAATATTATAATTTCACAAAACTCATCATAACTTTATAAAACATATTTAATTAATTTTAAAAGCACATTTTTTTATAAATAAAAAAAAACCTTCTCATATTAATAAAACTCTTTTAATTGTTTTCAAAATTCCATCTCATATTGATAAAAGTATTTTTATATTATTTTTAAAAGTGTATTTTATTTATTTTATGAATCACATTTAATTAAAACATCCTTTATTATTTATAGAAAACTTGGGGTGTTGTAGTAGATGAGGCCACATCAAGTGTGAGAGCTCTAGGAGCGCTCTATGGTTTTCACATTGGACGTGAGTGTAGTCACATCGAGCAATAGATCTTTAGAGAGCAATGTGTGCTTTATGTGAAGGTCATGTAAGGTGTGACTCCCCTGATTCATGGATGTTTAGTAGTTGTTATGAGACAAACTTAGTTAACTAATGTTGATGATTTTGAGGTTGCCTTGGAATAGCTTCGCCTAAGGAAACAATATAAGATATTAATAATGTTGTTAGATTAGTTGGGTTATTGATTAAATTAGTTAATTTTATGTTGAGCTTGTAGTGACTATACTTTTGGTATTAATAAAGGATGTTATGGATACTGCAATGAGTGAGATATTGTTACTCAAGTGATATTGAGGTGTTATTCCTATGAAGTGAGCTAAGTTAATGAATCCTTGAGGTTGTATGATGATAGTTGTATTTGAGGAAATATAAAATAAGGTTAAGAGTTTTGTAGTGACTAGTGATATGGTTATGATTATGTTATGAGGCGCGTGAACCTTGCAACTACATATGTTGTGAAACCTAAGTTGATGGCTTAGCTGGGTGGAAAGTCTAGGCATGCATGCCTAGCCAAAATAATATGAATAATGTGTGCAACATCTTGTTTTTTCATAAAATATAATATAAAGTGTTTTATTAATAATTTTGATATTTTTTATTTTATTAATAAGAATTATTAGATAATTATTTAATTATTTAATATATTTTAAAATATAATATATAGTATTTTATTAAAGCTTATTATAATTTTTTATTAAAAGGGAAGGGGATTTTAATTGTGGTTATGTGTTTTAACTGGTCAAACCTTCTCATGTCTCTATTTTCACATACGCATTTCAGGGTTTGGAGAATAGGAGCAGGAAGAAAACTACTTTGGAGTCGTGCACCTGTCATCTAGAACTTATCTAGATAAGGGGAGAATGAAAAACCTCGCTTTGAGTGTGGGTTTGTATGTCGGATAGTGGGATTGACCCCTAATCCTATGTTTGTTGTATGCTCTTGTATGAGGGATTTTCTCCAATTTTGTCTATTTAACTTTTTGTTATTCTTGTATGTAATTAATGGTATAAATTGCTTAAATGAATTATTGATTTCATGTGTTTGAAATTGTAATTGTATAACTTGAGATCCCTATAGATTTCTTATGAAACCTTAAGGAAATGAATTGGTGATTGTACAAAAAGATTGATTGGGTATGTAGTTATACGTGCAAATTATGTGTTTTAGAAGTGTAATGTAACCTATAGAGAGTTCTTACTAATTGGATTAATAGAAAAGAGTTTGGATGTGAGTTGTGTCAGATTCTAAAAATTCTAGTATGAATAAACCTTGGTATTTATTTGATTTCTCTGTGTGTGATTAATGAAATTGAGTTCTTATTGTTGGGTTAGAAAGTAGACATTTAAAGTTACATTTTAGACTCAAGAATCACATAAAAATGTTAAGGAATAACCAAGTTATGTGAGTTAAAAGATGTATCTCACGTTTTGTACATGAAATATAACGTTCGTACGTTGTAAGCCTTTCGAATAAACTTAAATGGCAGAATTAGGTTTTTTGATCTTCATAAAAGTTGTATCCTTGGATGTTAGCTTTCAAATTCAGTTGGAATCACCTAAAAAGGAGGTCTAGAACTTAAGTTATGATCAAATTAGTGACCAAAGATCAAGCTGTCAAATTTCAGTTGAAACGTTGTAGTTTTGTATTTATTTAAAATAGTAGATGACATATTTAGCTCTTGAGGTCAACATAGAAGTTGAATATAATTGTCTTAGCTTTCTAATAAAATTAAGATCAACTTAATAACATATATATAATGCTAGCTAAGGTGTTTGATCCATGCAATATTGTAAATGATTAAGTTATGAAAATATAGTATGTGAGTGTGTTATTGATATACTTGTGAGCTATGTATGAGTTGTAGTGATGTAATTCCTTATGTCATTTATTAATAATATTTAATTAATATAGTTGAATTGTTAATTGTTATATTGAGAATGGTTGATGATTTTATGATATGGGATTAGTTGGAAATGAATTAATGAGATCATGTGAATATTATGCATAGAGTTTGTTTGATATGCATCATGTGCATAAAAAGTGTTTTTTAAGGGTACGATATGAAAATACATCACCAGGGAGGGTCTCTTGTGTAAAAGCTTTGAAACCAACCTTGGGGATAACTCAATTTGGAAGTCTTAGTTATGTCCTCATGAGCATGTGATGTATTTTGCGTGACTTAGCTATCCTAACGAGACCCTATTAGTATGTCCTTCTAGTGGAGGTGCGTAGAGGGTGTGTCCTAGTATGTACTTCTAGACTACTCTAGTATGTTGGTAGCGGTAATGCACAAGTGTGATATGTAATATCTTTACTCACATCACATGCATGATAACATGTAATCCATGTCCATTGCATATGCATTATAATCTTATCTATTATTACTTACTATGTTATCATTGCTATGAATGAGTTAAATATGATGATGTGTAATTGTGTATGTTATATCATATTGTATGTGTTACTTATGTTTGGTTAGCCCGTTTGCATTCCTACATCGTGATTCAAAATAAGATATTTTTCATTCCCTTTTCTTTTTATGTTGTCTTCTTGTGATTTTTACATGTAATCATCAACATGATGTTGAGGATGTCAGTGATGATATTTAGTTCTCAATATTGAATTTTGCTATAATAGGACGCGTGACACCAAAAAATTAATTAAGACTAGTTAGAATTTAATTCTTTATTTACTTTGAGTAGTTTAATTTTTTTTATTGTAATTGTTATTTTTGCTAAATCTAGTTTATATTAAAATATGATTCTCTCTACCTGCGTGAACTTTGAATTTATTTATTATATTAAGGTTATTTATTTTTCTATTGTATTCAATGAGAATATTTTTTAAATTTTCTAATTTCATACAATTTATCATTTTATCTTTACTTTTAAATTAAATTATAATATCATAAAAAATTAATAATAATTAAAAAGCATATCACAATATAAAGTATATATCATCATAAATCTATACATAATTTATATATTCAAAACTTATCTTTATTATAACTTTTAGCCTTATAAATCAATCAATTATTATATACATGCTAAAATACGAATAAACCATAATTCAAGTAAATAACTGATAATCCATGAAAAAAAAGTACACACTATATAATAATTTCATATTTAAGTTTTGTTAAAATTAAATCAGATTGATTTTAAAAATAAACATGAAATTCCATCAAATTAAAAGTATTTTCTTAAAGTTTATATAATTTTTTATTCTGTATAATTACACTTGAATGGATCGCTTGTAGTAGTAGTAGGTAGAACACGAGGAATAATTTAGGTATTTAAAAATTCAAATGTTTTAGTTGAATAATGGATCATGCACAGACGAACGGTCATGATCTCGAGGGTTCTAAAATTAGGGTGAGGGTGATGGTAGGGAAGCGTGTCCCATAAGGGCGAGTTTGTTGTGCGTTGTTTGAACGAAGAGGAGTGGTGCGTCCTTTCCTCGAAAGACACGTTGGAAGTGTGGGTTTTCTGAGGCTTTTCTTTTCTCTTTTTGCGTCTATTTGTCGTTTTCTCATTTTTTGTTTTTGTTTTTGTTTCGGATTTGTAGTCGATTCTCCTGTCACAGGGTTCTCTTCTTACGTTTTTTTATGTCCCATTGTCCCAAGTTCTTGGCTCAATCACGTGTCACTACTCACAAGTTCGATAAGTGCATTACATACAATTACTCTCTCTCAATCTCTTCTTTATTTCTTTCTTTATTTATATATTTTATTATTTATATTCTAAACATAAACATCTCGTAAGTGTTTGTCTTATTTTTAATATAAGTAAAATAAAATAAGTAATTTAATTAATATAACTTAATTTTTAAAATAACTTATTTTTAAGTTATTTTTTCTTGAAATTTAATATTTTTTTATTTATATTTAACACAAATGACTATCGAGAATATTTTTAAGAATTTTTTCTTTAATAATAACATTTTTAAACAACACATTTATATAATAAGAAGATTTTTAAAGATTTTTTTTAATTTTATCTATTTCTATTTTAATTTTTTAAGATAAATTATCAATAATTTCAAATAATATTACGTAGATTATTATAAATTTAAAATATAATTTATATATTTAAAAATATTTATTTATATTAATTTTAAATATTATATATATATTTAAATATATTATTTACTTTTATATATACTTTATTAGTATGATAATCCATCAATTAAAAAAGTATTTTGAAAATAATAGTATTAATGAAGTGAAGTTAGTTGATATTTATTTATATTTAAAAGTTAAGACCAATAAAATTGTGTTTTTATTTTGTCTATCTTTGAAATCGAAAGAAATATTTTTTATATAAATGGCCAAAAATAAATTTTCCAAAAATATTTGAAGAATCCAATTATCAACTTATTAAATATTGTTACATTAATAATATTTTTTATTTTTTGTATAAGTCACATTTATAAAAAAAAATAATCTTGTTTAAGTTGGGTATGACTATTATGAAATGTATAACTCTTCTTTTAAGTATTTAATGCAATTATATACTTAGTTCTCAAACTTAAGACTATTAATTAGGATAAAATAACTCTATATCTATTAATGACTTAATATACATGTTTGATGGTTGTTACAAAAATGATTGTATCACAATTGTTGTATCATTTTAGTAAAAATATATTTGACTTAAATATATTTTTAGTTTCCATAAATGAGCTACCTTTTATTTTAGTCTTTAAAATTTTGTATTTGTTTTTTGTCCTTCTAAAATTGAAATTGTTGTTTTTAGTTCCTAGTAATATAGTATTATGTGATCAATGTTAACTACTTTTGTTTTAATTATAAGATTAAGTGATCATCTTGGTAATACCCACAACTACATTTAAAATCAAGATAGTATGCGAAACCTCTAAATTCTTTAATATGAATACTTAAAATAAAAGCTATTTATTTACCTTAAAAGTGAACATTAGGAGCCAAATATACTTACTTTAAGTTTTAGATAGATGACAATATATATATATATATATATATATATATATATATATATATATATTATAGGGAGTAAAACCAAAATTTACTCATTCTTTAAGGACAAACTTTTCCAATTTTTAGAGGATGAAAATAAATAATTTTTCTTATAGAAACTAAAATCAAAATACATTCCTTTTATCAAGATTAAAAATATATTTTAGTCATATATATATATAAGGAGTGATTTGTTTACTCCAAGACAAGAGTAAGTATACGTAGATTTACTTCGTTCAATAACTCATGTTCTACATCAAATTTCAACGATTAAACCATTGAATATAAAGTTCTTAATACATATATCAAATCTGCAAATTTTTAAAAATTTTGAAAACCATTGGATAATTCATTTCATTAATTCAAATCAATATATAAAATGATTTTATGGTTATCGGTCAATTTGAATTAATGACATGAAGTATCAAATAATTTTTAAATTTTTTAAAAGTTTGCAAATTTGATGTATAAATTAATAACTTTAGATTTAACGGTTAGATTATTAAAATTTGATGTAAAATATGAGTTATTGAACGGAGTAAGTCTAGATAGACTTACTCCTAGAATAAACAGATCTATTATATATATATATATATATATATATATATATATATATATATATATGCCTATAGAGAAATTCACTTACTCAAATAATAAATCTTGATAAATTTATTATATTTATTAACTCGTAATTTATATTAAATTTTAACGATTAAATTATTAAATTCAAATTTTTGATACACAAATCAAATTTATAAATCTTTAAAAAAATTTAACATCATATAATAATTTATTATATAAATTTTCATATGTTATATTATTATATGTCAATTTAAAAATTTCCAAAGATTAAGATTCATTTTAAAATAGATATCTGACCTTTACGTGAACTCGATAAGACTATTGGAAAAAGGGCAATAAATGAACAGATCGGCGTCAGTGTGAATTAAAATACAACCTAGCATACAAATAAATTAATAGGCATAATGTTGACCTATTGAATAAATATAAAACAGAATATTATATTTATCAATTAGTATACTCTGAGCAAACGTGCGCGTATGCATGACATGTTAAAGAGAGCAATAAATACTAACACCAAAGGTTATGATTGTAAAAAAAAAAAAAAAAAAAAACACAGGTTATGTAATGAAATTTCTCAAATAAACAGATTTCTGTTTAAATAATTTAAGGGTGTATTTGGGTATTCATTAAAAAAAATATTAAATCATAATTTCGTCGAATTATAAGAAAATTTTGATTTATTGTAATTTTACCTAAAACGTATGAGGCTGTTAAAACTTGATTTAAAAGTTCGAAATTAAAATCTAAACATACTCTAGAATGTTGTTATTAGTTTAAATTCATCCCAATATAATAAATACTAACGCAATTTACATGTGAAAGTGTGTTATTTTAAAGAATTTTTTTTTGTTGAAAATATTTTTAGAGACACTTCTTTTTAATGAGAATGATTTTAGATATTTGTTTAACTACTTATCTAATTTAATTTTTATTTATCAAATTTATTTATAAACAAGAACTTTAACCTTAGCATTTTACAAGCTAAATTTTTATTATATATAACTAAAGTTCATAATAATTATATATATATATATAAATATTAATTTTAAATATATAAATTATATTGTAATGTTGTGTGTTTAGTCTTAAGCATGTTTAGATATTGTATGATGATTTATGTTATTATGTTGTGTTTTTAGTTGTTTATAGAATTCTAAGGATTAAAGAATCTTTGAGAGTTAGATTTTTTAGAGATGTTTGACTTGAGGTAAAGATTGACCTATAATAGTGGAGGTATTTAAGGTTTTCAGAAAACATGAACTTTATAAGTTCATTTATCTAAGTTTTGAAAAGGTTTTAGAGGAATAATAGCTATTGAGCCAAGAAATACATTTTCTCCTTATAACATCATTAGGAATGTTTAGATCTTCCCTTGAAATTGAGTTGAAGTTGTAAAAGTTGAGATTCAAGCTTGAGGAGCTTCAGTTTGTAAAGAGAAGCCAACATTGAGGGTTTGATAATTGTTCCTTTTTTCTTCAGTTTCTTGCTTCTTAAAAGCAAATTGAGATAAAAAAAAATTGTTGTTGTTAAGTCAAACGAAGCGCATTCGCAATTCTCACCAAGGTTTTGAATATGACAAATATAATACATATTGTTACTCCTAACATGTGCATTAGTGTTTCAGATGGATAACAATAAGTTCAGGCAAAAATGAAAAACGAAGTGTGATCAAGCATAATCGAATTGAACAAGACATCAGACGATAGCAAAGCTAGTATCAAGACTAAGGTTGATTCAAGCCTAAATCAAATACAAGACAAGACGAATCTATCAGCTAAACCTTGGGGATCAGACGCAAGACCAAAACAGGCATCATATGAGAATAAGTCAAGAACGAGACGAAAGTTGTAACGACCCGGCTGGTCACTACACACAACACAACAAAAAGGCGCCACACAGAAAGAACAAGTATATATATATATATATATATACAAGGTCCAATCTGAGCTAAACATCAAAGAAATCAAAAATACATCCATCACTACCCCACTAGGTAGCTATAATAACAAAACATCAAAAGGAATCAACTCAACTGCCAGCTACAGTCCCTCCTTAACTCACCAACCTAACCCTGCTCTGCACCCATACAACGTATGATCATCGCAACCCAAACACATGGAAACAACAAAGGGTAAGCTAGTGAAAAGAATTCAGCATACATTTATATATCATACATGAATGATAAATAGCTACAACTATCAGCACAACATCAGCATACAACTCATCAGCTATACAACATAAATAGAAATAAAACATACAATGCGTCGTCACGCATATCAGCTCGGAGATCTCCTACAACGGCTCAGCCTTATGGCCTACAACAGCTCAGCCTTACGGCCTACAACAGCTCAACCTTATGGCCTACAACAACTCAGCCTTATGACCTACAACAACTCAGCCTTACGGCCTACAACAGTTTATATCAGCATACAGCACAGCACGACTTACAGCAATAACAGCTAATACAGCTCAACATCATAATTCAGCATTATCAACTAGTCATCTCAGCATATTCATCAATTACATCTCATACTCGGCATAAAACAACATTTAACAGCATATAATGAAACATTACCTCCGCACCCGGTGCACTCCTGATTGCGCCCGGCGTGGCACAACTAGAGAGCACCAGGGGCCAGCGCGCCCAGCGCAAGAGTACCCGTGCCCGGCGTGACCCATCCAGAGAGCCCAAGGCTCCCTCGCGCCTGGCGCAATACAAATTGCGGCCAGCGCAAACCCAGGTAGAGACTCTAAGGAGTCTCACACGCCCGGCGTGCCCAAACCCGTGCCCGGTGCGAGGAAGGCAAAGACCTCCCAAGGTCTCGCGCCCAGCGCAATTCAAATTGCGCCTAGCGCCCCCATGGCAGAGACTCCCAAGGAGTCCCCACACCTAGTGCGACAATGGTCGCGCCCGGTGCCATGCCAGAAACCCAAAATCTTGTCACGTACTGGTATCGCTCCCGGCGCAGTCTAAGTCGTGCTCGGCGTGGGCCATCTAGAGGCTCTCATTCTCAAACTCGCCCGGCGCACACATCTTTGCGCCCGACAAGCTTGCCTAAATGGAGCCTCCAGGTGGCCACGCGCCCGACGCGAAGAATGGCGCTCAGCGCGAAGCTCAGCAGCAACCCATAACTTTCGAAAAACTTCACCAAATCCTGCAAAATCAACCAGAAAACCAACATGCAATCCATCCAAAAGCTCACATTTTCATCAAACATCACAAAAAACACCTCATTTTTAGCATGCAACCATCAAACAAGCAAAACCCCAAATTTTCACCCAAACTCCAAAAAACCCGAAAACAAATTTCTTCAATCTTAGCCCTAAATCATCAAACCATCAACCCACAAATGAGTTTATGAACTCATTCCCAACAAAACACAGCCAAAAACTAGCTTTCCTTTGTAGACCCCTAAAATTGTCCGGGTCGGAAATAAAGCTCAAAGACTCTCAAAGACCGAAGGAAAGTCAGCCGGAAGGACTCCTGGAAGACCCTAGGATGATGCTCTGTAGGTCTAGAAGTCTTAGAGTAGCTTAGAATAAGGGTGTGCGAGGATTGGAGCTCAATACACCCTCCCAGAGGTTCAGTACGGCCGTACTGAGCCATTTGAACTGCAATACGGCCGTAGTGAACTCAATACGGCCGTACTGAAGTTTTTTAACTTCAGTACGGCCGTACCAAATTCAATACGGCCGTACTGTAGTTCAAAAAAACTCAGTACGGGCCGTAGTGAAATCAATACGGCCGTACTGAAGTTTTTGAACTTCAGTACGGCCGTACCAAATTCAATATGGCCGTACTGTAGTTCAAAAACCCAGTACGGGCCGTATTGACCTCCCAGGCCGTATTGCGCCCCAATCCTATAAATAGGACGTCATTTGCACGTCCTCACACACTTTTTCCAGACTTCTGGACCCTCTGGCTGAGGATTCTTGGGTTTTTGAGCTATTCTCTGCCCTAGGAACCTCTCTGAGAGCCAACCCGACTAAGTTCTTGAGTCATGAGCCTTGAAGCTTGAGACTCGAACAAGTCGAAGGGAAATCTCTTTGATTTCCATAGTAAACATTATTTTTAGGGAAAGGAGCGAGCGAACGTGTAGTGGGAAGGAGCGCCAAAAAGCCTCCTAATTCCTTTTTGAATCTATAAAAGCACGCTTCAAAGGTTTCTTTCCAAATCCTTTCTTTTACCGCTTTCATTTACCGCTTTTTGATTGTTGCATTGCACGTTTAAGCTTTCATCATGTAAATATTATACTTATAATCGTTTCTAATAAATAGGGGTAATTTAGTAACTTTACACTATTATTTATGAAATAATCCGTCATAGGGAACCCGAAAGGGGCGTTGTGGGGTGCTAACACCTTCCTCGCACGTAACCGACTCCCTTACCCAACTCTGGTTGTAATGGCCGAAGTTGATTTACGAAAATCAATTGCCTTATATCTTTTTCCAATGTTTTGAGTAAAATATTGGTGGCGACTCCAAGAACCCTTCTTTTTACGAAAACCACTAATCCATGGAGGGTCCCGCTTGGGATTAACATGGATTGGTGAGAGTCATTTAATAAAAATTGTTAGTTCGATGAGGTCTCAGTTTGAGAATAAGTCGTTCTAACAATCCATCATTTTTTCCAAACTTAAAAAGAGTCCAACCATCGTCGTGAATGCCAGTGTCCGTTTCGGCGGGTGGCGACAGATGGCGACTCCACTGGGGAAGCCTCGAGAGTCAGTCCCATTTAGTGATGGATTATTTCTAAAATAATAGTTTAAAATTACTTCGTTACCCCTCGCTTGTATGATAATACTTTTACCTAATTGGCTTTAATAACTGTTGGATGTTTAAATTTTCGCAATTGTTTGAAATAAAAACTGCACACAAACCTTTGCACACAACAGTTCCCTCTATACCCGGGGGCATGAGTGGAAAGCCATAGGGAGTGGATGTTAGTACGGCCGGTTGTCGAATGGGTCTATAGGTGCCCGTAGACCGTTGTCGGAAAACATCACTCAAGGTGAAAACCATGAACTTGAGTCCGACAGTGCGTTGGAGCTTTCCATCGACTTACGACGAGAGGAATTGGGTCCCTATAATGGGGGCACCTTGGGGGCCTCAGACCGGTGAGAACAGTTAGAACCTCCTTGAATATGCACTTTTCTGCAGGATACCCCTACCTCGTGATTCGCTCGTGACTGTTCGTGGATGAGTAAATTGTTTGTGTACAGGTCTATGTGACATTGTTTGTGCATTAATAATAAACCTCGTGATAAGGTCTAAGAATAACCCCCATGCATGAAAAATGTCATGACATGAGAGGAAAGACCATGTGTGAAAATATAATAAAAGTGAGGAGCATGTGCATCATTACCAATAAGACATCATGCATCCTCATAACCATTCATTTTAGGCTCACCAATACCCCTTGACATGAGTGAAAGAGACCCATGACTATTGAGATTCTCCGTTGGGGAGAGATCATAAGTCAAGGAGGGTGGTAAACCTCCGTCTTAAAAAGGCAGCGCCTTAAAGATGGAAGGTTATCAAGCTCATGTCAAGAGTGTATTCATTCCATAAATAAACTAATTAGATTAAGCATTCATTTTAGAAAGTGGCTGGTCATCTCTCTGTCCTCACGCGCGCGCAGAAACTCAAGAAAATGGACGCGTTGGAGGAACAAAACAAGAAGCTTACAACCGAGCTCTCACAGCTCAAGGAGCAAATGGCGCAAATGATGGAACTCATGCGTCACCAAAACATACACGGGGCTCAACACAGTGACCATGAGTCCCATCATGAGGAGGAGCAAGAGCAAGAGCCTCCGCAAGCTGTACCCCTTGGGGCGGGGATTATAATTAGAGAGCCCGAGATTTCAAAGGAACAATTCCACGCTCTCGAGGACCGGTTGAGGGCTATGGAGGGGCATGATTTTGATATCAAAGATGCCGTCGACATGTGCTTAGTGAGGGACATCCAATTCCCTCCCAAATTTAAACTGCCCGATCTCCCAAAGTATGTGGGATCGACTTGCCCCAAAAGTCATCTCACCATGTATTGCCGAAAGATGGCTGCATATGCCACTAATGAAAAGCTCTTAATCCATTGCTTCCAAGAGAGCTTGGCTGACACCGCACTCAACTGGTATATGCAGCTGGATGGGAATCAGGTGCTTACATGGAAGCAGTTGGCCGACGCATTTCTCAAGCGCTACAAGTATAACATCGACCTAACACCCGATAGGTCCGATCTTCAAGCCTTGAGTAAGAAAAATGATGAATCCTTTAAGGCGTACGCCCAACGATGGAGGGAATTGGCAGCACAAATAGAGCCCCCGCTGTCGGATAAGGAGACTGTGTCCCTATTTATAAACTCGTTGACCGGTCCCTATTATGACAAGACGATAGGGAACACGACAACGCTCTTCTCGGACATCATCACCATTGGAGAAAGAGTGGAACAAGGGCTGAAAAGTGGGAAGCTAGCTAAGCCTTCCCAATCATTTGAAGCTAAGAAGATCTTTGGGAAGAAGAAGGAGGGAGGAGTCAACGCCATAAATATTTCTTCATCTTCCTCCGCTTCGAAGTCGGGAAAGTCGCAGTACAACCCTGTGAAGAAGTTTGATAAACTTCCGACCACATATAGCGACCTCCTGCCGAAGCTAGTACAAGCTCATCTTCTAGCTTACATTCCACCAAGGAAAATTGATCCACCTTACCCCGATTGGTACAATCCGCAAGACAAATGTCTATACCATTCGGGGGCACCGGGGCATTCAATGGAGAACTGTAGAACTCTCAAATATAAGGTCCAAGACCTTATCGATGATGGGTGGGTCACTTTTGATTCGACAGCGCCCGACGTGAGCAAGAACCCTCTACCGAAGCAGGAGTAGAGAGAAGAGCAAGCCACGATAGGGCCCCTCCACATTTTTCTTTTCTTTTTGGGACTCATGATCAGTACCCGAGATCATGAGACCCTTTTCATGTAAATAAGGGTTTTTGTACAGTTTTTTATACATATCAATAAAGAGGCATTTTTCACACATCATTCTCTCATTTGTTCTTTTCTCCCTTTCTCTCATTAACATTAATAATTCTAAACCAAAAACAGAACCAATAAAACAATTATGTCTGTGATTGTTCGCTCCGACGGGGATCCGAAAGTTGAGGGTGAATGGGTTGAGTTGGACAGTGATGAGGAGACCATCTCTCCGGATCTGCAAAGACTGCTAAATCAAGAAGCTCGTCTACTCCAACCGTATCAAGAGAAATTGGAGACCGTGAATTTGGGGCAGGGCCAAGAGATAAAAGAGGTCAACATTGGGACCCATATCAGTGATGAAATAAGGGCGCAATTGATCCAATTGTTAAGGGAATATAAGGACGTATTTGCATGGTCGTACCGTGATATGCCCGGTTTGGACTCTAACATCGTCGAGCACAAGTTACCATTGAAAGAAGGGTTTCGACCCGTCAAACAAAAGCTCCGACGAATCAAGCCCGAGTGATCTTTAAAGATCAAGGAGGAGGTCGAAAAGCAATTAGACGCGGGATTCTTGGTTGTATCCCAGTATCCCGAATGGCTGGCTAACATCGTGCCAGTCATTAAAAAGAATGGAAAGGTTAGAGTTTGTGTTGACTACAGGGATCTGAATCGTGCCAGTCCAAAGGACGATTTTCCCTTACCGCACATCGATACACTAGTGGATCATACAGCCACGAACACACTATATTCCTTTATGGATGGGTACTCTGGGTACAACCAAATCAAGATGAATGAGGAAGACCGCGAGAAAACTTCCTTCATTACACCCTGGGGCACTTTCTGCTACAGGGTGATGCCTTTTGGACTCAAAAATGCGGGTGCCACCTACCAACGAGCGATGGTGATGTTATTCCACGACATGATCCACAAAGAAATCGAAGTATACGTGGACGACATGATCGCAAAGTCGAAGGACGAAATGGACCATATCCAATATTTGAGAAAACTATTCAACCGGCTTCGCAAGTATCAGCTTAAGTGATGTATGGAAAACCGCAAGTGTACGGTTGTCGTCAAGTAATAAATATCGAATCACAGGGACTACGTGTTTGACCTAGAATTACTAGTATTTTAATTTGAATTTTAAAACAGATTGAATTTTTGTTTTGAGATGATAAGATCAGATTTGATGGTAAAAGAGATAGTAATGCAATTAATGAATAAGATAAAACTTTAAGATAAGATAAGGAGATTTCCGGGAATCTAGGGTTCGCACAAAGAGTTCCAACAATATTGAATTATTATTTTCATTAATTAATTCTATTCCATCTTGAAGGTAGTCTTAACCTAATTTAATCCTTGCACCTTCTCAGGCTACGAGGACGTGTTTAATTAAAATTAATCTCTACTCTCGTGGTAATTACGTTCAATTAAACCCATTAAGATCTTTGTTAATCTATTGCTCCTCGAAAGCTTAAATCAACTCTCGTGATTTAACACTCAAGTCTGTTCCTTTAGGTTCCGATAATTAGGTTCTCCTCTCAGTTCATCCCTAATTATCTATGATTATGAAAATTAAGATTAATTGTTTATCATAATTATAATCAAGTTCTCCTCTCAGTTCATCCTTAATTAATGTTATTATGAAAACAATAATATTAAAGTTCATATATAAAATATAAAAGAACAGATCAAGAATTGGAATAAAATTAAGAAACTGAATAATGCATTAATAAAGAGGTTCTCAGAGGCTAAGCCCTGATCCCAGAAAAAGGGAAACTACTCACAGGAGTTCATAGTAGTTCTCCAAGAAAAGAAGAATAAAAGAAAAGCAAACCTTAGAGTCGATGGCACAGGCGCCCAACCTTCTCCAAGTGTCAAAAACTAAAAAAAATTGTCTCCGAAACAAAAAATCCCCGTTCTAGGCTAACCTCATCTAATTTATAACCTAAAAGGGTAAAAAGGTAAAACTACCAAGATAAAAATTACAAAGATAAAATAAAAATAAAACATAAAACTTAAAAAGCTGGGACGCGAAGTGAATCACGGCCGTGACTGAGAATCACGACCGTGATCTTCTCTGGAGCACATCTATGAAGGGTCAGTGGCGTTCACGGGTGTGATTGGGAGTCACGGCCGTGATTTTCTCTGGTGAATCACGGGCGTGATTTAGAATCACGGCCGTGATTTTCCTGTAGCTCAGCATTTCCTCTTTAATTCTTAAATCTTGATCCTGCTCAGAGAAAACACAACACATACCAAGAAAAGCATAAAATAGGAAAATGATATAAAAATTTATTAAAAACATGAAAGATATGCATGATTATGCTATGAATTCTTGTGAATTAAAGTGCTAAAATACGAGTAAAATACACAACATCAAATAACCCCAAACTTGAACTTTTGTTTGTCCTCAAACAATAATTAGCACTTTGAAAAAAAAATCATCAAGAATTAACTGAGCATTTAAAATCTTCACTCTTAGTCTCACAAGGTCCAATTAGAATCTTAATCTTTCATTACTAGCGCCAACTCTTAGTTTCTAAGAGTTTCATGATGTCAAATCTTGTAAAGCTCATTAGTCAAACGAAGATAATTTAACAGAAATAATTTTTCAATGCTTGTGACACAAATAGGGGTAATATTTTTATTTTTGTTTTTGTCTCACCTAAAACATTTCCCCAGTAGCCAATCAGTGTAGAGAGGATGATAATTTCAAGAACACGTAGCCTCAAAGGGGGTCTAGCTATTTTACTAAACAATTCCCCAGTAGCTAATTAGTTCCCTTAGTTTTCTAAGGTTAAGAATATTCTCCCTCTAACCTATGACCTCAAAGGGGTGCTAGGTGATTTTTTTTTTTTTTTTTTTATTACCCCCCAAAAGCTTTTAAGCACGAATTAAAAAGAATTTATCTTCAAGAGACTATTTTTATAATTCTCGATCATTTCAAGCCTCAATACTAAGAACCAAGTGCTAGCCACAAAACCAGCTAATTTTTCAACCTTTTGTTTTGAGACTTCAAGATTCAATTCATCACATTCAGTGTTTTCAAAGACGAACAATTTCATTAAAAATATTTACTTTTCAAACACAAATTCAAGCTGGGATTAACTGAATATGTATATATGCATGATTTTTTTTTTTTTTTATTTTTTTTTTTATTTTTTTTATTTTTATTTTTTTTTACTTTGCATGAATGAATGAAATGCGTACATCCTCCTAACCCCAAACTTAAAGATTTGCTTGTCCCGAAGCAAAGAGCTAATGAATGCATGATAGATTATTTTGACAAAATTATAAAATGCATGAATATGCAACCAACCCACAACAGAAAGGAATGCTTGTCCCTAAGCATCAGAGTAAAATAAGGAATAAGAAAGATCTCACTGTGGTGGAAAATCATCTGGATACCGTTGAATGTGCCATTGATACATTTGATCAACCATGTAATTATAATGTTGCTGGCGTTCATCCATTTGTTTCAGCCGGTTATCCATTGATTGAATAGCTGCCAGGATAGCAGCATTGTCCACCTCAGGTCCAGGATGTAGAGGGGGTTGTTCAGGAGCTGCTTCCTCATCTGCAGGAGCCGCTTCCTCAGCTGCTGGAGGTAGGTCCTCTAATGGCTCCAGTGGAAACTGCCGTGTAGCCCGGTTCTTCACGGTGTATGTTGGATTTGGTAACTGGTGGTGCACTCCCGACTGGGTTACTACAAAGTAGTATTTATCATCTTCATCTTTCGCAATGCAGTTCATAGAAGAGCAGGTAGCAAAATTAATAGTACGGCTTCCAGGGAGTGGTTCTAACTGGTCCAGCCAAGCGTGATAGCCAAGGTGTTTGGCTATAGTGGTAATGAGGCCGCCATTCACAATCGCACCGTGGCTGGTATTGGAAATACTCTGGAACTGTCGTGCCAAATGACTGCCAGAATCAATAGGCTCCTCTCTGTTTTCCATCATAGCCCATAAAAGTAAAAGGTCGCTCAAACGAACCTTTCCTTCAGAATCACCTCGGGCCAAAACAGTAGAGGCAATAAAGCGGTGCATAATACGGATGGCGGGATGGCGGAAAGCAGAGGAATTACATTTTCCAGCGACCCAATTACTTGTACCTGTCAAACTATACCAAAAAGAACCAGGGTTGAAAGAACTTGGGGTTCTCGTGCTCCCTCCAGTGGGAAATCCAAAAATATTATTGAACTGAGCCAGGGTTAATTCGTGTTCTTGGTTAAACATACGGAAAGAAATCAAACCTTCAGAACAATTTGGCCCAGATAATATTTCCGTGTGGAGAGAGCTCAAGAACTCAAGAACTAGTCGAGGATAAACAACATCATTATGCATGGTAGCAAAGGTTGTCCACCCAATGTTAGTTAACATGAAATTGATATCAGCACGTAAACCCAACTTACGAATAAATGGGAAGTCGAGATACCTGGTAGGATGGATAGTGCGGAAGCGTAATACCTCGTTCCGCTCACGCTGTTCATCGTTCCGATAGAACCTCGGAGGAAGGTGCAGAATTTCACTTGCTTCTTCCTCGTAACTGTGGGTATCGGAAGCGGTGGAGGACGAACCAACGGTACGGGTGCGCTTGGGAGCCATGGATGAACGGAAGGAGTGAATGTGGGAGGAAAAGGGAAGAAGAGGAAGAAGAAGTGAGAAGCTAGGGTTTGGGAGAGAAGAAAAGAGAGAATGGGCAGAATTCGTAAGTTTGAGAGAAGTGAGAATGTAAAAGGAGGGGGAAAAATATATAAGGGAAAGGGGAATTTCAAAAATCACGGGTTGTATCTGTTGAGCGTCAGCAGGGAATCACGGGCGTGATTGGAAATCACGGCCGTGATTCTCTTTGTGAGTTTTCAAAAATTCAAACAGAGGAGATCACGCCCGTGATTTATAATCACGGTCGTGATTCTCTCTGGGGTTTTCCAAAAATTTTCCAGAGAAGATCACGCCCGTGATTTAGAATCACGGTCGTGATTCTCTCTGGAACTCTGAAATTTTATTTTATTATTATTATTATTATTATTATTATTATTATTTTTTTTTTTTTAAGAAACTTGAGTAGGTTCCTGAAGAACCATAGAGTATAATTTTTCTAAGTGTTCCCCATGGAAATATAACTTCAATCTCTGTGCATTGACCTTGAATATGTCGCCTTTATCGTTTCTGATTTCTACAGCTCCATAGGGATATACTTTTTGAACTGTAAAAGGCCCTGACCATCTTGACTTCAATTTTCCAGGAAACAATCTGAGTCTGGAATTAAATAATAGCACCGAGTCCCCTTGCTTGAATTCTCTTCTATGTATATGCTTGTCATGCCACCTCTTTGTTCTTTCTTTGTAAATCTTAGCATTTTCATATGAGTCTAATCTGATTTCATCAAGCTCATTGAGTTCCAATTTCCTTTTTTCTCCAGCATCCTTTAGGTCATAGTTGAAGTATTTTATTGCCCACAAAGCCTTGTGTTCTAGCTCTACAGGAAGATGGCAAGATTTGCCATAAATCAGCCTAAATGGAGACATGCCAATAGGTGTTTTGTAAGCAGTCCTGTAGGCCCAAAGAGCTTCATCTAATCTTAAAGACCAGTCCTTTCTTGTTGTAGATACAGTCTTCTCAAGGATCTTTTTGATTTCTCTGTTGGATATTTCTACCTGTCCACTTGTTTGAGGGTGATAAGGTGTACCAACCTTGTGAGTGACTCCATACTTTTTTAAGAGAGATTCAAACTTTCTTTCAATAAAATGTGAGCCTCCATCACTGATCACAGCTCTTGGGACCCCAAATCTTGGAAATATAATTCTTTTGAAGAGTTTAATGACAGTATTTGAATCACTCGTTTGAGCGGGAATCGCTTCTACCCACTTGGACACATAATCAACTGCAACTAATATGAACTTGTAACCTTTAGAACTTGGGAATGGTCCCATGTAATCTACTCCCCATACATCAAAAATTTCTACTTCTAAAATCCCATTTAATGGCATTTCATGTTTCCTGGATATATTCCCTGATCTTTGGCATTGGTCACAAGAATTTACCATCTTCCAGGTATCCTTAAATAAGTTTGGCCAGTAAAAACCAGATTGTAGAATTTTAGCTGCAGTTTTTGACGTACTAGCATGCCCTCCATATGCGGAAGAATGACATGAGTGAATGATGTGAGGAGCTGCTTCTTCTGAGATATTCCTTCTGTAGATACCATCTCTACACCTCTTATATAGGTAAGGTTCATCCCAAATAAAGCTGTTAAGGTCACTAAAGAATTTCTTCTTTTGTTGATAATTAAAGTCTTCAGGAAGGACTCCACATGCTAAGTAATTCGCATAATCTGCATACCAGGGACTGTTTTTCACAACAACTGCTAAAAGCTTTTCGTCTGGGAAGCTGTCATTAATAGGGAGTTCCTCCTTTGTTGCTTGGTCTTGTGGAAGTCGAGAGAGATGATCAGCTACTACATTTTCTACTCCCTTTCTGTCCACAATCTCTAAATCAAATTCTTGTAAAAGGATAATCCATCTGAGGAGCCTAGGTTTAGCATCCTTTTTATTAAAAAGATACTTTAGGGCAGAGTGATCTGTGTAAACAATAACCTTAGACCCCACAAGATAAGATCTGAACTTTTCAAAAGCATAGACGACTGCTAACAATTCTTTTTCTGTTGTTGCATAATTGGCTTGGGCTTCATCAAGAGTCTTGCTGGCATAGTATATAGCATGAACCTTCTTGTCCTTTCTTTGTCCCAATACAGCTCCTATAGCATAGTCACTTGCATCACACATGATTTCAAAAGGAAGGCTCCAGTCAGGAGTTTGCAGAATAGGAGCTGTAGTGAGAGCTTCTTTCAACCTGTAGAATGCATTCTTACAAGAAACATCAAAGTTAAAAGGTACCTCTTTCACAAGTAGATTAGATAATGGTTTAGAGATTTTTGAAAAATCTTTAATAAACCTTCGGTAGAAACCGGCATGCCCTAAGAAACTTCTAACACCTTTAACATCAATTGGAAGAGGCAATTTATCAATTACTTCTATTTTTGCTCTATCTACCTCAATTCCTCTCCCAGATATTAGGTGTCCTAAGACAATTCCTTCTTGTACCATAAAATGACATTTTTCCCAATTTAAGACTAAATTCACTTCAGAGCAACGCTGCAATACTTTAGTTAGATTTAATAGACAGTCATCAAAGGAAATACCATAAACTGAAAAGTCATCCATGAAAACTTCCATCTCTTTTTCTAATAAATCACTAAAGATTGCAGTCATACATCTTTGAAAGGTAGCAGGTGCATTACATAGGCCAAAAGGCATTCTCCTATAAGCAAAAGTACCATAGGGACATGTAAAAGTAGTTTTCTCTTGGTCTAATGGATGAATAGGGATTTGATGAAAACCGGAGTATCCGTCCAAATAACAAAAGTATGAATGCATTGCTAACCTTTCAAGCATTTGATCAATAAAAGGTAAGGGAAAGTGATCCTTTCTAGTGGCATTATTTAATTTTCTATAATCAACACACATACGCCACCCAGTCACAGTTCTTGTGGGAATTAATTCATTATTATCATTTTTAACTACTGTCATCCCACCTTTCTTAGGAACCACATGAACTGGACTTACCCAAGGACTATCAGATATAGCATAAATTACCTTAGCATCCAATAATTTCAAAATTTCTTTCTTTACCTCTTCTTTCATCTTGGGATTTAGTCTTCTTTGAGCTTCAACAGAAGGTTTGGATCCTTCCTCCAAGAAGATGCAATGCATACAAAATGAAGAACTAATTCCCTTTATATCAGCCATAGTATATCCAATAACTTTTCTAAATTTTCTCAACTCATTGAGAAGTTTTTCAGTTTCTTTTTCATTTAAAGCTGAATTTACTATGACTGGATAAGTGGAATTAGCCCCCAAAAACTCATACCTTAAAGATGAAGGAAGTGGTTTAAGTTCTAACTTTGGAGAGTTTTCTTCTTGCCAATCTGTTGAAGACTCAAGAAGACTTTCTACTAGAGGATCTTTTTCTTTACACGGGGGACTTGAATCGATCAAGCAAGCATAATTAGGTTGAATCCCCTCAAGATCTATGTGCTTTCCTCCAACTAGAAAATTCTCCAAGGGATCCCTCAAAATAGATCTCATGACTTCTTCCTCCATGTCTTTAGGCAATATATCAACCCTGCAGCAAATATTTTCAAGAGAAGGTTGTCTAACAGATTTAGCAATATTAAATTCCATTGTTTCATCATTAATGGATAAGGACAATTTTCCATGTTTGACATCTACTATCACGCCTGCTGTAGCCAAAAATGGTCTACCTAGTATGATTGGTATTTGTTTGTCCTCTTCCATTTCTAAAACAACAAAATCTCCCGGAATTAAAAATTTACCTATCTTAACTGGAACATCTTCTAAAATTCCTATGGGATATTTTATAGATCTATCTGCTAACTGGATTGACATTGCTGTAGGCTTTAATTCTCCCATATCTAATTTCTTGCAAATTGATAAAGGCATTAAACTGATACTTGCCCCAAGGTCACATAAGGCTTTTTCAAACCTTAGATTTCCAATGAGACAAGGTATAGAGAAACTACCAGGATCCTTAAGTTTTTTGGGCAAATTATGATGGATCAATGTAACAGTCTCTCTATCATCCAATTTCCTTCGGTTAGCTAAAAGATCCTTAAGAAATTTAGCATATGTAGGGATCTGTTGTAGAGCTTCTACAAATGGAATGTTTACATACACTTGTTTGATCATATTTAAAAATTTTTCAAATTGTCTATCAAGTTTAGTCCTTGCTAACCTTTGAGGAAAAGGAATTGGAGGGTGATAAACAGTTTGAGGCTTTGATGAAGATACTTTTTCTTTTTCTAATCTCTCTTTTTCAGGTTTTTCAACCATAGGAGAAGCGTCTTCATCAATCTCAATATTATCATTTTGATTAGACACAGGTCTGTCTAATTTCTTCCCACTCCTTAAAGTAACAGCATTAACATTTTCAGCTGGGTTTGCAACTGTTTTACCTGGGAACTTACCTGGAGAATTGTTTGAACTAGGCATCAACTGTGCAATTTGATTTTCCAGCATCTTGTTGTGGAGAGTAATATTCTCAACCTTGACAGCAAGGTTTTGAATAGAATTTGCCATTGAATCATTGGTCTGTTTTTGATTAGTGACAAAATTCTCCATAAGGTTTTCTAATCTTGAAACACTTTGTTGAATTGAGGGTGTCTGTACTGGATTTCCTTCCCCATTAATGAAGTGATTGGACGGACGGAAATTAGGTTGCTGATTGCTAGTTCCTTGAACTGGGTTATTCTTCCAAGAAAAGTGAGGATGATTCTTCCAACCAGGGTTGTATGTGTTGGAATATGGATTACTCTTCTCTCTTCGAGGAGTGTCATAGAAATTATGAGAAGCTGCCACCTGTTCAGTAGTATCTTCTTTTTCTCCAGTAAAAATTGAGGTACAATCTACTGCAGTGTGCCCTTGTTCCCTACAAAGGTCACATACTTGATTTGTAGCCACTGAATTAACCTTAGCTTTTTCCATCTTGTCTAATCTTTGATTAAGAGTATCAAATTTTGCTAAGAGTAACTCAATATTGTTCACTTCATATCGCCCCGGAGTTCCTTTCCTTGTTGTGACTTCTCTTTCACTGTATTGGCTGTGATTTGAGGCTACATTTTCCAAAATAATCATGCAGTCATTAATAGGTTTCCCCATGAAAGATCCTCCAGCTGCTGAGTCTAATATCATGGTGCTTTGTTGGTCCAATCCTTCAAAGAAAAATTGGATGGTAAGCCAACGGTTGAAGCCATGTTGTGGGCATGCTTGAAGATATCCTTTGAACCGCTCCCATGCTTCATAAATAGTCTCTCCAGTGCCTTGTTGGAAATTAGTGATTTTCTTCCTCAATTCTTTAGTTTTAGAAGGAGGAAAGAATTTCTCTAGAAAAGCTCTTTCACATAATTCCCAAGTTGCTATCTTTTCTCTAGGCACTGTTCTTAGCCACACCTTTGCCTTATCTCTCAAGGTGAGTGAGAATAAGCGGAGTCGCATTCCATCAGAAACTTCATCATCAAATTGCTGGGTCTCACAGATTTCCAAGAACCCCTCTAAGTGGTCATTAGGATCTTCTGATGGTAGTCCTCCAAAGGTGTTCTGTTTGAGCATATTCACCAGAGAAGCTGGTACAGTAGCTCCAGTTTGCATCTCCCCTCCAGGTATCCCACGAGCTACGGGTGCAGAGTAATCCCGAAGCGGTAAATTATCTCGTTGTGCAGCCATGTCAAATTCTCTAGAAAGGTTTCTTTTCCTTCTCAGGAGAGTTCTTTCAATCTCAGGATCAAGTGGTGTTGGTTTCCCAAGACGTAGAGATCTCTTTTGCATTAACCCTGAGGCACTGCAAAAAAAAAAAAAGAAAGTGACCCGTGAAATCTGAATTGGAGAAGTAAACACTAAAAAAAAAAATTATTTATTTATTTAAATTTTTTTTTTATTTAAAAATTCGAATTAAAATAATTGTAATTTAAATCAAGAGACGTAGTCCCCGGCAACGGCGCCAAAAACTTGATGTATGGAAAACCGCAAGTGTACGGTTGTCGTCAAGTAATAAATATCGAATCACAGGGACTACGTGTTTGACCTAGAATTACTAGTATTTTAATTTGAATTTTAAAACAGATTGAATTTTTGTTTTGAGATGATAAGATCAGATTTGATGGTAAAAGAGATAGTAATGCAATTAATGAATAAGATAAAACTTTAAGATAAGATAAGGAGATTTCCGGGAATCTAGGGTTCGCACAAAGAGTTCCAACAATATTGAATTATTATTTTCATTAATTAATTCTATTCCATCTTGAAGGTAGTCTTAACCTAATTTAATCCTTGCACCTTCTCAGGCTACGAGGACGTGTTTAATTAAAATTAATCTCTACTCTCGTGGTAATTACGTTCAATTAAACCCATTAAGATCTTTGTTAATCTATTGCTCCTCGAAAGCTTAAATCAACTCTCGTGATTTAACACTCAAGTCTGTTCCTTTAGGTTCCGATAATTAGGTTCTCCTCTCAGTTCATCCCTAATTATCTATGATTATGAAAATTAAGATTAATTGTTTATCATAATTATAATCAAGTTCTCCTCTCAGTTCATCCTTAATTAATGTTATTATGAAAACAATAATATTAAAGTTCATATATAAAATATAAAAGAACAGATCAAGAATTGGAATAAAATTAAGAAACTGAATAATGCATTAATAAAGAGGTTCTCAGAGGCTAAGCCTTGATCCCAGAAAAAGGGAAACTACTCACAGGAGTTCGTAGTAGTTCTCCAAGAAAAGAAGAATAAAAGAAAAGCAAACCTTAGAGTCGATGGCACAGGCGCCCAACCTTCTCCAAGTGTCAAAAACAAAAAAAAAACTGTCTCCGAAACAAAAAATCCCCGTTCTAGGCTAACCTCATCTAATTTATAACCTAAAAGGGTAAAAAGGTAAAACTACCAAGATAAAAATTACAAAGATAAAATAAAAATAAAACATAAAACTTAAAAAGCTGGGACGCGAAGTGAATCACGGCCGTGACTGAGAATCACGACCGTGATCTTCTCTGGAGCACATCTATGAAGGGTCAGTGGCGTTCACGGGTGTGATTGGGAGTCACGGCCGTGATTTTCTCTGGTGAATCACGGGCGTGATTTAGAATCACGGCCGTGATTTTCCTGTAGCTCAACATTTCCTCTTTAATTCTTAAATCTTGATCCTGCTCAGAGAAAACACAACACATACCAAGAAAAGCATAAAATAGGAAAATGATATAAAAATTTATTAAAAACATGAAAGATATGCATGATTATGCTATGAATTCTTGTGAATTAAAGTGCTAAAATACGAGTAAAATACACAACATCATTAAGCTAAATCCGGCTAAGTGTACTTTCGGAGTTCGGTCGGGTAAGCTTCTCGCGTTCATTGTCAGTGAAAAGGGCATAGAGGTGGACCCCGATAAAGTGAAGGCAATAATGGAAATGCCTCCTCCTAAGACCGAGAAAGAGATAAGAGGATTCCTCGGCAGGGTGAACTATGTCGCAAGGTTCATCGCACAGTTGACTGACACGTGCAAACCAATATTCAGGCTGTTGCGCAAGAATCATTCCGAATCTTGGGGTGAGGATTGTCAACGAGCTTTTGATAAGATCAAACAGTGCTTGGCCAATCCACCAGTATTGGTGCCACCTGTCGAGGGAAGACCGTTAATACTCTATTTAACCGTGCTTGATGAGTCCATGGGATTTCTGCTAGTCGGTGAAACCCTCTACAAGAAAAATTATGACTCGGTCTTGTTGAGATGTATAGACCAAGTCGAAGCTCAAAATATGATCAAAGAAGTACATGAGGGGGTTTTCGGTACCCATATCCCCGGGCCTGCAATGGCTAAAAAGATCCTCAGGGCGGGATACTATTGGTCGACCATGGAAAGGTATTGTTACCAGTACGTGCGAAAATGCCATAAGTGTCAAGCATACGCCGACAACATTCATGTCCCACCGACTCCACTCAATGTATTGGCTTCACCTTGGCCATTCGCAATGTGGGGCATGGATGTTATTGGGCCCATCGAGCCGAAAGCATCCAATGGACATAGATTCATCCTTGTGGCCATTGACTACTTCACCAAATGGGTAGAAGCGGCATCGTATGCTCATGTGACCCGAAAGGTGGTAACATCCTTCATCAAGAAGAACATTATATGCAGATACGGTATTCCCGATAAAATCATCACTGATAATGGATCTAATTTGAATAACAAAATGGTGGAAGAACTGTGCCAGGAATTCAAGATCCAACACCACAACTCTTCCCCATATCGGCCAAAGATGAATGGGGCAGTCGAGGCAGCCAATAAAAACATTAAGAAAATAGTGCAAAAGATGGTTATCTCATTTAAAGACTGGCATGAGATGTTACCCTTTGCTCTTCATGGTTATAGGACTTCAGTACGCACATCTACAGGAGCTACTCCATTCTCCCTCGTCTATGGGATGGAGGCAGTTCTACCTGTCGAAGTCGAGATACCTTCTCTAAGGGTAATCATGGAAGCAAAACTTTCCGAGGCAGAATGGGTTCAAAGCCGATACGACCAGTTGAATCTTATCGAAGAGAAACGGCTGAACGCCATATGCCATGGTCAAGCCTATCAGAGGAAGATCAAAAAGGCTTTTGACAAGAAAGTCCACCCTCGAGTCTACCATGAGGGAGAGTTGGTAATGAAGAAGTTGCTACCAACTCAAAAGGACAAAATCGGAAAGTGGGCCCCGAATTACGAAGGACCATACGTGGTGAAGCGAGCCTTCTCAAGAGGAGCATTGATCCTCACGCACATGGATGGAGAAGAACTTCGATACCCAGTCAACGCTGACGTGGTAAAGAAGTACTATGCTTGAAGACGTTGCTTGCATAGGCCCGCTAGGATGAAAACCCGAAAAGGGCGTCCTAGGCAAAAGTTAGGGCAAAATAAAAAGCCCGCCAGTACAAGGGTACTAGGCAAAACAAAGGCGAATTTATCCCCGTTAGGATACGTCCTAGGCAAAAATTAGGGGCAAAAGAATAAGACACAAAAACAAAGCAAGCAACGACACTTGAACCGAAAACCGAAAGGCGGTTCAAGTGATTATCTTCTAGAAGCAAGCGTCTTGCAGTATCTACACTCCTGACTCAGGCATCTCACCCGAAGCAATTAGGGGAACGTAAGAGCAACAATTACAGATATAATTGTTAAGCCTGATGTATATAGCCTACCCTGGCCAGCCATTCTTCAGAAATTCCTTTTGTATATCTTTCTGTAAAACCATTTGTGAATATCAATAAAATATCTATTCATGTGATTATGCCTCTAAATTGGTGTTTCTAAAAAAATTGTACGAAATTCCTTTAATAATCGGTCAATAAAGAAAGTTGGAGGGGTTCCTATAAAATCCGTAATCTCCTGCGTAAAAGGCTCACAAAAATATTCCCTCGCGTCGACGACAGAAATTCCTCCAAGAAGAGGAGGATAGGGAGAGCCATTCATTTTTCTAAAAACATTAACAAAATGATTAAACTTGCATTTGTGCATCACACACACATTAGTTGCACATTCAAAGACCTTATCATGAGGCAGTCGCATAAAAATAGAAAAATAGAAAAAAAAAAAATTTTGTGTATGCCAGCAGCCAACAGAAAAAGCCAAAAATCGACAAAAAAAGCAAAAATCAGAAAATCAACCGCATCGTACAGAATAACTGAGCCTGGAGAGGCTTGCCGAAATAATACTCCCCAAAGACATCTCAGCTTGCACTCTTGGGCCGAATTCCCAGTGAAAGCTATCAGAGCAAGATCAGCAAGATCCCCCAACGGAAGCATGATCGTCCAAACAAAATATCCAAGTCAAAGGACTTAGACTTCCTCAGTGGAAGATAGCTTTCCAACTCAAGCGACGAGTGAAGCTAAGCCTGAAGAGGCTTTCTAAATAATACTCTGGGATACATAAGATCCTCAATCCCCATTCGCCTACTCAGAGGCACTCCTCCAAAAAAGGGAAAATCCAAAAAGATCAATACCCATTCCCCAAGCGGAATTCGGTATTCAACCAAACACCGAACGTCAAGATAATCCGCCTAACAGAAGAGGCCAATCAAAATCATCACAACAGAATCCCCCAGCGGATAACAGCCTACGCAGAGGCAATAAAACCAGAAAATCAAAAAGAGTCACCCGAATAAGGATAACCGGGATACTCCACCACCGTCGAAAGGACGTCAGCCAACCATAAGGCACCGCTCACATCAGAAAGAGCATCTTTGTGTCTACATCCCCAAGGAATCAGAATTTCCCCAGTGGGCACCAACTACGCAATGGAAAGTTGGGACACAAGAACCTATGAGTAACTGCACATCCCCTATGTAGACCCCTAAAATTGTCCGGGTCGGAAATAAAGCTTGAAGACTATCGAAGACTGAAGGAAGATCAGCCAGAAGGACTCCTGGAAGGCCCTAGGAGGGTTCTCTGTAGGTCTAGAGGTCTTAGAATAGCTCAAAATAAGAAAGTGGAGGGAATGAAGCCCAATACGGCCGTACTGAACTTAATACGGCCGTATTGAAGCTTCAATACGACCGCAGTGAACTCAATACGGCCGTATTGAAGTTTCTGAAACTTCAATACGGCCGTACTGAAATCAATACGGCCGTATTGAAGCTTCAATACAGCCGTAGTGAACTCAATACGGCCGTATTGAAATTTCTGAGCTTCAATACGGCCGTATTGAACTCAATACGGCCGTATTGAAGTTCAAAAATTTCAATACGGCCGTATTGATTCTGTAGCCCGTATTGGGCCTGTTCCCTATAAATATGACGTCAATTGGACGTCATTCCACACTTTCACACTCAGTTTTGACTCCCTCCTTGAGTATTCTGGGGTTTTTGAGCAGTGTTCTGCCCTAGAAATCTCTCTGGGAGTCGATCCGACGAAGTTCTGGAATTCCGAGCACTTAGCTTGGAGATTCGAACCTAGTCGAAGGGAAATCCTCCGGATTTCCATAGTCAAAATTTTATAGGAGAGAGCGAGCGAGCTTGTAGAGCGAGGGAACGCCAAAAAGCTTCCCAGTTTTACTCAATATATAAAAGCACGCTTCAAGAGGTTTCTTCTTAAATCCTTCCTTTTACTGCTTTCTGTGTGCATATTTAAACTGTCATCATGTAGATAGTTAATTTATAATCGCTTATAATAAATAGGGGTAATTTAGTAATTTTACGCTATTATTTTAGAAATAATCTGTCATAGGGAACCCGAAAGGGGCGCTGTGGGGTGCTAACACCTTCCCCACGCGTAACCGACTCCCTTACCCGACTCTGGTTGTAATGGCCAAAGTTGATTTATAAAATCAATTGCCTTATCCCTTTTTCCAATGTTTTGAGTAAAACATTGGTGGCGACTCCACGAACCCTCCTTTTGCGAAAACCACTAATCCATGGAGGGTCCCGCTTGGGATTAATATGGATTGGTGAGACTTTTAATAAATAAATTGGATAAGATCGACAAGGTCTCAGTTTGAGAATAAGTCGTTCTAATAATCCAATACATTTTTAAAACTAAAAATAAAAAGCGAGCTCGACCGTCTTCGCGACCGCCGAGGCCCGTTTGGGCCGGTGGCGACACCCTAGACGGATCCCTGCGTTATCCAGCCCTTAGCGGCATCAAAATCAAAAACAACTGTCGAAGCAGCATCATGGACTGCGGAGACAAAATCAATACGACAGAATCCCCCAGCGGATAACAGCCTACGCAGAGGCAACAAAATCAGAAAATCAAAAAGAGTCACCCGAATAAGGATAACCGGGATACTCCACCAACGTCGAAAGGATGTCAGCCAATCATAAGGCATCGCTCACCTCAGGAAGAACATCTTTGTGTCTGCATCCCCAAGGAACCAGAATTTCCCCAGTGGGCACCAACTACGCAATGGAAAGTTGGGACACTAGAACCTATGAGTAACTGCACATCCCCTAGACGGATCCCTGCGTTATCCAGCCCTCAGCGGCACCAAAATCAAAAACAACCGTCGAAGCAGCATCGTGGACTGTGGAGACAAAATCATCACAAATCCCTGGAGAGGGAAAACTCACGCTACTAAAGTGACCAGAAGCACGGAGGTATGCAACCCTGGGGAGGGCAAACCGCAGACCCTGGAGAGGGCAAACTCACGCTACCGAGGTTGTCAGAAACTTCGAGGTATGCACGAGCCTGGAGAGGCGACGACTAATACTCAGCTACCCCGTCGTCAGAAACACGGAGGTATGCAGCTACCGAGGTTGTCAGAAACACCGAGGTATGCACGAGCCTGGAGAGGCGGTACTCAGCTACCCCGTCGTCAGAAACACGGAGGTATGCAGCTACCGAGGTTGTCAGAAACACCGAGGTATGCACAAGCCTGGAGAGGCGGTACTCAGCTACCCCGTCGTCAGAAACACGGAGGTATGCAGCTACCGAGGTTGTCAGAAACACCGAGGTATGCACGAGCCTGGAGAGGCGACGACTAATACTCAGCTACCCCGTCGTCAGAAACACGGAGGTATGCAGCTACCGAGGTTGTCAGAAACACCGAGGTATACACGAGCCTGGAGAGGCGGTACTCAGTGATCGAAGTCGTATCCGGTCAAATAAAAACAATTAAATGTAGTACTAGGAAGTTGTCCTAGGTCGTCTCTCAAGGACCATTTTTATCTGCCAAAGGCTTAAACACACCAAATGGGGGGGGGGTTTAGTTGTTCAGATTTAAGTTATAACACAATAAAATGTAGATAACACAACAAGTAAAATAGATTGGCTTCTTGTTTGGATTGTAACTCTCTTATCCTTGGTTCACAATAAGATTGCTCTATTAACCACTTAATCCTTGTTCCATCCAAGTTAACCAACTAAGCGAAGATTAACTCAAGATTTCCCTACACGAATTAAGCAAACGTATACAACATCAACCTCTTCACAGATTAAACAACTGTGTCATTAAGCATAGCCCATTAAGCATGGACATACTGATATAGAGGTTAAATGAAGAAGAACAAAGTAGAACAGAGACATACAAACATACACAACCTCAAACAGAGATTACAATCCATAACAAGAAACCAACCCAAAGGTTTTAGCCTTCCATTAAAATAGAAATGAAATGAAAATGCAAGGAAAATGAAAATGCATTAAATCAAGTTAAAGAGTATTACAACCTAGCCTTCCATGGAGGAGGCAAAGAACAGAACTAAAATGCATACAAAAGGAGAAGACAATAAAACATAAATTGCAACTACAAGAGAGAAAATAAACTTAAAGAAAACAAAGAGAAGGGAGGTAGAAGAACACCCAAGAGTAACTTATTTGAAGGTGTTTTTGGGATGTCTTACAATGGAGAAGTGAAGGCCTATTTATAGCCTTCATATAACACATAAGAAATATAAAATAATGGAAAAAGCTTAGACAAAACGAAATGGGAGAGTTGGTGGGATGAGTTGGTGGGATGAGTTGGATTCCATATTCTTTTCCGCACCGAGTTGTTTTCCACCGAATTAGACCTTCTAGATGATCGAATTGGCCGACGGCGCCTTCTGAAAATATTTAGGTCTTTGTCTTAGCTTTCCAGGGCCACCGAGTTTGCACCATTTGGATCACTACAGCCCAAGTTATGCCCTGAAAACCGAGACATGTTCATCAGCCCAAAAACAGCGAGAATTTAGAATAATAATTCCCAACTTTCCAATTTGGCCCAACAACACACATATCTATCTAAATCCTATAATTAACCATAGATGGAATGTAAAATAGCTAAATTGAAGGAAAAGATACATATCAAATTATGATTTATCAAATACCCCCACACTTAGCTTTTTGCACTCCTGGGCAAAATCAAGAAAGCAAAGCAAAGAACAATTCCAAATTTATCAAAGAAAGTGACAAAACAGGAAGAAACAGAGACAACAATACACACAAGAAAACAAACAGGTTTACATAATCCTCAATGAATCTTGGGAAAAGGAAAGAAGTAGACAACATCCAACATATAAAGAGTCAGAGAAACCAGATACTTATGGAAATCATCCAAGCATTTCAAAACATGGCAAGACAATCAATCAGCTCAAGAGGTGATTCAAAAGCAACAGAACCTCACAAGATGCACTGTATCACTGTATCTCTCAAGTGTCTAGGCAACTGTATACTCTCAAAGCACTCATGAAAAACAAGCAACAGATAGACTTGGCAAGCCTCTAAAATCAACACCCAATAAACATGCACATAAGGATCAAAAGGTCTTTTTAAGGTTGTAATGAGGCCAAGGACAGGGTAGAGAAAAATATATGGGATAAGTAACTGCAAACCAAAGGAACCAGAGGAGCAATGGGGAATAAGTCAAGACTACGCATAAGAAACAAACCCAGAAACCTCTAATGACCTTTATAATGATCAATCCTCTTTCTCTTGCCTCAAACAACTTTTTTTTTTTTCTTTTTTTTTTCGTTTTTTTTTTTTTTTTTTTTTTTTTTTTGCAAGGAAAATTTGAACAGTACACCTGAAAATTTAAATGAGATATCATATAAAGAAGTAAAGTGTACAGCATAAGGAATCAACTGGCCAATATACATCATCCAATGAAACATACATACACCCCCACACTTATTCAAGAACTTATTCCCAAAACAATTCCAAAGCTCCAAAACTCCCTAAGGTTAAGGTAATCATGGTTTTTCGCTTAAGGCTTGTAATGAGCTTCAAACAAAGAAGGGGAAGTAGGCTCAGCAGGGGTTATCAGAGGAGATAATTCAGGGTAAGCTTATTTGGCCAGAGATTTATAGGAACATAAATGCCTTAATCATATCCAAACATGCATGTGAATCAAGAGGTATCAAATAGAGTCAAGACAAGGCAACTGTGCAAGCAATCAAGAGGCATAACACACAAGAAAGAATAGAGAGTGGCTCAATTCCTCACACAGGGTATATCTATCACATTCAATTCAACCTCTCAAACCTCAAAATCATCTTTCCAAGCAGAGAAAAATAGGGATTTCAAACCATATAGTATCAAGAAACTCCTATCCAAGAATGAAGTAAGTGCCTACAAATAATCAAAACCCAGAAATCACAGAGAAACATGCAAAGCTGTACAAAACACATAAACACAAAATAACAAATAAATCCTAAAAACATCAAACCAAAACAGTTCCCCCCATACTTAAATCACACATTGTCCCAATGTTATGCAATGTAAATTATGACAAGTGAAATAAAAGGAGAGGATAAAGAAACTCCCTTATTTATGGAGGATGCCAAGACACTGCAGAAATGGCATTGGGAATAGCATCAAGTGAAAGATGGGAATGGGAGTGGAGCGGAGGGTGAGAAATCTCCAACAGCCAATCATCAAAGGGTGGTGGATAATGATCCTTCCTCAGTGGAGGTGGTGGCACAAAATAAGAACCTGGATCTGTGCATTTCTCAGGAATCTGAGGAACAGATTTCCCTATAAGTGCAGCTACATTTTTGCCCATGTTCACTCTCTCAGTACCCTTTAGCTTCCTCTTATGGGTGCACAAGTCTTTCAGGAACTTAGCATATCTGGGAATTTGCTTGATGGCATCTAGTAGAGGTATGTTCACCTCTACCTTCCTGAAGGTTTCTAATATTTCCTTGTCCACCTCTTCCATCTTTTTGCTTGGAATTGATTTTGGTGGAAATGGAAGAGGGATAGGAGGCTGATATAGATCATCACCGTGTGTAATGGAAGAAGGTCTACCTGCATGAAGATTTTTGCTACTACCTGTGTGGCCCTCTTTCTCAAGTGTAGGCTCAGGTGGAGGTACAACAGCTGTAGGTGGTGCTGGGATGTCAATTTGTTTGCCAGACCTCAAGGTGATAGCACTCACATTCTTTGGATTTTGCACAGTTTGTGAAGGTAGCTTGTCTAAATTTTGGGACTGTGCCTGATTGAGCTGAGTTGCCATTTGACCCATTTGATTTGTCAAACTTTGAATGGAAGCTCTAGTCTCTTGTTGGAACTGCATGTTTTGAAGATTTATCTGCCTAAGCAACTCCACTAATGATGGTGATGACTGAGAAGGAGGAAGAGTAGCAACTGGTGCATGCAATTCAGCGAAATGTTGTCTAAACTGCTGAATAGGTGGTGGCATCTGATGCTGCGGTGGCTGCAATGAAGGACACGGATCTGAGGAACATTTGCCAAAAACTCTGGCAATAGGGGAGAATTTCTGCTGAACTGCGAGCTGGGTAACCAGATTAACCAAGGCATCAAGCTTCCCCTCTAATTTCTTCGTATTTATTGAGGCTGAAGCACTACTGACACTCATATCAAGCAACTGAAATTAAAATAGAGTGGGGGGGTTTGGTTGTTCAGATTTTTAATTTTATAACACAATAAAATGCAGATAACACAATAAGTAAAATAGATTGGCTTCTTGTTTGGATTGTAACTCTCTTATCCTTGGTTCACAATAAGATTGCTCTATTAACCACTTAATCCTTGTTCCATCCAAGTTAACCAACTAAGCGAAGATTAACTCAAGATTTCCCTACACGAATTAAGCAAACGTATACAACATCAACCTCTTCACAGATTAAACAACTGTGTCATTAAGCATAGCCCATTAAGCATGGACATACTGATATAGAGGTTAAATGAAGAAGAACAAAGTAGAACAGAGACATACAAACATACACAACCTCAAACAGAGATTACAATCCATAACAAGAAACCAACCCAAAGGTTTTAGCCTTCCATTAAAATAGAAATGAAATGAAAATGCAAGGAAAATGAAAATGCATTAAATCAAGTTAAAGAGTATTACAACCTAGCCTTCCCTGGAGGAGGCAAAGAACAGAACTAAAATGCATACAAAAGGAGAAGACAATAAAACATAAATTGCAACTACAAGAGAGAAAATAAACTTAAAGAAAACAAAGAGAAGGGAGGTAGAAGAACACCCAAGAGTAACTTATTTGAAGGTGTTTTTGGGATGTCTTACAATGGAGAAGTGAAGGCCTATTTATAGCCTTCATATAACACATAAGAAATATAAAATAATGGAAAAAGCTTAGACAAAACGAAATGGGAGAGTTGGTGGGATGAGTTGGTGGGATGAGTTGGATTCCATATTCTTTTCCGCACCGAGTTGTTTTCCACCGAATTAGACCTTCTAGATGATCGAATTGGCCGACGGCGCCTTCTGAAAATATTTAGGTCTTTGTCTTAGCTTTCCAGGGCCACCGAGTTTGCACCATTTGGATCACTACAGCCCAAGTTATGCCCTGAAAACCGAGACATGTTCATCAGCCCAAAAACAGCGAGAATTTAGAATAATAATTCCCAACTTTCCAATTTGGCCCAACAACACACATATCTATCTAAATCCTATAATTAACCATAGATGGAATGTAAAATAGCTAAATTGAAGGAAAAGATACATATCAAATTATGATTTATCACTCAGCTACCCCGTCGTCAGAAACACGGAGGTATGCAGCTACCGAGGTTGTCAGAAACACCGAGGTATGCACGAGCCTGGAGAGGCGGGTACTCAGCTACCCCGTCGTCAGAAACACGGAGGTATGCACGAGCCTGGAGAGGCGACGACTAATACTCAACCTAGAGAGGCCACTCAACAATTTTCCCACCGGAAGACACTACAAGTTGGAAGGATGGCTTACTCCCCGGACAATTGGGTCAACTCCTTTACTTGTCAACCGGTACACCAAAAAGCCGTTCGACTAAGTAAAGGGGGGGCAGCTGTAGACCCCTAAAATTGTCCGGGTCGGAAATAAAGCTCAAAGACTCTCGAAGACCGAAGGAAAGTCAGCCGGAAGGACTCCTGGAAGACCCTAGGATGATGCTCTGTAGGTCTAGAAGTCTTAGAGTAGCTTAGAATAAGGGTGTGCGAGGATTGGAGCTCAATACACCCTCCTAGAGGTTCAGTACCGCCGTACTGAGCCATTTGAACTGCAATACGGCCGTAGTGAACTCAATACGGCCGTACTGAAGTTTTTTAACTTCAGTACGGCCGTACCAAATTCAATACGGCCGTACTGTAGTTCAAAAAAACTCAGTACGGGCCGTAGTGAAATCAATACGGCCGTACTGAAGTTTTTGAACTTCAGTACGGCCGTACCAAATTCAATACGGCCGTACTGTAGTTCAAAAACCCAGTACGGGCCGTATTGACCTCCCAGGCTGTATTGCGCCCCAATCCTATAAATAGGACGTCATTTGCACGTCCTCACACACTTTTTCCAGACTTCTGGACCCTCTGGCTGAGGATTCTTGGGTTTTTGAGCTATTCTCTGCCCTAGGAACCTCTCTGAGAGCCAACCCGACTAAGTTCTTGAGTCATGAGCCTTGAAGCTTGAGACTCGAACAAGTCGAAGGGAAATCTCTTTGATTTCCATAGTAAACATTATTTTTAGGGAAAGGAGCGAGCGAACGTGTAGTGGGAAGGAGCGCCAAAAAGCCTCCTAATTCCTTTTTGAATCTATAAAAGCACGCTTCAAAGGTTTCTTTCCAAATCCTTTCTTTTACCGCTTTCATTTACCGCTTTTTGATTGTTGCATTGCACGTTTAAGCTTTCATCATGTAAATATTATACTTATAATCGTTTCTAATAAATAGGGGTAATTTAGTAACTTTACACTATTATTTATGAAATAATCCGTCATAGGGAACCCGAAAAGGGCGTTGTGGGGTGCTAACACCTTCCTCGCACGTAACCGACTCCCTTACCCAACTCTGGTTGTAATGGCCGAAGTTGATTTACGAAAATCAATTGCCTTATATCTTTTTCCAATGTTTTGAGTAAAATATTGGTGGCGACTCCAAGAACCCTTCTTTTTACGAAAACCACTAATCCATGGAGGGTCCCGCTTGGGATTAACATGGATTGGTGAGAGTCATTTAATAAAAATTGTTAGTTCGATGAGGTCTCAGTTTGAGAATAAGTCGTTCTAACAATCCATCATTTTTTCCAAACTTAAAAAGAGTCCAACCATCGTCGCGAATGCCAGTGTCCGTTTCGGCGGGTGGCGACATCCTTACCTCAGTACAAGAAGGAGAACTGCAGCTAATTTCCCACACCAAAATCAGCACCTAAAACACCACAGCCACCAAAGGAGAATTCCGCAAGTGAGAATGAGAGTGAGAGTTTAGAGAGAAAAGAGAGTGTCTTGAGTGAGTGAGAGTGAAGGAAGGGAAAAAGAGGGAATGGGGTCTCACAACCTCCCCAACAACAAGAGTTTTCGTCCTCGAAAATAGACTTACTTGGGAAGAGAAACGGATAAGGCTCCCTGCACTGCTGCTCCACCTCCCAAGTAGCCTCACTAGTAGCTGCATCCCACAACACCTTCACCAGAGCAATGGACTTGCCCCTCAGCTCCTTCAGCTTATGATCAACCACAGCTACTGACAACTTCTCAAATGTCAGATTCTCCTTCACCCCCACATCATCCAGCTCAACCACATGACTCGGTTCATGGACAAACTTCCTCAGCTGGGATACATGAAATACATCGTGTAGGTTTGAAAGGGAAGGTGGCAAAGCCAACCGATAAGCAACCGGACCCACACGCTGTATGATCTGATAAGGACCAACAAACCTCAGTGTCAACTTCCTTGCCTTCAGCCTCTACCCACACCAGAAGTCGGGGTCACCTTCAGAAACACATGCTCCCCTTCAGCAAACTCCAAAGGCTTACGCCTTTTATCAGCATATGACTTCTGCCTACTCTGAGCAGTCTTCATCCTCTCCTGAATCATCTTCACCTTCTCAGTAGTTTGTAGGATCAGCTCCGGTCCCACAACCACTGACTCACCATCCTGATACCAGCACAGAGGAGTCCTACATCTTCTACCATACAAGGCTTCAAACGGCGCCATCCCAATACTAGCATGAAAGCTATTATTGTACGTAAACTCCACCAGCGGTAGGACCTCCTCCCAACTACCCAAGTGGTTTAACACACAAGCCCTCAGCAAATCCTCCAAGGACTGGATTGTCCTCTCTGACTGACCATCCGTCTGCGGATGATAAGTAGAACTCAGCTTAAACTTCATGCCTAAGGCTTGATGTAGACTCTGCCAAAATCTGGAAATGAACCTCGGATCTCTGTCTAAAATAATACTGGAAGGCACCCCGTGCAACTGTACTATTTCCCTAACATACAACTGTGTCAGCTTCTCCAAGGACCACTTGATGTTGACAGGCAAGAAATGCGCACACTTGGTCAACCGATCAACAATCACCCAGATAGCATCACTATTCCTAGCCGACCTAGGCAACCCGACGATGAAGTCCATAGTGATACTATCCCACTTCCATTCCGGAATCTCCATCTGCTGCATCAACCCACTCGGCTTCTAATGCTCAACCTTTGCCTTCTGACACGTCAGACAAGCTGCCACATATTCAGCTATCTCCCTCTTCATACCAGACCACCAGAAAGTCTTCTTGAGGTCTTGGTACATCTTAGTCATACCAGGATGTATGCTAAGTCTGCTCTTGTGGCCTTCCTCCAACATAACTCTCCTCAGCTCAACATCCTGAGGTAGGCAAATTTTGCCCTTGAACCTTAAGATTCCATCTTCTCCCAGCTCAAAACCAACAACTTTCTCGGTACCCAGCAAACCAAGAAGCTTCACTAGCTCCACATCTTGCAACTGCTTAAGTCCAACCTGCCTCAAGAATTCACTAGTTATGGTAATCGTCCCACAACTAATGTGATCCTGAGCTAACTCCACACAGAGATTCAAATCTCTGAACTTCTCCACCAGCTCCAGCTCTTTCACCATCATACTAGACATGTGGATGGATTTCCTACTCAGCGCATTCGCCACAACATTGGCCTTGCCAGGATGATACATCAACTGGAAATTGTAATCCTTCAGAAACTCCATCCACCGCCTCTACCTCATGTTCAGCTCCTTCTGATCAAAAAAGTACTTCAGACTCTTGTGATCACTGAAGACGTTGAACCGAGCACCATACAAATAATGTCTCCATATCTTCAAGGCAAACACCACAACTGCTAACTCCAAGTCATGAGTGGGATAATTCCTCTCATGGTTCTTCAGTTGCCTTGAAGCATATGCCACCACTTTCCTATTTTGCATCAGCACACACCCAATACCCTGGTGAGAAGCATCGCAGTACACATCAAAGGGCTCACCAGAATCCGGCAACACCAGCATAGGAGAAGTAGTCAACCTCTTCTTCAGCTCATCAAAACTTCGCTCACAGGCATCTGTCCAAATGAACGGCTGCTCCTTCCTCGTCAACTGGATTAGAGGCGCTACTATCTTCGAGAATCCCTCAATGAACCTTTGATAGTAACTCGCCAAACCCACAAAACTTTTAATATCAGTGACAGTTCTTGGACGCTCTCACTACAACACCGACTCCACCTTAGTCGGATCAACAGCAATCCCTTCAGCTGAGATCACATGTCCCAAGAACTTCACTTCATCCAACCAGAACTCACATTTCGAAAGCTTAGCATATAGCTGCTTCGCCTTCAAAATCTCCAGCACCATCCTCAAGTGCTCACCATGCTCCTCCGGGGTCTTTGAATAAATAAGGATGTCGTCAATGGACACCACCACAAATTTATCCAAGAAGGGCCGAAAGATCCTGTTCATGTAATCCATGAACACTGCAGGGGCGTTGGTCACGACAAACGGCATCACAACATACTCATAGTGACCATACCTAGTCCTGAAAGCAGTCTTCGGTATGTCACCCTCCTTCACCCTGATCTGGTGATAACCTGACCTCAAGTCAATCTTCGAGAAAATGGACGCTCCCCTCAGTTGATCCATTAAGTCATCTATCCGGGGAAGTGGATATTTGTTCTTAATGGTCAACTTGTTCAACTGCCGGTAATCCACACAAAGTCGACTACCTCCATCTTTCTTCTTCACCAACAACACAGGAGCACCCCACGGCGAAACACTCGGCTGCACCAACTGCTTCTCCAACAGGTCCTCTAACTGACCCTTCAGCTTAACCAACTCAGCAAGAGCCATCCTATAGGGAGCCACCGACACTGGTCCCGCACCTGGAACCAAGTCAATGCTAAACTCCATCTCCCTAACAGGAGGCAACCCAGGCACTTCATCTGGGAACACCTCAGCAAAATCTCTCACCACATCTACCTCAGCAATGACCCTCTCGGTCTCCACACTCATAGTAGCAAGCAGAAGACAGTACTCTGCTCCATCCCTCAGCAATGATTCAGCTTGGCCAGCTGAAATCAATAGCTCCTCCTCCACCTAAGGAAAGATCAACCTCCTATGGGCACAATCTATAAGAATACGATTGGTAGACAACTAATCCATCCCCAAGATTATGTCAATATCAACCAAAGGTAAACAGATCAAGTTCACCTTGTACCTCTTCCCATTCACAACAATAAGGTAGCTAACACACAACTCAGAAGCAACTACTGAAGCAGAAGCGGGCGTCGACACTAGTAGTCTCGATCCCAAATCACACACAGGCACACCCAACATAGCAGCACAAGCATAGGAAATAAACAAATGAGAAGCCCCAGAGTCAAACAAAAACATCACATCCTTACCAGCAGCTTTGCCCTTCCTCTTCACAAGATCAAAAGAAGTCGAAGCCTCAGCACCCGTCAAGGCGAATACCTTACCAGTTGTAGTGGGTCTGTCACCCCTTTGAGCATCACCCCTCTGCACATCACTCCTTTGAGCACTCCTCTTCGGTCTATTTCTGGTGGGATAGTTGAATGACTCATGGCCCATCTACTGACACCTGAAACACCAGCTCTCTGTGTGTGGACAATCCCTGATCAAATGGGGTTCAGCACACTTGTAGCATTTAAGGGCAGCACCTCCACCCTGTCTCCCTCCTCTAGCAGCATCAGCAGGTTTCCTAATGACAGGACCCCCTTACTATGGTTGGGGCCTATCATATGGCTTCCTCCGATTTCCTCCTTTCTTGGACCCAGCTGGTCCCTCAGTAGTCTTCACCATACGGTTGCCACCTTCCAACCGCTCCACAACCTTCGCCTTCTCCACTAAGGTCAGAAACTTAGTGATGGCCATAGGCACCACCACCCTCTTCAGCTCATATTTCAGACCCTCAGCAAACTTCTTGCATTTCCAAGCCTCAAATATACCTTGCGAATAGAAACGAGCTAGGTGTTCGAATCTTATTGCATACTCAGAAACTGAAATCCCTCCTTGGTGCAACCGCATGAATTCAGCTTCCTTGGCGTGCCTCATGCTCTCCGGGAAGTACGTCTCAAGAAACACACCCTTTGAAGCACTCCTAGTCAACAATAATTCCTCTAGTAGTAAGCATATGGTGAGTACCCCTCGACCAATGCTCGGCCTCTCCTACCAGCATGTAAACAACATGTAAACAGCGTATGCCAACCTTCTCTCCTGAGAACATCCCAGCATAGTGAAGATCTTCTCTAGCTCACAGATCTAGTGGTCAGCTACCTCTGGGTCTGCATCTCCCTTGAACTGTGGAGGATGGCATTTCCAGAACTCAACAAGATCCCGACTCTCCTATGACCCCATGGGCCTTGCTGCACCAGCTGCAGCTCTATCAGCATCCATCCGAGCAAAATAGGCATTTTGCTGCTGCATAGCCATAGCCATCATCTCCATGGCACAGGCTATCTGCTCATTGGTTTTAGTCATTGTCTACAAAAGCAATAACATCTTCAGTATATAATAACTAAACCAATTAACAATCAACAACACAGCAAACAACAAGAAGTCAACACAACACAGAGTTCAGAACAACAAAACCCTAAAGGAACCACCCCCAAAGAGTGTCCACTAGACTCGAACTGCTCTAATACCACTAAAGTGTAACGACCCGGCTGGTCACTACACACAACACAACAAAAAGGCGCCACACAGAAAGAACAAGTATATATATATACACAAGGTCCAATTTGAGCTAAACATCGAAGAAATCAAAAATACATCCATCACTACCCCACTAGGTAGCTAAAACAACAAAATATCAAAAAGAATCAGCTCAACTGCCAGCTACAGTCCCTCCTCAACTCACCAACCTAACCCTGCTCTGCTCCCATACAACGTATGATCATCACAGCCCAAACACATGAAAACAACAAAGGGTAAGCTAGTGAAAAGAATTTAGCATACATTTATATATAATACATGAATGATAAACAGCTATAACTATCAGCACATCATCAGCATACAACTCATCGGCTATACAGCATAAACAGCAATAAAACATACAATGCATCATCACGCATATCTGCTCAGAGATCTCCTACAACGGCTCAGCCTTACGACCTACAACAGCTCAGCCTTACGGCCTATAACAGCTCAGCCTTACGGCCTACAACAGTTTATATCAGCATACAGCACAACACAACTCACAGCAATAACAACTAATACAACTCAACATCATAATTCAGCATTATCAACTAGTCATCTCAACATATTCATCAATTGCAGCTCATACTTGGCATAAAAAAACATTTAACAACATATAATGAAACATTACCTCCGCGCCCAGCGCACTCCTGGTTGTGCCCGGCGCGACACAACCAGAGAGCACCAGGGGCCAGCGCGCCTAGCGCAAGAGTACTCGCACCCAGCGTCACCCATCCAGAGAGCCCAAGGCTCCCTCGCGCCTGGCGCAATACAAATTGCACCCAACGCAAACCCAGGCAGAGACTCTAAGGAGTCTCACACGCCCGGCGTGCCCAAACCTGCGTCAGGCACGGGGAAGGCAGAGACCTCCCAAGGTCTCGCGCCTAGTGCAATTAAAATTGCACCCAGTGCCCCCATGGCAGAGACTCTCAAGGAGTCCCCACGCTCAGCGCGACAATGGTCGTGCTCGGCGCCATGCTATAAACCCAAAATCTTGTCACTTACTGGTATCGTGCCCGGTGCAGTCCAAGCCGCGCTTGGCGTGGGCCATCTAGAGGCTCTCATTCTCAAACTCGCCAGGCGTACACATCTTTGCGCCTGGCAGGCTTGCCTAAATGGAGCCTCCAGGTGGCCACGCACCCGGCGCGAAGAACAGCGTTCAGCGCGAAGCTCAGCAATAACCCATAACTTTCGAAAAACTTCACCAAATCCTGCAAAATCAACTAGAAAACCAACATGTAATCCATCCAAAAGCTCACATTTTCATTAAACATCACGAAAAACACCTCATTTTCAGCATGCAACCATCAAACAAGTAAAACCCTAAATTTTCACCCAAACCCCGAAAAACCTGAAAGTGAATTTCTTCAATCTCAACCCGAAATCATCAAACCATCAGCCCACAAATGAGTTTATGAACTCATTCCCAACAAAACTCAGCCAAAAACTAGCATCCCTTACCTCGGTACAAGAATCCGAGCTTCTAGAAAGAAAAACAGAGAAGAAGATGGAGGACAAACGGAGACCAACGGAGAAGGAGAACTTCAGCTAATTTCCCACACCAAAATCAGTACCTAAAACACCACAGCCACCAAAGGAGAATTCCGCAAGTGAGAATGAGAGTGAGAGTTTAGAGAGAAAAGAGAGTGTCTTGAGTGAGTGAGAGTGAAGGAAGGGAAAAAAAGGGAAGGGGGTCTCACAAAAGTTAGCTAAACATCAACATAGACTTGCAAATCATCATATGAAGCCTAACGAACAAGCAGACAAAGTCATCACTCTCAAGATCAGACGAAGGATCAAAAGTTAAATGTGTGTCCAGACGTAGTTGGAAAGTAATAAAGCACGTCTGAAGTCCACTAATCACATTGAGTGAAATCATATAAGAAACACAAAAGGATATCAAACGTGAATACAAAAAGAATAAAAATAGGCAAGCATGGATTCACAAGTCAAAGTTGCGAGCGTCAGAGAAAGCACACCCACTTTTCAGAAAAAGACAGCATCTCAGCAGCTAAATTGATGAGAAAAGTACAAATATGCCTAGATCATAATTGAAGTCAGACATTGAAGTAATCAACTACACAGAAAGACTTCACGAATACAAGCAAACATTTAATGCAAGATCAAATGCATTAAATGAAAAGATTTACATAGCCATGAACAAAGCCTCCATCTGCAACGACATGAAGCTATGCTCCAACGGGAAAATTTAAATTCAAACAATGGGCAGATTTATCAAATGACTATAAGTATCAAGGCAAATAAGGAGAAGAATTAGAAATGAGAAGTAGAGAAAACGTGCAATAAGAAAAAGAAAGCGAAAGAGTATAAGCTACATTTCTTTTCAAAGCATTCCCTGTATATTTGTGTAAAAACTAAGATAGCTTATCTTAGTGAGTGCTGCAAATAGTCTATCATCTCCACGAGAGTAAACAAACACTTAGACACTTATTTCTGTAAAACTAAGGTTATGCACCTTAGTGAGGGTAGAAACTATCCTACCCTCTCTATGAGAGTTGCAAACACACTCAACACCTTCATTTGCTGTAAAGCCTGAAAAAGCTAGTAGAAAGAATACTAGTGAACCAGAAGTGGTTTGATAATACTAGCGCTAGTAAGTGAAGCTAGCGGGCCAGAAGTGATCAAGAATACTTGAAAAACTAGAGTGGTTAAGAATAATAGCGTCGAAAAGTGAGGTTGACGAGCCAGAAATGGTTGAGAATACTTGTAATCCTCTATGATTAGTGGAACCCTTCAGTTGAAGGAGACTGGACGTAGCTCAGATTGAGTGAACCAATATAAAAATCCGTGCATACCTATTTATATTTTTCAAATACTACTTGTTTAAAAACTTCGTCTTTCATCCACTTTCATTACAACAAACTATTAGACGAAAACACACTTGTCTACCATTTTCGAAGAAACAATTTTTATTTGGACGATAAAACCTTTTCAGACGAAAAACTTATTTACTCAACTTGTTTCTTGAAGTAGACGATCAGTTCTATCAGACGCAAAAAGCTATCTAGTCAAGACTAGCCTGCACAAGTTTTCAACAAATCTTGAATATTCTTTTTATTAAAAGTAAAAAGGGCATCTTTACAAAATGATTTTGAAAAATCTTCCTTCAAACACAGACACATTCAACCCCCCTTCTATGTGTATTTCTGCTAACTTCAGTTGTTTAATACCTGTCGCAACCCGAAAATTTCCGATCTTGCGACTAATGGTTTAGACATCCTTTTGAAAATCTCATCAATTAAGGAATGTCCGGACACCAGACTAATCCTTAATTAATGGTATTGAAAATAGGTTCATGGAGTCGCCACCAATGTTTTACTCAAAACATTGGAAAAAGAAAAGGTTTTTAAAAGTCCAATAATGGTCTTGATAACCAGAATTGGGTTCGGGGATCGGTTACGTGTAGGGAAGGTATTAAGCACCCCTACAACGCCCTAAATCGGTACCCTATGATGAAGATAACGTTATAAGAATTAATAATTAAAATATTTAATCCCCTTTATTAATGATTATTTACATGAAAATTAAATTAAATTACACGGTGAACCCTAAAAAATCTACATAATTGCGTTTATGATAGCAATAATTAAAATAAAAGAAGAGAAAAATAGAACAAGGGATTGATGAATAATACCTCGTAGCAAGCTTTATTAGATCTTTAACTATGGAGATTTTAGGTGCTTTGTGGCAACCTTTCACACTACAATGCCTCACAAAATCTCAAAAAATACAAGAGAGAGAAAAAGAGAGAAAAAGAGAGAAATTTCGAGCTCTAAGGAGTCTGGACGAAATTTGGAGTCCTGAGAAATGAGCCCCTGCTGTCTATTTATAGACTTCAGAAAGGGTCCAGAACGGTCCGTTCCAAAATCGGAACGACCCGTTCTGGATATGGCCGTTGTGTGTTAATTTGAACCCTAGAACGGCCCGTTCTGAAATCAGAACGGGCCGTTTTGATTTCAAAACGGCCCCTTCTGGGGTACAAATTAAGCCCTCTTTGATTGGTCTGGAACGGCCCGTTCTGAAATTGGAACAGCCCGTTCCGGGAACCATAACGACCCGTTCTGAAATGAGAACGACCCGTTCTGAAATGAGAACGGCCCGTTCTGGGTTACAAATTTTAGCCCCTTTTGATACCTCAAAACGGCCCGTTCCGGTTAAGATTTTTGTAAGCCTTTTTAGGCTCGTTCCGATTTTGGAACGGCCCGTTCCAACCTATCATTTTAGGCCTTTTACCTGGTTTGGAACGGCCCGTTCTGATTTTGGAACGGCCCGTTCTAGTCTAGGTTTTTAGGCCCTTTTTGTGACTTAGAACGGGCCGTTCCGATTTTGGAACAGCCCATTTCGGGCCACTAAAACCAATGTATTTGGGCTTTAGGCATTCTGATGTCTTGTCTTGTTGTCTGCATGCTTGGGAGCTCCAATTCTTTGATGATAAACTGATGGAGGACCATCCTTGGTACTTCACTTCATGTGAGACCCATCACATGGTTCATGGCTATGGCCAATTTGATTAGTATAGGATTATTTTATTTTCCAATTTTACCCTTGTATTTTGGGGTATTTTAGTCATAGGATTTATTTTCTTTGTATTTCCCATTTTACCCTTGTATTATAGGGTGCTTTAGATGATTAGGGTTTTAATTTTGGGCTAGGGTGTTTTAGTGAGGAGGTGACGCATTTTTGGTCTTGGACATATTTTTGGTGTTAGAAAGGCTTAGGCCCAAGTGGAGGGCAAAGGTTGCATGGACTTATCATGCACCTAGTTGTAGCCAATCTAACCCCTTAGATTCCATCCTTGGCCACCAAGTAGCATCTAGGGTTCATTTGGCATTGCATTTGGAGTGCATTTGCCTTGTGAATTTCGGCCATGCATTGCTCCAAATGCAACCCTAGATGCCTCCCCTCCTATAAATACCCAACACCCCACCACTTGTAAATACTTTGGATTATATAGAATTTGAGTGAGCTTTTATGCCTCAAGTCCTTATCCTTAGTCCCTAGGGTTACTTCGGCTAGCCTTCCTTCATTCTCCACCCTTGGAGAGTGAAACCTAGAGTGGCCTCCAACTACTTTGGAGTGAGCCAACTTTGAGCCACCAAACACCTTCTCCTAAATAGCTTCCGCCAAACTCCTCCCTTCTCACGCCAACTTCCTTTCCTTCACCAAGTACCTACCTTTTGTCTACCTTGTTGAACCTAGATCAAGGGCCAAGGCTTCCTCTCTACATTCCCTACGTCAAGCATGGAGGAGGAACCCATCAAGTGGTATCAAGAGCCAAGGTTCTACAAGGGTAACATCTAATCTTTTTGTGTCTCCTTTGAGTCTTTTGCTTTCGGTCACTTTCCTTCTTCTTGTTTTCTTTGTGTGGCCGAATAGCTTTGGGGTTCACACCTTGTTCTTTGTGAGCCTTCCTTGCAATTTTAGGTTCCATTGTTAGGTTTACCATGCTTTTCTAAATTTTAGGTTGAGTCTCACATGAAAATGCCATGAATATGCTTTTTATTTTTGAATCCACCTAAAAGTTTTGTCTTTGTATGTTTCCTATAATTTGTCAACAAAAATTTCCATGTATGTGCCCAAACACTTTGCATGAATACATGATCAAAATATATGCCATATTGCATGATAGTGGGCGTGACATTTAGAAGCTTTTTAGAGGTCATTCATGTATGCTAAATAGTCCTAGCATGTTCCTTGTAATTTTGAGTTTCCATGTGTGAAATGCTTCCTTGCACATGCATATAACTTGCTGCCCACTTTTCCTTTGCATTCCACTTGTTTTGGTTAATTTTGTATGCTTAAAGGAACCCTAAAAGAATCTAAGAGGTGGCTGAAAAAAAAAAAATTGTGCAAACAACTTGTACTAACTTGTACAAAACAATTTCCACTAAAAAGATTCCTTAAGGTACCTCTAAGAAACCGCCACTTGTCATCACTTCCTCTCCTAAAGTCTAACCTAATTTTTGACCATCCACAAGTGCAAAACCTAAGCAACATTTGGGCTTAATTTAACAAAAAAATTTCGGACCCAAGACATATAAAAGAAAACATTGCTGTGAAAAGAAAGAAAAAGACTAGAACAAAAAAAAAAATTCTTGGACCAAAAAGGACTTGTTGCTAGACTTGTGGACTTGGACCAATACCTATGCATTTGGGAGTTGGACTTATGACATTTTGACCTTAATTTGGGACCTTACCTTTGGCTGGACCGAAACATATAAAGGACCTAATCAAGTGGACTAAACACTAACCTAATTCTAGTGCCTTTCTAGGATTACTCTTTGTGTGCTTCCTTTCTTTGATTGAGTCTTAATTTTTTTTGCTTGTCTTTCTTGGCCTATTTGTTTTGTCTCCATAAATTCTCTCTGAGTTTAGCCTTTCCTAATTGTGCTTTTCAGTTTTATTTCTTGGACTCTTGCTTTGGGTTGGTTTCATTTTGATTGTAGGTGAAAAACCACTCTAGTCAATTTTCACACCTTTGGTGGATTTGAGTGGAGGGGTGAATCGAATCCAAGCCTAGCCTTTGGAGGGACTTACACCACACATAAAGGAGTGAACAAACACTTGGAGAGGCCTAACACGTTTGTTCATTGTGAAGGAACCCAATTAGAGGAGTTTGAAGACTTAAATTCTTGTTTTTGTCTAATTTTTTGCTTACTTTTCTCTCTCGGCCTCTTTGTTGTTTTTGGCCTTAGTTTCATTCTTTTGGTTTGTAATTTGGCCATTTCTAAACCTCTTCAACTTGGTTTTAGTTCGTGTAGTTGAAGGTGATTTGAAAACCTTCACCTAGGACCTCGACTAGAACATGTTTTAAGTGCTTTCCTTTTGCATGTTTTAAAGCTTTTAGTAGTATAATTGCTTAGGACTTTATCTTTGTGCAATTACGTTTAGAAGGCTTGTTTTGCCTACTAGGGGTAACATGCACACACTCACTTATTTATTGTGCTAATTGTTTTGTAAGAAAAGTAGCAAAAGGCTTAGTGATTTTTACTTGATAGGGCTTGGTTATTAAGTGATTCATTGTAGTCCACCTCCCCTTGAAAGTTCATTTTGTACACTTAGGCCTTTTTCCTACCTATCTTGCACCTTGAAAACCTTTTGTGAAAACTCTTTTATCACTCACTCTTTGTGAAAACCTTTTCAAACCTTTTTGAAAACAATTTGTGAAAACCTTTTCTTGATCAAAGATGAGTGATCATTCTAGTGTCCATGGTCGTAATTCTTGTAGTACTAGGTCTAGTGTTAGGGATGAGCTTAGGCAACTCAAAGAGTACCTAAGAAAAAAAGAAGAGGAAAATATAAAAAGAGAGGAAGAGTTGAGAAGAAAAGAAAAAAAGTTTGAAAAAAATAATGAAGAAATAAAAAGATTGCTTGCTAGGCTAGTTGTGGGAGGAGAGGCTAGTGGTTCAAAACCAAGAGTCACTTCTCCTCAACCCTCAAGAAGAAAGGGGCATATGCATGCAAGTGTTCATGAGGAGGAAGGGCATCATACCCAACCTCCAAGTGATATCTTCTTTAGTAGTCATCACAATGATGATTACTATCAAAGACCCCCAAGGCATCATAGACATAGGGAGTCTTCTAATAGGGAACCTAACATCACTCTTCCCCCATTTCATGGCAAAGATAATGTTGAAAGTTATTTAGATTGGGAAATGAAAGTTGAACAACTATTTTCTTGCCATGGAGTGAGTGAAGAGAGAAAGGTTTCTTTGGCAACCCTTAGCTTCCAAGGGCATGCCATGTATTGGTGGACCTCCTTAGAAAAAGAAAGAAGAATAAACCATGAGCCTCCAATTCAATATTGGAATGAGCTCCGTAGTGCCTTAAGAAGGAGGCATATTCCTCCATACTATGACCGAGAGCTTATGGACAAGCTACAAAGATTGAAACAAGGGTCCTCTAGTGTGGAAGAATATAGGCAATCTATGGAGTTGTTAATGATGAGGGCTGGGATTAGGGAGGAAGAGAGGACCACAATCTCTAGATTTCAAAGTGGTCTTAATCTTGAGATAAGAGACAAAGTTGAACTTCTACCTTATAGGGATTTGAATGAACTTGTTCAACTTTGTTCAAGAGTGGAGCATCAACTTACAAGAAAACCTTTTCGAAAAGACTCCACTCCCTCTTATTCCAAGAGTTTTAAGAAGGAGGGCCACTCTTCCCTACCTTATCCCAAGGAAGAAAAAGAAAAAGAAAAAGAAAAAGAAAAACCATCTTTTAAGGCATCTTCCAAAGACACTAAAACAAGTGACATCAAGTGTTTCAAGTGTCTTGGCTGTGGGCACATTGCTTCACAATGTCCCACCAAAAAAACCATGCTTTTAAAGGGCCAAGATCACTATAGTAGCCTTGATGAAGCTACTTCCTCATCTTCAAGTGATGAAGAAGAAGTTTTAGCATCCGAGGAAGAAATCTTACCTTGTGAAGGAGACCTATTGTTGGTTAGAAGGCTCCTTAACAATCAATCTAGTGAAATTGACCAATCACAACGAGAGAACTTGTTTCAAACAAAATGCAAGGTCTTAGAAAGTACTTGTTCTCTCATTGTCGATAGTGGGTCTACTTCTAATTGTTGTAGTACTAGATTGGTTGATAAGCTAGCCTTAACTACAAAACCTCATCCTAAACCTTACAAAATGCAATGGATCAATGAGGAAAGAGGTGTTGTAGTCAACCAACAAGCAAGCATACCAATCTCTATTGGCAAATATCAAGAAGAAGTTTTGTGTGACATAGTGCCATTAGAGGTTAGTCATGTCTTGCTTGGGAGGCCATGGCAATTTGACAAGCACATAATCCATGATGGCCTCACCAATAAAATAAGTTTCCAACACCTAGGTAAGAAGTTTGTGTGGTGTCCTCTATCACCCTCTCAAGTGAATAAGGACCAACTCAAACTCAAGGCTAAGAAAAATGATGAAGAGAAAAGCAAAAACAAAAACAAAAAGAAAAGAAAAGAAAAAAAGAAGTTTTCCTTTGAAGACAAAGGGCTAGGTTCAAAAGAACCTTAACCCTGTAGACCCCTAAAATTGTCCGGGTCGGAAATAAAGCTTGAAGACTCTTGAGGACTGAAGGAAAGTCAGCCAGAAGGACTCATGGAAGGCCCTAGGAGGATTCTCTGTAGGTCTAGAGGTCTTGTAATAAGCTCAAAATAAGGAAGTGGAGGGAATGAAGCCCAATACGGCCTCCCAAAAGTTCAGTACGGCCGTATTGAACATTGTGAACTACAATACGGCCGCACTGAACTCAATACGACCGGATTGAAGTTCACTACGGCCGCACTGAACTCAATACGGCCGTATTGAGGTTTCTTGAACTTCAATACGGCCGCACTGAACTCAATACGGCTGTATTGAGGTTTCTTGAACTTCAATACGGCCGTACTGAATTCAATACGGCCGTATTGTAGTTCAAAAACTCAATACGGGCCGTATTGACCCCCAGAGGCCGTACTGCGCCTCATCCCTATAAATATGACGTCAATTGGACGTCATTTGACACTTTTACACTGAGTTTTAACCCTCTTCTTGAGTATTCTGGGTTTTTTTGAGCAGTGCTCTGCCTAGAAATCACTCGGAGAGTTGATCCGACAAAGTTCTCGAGTTCTGAGCTTTTTGCTTGAGTCTCGAACTGAGTCGAAGGGAAATCCTCCGGATTTCCATAGTTAAAATTTTCTAGGAGGGAGCGAGCGGGCTTGTAGAGCGAGGGAACGCCAAAAAGCTTCCCAGTTTTACTTGAATATAAAAGCACGCTTCAAAGGTTTCTTCTTAAGACCTTCCTTTTACTGCTTTCTGTGTGTATATTTAACTGTCATCATGTAGATAGTTAAGTTATAATTGTTTAGAATAAATAGGGGTAATTTAGTAATTTCGCACTATTATTTTTAGAAATAATCTGTCATAGGGAACCCGAAAGGGGCGCTGTGGGGTGCTAACACCTTCCCCACGCGTAACCGACTTCCTTACCCGACTCTGGTTGTCATGGCCGAAGTCGATTTTTGAATCGATTGCCTTAAACTTCTTTTTCCAATGTTTTGAGTAAAACATTGGTGGCGACTCCATGAACCCTTCCTTTTTATGAAAACCGCTAATCCATGGAGGGTCCCGCTTGGGATTGTAGACCCCTAAAATTGTCCGGGTCGGAAATAAAGCTTGAAGACTCTCGAAGACTGAAGGATAATCAGCCAGAAGGACTCCTCGAAGGCCCTAGGAGGGTTCTCTGTAGGTCTAGAGGTCTTAGAATAGCTCAAAATAAAGAAGTGGAGGGAAAAAGCCCAATACGGCCGTACTGAACTTAATACGGCCGTATTGAAGCTTCAATACGGCCGTACTGAAGTCAGTACGACCGTATTGACACTTCAATACAACCGCAGCGAACTCAATACGGGCGTATTGAAATTTCTGAACTTCAATACGACCGTATTGAACTTCAATACGACCGTATTGAAGTTCAAAAATTTCAATACGGCCGTATTGCCCCTGTAGGCCGTATTGCGCCTATTCCCTATAAATATGACGTCAATTGGACGTCATTCCACACTTTTTCACTCAGTTTTGACTCCCTCCTTGAGTATTCTGGGGTTTTTGAGCAGTGTTCTGCCCTAGAAATCTCTCTGGGAGTCGATCCGACGAAGTTCTGGAATTCCGAGCACTTAGCTTGGAGATTCGAACCTAGTCGAAGGGAAATCCTCCGGATTTCCGTAGTCATTTTGTTCTAGGAGAGCGAGGAGCGGGCTTGTAGAGCGAGGGAACGCCAAAACGCTTCCCAGTTCTTTGCAATATAAAAGCACGCTTCAAGAGGTTTCCCTTCAATCCTTCCTTTTACTGCTTTCTGTGTGCATATTTAAAACTGTCATCATGTAGATAGTCAATTTATAATTGCTTAGAATAAATAGGGGTAATTTAGTAATTTTATACTGTTCTTTTAAAAATAATCTGTCATAGGGAACCCGAAAGGGGCGCTGTGGGGTGCTAACACCTTCCCCACGCGTAACCGACTCCCTTACCCAACTCTGGTTGTAGTGGCCAAAGTTGATTTTTAAATCAATTGCCTTATCCCTTTTTCCAATGTTTTGAGTAAAACATTGGTGGCGACTCCACGAACCCTCCTTTTGCGAAAACCACTAATCCATGGAGGGTCCCGCTTGGGATTAATATGGATTGGTGAGCCTTTTAATAAAATTGCTCGTTTGACGAGATCTCAGTTTGAGAATAAGTCATTCTAGCAATCCACATTTTTAAACAAATAAACGAGTCCAACCATCCTTCGCGAATGCCGAAAGCCCGTTTCGGGCCGGTGGCGACAGATGGCGACTCCGCTGGGGAAGCTTCGAGAGTCAGTCCCATTTAGTGACAGATTATTTTTAACAAATAATAGTTAAAAATTACTTCGTTACCCCTTGCTTGTATGATAACATGATTTATTATATGGCTTTTAATAACTGTTGTATTTTTAAATTTACGCAATTGTTTGAAATAAAAACTGCACACAAACCTTTGCACACAACAGTTCCCTCTATACCCGGGGGCATGAGTGATTAACCATAGGGAGTGGATGTTAGTACGGCCGGTTGTCGAATGGGTCTATAGGTGCCCGTAGACCGTTGTCGGAAAACATCACTCAAGGTGATAACCATGAACTTGAGTCCGACGGTGCGTTGGAGCTTTCCATCGACCTACGATGAGAGGAATTGGGTCCCTATAATGGGGGCACCTTGGGGGCCTTGGACTGGTGAGAACAGTTAGAACCTACCTTGAATATGCACCATTTCTGCAGGATACCCCTACCTCGTGATTCGCTCGTGACTGTTCGTGGATGAGTGAATTGTTTGTGCATTGATTATGTGAAATTGTTTGAGCATACATTGCATTTCTTTAAACATACAACATTCCTATTCTTTTAAAATAAAAATAAATAGGAATAAGAATCTTCCATTATACGGTGTTAACATCTACCTTCATCACATTCATATAGGTAGTTTCCCTTTTCACCCAAAAAATACAAAAAATATATAAAATAAAAAATACCCAAAAAAAGGAAAAAAGGGTTATTTATCCAAACCAAGCAATATCATGCATCATCTTAGGGACATCCTAAAAACATGATAATGCTTAGTTGAATAAACACAATGCATGCATATTCAACGTCATCATCTCATATCATGCATTCTTATCAAAGATCATGGAGGGATCTAGATTTGCATTTCATACATCCCTCCCAATAAATCATTAATAAACATTAATAAAAAGAAAGAAATAATCGATGCGTATGTTCAAAGAATGGATCGCACGCCGTTCGTCATCAAGTGTAAGCCAACAACCGCGCCAAGCGAGCGCACATCAACTCCGTTGTTGGTAATCAAGACGAATAAAGGGGAAGGTCCGACACCATTAAGGATCACAGTTCCAAGGCCTTTCCCTTACAAATCAAATAAGGCTGTGCCGTGGATATACGACATCCACTCTTCTGCCGACAGCGATATCTCCAACATCGTTGGACTTGGGGGCATGACTAGGAGTGGCAGGATCTACACTCCCAAAGATCTTCATGATAAAACCAAGAATAAAGAAAAAGAAGAAAAGAAAACCGAGGAAAAAGAATCTGAGGAGGAGACAGACGAGCTGTTAAAGTATATCCGATAGAGCGAGTACTCCATCGAGGATCAACTTCATAAGACGCCAGCAAAGATTACGCTGTCGTCGTTGATCCGAAGCTCCGAACCGCATCGACAAGATCTGTTGAAAGTCTTGAACGAGGCATACGTGTCGCACACTATCTCCCAAGACGAGTTTGAGGGGATTGTTAGTCACATCAAGGCTAATGATCACCTCACCTTCATCGATGAAGAAATCCCCGCCGAGGGATCAAACCACAACAAGCCCTTGCAAGGAGTATCACATCGCTAAAGTCTTGGTAGATAATGGATCTTCCTTGAATGTGATGCCAAAAAGAACGCTCAAGCAATTGGCAATCAAGGGAGTCTAAATGCGCCCGAGCAACATGATCGTTCGAGCCTTCGATGGTTCTAAAAGAGAAGTGGTGGGAGAGATCAATCTTCCAATCCAAATTGGACCCACTATCTTTAATGTCGAATTCCAAGTGATGGACATTACTCCCGCATACAGTTGTCTCCTCGGCCGACCTTGGATTCATGATGCGAAAGCTGTACCTTCTACGCTCCACCAGAAAGTCAAGTTCATAGTGGGTGACAAACTGGTGATTGTACAAGCTGAAGATGACATACTCATCAGCAAACCATCCACCATACCTTACGTGGATGCAGCGAAGGAAGCTTTAGAAACCGCCTTCCAAGCATTGGAAATTGCCAATGTTGAAACCTTTCCCCGAGAAATGAAGAAGGTAGCTCATATGCTCACAAAGAACGGATACTTGCCAAGACAAGGATTAGGCAAGGACTCCCAAGGAATCCCGGAACTACCCATTATCAAGGATAATCCGGGGAAACAAGGGTTAGGATACAACCCTAACAAAGATCAAAGAACGAAGAGGAATCAAGATCCTTCTCGACGTTCTTTAAGCCAGATCTTTAGGAAGGCCGGTTCACAAGCGTCAAGGCCGGTCGTCGTCGTCAAAATGTTTTTTTTCCTTCCGATAGGGATGTATAGACTCAGTGACTATTAGAGATCACTCCTCGGGGACAGCCCGACCCCCGAGCCTCGATAGGGCACATGTTTCCATCATGATTATAATAAAATCATTCTTCATTATTTCTTATTGCTTCTTTTCTCAAAATTCTAGACCACATTATTTTAACCCTGTTTGAATAAGCATAAATGAGGTTAAAATCATCTTGATAACAATAAACCCGCATCATTTTTATGTGGAAGTGTGCATGATAGCTTGGAGCACCTTTTCTTGGCATCAATAAATGCCATCATGGATAAAAGAAATCCTAAAAAACAAGAGAGGCTCAGCAGGAAACCCAAAAAAGGGGGCTGCACAAAAATAAGAGCAAAAGACCCGCTAGGATTCCCACAAATGGGTTACCTAGGCAAAAATTAGGGTTACAAAAAATAAACAAAAACAGAAGCCCGCAAAGACACCACAAAGGGGTGTTTTAGGCAAAAGATAGGGCCATCAAAAAGGAAAAAACAAAAATAAATCCATGATGGTACCGCCAACAGAATTCAACAAGGGGCTCAAGAAAAGCTATCCAAGTTGTCAAAACACAATCATTAATAACAAAGATGTGCTTAACCTCATAAGTGTTTAATCGAACGAGCCTAAACACATAAGCCTACCATGGCCAGCCATTCTTACAAAAACAAATTTATCAAAATAAAAATAAATCCCCTCTAAAACACAAACTTTTGAAAATATATATCCTTTCCTTCTTTTCTCTCTTGTCCCAACGATTTTTGAATAATCTAGTGGAAACATGGAGATATAGTGGTCAATAGGAGGGTTGACACATCTTCTAAAGAAAGGGAAGAATCATTTGGTTGATGACACCAAAATCAAATATGCATCATTCCTCGGTAACAGAAATCGGCAGAGCACAGTCCGTCTGGAGGAATGGCAAAATCCAAACACAAAAACGCATCGGTTAATTCTTTTGAAAAAAGGATCAAATAGAATTAGGTGCATCATACTGCATACATGCATACAGATGATAGGTGTACTGGAAGATCACTTATTCTCTGTTTATTGAAAAAACAAAAAAATAATAAAAAATATAAATTTCAGAAAAAAAAAAAAAAAAAAAAAAAAACAATGCGCCCGTACCATGTTCAGTACACCCATACTAAAATCAGGGTTATGAACAAAATTTCAACTCAACATGGGCGTACTGAAATGGATGCGGCCGTATTAGCCATAAAGAAATTTTCAAAGACCTCGTCATGAGGCAATTGCATAAAATAGAAAAAAATAGAAAATTGCTTGTGTATGACAGCAGTCAACAAAAGCCGAAAATGAAAAAAGGCAAGGATATAGAAAATCCAACAAACAAGATTGCACAGAATAACTGGGCCTGGAGAGGCTTGCCGAAAGAATACTCTCAGAATAACTGAGCCTGGAGAGGCTCGCCGAAAGAATACTCTCAGAATAACTGAGCCTGGAGAGGCTTGCCGAAAGAATACTCTCAGAATAACTGAGCCTGGAGAGGCTCGCCGAAATAATACTCTTTCAGAATAATTGAGCCTGGAGAGGCTCGCCGAAATAATACTCTCTCATAATAACTGAGATATTTCTGTACAGAAAAAGCCGAAAAACAACAAAAAAGGCAAAAATACAGAAAAAGCCAAAAAATGACAAAAAAGGCAAACATACAGAAAAAGTCAAAAGTCGACAAAAAAGACAAAGATTTCACATCTTTCAGAATAACTGAGCCTGGAGAGGCTCGCCGAAATAATACTCTTTCAGAATAATTGAGCCTGGAGAGGCTTGGAGAAATAATACTTCATCAGAATAAATGAGCCTGGAGAGGCTCGTAGAAATAATACTCCCCAGAAAAACCTCAACTCAAGCTCACGGAACGAATCCCCAGCGAGAGCTATCAAAGCAAAATCGACGCAATCCCCAATGGAAGTGCGATCATCCAAACAGTATATACAAGTCAAAGGACTTAACACTTCCTCAGTGGAAGATAGCTCTCCGACTCAAAGCGCTGAGTGAGGCTAAGCCTGCAGAGGCTTCCTAAATAATATTCTGGGATACATAAGATCCCTCATTCCCCAATCGCCTACTCAGAGGCATCCCTGCAAAAGGAGGAAAATAAAAAAAAAATAGATCAATAAATATTCCCCAAGCGGAATCCGGCACTCAGCCGAACACTGGACTTCAAATCCCCAGTCGCCTACTCAAGAGGCACTCCTTCAAAAAGGAAAACCCAAAAAAGAAATCAATAACAATTCCCCAAGCGGAATTTGGCTTTTCAGCCAATCATCAAACATCAAGATAATTCGCCTACTCAGAGGCACTTCCTTCAAAAAGCAAATATCATAAAAAGATCAATAAGTATTCCCCAAGTGGAATCCGGCTCTTAGCCAGACATCGAACGTCAAGCCGATACGCCTAACAGAAGAGGCTAATCACAACCAATGACAAAATCCCCTAGCGGATAACAGCCTACACAGAGGCTACAAAATCAGAAAATCTAAAAGAGACACCCGAATAAGGATAACCGGGATACTCCACCTACGTCAAAAGGACGTCAGCCAAACATAAGGCATTGCTCAAACTCAGAGAGAAAGAGCATCTGTGTCTATACCCCAAGGAGTCAGAAATTCCCCAAGGGTACCAACAATGCAATACAAGTTGGGGCACAGGAACCTGTGAATGACTGCACATCCCCTAGACGGATCCCTGCGTTATCCAGCCCTCAGTGGCACAAAAATCAAAAACAATCGTCGAAGCAGCATCGTGGACTGTGGAGACAAAATCAACATCCAGAATCCCCAGCGGATAACAGCCTACACAGAGGCAGCAAAAATCAGAAAATCAAAAAGAGTTACCCGAACAAGGATAACCGGGATACTCCACCAACGTCGAAAGGACGTCAGCCAATCATAAGGCACCGCTCACATCAGAAAGAGCATCTTTGTGTCTACACCCCAAAGGAATCAGAAATTCCCCAGTGGGCACCAACTACGCAATGGAAAGTTGGGACACAAGAACCTATGAGTAACTGCACATCCCCTAGACGGATCCCTGCGTTATCCAGCCCTTAGTGGCACAAAATCAAAAAACAACCATCGAAGCAGCATCGTGGACTGTGGAGACAAAATCATCACAAATCCCTGGAAAGGAGATATTCACGCTACCCCGTCGTCACAAACACGGAGGTATGCAGCTTCCGGCTCGGGCAATGAGCGAAGCTATCTCTGGAAAAGGGGTACTCACCGCTTACCGTTGTCACAAGGGTACTTAGCTTCCGGCTCAAACAAAGAGTGAAGCTAAGCCTGGAGAGACGGTACTTACAGCTTCCAGCTTGGGCAACAAGCAAAGCAAGGCCTGGAGAGGCAAAACTCACACTGCTCACCGCCGTCACAAGGGTACTTAGCTTCCGGCTCAAACAAAGAGTGAAGCTAAGCCTGGAGAGACGGTACTTACAGCTTCCAGCTTGGGCAACAAGCAAAGCAAGGCCTGGAGAGGCAAAACTCACACTGCTCACCGTCGTCCCAAAGGTGCTTGGTTTCCGGCTCGAACAAAGAGCGAGACTAAGCCTGGAGAGGCGAAACTCACACTGCTACCGTTGTCACAAGGATACTTAGCTTCCGGCTCGAACAAAGAGTGAAGCTAAGCCTGGAGAGACGGTACTCAACCATCAGCGTCATCAGAGGCGCGTTGATGTCCAACTTCCGGCTCGGGCGTCGAGTGAAGTTGACCTTGGAGAAGGTAAACTCAGCTACCGAGGATGTCAGAAGCGCCGAGGTATGCACCCACCTGGAGAGGCTACTCAACATTTTCCCACCGGAAGACGCTACAAGTCAGAAGGTCGGCACAATACCCGGACAATTGGGTCAACTCCTTTACTTGTCAGCCGATACACCAAGAGGCCGTCCGACTAAGTAAAGGGGGGGCAGCTGTAGACCCCTAAAATTGTCCGGGTCGGAAATAAAGCTTGAAGACTCTCGAAGACTGAAGGATAATCAGCCAGAAGGACTCCTCGAAGGCCCTAGGAGGGTTCTCTGTAGGTCTAGAGGTCTTAGAATAGCTCAAAATAAAGAAGTGGAGGGAAAAAGCCCAATACGGCCGTACTGAACTTAATACGGCCGTATTGAAGCTTCAATACGGCCGTACTGAAGTCAGTACGACCGTATTGACACTTCAATACAACCGCAGCGAACTCAATACGGGCGTATTGAAATTTCTGAACTTCAATACGACCGTATTGAACTTCAATACGACCGTATTGAAGTTCAAAAATTTCAATACGGCCGTATTGCCCCTGTAGGCCGTATTGCGCCTATTCCCTATAAATATGACGTCAATTGGACGTCATTCCACACTTTTTCACTCAGTTTTGACTCCCTCCTTGAGTATTCTGGGGTTTTTGAGCAGTGTTCTGCCCTAGAAATCTCTCTGGGAGTCGATCCGACGAAGTTCTGGAATTCCGAGCACTTAGCTTGGAGATTCGAACCTAGTCGAAGGGAAATCCTCCGGATTTCCGTAGTCATTTTGTTCTAGGAGAGCGAGGAGCGGGCTTGTAGAGCGAGGGAACGCCAAAACGCTTCCCAGTTCTTTGCAATATAAAAGCACGCTTCAAGAGGTTTCCCTTCAATCCTTCCTTTTACTGCTTTCTGTGTGCATATTTAAAACTGTCATCATGTAGATAGTCAATTTATAATTGCTTAGAATAAATAGGGGTAATTTAGTAATTTTATACTGTTCTTTTAAAAATAATCTGTCATAGGGAACCCGAAAGGGGCGCTGTGGGGTGCTAACACCTTCCCCACGCGTAACCGACTCCCTTACCCAACTCTGGTTGTAGTGGCCAAAGTTGATTTTTAAATCAATTGCCTTATCCCTTTTTCCAATGTTTTGAGTAAAACATTGGTGGCGACTCCACGAACCCTCCTTTTGCGAAAACCACTAATCCATGGAGGGTCCCGCTTGGGATTAATATGGATTGGTGAGCCTTTTAATAAAATTGCTCGTTTGACGAGATCTCAGTTTGAGAATAAGTCATTCTAGCAATCCACATTTTTAAACAAATAAACGAGTCCAACCATCCTTCGCGAATGCCGAAAGCCCGTTTCGGGCCGGTGGCGACAGGGATTAACATGGATTGGTGAGCCTTTTAATAAAATTTCTCGTTTGACAAGGTCTCAGTTTGAGAATAAGTCATTCTAGCAATCCATATTTTTAAACAAATAAAAGAGTCCAACCATCCTTCGCGAATGCCGAAAGCCCGTTTCGGGCCGGTGGCGACAAACCCTTGTGCCATCCTCCTTCTTTTGGTGCCAAAGAAAGATGGCAATGGAGGATGAGCACCTTTTTAACAGCCATCATTGCATAAAAGGCACCCAATCCCTAAGATAGATGATTTGGTGAATGAATTGCATGGGGCCAATAATTTAAATGGTGATGCCTCTTTGGCTCTCTCCTTTCCCTAGCACTTTCATTCAACAAATTGTGTACTTAAGGATTGCATCGCTAAAGTTTTAGTATTTTTTTTTTTTTTTTTACTTCCCTAATTGTGGTTTCACATTTTTTTTTGAAGGATCAATGGAATGGAAGAGCTTAAAGATTTGAGGTCAAATCCTTCTCAAGAAGGAGGGTATGATGGAGGACCATCCTTGGTACTTCACTTCATGTGAGACCCATCACATGGTTCATGGCTATGGCCAATTTGATTAGTATAGGATTATTTTATTTTCCAATTTTACCCTTGTATTTTGGGGTATTTTAGTCATAGGATTTATTTTCTTTGTATTTCCCATTTTACCCTTGTATTATGGGGTGCTTTAGATGATTAGGATTTTAATTTTGGGCTAGGGTGTTTTAGTGAGGAGGTGACGCATTTTTGGTCTTGGACATATTTTTGGTGTTAGAAAGGCTTAGGCCCAAGTGGAGGGCAAAGGTTGCATGGACTTATCATGCACCTAGTTGTAGCCAATCTAACCCCTTAGATTCCATCCTTGGCCACCAAGTAGCATCTAGGGTTCATTTGGCATTGCATTTGGAGTGCATTTGCCTTGTGAATTTCGGCCATGCATTGCTCCAAATGCAACCCTAGATGCCTCCCCTCCTATAAATACCCAACACCCCACCACTTGTAAATACTTTGGATTATATAGAATTTGAGTGAGCTTTTATGCCTCAAGTCCTTATCCTTAGTCCCTAGGGTTACTTCGGCTATGTGTTGCTTTTTCAAAGGCAAGTAAAGACGTAGACATTTCGTCTGGGTCTTCTCTTTGTCTCTTTGTGTGATGCTTCTACGTTGCTTCTCTTAGATAGATGTATTTGCTCGTATCATCACCCTTTAGAGCAGTTGCATACTCTTAGGTAGCAAGGATGACAAACTGTACACCTGATCTTTAGTCTTCGAGTAGAAGCTCCATTGTTTTCTTGTGATAGTGAGGTGAAAATTCGGATCTTCACTATTTTTTTGACAATCGATACCTTCACGTTGTTTCCTTCGGGTAAACGGTGTTCCTTATATCCTTGTCCCACGGAGCAACTGAGTGTTGGATTGTATGCTCTATTAGGTGTCAAGGATGGTGAACCGAAACATCTAGGCTTCAAGATCCATGTGAATGCCCCATGTCACTTCTTGTGTCCTGAATCTTCTCCTTTACTTCAGCAGTGTCGCCACCCGCCGAAACGGACCTTGGCAATCGCGACGATGGTTGGACTCTTTTTAAAGTTTTGAAAAGTGGTGGATTGATAGAACGACTTATTCTCAAACTGAGACCTTGTCGAGCTACCAATTTTATTAAATGATTCACCAATCCATATTAATCCCAAGCGGGACCCTCTATGGATTAGTGGTTTTCGCAAAAATTAGGGTTCTTGGAGTCGCCACCAATATTTTACTCAAAACATTGGAAAAAGATTTAAGGCAATTGATTTTATAAATCAACTTTGGCCATTACAACCAGAGTTGGGTAAGGGAGTCGGTTACGTGTGGGGAAGGTGTTAGCACCCCCACAGCGCCCCATTAGGGTTCCCTATGACGGATTATTTATTAAATAATAGCGCAAAATTACTAAATTACCCCTATTTATTATAAGCGATTGTAAATTAAATATCTACATGATGATAACATTAATAAAAAGAAAAAATTAATCGATGCCTATGTTCAAAGAATGGATCGCACGCTGTTCGTTATCAAGTGTAAGCCAACAACCGCGCCAAGCGAACACACGTCAACTCCGTTGTTGGTAATCAAGACAAACAAAGGGGAAGGTCCAACACCATTAAGGATCACCGCTCCAAGGCCTTTCCCTTACGAATCAAATAAGGCTGTGCCGTGGATATACGACATCCACTCTTCTGCCAACAGCAATATCTCCAACATCGCTGGACTTGGGGGCATGACTAGGAGTGGCATGATCTACACTCCCGAAGATCTTCAGGATAAAGCTCCCAAGAATAAAGGAAAAGAAGAAAAGAAAACCGAGGAAAAAGAATCCGAGGAGGAGACAGACGAGCTGTTAAAGTTTATCCGACAGAGCGAGTACTCCATCGTGGATCAACTTCATAGGACGCCAGCAAAGATTACACTGTTGTCGTTGATCCTAAGCTCCGAACCGCATCGGCAAGCTCTGTTGAAAGTCTTGAACAGGCATATGTGTCGCATACTATCTCCCAAGACAAATTTGAGGGGATTGTTAGTCACATTACGGCTAATGATCACCTCTCTTTCACCGATGAAGAGATCCCCGCTGAGGGACCGAACCACAACAAGCCCTTGCACATCTCTGTAAAGTGCAAGGAGTATCACATCGCTAAAGTCTTGGTAGATAATGGATCTTCCTTGAACGTGATGCCAAAAAGAACGCTCGATCAAGTGGCAATCAAGGGAGTCCAAATGCGCCCGAGCAACATGATCGTTCGAGCTTTCGACGGATCTAAAAGAGAAGTAGTGGGAGAAATCAATCTTCCAATCCAAATTGGACCCACTATCTTCAACGTTGAATTTCAAGTGATGGACATTACTCCGGCATACAGCTGTCTCCTTGGCCGACCTCGGATTCATGATGCGAAAGCTGTACCCTCTACGCTCCACCAGAAAGTCAAGTTCATAGTGGGTGACAAACTGGTGACTGTACAAGCTGAAGATGACATACTCATCAGCAAGCCATCCAACATACCTTATGTGGATGCAGCAGAGGAAACTTTAGAAACCGCCTTCCAAGCATTGGAGATCGCCAATGTTGAGACATTTCCCCGAGAAATGAAGAAGGTAGCTCATATGCTCACCAAGAATGGATACTTGTCGGGACAAGGACTTGGCAAGGACTCCCAAGGAATTCCGGAGCTACCCATCATCAAGGATAATCCGGGGAAACAAGGGTTAGGATACAACCCTGTTAAAGATCAAAGAACGAAGAGAAATCAAGATCCTTCTCGACGTTCTTTAAGCCAGATCTTTAGGAAGGCCAGTTCACAAGCATCGAGGCCGGTCGTTGTCATCAAGTGCTCTCCTCCTTCCGATAGGGATGTGTAAACCTGATGACTATTAGAGATTACTCCTCGGGGACAGCCCGACCCCCGAGCCTCGATAGGGCACATGTTTCCATTATGATTATAATAAAATCATTCTTTATTCTTTCTTATTGCTTCTTTTCTTGCTTGCAATAAATCTCTAGACCACATTATTTTTAACCCTGTTTGAATAAGCATGAATGAGGTTAAAATTGTCTTAATAACAATAAACCCACATCATTTTTATGTGGAAGTGTGCGTGACAACTTAGAGCACCTTCCCTTGGCCTCGACAAGTGCCATCATGGATAAAAAGAAAATCCTTCAAAAACAAGAATCATAAAAACAAAAAAAGCTCGGCAGGAAACCCAAAAAGGGGGCTGCGCAAAAATAAGAGCAAAAGACCCGCTAGGAATCCCACGAAAGGGTGACCTAGGCAAAAGTTAGGGTTGCAAAAATAAATAAAAAACAAAGGTCCGCTAAGACGCCACAAAGGGGTGTTTTAGGCAAAAATAAGGACAAATCAAAAAACAAAAGAAATCCATGATGGTACCATGAGCCGAATTCAAAAAAGAAAGGTTCAAGGGGAGCTATCTAAGTTGTCAAAATCACATCGTCAATAAACAAGATTTTATTAACTTCATAAGTGTTTAATCAAACAAGCCTAAACACATAAGCCTACCTTGGCGAGCCATTCTTACAAAAACCATTTTTCAAAATAAAAATAAAACCCCTCTAAAACACAAACTTTCGAAAAATATACCTTTCCTTTCTTTTCTCTCTTGTCCCAAACGATTTTAGGATAACCTAGTGGAAACATGGAGATATAGTGGTCAATAGGAGGGTTGACATATCTTCTAGAGGAAGGGAAGGATCATTTGGTTGATGACACCAAATCTCAATATAATATGCATCATTCCTCGGTTATAGAAGTCGGCAGCGCACAGTCCGTCTTGAGGAATGGCAAAATCCAAACAGAGAAACGCATCGGTTAATTCTTTTGAAAAATGAATCAAATAGAATTAGGTGCATCATACCGCATACATGCATACAGATGATAGGTGTAATGGAAGATCACTTATTCTCTGTTTATTCAAAAAAAAAAAAAAAAAAAAATCAAACTTCAGAAAAAACAAATGCGCACGTATCATGTTCAGTACACCCGTACTAAAAATAGGGTTATGAACAAATTTTCAACTCAATACGGGCGTACTGAAATGGATATGGCCGTATTAGCCACAAAGAAATTTTCAAAGACCTCTTCATGAGGCAATTGCATAAAATAGAAAAATAGGAAAAATTGCTTGTGTATGGCAGCGGTCAACAAGAAAAAGCCAAAAAATGACAAAAAAGGCAAAAATACAGAAAAAGTCAAAATTCGACAAAAAAGGCAAAGATTCCGCGTCGTACAGAATAACTGAGCCTGGAGAGGCTTGCTGAAATAATACTCGTACAGAATAACTGAGCCTGGAGAGGCTTGCCGAAATAATACTCGTACAGAATAACTGAGCCTGGAGAGGCTTGCCGAAATAATACTCGTACAGAATAACTGAGCCTGGAGAGGCTTGTCAAAATAATACTCATACAGAATAACTGAGCCTGGAGAGGCTTGCCGAAATAATACTCCTTCAGAATAACCGAGCCTGGAGAGGCTTGCCGAAACAATACTCATCAGAATAAATGAGCCTGGAGAGGCTTGCCGAAATAATACTCTCTCAGAATAACTGAGCCTGGAGAGGCTTGCCAAAACAATACTCTCTCAGAATAATTGAGCTTGGAGAGGCTTGCTGAAATAATACTCCCCAACTGTACAGAATAAATGAGCCTGGAGAGGCTCGCAGAAATAATACTCCCCAGAGAAACCTCAGCTTAAGCTCATGGAACAAATCCCCAGCGAGAGCTATCAAAGCAAGATCGTCAAAATCCCCAATGGAAGCGCGATCATCCAAAGCAAAATATTCAGTCAAAGGACTTGAAACTTCCTCAGTGGAAGATAGCTCTCTGACTCGAGCGCTGAGTGAGGCTAAGCCTGCAGAGGCTTCCTAAATAATACTCTGGGATACATAAGATCCCCAAATCCCCAGTCGCCTACTCAAGAGGCACCCCTACAAAAGGAGAAAAATAAAAAAATATCGATAAGTATTCCCCAAGCGGAATTTGGGCGTACAGCCAACCACTAAACATCAAGATGATTTGCCTAACAGAAGAGGTCAATCAAGAATCAAAATCAACATCCAGAATCCCCAGCGGATAACAGCCTACACAGAGGCAGCAAAAATCAGAAAATCCAAAAGAGATACCCGAATAAGGATAACCGGGATACTCCACCAACGTCAAAGGACGTCAGCCAAACATAAGGCATCGCTCAATTCAAGAAGAACATCTGTGTCTACACCCCAAGGAGTCAGAAATTCCCCATGGGTACCAACTATGCAAATGCAAGTTGGGGCACAAGAACCTATGAATGACTGCACATCCCCTAGACGGATCCTGCGTTATCCAGCCCTCAGTGGCACAAAATCAGAAAAAACCATCGAAGCAGCATAGTGGACTGTGGAGACAAAAAATCATCTCAGATCCCTGGAGAGGGTAAACTCGCATTGCCGAAGTGATCAGAAGACACGGACGCAGACCCTGGAGAGGGCAAACTTAGTTGCCTAGGTCGTCAGAGACAACCGAAGCAAAGTCTGGAGAGACGGTACTCAGAGTCTGGAGAGACGATACTCAGAGTCTGGAGAGACGGTACTCAAAGTCTGGAGAGACGGTAGTCAAAGTCTGGAGAGACGGTAGTCAAAGTCTGGAGAGACGGTACTCAGAGTCTGGAGAGACGGTACTCAAAGTCTGGAGAGACGGTACTCAAAGTCTGGAGAGACGGTACTCAAAGTCTGGAGAGACGGTACTCAAAGTCTGGAGAGACGACACTCAGAGTCTGGAGAGACGATACTCAGAGTCTGGAGAGACGGTACTCAAAGTCTGGAGAGACGGTACTCAAAGTCTGGAGAGACGGTACTCAAAGTCTGGAGAGACGGTACTCAAAGTCTGGAGAGACGGTACTCAAAGTCTGGAGAGACGGTACTCAAAGTCTGGAGAGACGGTACTCAAAGTCTGGAGAGACGGTACTCAAAGTCTGGAGAGACGGTACTCAAAGTCTGGAGAGACGGTACTCAAAGTCTGGAGAGACGGTACTCAAAGTCTGGAGAGACGGTACTCAAAGTCTGGAGAGACGATACTCAAAGTCTGGAGAGACGGTACTCAAAGTCTGGAGAGACGGTACTCAGAGTCTGGAGAGACGATACTCAGAGTCTGGAGAGACGGTACTCAAAGTCTGGAGAGACGGTACTCAAAGTCTGGAGAGACGGTACTCAAAGTCTGGAGAGACGGTACTCAAAGTCTGGAGAGACGGTACTCAAAGTCTGGAGAGACGGTACTCAAAGTCTGGAGAGACGGTACTCAAAGTCTGGAGAGACGGTACTCAAAGTCTGGAGAGACGGTACTCAAAGTCTGGAGAGACGATACTCAAAGTCTGGAGAGACGGTACTCAAAGTCTGGAGAGACGATACTCAAAGTCTGGAGAGACGGTACTCAGAGTCTGGAGAGACGATACTCAAAGTCTGGAGAGACGGTACTCAAAGTCTGGAGAGACGGTACTCAAAGTCTGGAGAGACGGTACTCAAAGTCTGGAGAGATGGTACTCAGAGTCTGGAGAGACGATACTCAAAGTCTGGAGAGATGGTACTCAAAGTCTGGAGAGACGATACTCAAAGTCTGGAGAGACGGTACTCAGAGTCTGGAGAGACGATACTCAGAGTCTGGAGAGACGGTACTCAAAGTCTGGAGAGACGGTACTCAAAGTCTGGAGAGACGGTACTCAAAGTCTGGAGAGACGGTACTCAAAGTCTGGAGAGACGGTACTCAAAGTCTGGAGAGACGGTACTCAAAGTCTGGAGAGACGGTACTCAAAGTCTGGAGAGACGGTACTCAAGGTCTGGAGAGACAGTACTCAACCATCAGCGTCGTCAGAGGCACGTTGGTGTTCAACTTCCGACTCGGGCGTCGAGTGAAGTTGACCCTGGAGAGGGTAAACTCAGCTACCGAGGTTGTCAGAAGCGCCGAGGTATGCAACAACCTGGAGAGGCTACTCAACAATTTTCCACCGGAAGACGCTACAAGTCAGAAGGTTGGCACATCACCCGGACAATTGGGTCAACTCCTTTACTTGTCAGCCGGTACACTAAAAACCCGCTTGACTAAGTAAAGGGGGGGCAGCTGTAGACCCCTAAAATTGTCCGGGTCGGAAATAAAGCTTGAAGACTCTTGAGGACTGAAGGAAAGTAAGCCAGAAGGACTCATGGAAGGCCCTAGGAGGATTCTCTGTAGGTCTAGAGGTCTTGTAATAAGCTCAAAATAAGGAAGTGGAGGGAATGAAGCCCAATACGGCCTCTCAAAAGTTCAGTACGGCCGTATTGAACATTGTGAACTACAATACGGCCGCACTGAACTCAATACGGCTGTATTGAGGTTTCTTGAACTTCAATACGGCCGTACTGAATTCAATACGGCCGTATTGTAGTTCAAAAACTCAATACGGCCGTATTGTAGTTCTAAAACTCAATACGGGCCGTATTGACCCCCAGAGGCCGTACTGCGCCTCATCCCTATAAATATGACGTCAATTGGACGTCATTTGACACTTTTACACTGAGTTTTAACCCTCTTCTTGAGTATTCTGGGTTTTTTTGAGCAGTGCTCTGCCTAGAAATCACTCGGAGAGTTGATCCGACAAAGTTCTCGAGTTCTAAGCTTTTTGCTTGAGTCTCGAACTGAGTCGAAGGGAAATCCTCCGGATTTCCATAGTTAAAATTTTCTAGGAGGGAGCGAGCGGGCTTGTAGAGCGAGGGAACGCCAAAAAGCTTCCCAGTTTTACTTGAATATAAAAGCACGCTTCAAAGGTTTCTTCTTAAGACCTTCCTTTTACTGCTTTCTGTGTGTATATTTAACTGTCATCATGTAGATAGTTAAGTTATAATTGTTTAGAATAAATAGGGTAATTTAGTAATTTCGCACTATTATTTTTAGAAATAATCTGTCATAGGGAACCCGAAAGGGGCGCTGTGGGGTGCTAACACCTTCCCCACGCGTAACCGACTCCCTTACCCGACTCTGGTTGTCATGGCCGAAGTCGATTTTTGAATCGATTGCCTTAAACTTCTTTTTCCAATGTTTTGAGTAAAACATTGGTGGCGACTCCATGAACCCTTCCTTTTTATGAAAACCGCTAATCCATGGAGGGTCCCGCTTGGGATTAACATGGATTGGTGAGCCTTTTAATAAAATTGCTCGTTTGACAAGGTCTCAGTTTGAGAATAAGTCATTCTAGCAATCCATATTTTTAAACAAATAAAAGAGTCCAACCATCCTTCGCGAATGCCGAAAGCCCGTTTCGGGCTGGTGGCGACAAACCCTTGTGCCATCCTCCTTCTTTTGGTGCCAAAGAAAGATGGCAATGGAGGATGAGCACCTTTTTAACAGCCATCATTGCATAAAAGGCACCCAATCCCTAAGATAGATGATTTGGTGAATGAATTGCATGGGGCCAATAATTTAAATGGTGATGCCTCTTTGGCTCTCTCCTTTCCCTAGCACTTTCATTCAACAAATTGTGTACTTAAGGATTGCATCGCTAAAGTTTTAGTATTTTTTTTTTTTTTACTTCCCTAATTGTGGTTTCACATTTTTTTTTGAAGGATCAATGGAATGGAAGAGCTTAAAGATTTGAGGTCAAATCCTTCTCAAGAAGGAGGGTATGATGGAGGACCATCCTTGGTACTTCACTTCATGTGAGACCCATCACATGGTTCATGGCTATGGCCAATTTGATTAGTATAGGATTATTTTATTTTCCAATTTTACCCTTGTATTTTGGGGTATTTTAGTCATAGGATTTATTTTCTTTGTATTTCCCATTTTACCCTTGTATTATGGGGTGCTTTAGATGATTAGGATTTTAATTTTGGGCTAGGGTGTTTTAGTGAGGAGGTGACGCATTTTTGGTCTTGGACATATTTTTGGTGTTAGAAAGGCTTAGGCCCAAGTGGAGGGCAAAGGTTGCATGGACTTATCATGCACCTAGTTGTAGCCAATCTAACCCCTTAGATTCCATCCTTGGCCACCAAGTAGCATCTAGGGTTCATTTGGCATTGCATTTGGAGTGCATTTGCCTTGTGAATTTCGGCCATGCATTGCTCCAAATGCAACCCTAGATGCCTCCCCTCCTATAAATACCCAACACCCCACCACTTGTAAATACTTTGGATTATATAGAATTTGAGTGAGCTTTTATGCCTCAAGTCCTTATCCTTAGTCCCTAGGGTTACTTCGACTATGTGTTGCTTTTTCAAAGGCAAGTAAAGACGTAGACATTTCGTCTGGGTCTTCTCTTTGTCTCTTTGTGTGATGCTTCTACGTTGCTTCTCTTAGATAGATGTATTTGCTCGTATCATCACCCTTTAGAGCAGTTGCATACTCTTAGGTAGCAAGGATGACAAACTGTACACCTGATCTTTAGTCTTCGAGTAGAAGCTCCATTGTTTTCTTGTGATAGTGAGGTGAAAATTCGGATCTTCACTATTTTTTTGACAATCGATACCTTCACGTTGTTTCCTTCGGGTAAACGGTGTTCCTTATATCCTTGTCCCACGGAGCAACTGAGTGTTGGATTGTATGCTCTATTAGGTGTCAAGGATGGTGAACCGAAACATCTAGGCTTCAAGATCCATGTGAATGCCCCATGTCACTTCTTGTGTCCTGAATCTTCTCCTTTACTTCAGCAGTGTCGCCACCCGCCGAAACGGACCTTGGCAATCGCGACGATGGTTGGACTCTTTTTAAAGTTTTGAAAAGTGGTGGATTGATAGAACGACTTATTCTCAAACTGAGACCTTGTCGAGCTACCAATTTTATTAAATGATTCACCAATCCATATTAATCCCAAGCGGGACCCTCTATGGATTAGTGGTTTTCGCAAAAATTAGGGTTCTTGGAGTCGCCACCAATATTTTACTCAAAACATTGGAAAAAGATTTAAGGCAATTGATTTTATAAATCAACTTTGGCCATTACAACCAGAGTTGGGTAAGGGAGTCGGTTACGTGTGGGGAAGGTGTTAGCACCCCCACAGCGCCCCATTAGGGTTCCCTATGACGAATTATTTATTAAATAATAGCGCAAAATTACTAAATTACCCCTATTTATTATAAGCGATTGTAAATTAAATATCTACATGATGATAAATTTAAATATGCAACAATCAGAAAGCGGTAAAAGAAGGGATTTTTAGAAAAGAAACCTCTTGAAGCGTGCTTTTTATATATCAATGAAGTCTAGGAGGCTTTTTGGCACTCCCTCCCTCTACAAGCTCGCTCGCTCCTTCCTAAAAAATAATTTTTGACTATGGAAATCCAAAAGATTTCCCTTCGACTAAGTTCGAATCTCCAAGCTAAATGCTCGGAATTCCAGAACTTCGTCGGATCGACTCCCAGAGAGATTTCTAGGGCAGAACACTGCTCAAAAACCCCAGAATACTCAAGGAGGGAGTCAAAACTATGTGGAAAAGTGTGGAATGACGTCCAAATGACGTCCTATTTATAGGGATGAGGCGTAGTACGACCCCTGGGTTCAATACGGCCCGTATTGAGTTTTTGTACTTCAATACGGCCGTATTGAATTCAGTACGGCCGTATTGAAATACAGAAACTTCAATACGGCCGTATTGGTTTCAGTACGGCCGTATTGTAGTACAAAATGTGCAGTACGGCCGTACTGAACTCCAAGGAGGCCGTATTGAGCTCCAAACCTCCCACTTTCTTATTTTTGGCTACTCTAAGACCTCTAAACCTACAGATAGTCATCCTATGGTCTTCTGGGAGTCCTTCTGGCTGACTTTCCTTTGATCTTTGAGAGTCTTCGAGTCTTATTTCTCACCCGGACAATTTTAGGGGTCTACAGCTGCCCCCCCTTTACTTAGTCGGACGGCCTTTTGGTGTACCGGCTGACAAGTAAAGGAGTTGACCCAATTGTCCGGGTGATGTGCCATCCTTCTGACTTGTAGCGTCTTCCGGTGGAAAATTGTTGAGTAGCCTCTCCAGGTTGAGTATTAGTCGTCGCCTCTCCAGGCTCATGCATACCTCAGTGTTTCTGACAACCTCGGTAGCTGAGTACCGCCTCTCCAGGCCCTGCCTCTCAACATGAGTCAGTTGAGTATCGCCTCTCCAGGCCCTGCCTCTCAACATGAGGCAGTTGAGTATCGCCTCTCCAGGCCCTGCCTCTCAACATGAGGCAGTTGAGTATCGCCTCTCCAGGCCCTGCCTCTCAACATGAGGCAGTTGAGTTTGCCCTCTCCAGGGTCTGCCTCTCAACATGAGGCAGTTGAGTTTGCCCTCTCCAGGGTTTTGCCTCTCAACATGGGTAGCTGAGTTTGCCCTCTCCAGGGTTTTGCCTCTCAACATGGGCAGCTGAGTTTGCCCTCTCCAGGGTTTTGCCTCTCAACATGGGCAGCTGAGTTTGCCCTCTCCAGGGTTTTGCCTCTCAACATGGGCAGCTGAGTTTGTCCTCTACAGGGTTTTGCCTCTCAATATGGGCAACTGAGTTTGCCCTCTCCAGGGTTTTGCCTCTCAACATGGGCAGCTGAGTTTGCCCTCTCCAGGGTTTTGAGATAAGTTTGTCTCCACAGTCCACAATGCTGCTTCGACGGTTTGTTTTTCTGATTTTGTGCCGCTGAGGGCTGGATAACGCAGGGATCCGTCTAGGGGATGTGCAGTCATTCATAGGTTTTTGTGCCCCAACTTGCATTGCTTAGTTGGTACCCATGGGGAATTTCTGACTCCTTGGGGTGTAGACACAGATGCTCTCTCTCTGAGTTGAGCGATGCCTTATGTTTGGCTGACGTCCTTTTGACGTAAGTGGAGTATCCCGGTTGTCCTTATTTGGGGAATATTTATTGATATTTTTTATTTTTCTCCTTTTGTAGGGGTGCCTCTTGAGTAGGCGACTGGGGATTTGGGGATCTTATGTATCCCAGAGTATTATTTAGGAAGCCTCTGCAGGCTTAGCCTTACTCAGTGCTTGAGTCAGAGAGCTATCTTCCACTGAGGAAGTTTCAAGTCCTTTGACTGAATATTTTGCTTGGATGATCGCGCTTCCATTGGGGATTTTGACGATCTTGCTTTGATAGCTCTCGCTGGGGATTTGTTCCATGAGCTTAAGCTGAGGTTTCTCTGGAGAGTATTATTTCTGCGAGCCTCTCCAGGCTCAGTTATTCTGAGAGAGTATTATTTCGGCGAGCCTCTCCAGGCTCAATTATTCTAAGAGGGAGTATTGTTTCGGCAAGCCTCTCCAGGCTCAATTATTCTGAGAGAGTATTATTTCGGCGAGCCTCTCCAGGCTCAGTTATTCTGTGGGAGTATTATTTCGGCAAGCCTCTCCAGGCTCAGTTATTCTGAGAGAGTATTATTTCGGCAAGCCTCTCCAGGCTCAGTTATTCTGTGAGAGTATTATTTCGGCAAGCCTCTCCAGGCTCAGTTATTCTGATGAGGGAGTATTATTTCGGCGAGCCTCTCCAGGCTCAGTTATTCTGAGAGAGTATTATTTCGGCAAGCCTCTCCAGGCTCAGTTATTCTGTGGGAGTATTATTTCGGCAAGCCTCTCCAGGCTCAGTTATTCTGAGATGTGATTGATTTTCTGAATTTTCGCCTTTTTTTTTTTTTTGGTCATTTTTTGGCTTTTTCTTGTATTTGATTGCTTTTTTTTGTGGATTTGCGGTTTTTTCTGTTGACCGCTGCCATACACAAGCAATTTTTCCTATTTTTCTATTTTATGCAATTGCCTCATGAAGAGGTCTTTGAAAATTTCTTTGTGGCTAATACGGCCATATCCATTTCAGTACGCCCGTATTGAGTTGAAAATTTGTTCATAACCCTATTTTTAGTACGGGTGTACTGAACATGATACGGGCGCATTTGTTGTTTCTGAAGTTTGATTTGATTTGATTTGATTTGATTTTTTTTTTTTTTTTTTTGAATAAACAGAGAATAAGTGATCTTCCATTACACCTATCATCTGTATGCATGTATGTGATGTATGATGCACCTAATTCTATTTGATTTATCTTTCAAAAGAATTAACCGATGCGTTTTTTGTTTGGATTCTGCCATTCCTCAAGACGGACTGTGCGCTGCCGACTTCTGTAACCGAGGAATGATGCGTGTTATATTGAGATGGGTGTCATCAACCCAGTGATTCTTCCCTTCCTTTAGAAGACATGTCAACCCTCCTATTGACCACTATATCTCCATGTTTCCACTAGATTATCTTAAAATCGTTTGGGACAAGAGAGAAAAGAAAGGAAAGATATTTTTTGTTCTGAAGTTTGTGTTTTAGAGGGGTTTTATTTTTATTTTGAAAAATGGTTTTTGTAAGAATGGCTGGCCAAGGTAGGCTTATGTGTTTAGGTTTGTTTAATTAAACACTTATGAAGTTAAGAAAATCTTGTTATTGACGTTGTGATTTTGACAACTTAGATAGCTTCCCTTGAACCTTTCTTTTTGAATTCAGTTCATGGTACCATCATGGATTTATTTTCGTTTTTTGATTGTCCTTATTTTTGCCTAAAACACCCTTTTGTGGCGTCTTAGCGGACTTTTGTTTTTGTTCATTTTTGCAACCCTAACTTTTGCCTAGGTCACCCTTTCGTGGGATTCCTAGCGGGTCTTTTGCTCTTATTTTTGCGCAGCCCCCTTTTTGGGTTTCCTGCCGAGCTTTCTTTTATTTTAAAAGATTTCTTTTTATCCATGATGGCACTTGTCGAGGCCAAGGGAAGGTGCTCCAAGTTGTCACACACACTTCCACATAAAAATGATGCGGGTTTATTGTTATTAAGACAATTTTAACCTCATTTATGCTTATTCAAACAGGGTTAAATAATGCGGCCTAGAAATTTATTGTAAGCGAGAAAAGAAGCAATAAGAAATGATAAAGAATGATTTTATTATAATCATAATGGAAACATGTGCCCTATCGAGGCTCGGGGGTCGGGCTGTCCCCGAGGAGTAATCTCTAATAGTCATCAGGTCTATACATCCCTATCAGAAGGAGAAGAACACTTGATGACGACGACCGGCCTTGACGCTTGTGAATCGGCCTTCCTAAAGATCTGGCTTAAAGAACGTCGAGAAGGATCTTGGTTCCTCTTCGTCCTTTGATCTTTATTAGGGTTGTATCCTAACCCTTGTTTCCCCGGATTATCCTTGATAACGGGTAGCTCGGAAATTCCTTGGGAATCCTTGCCAAGTCCTTGTCCAGGCAAGTATCCATTCTTGGTGAGCATATGGGCTACCTTCTTCATTTCTCGGGGAAACGTTTCAACATTGGCAATCTCCAATGCTTGGAAGGCGGTTTCTAAAGCTTCCTCAGCTGCATCCACATAAGGTATGGCAGATGGCTTGCTGATGAGTATGTCATCTTCAGCTTGTACAGTCATCAGCTTGTCATCTACTATGAACTTGACTTTCTGGTGGAGCGTAGAAGGAACAGCTTTCGCATCATGAATCCAAGGTCGGCCGAGGAGACAGCTGTATGCAGGAGTAATGTCCATCACTTGGAATTCGACATTAAAGATAGTGGGTCCAATTTGGATTGGAAGATTGATTTCTCCCACCACTTCTCTTTTAGAACCGTCGAAGGCTCGAACGATCATGTTGCTCGGGCGCATTTGGACTCCCTTGATTGCCACTTGATCAAGCGTTCTTTTGGGCATCACATTCAAGGAAGATCCGTTGTCTACCAAGACTTTTGCGATGTGATACTCCTTGCACTTTACAGAGATGTGCAAGGGCTTGTTGTGATTTGGTCCCTCGGCGGGGATCTCTTCATCGGTGAAAGTGAGGTGATCATTAGCCGTGATGTGACTAACAATCCCCTCAAACTTGTCTTGGGAGATGGTATGCGACACATATGCCTCGTTCAAAACTTTCAACAGAGCTTGCCGATGCGGTTCGGAGCTTAGGATCAACGACAACAGCGTAATCTTTGCTGGCGTCCTATGAAGTTGATCCACGATGGAGTACTCGCTTTGTCGGATAAACTTTAACAGCTCGTCTGTCTCCTCCTCGGATTCTTTTTCCTCGGTTTTCTTTTCTTCTTTTTCTTTATTCTTGGGGGCTTTATCATGAAGATCTTCGGGAGTGTAGATCCTGCCACTCCTAGTCATGCCCCCAAGTCCAGCGATGTTGGAAATATCGCTGTCGGCAGAAAAATGGATGTCGTATATCCATGGCACAGCCTTATTTGATTCGTAGGGAAAAGGCCTTGGAGCGATGATCCTTAACGGCGTCGGACATTCCCCTTTGTTTGTCTTGATTACCAACAACGGAGTTGACGTATGCTCGCTTGGCGCGGTTGTTGGTTTGCATTTAATTACCAATGGCGTGCGATCCATTCTGAACATACGCATCGATTAATTCTTTCTTTTTATTAATGTTTATTAATAAATTACTTGGAGAGATGTATGCAAATGAATGACTATGAAATGCAAAGGCAATTGAGAGATTTCATAAATCAAAGCTCGATTTTATTGATCATAGAAAGTGTACAACTTATCATACAATGCTTTGAAGCAATTTTTTACAATATGAGAAAAGCCGATAAAAACCCACAGGCGGGTTCATTTTTCTCCTCCATTCGTCTTCGGCTTCCTCTACATGGCGTGCCATTGCTTCAACTTGCGTATGGACCGCTTGGCTTATATCATCACTGATCTTCTGAGCGTCCTTCGCCTTTTGAATATGATAGTTGATCATGGCCTGCAGCTCATTAAGCTCATCTTCGGCTCGATCCTTCTCCTCTTGGAGTCTAGCCATCTGTGCTAGTCCCTCCTTTTCCTTCTTGCGGAAATCGGAAAGGCTTGCGGTTTGTTGTTGAGCAACTTCCCGCCATTGTTGTGCGTCGGATCGAGTCAAAAGCAGATCGTCTTGCATGTCCTTGATCAAATGTGCCTGCTTTGCATGCTCGGCTTCAAGGCGTGCTATTTTTGTGTTGACTTCTTGGAGTTGACTACTCGGTTCAACCTTTGGCATTTTGGATGCCCGAGTAGCCTCCTCATTGAGGTTAGCACACTCATCCTTGAGCCGCTCTATCTCGTGGTCCTTCTTCTTGCATTGCCTTTGTAGACCATCGATGACGAAACTGGATTCTTCATTTTTCTCTTCAAGAACTCTCATTTGAGCTCCCATAATTTCCAGCTTCTTGGTCAAGGCGTCGACTTGTTCTTGCATTAACCTCCTTGTGGTTGCGGTTGCGCAAGAGGTGGATGGTTGAGACACCCCCCTCTCGATCCTCCATATCTCGTAGTCGGTGGAGGCGGATACCCGAGGCTTTCCAAGCTCTCGATCTCCCTCATAGATTGGTTTCTCCCACGCTCTAATGACAGCGTGCATATCCCTCTGATGCTCGGAATCAAAGGAGAAACACAACCCTCCAAGCTCCTCTTTAGTAGGAATAATTTGAGTCCTCATTAGTTGTCTCATAACCAATCTAGGTGAGTAGGCTATGCAACCTCTGAGCCCATCAATGGTATGCTTGGATAACTGCCGCATCTTGTCAATACATTACTTGGACGGAACCAAGGACAAACCCACGTGAAGTGCTCAATACTCCACTGTTCCATCTCTTCCTTCCACTCGGAAGCATATCGGCGGCATACGGGGATCTTCGAAAAACTCCTCAGCGGATCGGGCAAGGTCCCCATGTGACTAGAAGCATAGAAGTGTGTGATGCCCCACACATACAACAAAGAGGTGCAGCATCGAATAGTCTTCCCTTGCTTCTGCTGAGATAGGTTGACAGAAAGCAAGGTGTCAGCAAGAATGGCAGGCACGGGACTCTTCATGTGTACGTCCCAAGCGAAGAAAGCGTCCATGGCAGCGTGGTCCACTGTGTTAGCGTGAAAGGGGAATAAGATCGTCCCAAACACGGCTAACGCTAGAGTCTTGTTGAAAGCTAACCAATCTCCCACATCAGCCAAGGAGGAAAGGTGGTCTTCAATCATAGCAAGCTTCCAACCCCTGATACTGCCGTTCCCCACTAAAGCAGATGATCGTGATGACAGTTTGACTTGAGTTGCGACCCTCTCTACGGCCACATGATTTTCATGGAAGATATAGACCCCGGCTGATTTGGGCCATCGAAGCATGAGCTCGTACTCCTCGAGAGTAGGAACTAAGTCAAACTGAGGGAACTCGAAACAATGCAAATCGAGACTCCAAAAATGGACCAATGCTCTCAGAAAAGCTGGATCCACACAAATCTTCATCAAGTCGAGGACTCGTCCATAAGATTTTTCGAACTCCAAACGAGCTTCTCGCGGCATCAAGGAACAGAGGTGATCCAACCTCTCGGCACGGTACAATAAGAAGTCCACTTTCTTCAATTGCCCTTGTATTCCCCTAGATCCCTCCATAATCTACAATAAAATGCATGATATGAAATGGTGATGTTGAATATGCATGCATAGTGTTTATTTAACTAAGCATTATCATGTTTTCGGGATATTCCTAAAATGATGCATGATATTGCTTGGTTTGGATAAATAACCCCTTTTTTTCTTCTTTTTTTTTTTGGGGTATTTTGTTTTTTGTATTTTTTTGGGTGAAAAGGGAAACTACCTATATGAATGTGATGAAGGTAGATGTTAACACCATGTAATGGAAGATTCTTATTCCTATTTATTCTTATTTTAAAAAGGAATGTTGTATGTTTAAAGAAATGCAATGTATGCTCAAACAATGTCACATAAACAATGCACAAACAATTCACTCATCCACGAACAGTCACGAGCGAATCACGAGGTAGGGGTATCCTGCAGAAAAGTGCATATTCAAGGAGGTTCTAACTGTTCTCACTGGTCTGAGGCCCCCAAGGTGCCCCCATTATAGGGACCCAATTCCTCTCGTCGTAAGTCGATGGAAAGATCCAACGCACTGTCGGACTTGAGTTCATGGTTATCACCTTGAGTGATGCTTTCCGACAACGGTCTACGGGCACCTATAGACCCATTCGACAACCGGCCGTACTAACATCCACTCCCTATGGCTTACCACTCATGCCCCCGGGTATAGAGGGAACTGTTGTGTGCAAAGGTTCGTGTGCAGTTTGTATTTCAAACAATTGCGAGAATTTAAAAATACAACAGTTATTAAAGCCAAATAGATAAAGCATGTTATCATACAAGTAAGGGGTAATAAAGTAATTTTAAACTATTATTTTGAAAAGAATCCATCACTAAATGGGATTGACTCTCGAGGCTTCCCCAGTGAAGTCGCCATCTGTCGCCACCCGCCGAAACGGACCTTGGCAATCGCGACGATGGTTGGACTCTTTTTAAAGTTTTGAAAAATGGTGGATTGATAGAACGACTTATTCTCAAACTGAGACCTTGTCGAGCTACCAATTTTATTAAATGATTCACCAATCCATATTAATCCCAAGCGGGACCCTCTATGGATTAGTGGTTTTCGCAAAAATTAGGGTTCTTGGAGTCACCACCAATATTTTACTCAAAACATTGGAAAAAGATTTAAGGCAATTGATTTTATAAATCAACTTTGGCCATTACAACCAGAGTTGGGTAAGGGAGTCGGTTACGTGTGGGGAAGGTGTTAGCACCCCCACAGCGCCCCATTAGGGTTCCCTATGACGGATTATTTATTAAATAATAGCGCAAAATTACTAAATTACCCCTATTTATTATAAGCGATTGTAAATTAAATATCTACATGATGATAAATTTAAATATGCAACAATCAGAAAGCGGTAAAAGAAGGGATTTTTAGAAAAGAAACCTCTTGAAGCGTGCTTTTTATATATCAATGAAGTCTAGGAGGCTTTTTGGCACTCCCTCCCTCTACAAGCTCGCTCGCTTCTTCCTAAAAAATAATTTTTGACTATGGAAATCCAAAAGATTTCCCTTCGACTAAGTTCGAATCTCCAAGCTAAATGCTCGGAATTCCAGAACTTCGTCGGATCGACTCCCAGAGAGATTTCTAGGGCAGAACACTGCTCAAAAACCCCAGAATACTCAAGGAGGGAGTCAAAACTATGTGGAAAAGTGTGGAATGACGTCCAAATGACGTCCTATTTATAGGAATGAGGCGCAGTACGGCCCCTGGGTTCAATACGGCCCGTATTGAGTTTTTGTACTTCAATACGGCCGTATTGAATTCAGTACGGCCGTATTGAAATACAGAAACTTCAATACGGCCGTATTGGTTTCAGTACGGCCGTATTGTAGTACAAAATGTGCAGTACGGCCGTACTGAACTCCAAGGAGGCCGTATTGAGCTCCAAACCTCCCACTTTCTTATTTTTGGCTACTCTAAGACCTCTAAACCTACAGATAGTCATCCTATGGTCTTCTGGGAGTCCTTCTGGCTGACTTTCCTTTGATCTTTGAGAGTATTCGAGTCTTATTTCCGACCCGAACAATTTTAGGGGTCTACAAGCAGTATAGATGCCCCCACACCATTTCCTTCGGGTAGATGGTGTTTGCCCATATCCTTGTCCCTAAGAGCAACTGAGTGTTGGTTTATATGCTCCGTCGGGTGATAAGGATGGTAAACCGAAACATCTAGGCTTTTGGTCTTGATGTAGATGCTTCCTACTGCTTCTGCTTGTCTCATGGTAGTGTGTTTCTTTATTTGTGGCTTGTTAAAGAGGGAGTATATTATGAGCTCAGCCTCTCTAGGCTGGACTGATATTTAGGACTTACCCGGCCCATTACTAGTTTTGGGGTCTAGCAACCCTTACCGATCTTGTACTAGTTTTAGGGATCTAGCAACCCTTACTGATCTTGTACTAGTTTTAGGGATCTAGCAACCCTTACTGATCTTGTACTAGTTTTAGGGATCTAGCAACCCTTACTGATCTTGTACTAGTTTTAGGGATCTAGCAACCCTTACTGATCTTGTACTAGTTTTAGGGATCTAGCAACCCTTACTGATCTTGTTCTAGTTTTGAGGATCTAGCAACCTTTTCTGATCATGTACTAGTTTTGGGGATCTAGCAACCCTTACCGATCTTGTACTAGTTTTGAGGATCTAGCAACCTTTTTCGATCTTGTACTAGTTTTAGGGATCTAGCAACCCTTACCGATCTTGTACTTGATGTCTTCTTGTGGGTGTTGTGGGATGAAAGGCTGCCCCTAAGTGAATGGGCATGAGACGTTTGATGTGCCCTTGTGTTGGTGGGCAGAGAAGTAGATGGCTGATAGGGCTTCTAGTGTTGCCCCTGCCACTTGAGTATTGTGATGCCTCTCCAGGCGCCCGCTTGTGGTAGGTTTTTTTTTTTTTTTTTTCTGAATTTTATATTTGTTTAGCTTCGGCTTTTTCATGTTTGAAGCTTGCCTTTTTCTGCTATTTTTCTAAATGCTTCGGCTTTTTCAACATGTATGAAGCTTGCCTTTTTCTATTTTATCTTTTGTTGTCATCATTGGTGGAGGGATCCCATCCCATGATGATGTTATTTGCTGAATCTTTATTAATGAGTATTATTTCGGAAGCCATTCCTGGCTTTGGTGAGGAAACCATTCCTAGTCTGGCATTCTCTTGGATCATCTTTCATTTGGTGAAGAAGTAAGGCCTGGTGGCCTCTTCATGCTTATAGTTTCTTGCTTGGTCGATTCCATTCTATTCCACTATTGATGTGTCTTTGCTTAGTGGGCACATAGAATCACTTGGGGTTTTTGTTTGTCACCGTTTCGGCTCATGCTTGGCTTTTGAGCTTTTATGAGTGCTTTGTCCTGATGACTCTTCTTGACCCATAGCAAGTAGAATGCATAGATGTATGGATGCAAAGAAAATGCAAGACAGGAATGATTCTTTTATTTATTCCATTTTTTTTTGTGTAACACCCTTCCATATGCCCCTACTTCATATGCATGCGATGCAATTTATGCTCATGTGTTTGTTCCTAAAAAATGCAATTCTTTTTTTTTTTATGTCAGGAAATTAACCTGTACGTGTTAAGGTTAATGTTGACGATTTCTTTCTATCCCTGCCAATCTTGATTACTGTCGGGATATGTTCTTTTGAGCCCAAGCTTCAGTGGCTCCTTGATTATCTAGTCGATACGTAGTCAAGCGTCTCCCAACTCTATTCGGGGACATCTCGATCTTTCCTCTGTGAGTATTCACTGTGCATTCTCCGTGTATATTTTTTCTACCATTTTAATGCCATAAGGGTCAAGAGAAAAGACAGAAGGGATGTTTGTATTTTTTCAGAAGGGTTGTTAGAATGGATTCTTTTTCCAAAAGGGGTTTTTAGAAGAATGGCTGGCCAAGGTGGGCTTTGGTGTTTAGGGTTATTAAACAAAACATATTTGCTACAAAGAAACTATCATTGTGTTTTAGCCTTTTTGGAAAGGGGAGTGATGACTTGGGATCGTGCTCTGATTAAATGATCCCTCCTAAGTCGCCTTTCGATTTTAACCTCAGGTCATTGCTTTAATGTCTTAGCTTTTGCCTAGGTCACTTTGGATGTGTTTCCTAGCAGACATTTTTCTTTTGATCCTTACTTTTGCCGAGGTTACCTTTTTCGAATGTGAGCCCCTAGCAGATCTTGCCCCAACTTTTGCGCAGCCCCCTTAGTGGGTTCCCTACCGGGCCTTTATTTTTTGCAACGTTCGTGAGGTATGGGATGTCTTTATATTTATTAAACCCTAGTCATGTTTGGATTCATGTGATTACTTTGTTATCCTTTCCATGCTATTATCGAGTAACATCTTTGTCGCAAATACAACTTGTTTATTAAGGGTTAATGGATGAGGCCTAGAGTGAATATTTAAAGGGAGAAGAGAAATGAAAGAATGTTATGGCATTTAAAATAGTACTTCCAATTTACACGTGCCCCTTTAGCAAAGCTCGAAAGCCCGGGCATGCCCCGAGTTCGTGATTCATACACAGAGAGATTAACCGAGGTTGCCCCCTAGAGAGGCATGGTTGACGATTGGTTGAACTACGTTAAGAACGCATTCCCACTTGCTTGAATGTGGGTGTTTCAACTTTGGAGTGAAACCTTTATGAATTCTTGCTTTCTGAAGGGAATACCCAAAAACTGCCTTTCGATTTTCAACTCAAGCAGACATTGCTTTTTTTTATTTTTATGTATCCCTAACTTTTGCATAGGACGTATCCAATCGGGATTTTGATTCTTTTTTCTTTACCCTAATTTTTGCCTAGGACGCCCTTTACGGGTTTTCATCCTAGCGGGTTTTTTTTTTATACAATGCTTTTATTCTTAATTTAGTTTTGTTGTAATTCCCTAGAAGCAAAGATTCATTCATTCTTGATCATTCCTCCTATCCCAACAGTTGTCATTTTCGCATGGGGAACTCTTGGTGTTTGAATCGTCAATTTGGGCGTGTTATGCCCCCCAGTCTTCTTGCACAATCACTGGTTTTTTAAGTGCTTTCAATTTGGTGTATTGAGTTTGCACTTGATTACCAGTGATCTCGTTATTTGATTAACACGCACAGGTTAGGTTTCCCTTTTTATTCTTATTTATTATTTACAAGGAAGACATATTATCTATATGAAGTGCAAAATAGAATGCAAAGGTGATTGAGAAATTCAACAAATATCATTCTCATTGATTTGTTTGTTTAGAGAACATTCTTTGTACGAATCTTTCAGTGCACTTTGACGATGTTGTAACAGGCTACAGAAGCTAATGCTTGAATGATGTCCCTATAGACATGCTTGCTCGTGCGTTGATTTGTAATTAGTCTTCGTTTCTTCTCAGATTCTCTTCTTGCTATTCCCATCAGAAGTAATTGTTAATAGGATCTTCGAGTTCACCACTATTTTGGTGATTGCCAAAATTTTCATCTTTATTGACGAGGTTGATGAGAGAAGAAAGATGCAATTTGGAGTGACTTGATAACGAATTGGAAGTGTAAGGGAGCTTATCATTAATTTTTTTTTTAAACTCCCTAGATTCATGATTTCTTGTTCATCAGGGGAGTTTTCTTTAGCTTCCCAAACTATGTTCTTTTGAAGCAAATTCTTTTTTTTCTCTCTTTATATTGCTTCAATTTCCTCTCTTTTTTTTTGCGTGCCTCCTTTTCAAAATTTCAAATAATCTCCTATTTGAATTGAGGAATGACATCTTTCTAGATTGGAAGAAGTCTGAGAAGATGTAGACTTTGCTTTCTGTTGAAAAGATGACGAGAGTCCAAAGTCTAGTAGGCCTCCTTAATATAAGGGCACACGAATCTTGTACTTAAGAATGTTCTCCTTTCTCAAAAATCTTTAGGTACTATGTGCCTTCCATTTTCTAATGAATGCATATGCTAAACTAAAAGATGCATGATATTTGTTTTTGCCTAAATTTTATCATTTTTTTTGTTACTAAAGGGGAATGATGCATGATTTTTGCTATACTTTTTTTTCTTGTTTTTTTTTGGAAATAAACTACCTTATATGATGCTTTAGAGTTAGGGTATATAGAAGGGAGTTTAAATTTTTATCATATTTTTTTATTAATATCTATTTGTTTATAATTCTTCTATATTTGAAATAAATAAACACAAACAAATGCAACACACATATGCTCAAACAATTGTACACCCGCGAACAGTCACGTTTAAATTCTTGGTCTGTGGTCCCTGCAAGAAAAGTGCATTGTATAGGAAAGTTCTAATCTCACTGGTCTTAAGGCCCCCAAGGTGCTCCCATTATAGGGACCCAGTATCTCTGTCGCCGTCACCTGACAAACTCTAAGGTCTGTCGCAGTATTTCGGGCTAGAGTAACCGGTTATCACCTTGAGTGTGATTTCTGACAAGGCTCGCAAGCTCCAAGGCCAAACTTGGGCCGGTCGTACGTCAACCACTCCCTATGTTTATTACCCTCATGCCCCCGGGTGTAGGGGGAACTGTTGTGTGCAAAGGTTTGTGTACAATTTTTATCTCAAAAAGTGCAGAATTTAAATAAGCAAATAGATATTAAATCCAAACAAATAAAGCAAACAAAGTAAAGGGGAAAAATATTTAAATTATTATTTTTATTTTATTAACTTCATCAATTAAATGGGCCTGACCCTCTTAAAACGTCCCCAGTGGAGTCGCCATCTGTCGCAACCCGAAAATTTCCGATCTCGCGACTAATGGTTTAGACATCCTTTTGAAAATCTCATCAATTAAGGAATGCCCGGACACCAGACTAATCCTTAATTAATGGTATTGAAAATAGGTTCATGGAGTCGCCACCAATGTTTTAAAAGAAAAGGTTTTTAAAAGTCCAATAATGGTCTTGATAATCAGAATTGGGTTCGGGGATCGGTTACGTGTAGGGAAGGTATTAAGCACCCCTACAACGCCCTAAATCGGTACCCTATGATGAAGATAACGTAATAAGAATTAATAATTAAAATATTTAATCCCCTTTATTAATGATTATTTACATGAAAATTAAATTAAATTACACGGTGAACCCTAAAAAATCTACATAATTGCGTTTATGATAGCAATAATTAAAATAAAAGAAGAGAAAAATAGAACAAGGGACTGATGAATAATACCTCGTAGCAAGCTTTATTAGATCTTCAACTATGGAGATTTTAAGTGCTTTGTGGCAACCTTTCACACTACAATGCCTCACAAAATCTCAAAAAATACAAGAGAGAGAAAAAGAGAGAAAAAGAAAGAAATTTCGAGCTCTAAGGAGTCTGGACGAAATTTGGAGTCCTGAGAAATGAGCCCCTGCTGTCTATTTATAGACTTTAGAAAGGGTCCAGAACGGCCCGTTCCAAAATCGGAACGGCCCATTCTGGATATGGCCGTTGTGTGTTAATTTGAACCCTAGAACGGCCCATTCTGAAATCAGAACGGCCCGTTCCGGGTAACCAGAATGGCCCGTTTTGATTTCAGAACGGCCCGTTCTGGGGTACAAATTAAGCCCTCTTTGATTGGTCTGGAACGGCCCGTTCTGAAATTGGAACGGCCCGTTTCGGGAACTAGAACGGCCCGTTCCGAAATGAGAACGGCCCGTTCTAGGTTACAAATTTTAGCCCCTTTTGATACCTCAAAACGGCCTGTTCCGGTTAAGATTTTTGTAAGCCTTTTTAGGCCCGTTCCGATTTTGAAACGGCCCGTTCCAGCCTACCATTTTAGGCCTTTTGGCTGGTTTGAAACGGCCCGTTCTGATTTTGGAATGGCCCGTTCCAGTCTAGGTTTTTAGGCCCTTTTTGTGACTTAGAACGGGCCGTTCCGATTTTGGAACAGCCCGTTCTGGGCCACTAAAACCAATGTATTTGGGCTTTAGGCATTCTGATGTCTTGTCTTGTTGTCTACTTGCTTGGGAGCTCCAATTCTTTGATGATAGACATCCATATCTTTGTTTGTATGCTCTCGGACGAAATTGGGTGTCTACAATACCTTAAGTTGATTTATGTTGTGTTTGTTGCTGAATTCACCCTTTGGTGGCTTAAATGTTGAATTATGAAGTTGTGAAGCTTGGGTTTCAAGGGAAAAAGACACAAAATTCAAAGATGTTGATTTTGTGTTGGATACTTGTAGCATGTTAATTTTAATGTTGAGTTAATGTTGTTTAAGTCGTCTAGAGGCATTAATGTGTTGGATTGCATATGAAAGATAGTGGTTGGATGATGTTGGGAGAGTGCATGCACTATGGTGATGTAGAGCATTCTCGCTAAGCGAGCCTTCAACGTATTGAGGCCAAAAGCCCAAAATGGATATTATCTCCTAGTGACGTTTGGGTTGCTCAACAAGAATGCAAGACCTTTAAGAACATGATGAAGCCTCATTAAGCAACACATCATCGTTGAGCAAGGGAGGCCCACAAAGAGTTGGTGTCATTGATCATGAAAGGCTCACCCAACGAGATAAAGTCACATCAAGCTTTGTTTCTCTTGCTCAATGAAGAGAGTTGTAAAACATTCTATTTGCTCACTAAGCTCCAACTCACTTAACAAAGAGTTCCAAAGAGGGTTGGTCACTTAGTGAGTAGAATCTCGATCAGTGAAAACCCTATTTATAAACACACTAACTTAGATGATTTATTTGATGTATTACGATGATTTTGATGTAAGTTGATTTTAAATAATGCAATATTTTGAATGATGATTATTATTGATGAAATGATTTGGTTTAGAAATGAGAGTTATATGTTGTTTATTTAAAAATTATGAAAAATTGTATGTAAGTTGATTCAAGTTGATTATCTAGAAGTTGTCTAAGTTGTGATGATGTGCATTTTGCATTGTTTTCAAGTTGAAAGTCGAATAAAACTAGAGGAGAAAAATTGTTTTAGAAATTAAAATATCTCATTATGTGTATTAGTTGTGGTGCTCTATGAGCCCAAAGTTGAAACCCTTCAGTGAGTAAGTTAACTCCTAATTAGAAATTTATTTTTAAAGTTGTCTCTTTTAAGTTGAAAATGGTTTGGGGCCAAGCCGAGCCATACATGACATAAATGGCCAATGAGTAAAACACGAAGTCGAGAGCCATAATCTCTAATTGAGTATTGGAAATGTGCACATTATTTGAAGGGTAGGTGGTGAACTTATCCTATTTGGCACTTGGTTTATGCATAATGCCAATGTCATGGTAGATTCACACTTAATTTGTTCTATTATTGATTGTAGTATTAGATCTCCCTAATTTAAGTGACAAAATCTAAAAGACCAAATAAAGTTATCTAACAGGCCACCATGTTTGAAGTTATGGATCGATAGGATCATACCACTTAGATTACTCACTAAGTTGATGGAGATCTCCAAATTTGAAAATATGTGATAACACATAAGTTGTTAAAGTTTTAAAGTTGCATAAGTTGTAAAAGTTGAAAAGTTGCTAAAAGATGTTTAGTTACATGAAGTTGTTTAAGTTGTTAATGTTAAACTGTTAAGTTATTTATAATGTTAATATGTTATGTGGAAAATTATCCTTGTAAGTTGCTAAATTGCTTTCTTTTGCTAAAGTTGAAATGTTGACATAGTTAGCCTTTAAGCTTTCTTATATGTTTATTTCTTTTATACAAGCTTACCTTTGCATTTCCTTATGTTAGACTATGATGATTATACTTGATATAGGAGCAGGTAAATATTAGTAGGATGGGCAAACTTGGAAGTTTTGGTTGGCGGAGACCTGTAGTTAAAGTTATTCAGATACAACATTTGTTAGGTCTCAAAGCTCACCAAAAAGGGGAGGGGGGCTTAATGATGAGTGAAAACTTTTTAGAGTTTAAAACTTTAAACACAATGGATAATCTCGCCCGAGATTAAGAATTAAGAATTTGCTTATGAAAATGTGTTCTTGATCTAACTAACTTCTTGATCTTTAGAAATCCTTATTAACGTACAATTTTAAAGATCTATTACTTAGTTAATGCACAACAAGAACTTATTATAGAAATTTTAATAGCATACAAAAAAATTGAAAAAAAATTTGAGCTGACTATGTTAACATAAGTTCTCATATAACAAAGGACCAAATTGAACTTTATCGAAAATATAAACGACTAAATTGAACCTATTTAAAAACATAAAGAACCAAATAAAACCTGAATACAATCAAAATCCAAAACCAACTCCATGCATAAAGCTAAATGCAACCAACTACAACCAAGAAGGGAGTCAAACCAATAAAGGTCATGTTTGGAAAAACTTATGAATAACTTATTTATACTTATCTTATTTTATAAGTGTTTTTGAGAGTGTTTGGAAAAATCAATAAAATATCTTATGGGTATCCAAAAAATGTTTCAAGTTTATTTTGCTAATTTGTTTAATATAACTTATTACTTAGCTTATGAAGGAACTTATTGGGAAATACCCATGTTCAAATTTGTGACACTCTTCTACTCCAAATCATTTTAATATAATAATACTAAGCATGATAATAGAAACTCAAGGTCTAAAATAGCATCCTCAAAGTAAAACATAAACAACATATAAACTATACACTAGCCTTGATGTCACACTAATCAAAGCAACTCTCATTAAAGTAATAAAATTAAAGCCATAATCTTTATTTCCTATAGGCTTATAATCAAACCTAATTACTTTTTGCATTTGGCATTGAATCTAAACAATGGAAATAATATAACAAAAGAGGAATGAGAATATATCTCACACATGTTTAAGTTCATATAAGGAATATGAATAATATTTTAGAAACACCACATAACTTCATCTCATGCCAACTTAGAACATTCACAAGTCATTCTTCAAAAATACATCCAACACATCAATCTCAATCATCCACTTTTATTCCTCAAAGGCTCATGTTCTTAATTCTATATGCATGTGGTACCAACCCTCAATATCCCTCAAGGCGTTCAAAATTGTAGTAGTCTAGGAGCACATGAATAGAATACATGACTATCACATGACTATCACTCTCACTAGAAGGAATTCTACTAGGAGCCATTTGAGGTATCATAGTTGTGAATGGTCACCTCCCATCCAACATTAGAGTTTTCCTACCATAACACCCCTAGGGCCAAGGTAAAAGATCATAGAAACTCTTCTACATAGAAATGCATTCATTTCCAAAAAAAGTATACATGAACTTTCAAAAAAGCTACATCAAACACAACAAAAATATGAATGCATAGTGCCATTTCTATCATATTGCTAGACCATTTGCGTTTGGACTTCTCAATTATATAACTTAAAACTTCTCATACAAGGCAAATGTAGAACATGAGTTATTGAACGGTTGGATCATTGAAATTTGATGTAGAACATGAGTTATTGAACGGAGTAAGTCTAGGTAGACTTACTCCTAGAGTAAAAAGATCCCTTCTCTCTCTCTCTATATATATATATATATACACACAAAAAAAAAAGAAACACCTTATACAACTCAAAATTTACAAGAGAAACAACATGTATCAACAACATGATCTAAGATCATCATTAACATCTTTTAATATCATAATAATCTTATGGAGATCATTATAAACTTCATCATATCACCAACTAAATTATCATATTTAATATTATACAACATATAATTATCATCCATTTTATAAAGCAACATATAACCCCTCTTAATCAACTTAAACAACTCATCACTCTTAGTAACATAGCAACATACTAGTATGACAACTTCCACATAAAATAATACATATGGAGTTCTACTGATCCTATAAAGCTCATCTTTATCTCATTTAAAATCTAAGAAGATTATCTATAACTTTTATGTTGACCTCTAGTTTTAGTTAAAACATCTACTATGCTAAAAATCACAAAAACCACAACAATTTAGTCTAAAGTTGACAACTTGACATTTACTCACTAAAAAGGTCATAACTGGAGTTCTATATCTACTTTTTAGGTTATTCAAAAGCCATTGGAAATCTAACATCAAGGCTACAACTTTCATGAAGATCATAAAGCTTAATTCAACCATCTACTACCAATTGTGTGATTATTTTATCATTAAGCGAGTTAAGCTTTCTAGAGCTCCTCGCTAAGTGACCAAACTCACCACTAAGCAAAAATATGAAAACTAGGTCAATGTTCTTTATCTATGCATGAACTCTAAGAGACCATACACCTCTAGCTAATTGAGAATGTGATATTCCACCATGGAAATCACCTTTTCTAAACAAAATCCAACTAGCCACATCAAATAAAATAATGCAACTTATAATTATTCTTCTCCATGAAGTTGCATGAAAAACACATAAAGGGGGGAGGGTTGAATATGTGTGTGTGTGAACAAAGGAATTTTAAAAACATTTTCGCAATAAGACTCTCTTTCGTCCAGTAAAATAATATTAGTGAATGCTAAACAGAAACTGCCCAGGATTGATTTAACAAAATCATTTTACGTCTGGGAGTTTCGTCGTCTGCTTAGAGAAAATACTTCTTAAAAGAAAATCGTTCTTTAGGATAACTAGTTGAACTAGTGTGGTTTTTGTTTGAATATAGTTTTAATAGACGATAAGCATCAGACAAAGTTTTTAGTATATTAGATCAACCAAATAAAGTGCGTCTGAAACATTAAAGCATAGGGCAAGTATTTTTATACTAGTTCACTCAAACTGAGCTACGTCTATTCTCCTTCAATTGAAGGGTTCCAATAAATGTTCATTGAAGTACAAGTATTACTTGTTCAGCCTCTTCAGGCTCACAGTGAGTATTATAGACCACCTAAGTCACAACAACTTCTGGTCCTAAGTATTCTCAACCACTCCTGGCTCGTTAGCTTCACTCGTAGATGCTAGTACTCTTTACTTAGCCACTTCTAGCTCCTAGTGAGTATTGTCGACTAACTCCTAGCCCGCTAACTTCACCATTAGCGCTAGTATTCTTTGATAAGCCACTTCTGGCTCTCAATGAGTATTCTCAACCACCTCCTGGCCTGCCAGCTTCACTCACTAGCGCTAGTATTCTTTAATCAGTCACTTCTGGCTCGCAGTGAGTATTCTTTGAAAAGCCTCTCTAGGCTTTAAAGGTATTCTTTCCCTAGCCTCTTTAGACTTTACATATATTAACCAAACAGGTTTGGTTTGAGTGTTTGGGTTACTCTCATAGAGAGAATACATAAGATTATACACTCACTAAGGTATGCAACCTTAGTCTTTACAACGATTGAGTGTTTGGTCTACTCTCATAGAGAGTATACATAAATTGGTACACTCACTAAGATTTTTGTTCCTGAGATGCACATGCTTGGAACTTCTTAGTCTTGAGAGATGAATACACTATGGTACATTTGACTTTAGATGCTCTATCTCTGGCTTCGTTGCTTTGTGGGCTTGATATCACTCTTATTGAAAAAGCAAAGCAAAAAGCCAACCTATCAAGGTTTGAGATAGTGATATATATATATATATATATTTCCTTGTAGAATTTTCTCATTGCAAGTGTCCGTTGAAGTAGTTATAGTCGTTCATGACTAGTTTGATCTTTCATTTAATGCCCAAGATCTTGCATTAAATGTTGCTTCTCGTTTATAGACCTTGCGTGAAGTCTTCTTTGCCTTGTTAGCATCTGTGTCTGAATTTAGCAGAGACCTAAGAACCTTTTTGTCCTTTTTCGGTCACATAGTTGTAGAGTATTATCCTTATCTGAAAAAGTGATGTACTTTTTTTGACACATGCATGCTTTTGCTTTTGCGTGCTTTTCTTCTTCTTCTTCTTCTATTCCTTTGTTTACGTAGAGAGCATTTGAGTGATTGCAGATGATGCCTTGATTTGTCTTTTGAGACTTGATTCTTTAATTGCTTGCGTGGTAGTTTTTGTTTGCATCTATAAGTTTTGTGCGTCTCAATCTGTGATTTTCGTCTAAGCATTTGAGTTTAATGCTTTGACTTTCTTTTGATCTGGTCAACGTTACAAATGGACAAACTTTGTTCTTTGTCTGAAGTGTCTTTCAGTCTGTGTTGTCCTTCATCTTATGCGTTGTTGACTTTCTTTTGTTCTTTGACTCATGCTTCATCTGACTCCTTATGTTGCACTGAAGGTTGTCCTTGACACACTTTTGTCTGATATTAGACTCATAGTCATCTGGTGCACATATTATACTTTGTCTATTTAGTAAGCTTGATTAGTCTGTTTCGTATGATGTGCCTTGCCTTAACTGTTCTTTTATCAGAGTTAACCATCTAGTTTTATTTGATATTTAACCCATCTTTGTCTTGTTCTAGATTTAGCCCTGTTTTGGCCTTTCATCCGATGCTTCAAGGTTTCGACTTGTAGTAGGCCTCGTACAGTGTTTGTTGAGTATTCTTCTATTTTTGACTAGATCTAATCTTGTTGCTTAACCAACCATCTTTTGATTTTAGCTTGTCCGGGCTTTGTAGATCTTGTATTTAATGCATTTGATCTTGCATTAAATGTTTGCTTGCTGAATTTGCGTCACATGAAGTCTTTTGTACCATTTGTTTACTTTTATGTCTGGCTTCAATCATGACCTAGACATCTATGTACTTTCCTGGCATTGTAGCTGCAGAGGCATTGTCTTTTGCTAACTGGTAGGTGTACTTATTCTGACACATGCAACTTGACTTGTGGATAAGCGCTAGTCCATTTTTCTCTTCTCTCTTCTCCTATTTTTGATGACTTCATGTGTTCTTTTGAGAGTGTGGATGATAAACAGTGCTTCTTGTTGTTATTTAGTGTACTTTAGACATAATTCAATATTCATCATTTTTGTCTGTATATTTGAGTCTCCGTCTAAGAGATAGACTTTGACTTTGATTGTCTATCGTCTGTGGTCTTGTATCATCTGAGGCTTCATTATTTTATTTCTTGTGCTGGACTTGATTTTGTTTAATCTCCTCATTTGATGTCTTGTTAGCTTTTACCCTTTATCTTGGTTGCTCGTGCTCTGTTCTTTAATTTGCGTTGTGTCTGTGTTGGGAATGAGGTACACGCATATTCTCTATTCTTCAACTTGCCTGTACTTATGTTTTTATCTGAAGCACTAACACATTTGTTAGAGATAACAATATGCATTATATTTGTCTCATTCAAAACCTTATTGAGAATTACTTCGTCTGACTTAACACTCCACACCTTATACAACTCAAAATAATTAAAGAAAATCACATGCAACAATGATCAACTCAAAATTATCAAGCCACCTTCAATCTTCAAGAACATCGAAACCCAACAACATGGAATTCATGCATTCTCAACATAAATGCCACCAATGAGCTAAACAACATAGAAATCAACACATACAACAAGAAACAAATTAATCTACAAGCTTCTATTACCTTAATTTCTCTTGAATCAAGGAAAAGGAAGGAAGAAAAGGAGAAACCCTAAAAAATTCTATACAAAAACTCTTCTTAAAGATTCTTAGCTCCTCATCTTGAATCTCAACTTCTACTACTCAAACTATTGATCAAGGGAAGAAAAAGCATCTTTCAACAGAATCAGATCGAAGATCATACTTCGTTGGCTCCAAAACACTTCTGTATAAGATTCTAGAGTTATGAACTTATGAAGTTCATTTATTATAATCCATCTTATATACCTCAATCCCTCCTTAGGCCAATTCCACACACTTAAGCTATATCTTCTATAACTTAAGTCTAGAGTTATCTCAACTCTAACCCTCACTTCACATAGGCCAAAAACAACAAAACAACATAAAATATCATTCTTAATTACATATCCCACAAATATACATAATTAAGAGGAAACATGGTATTACAAGAGTGACACAAAAAATACATTGTTTGAATCTCATTCAAAATCAATACTAAAATTGTGTGTGAGTATATGTCAAATAGATCTATACAATAGTGACACTTTTTGTATGTTTGTATATAATATTTCTTATTGTGTAACACATAATTTTATTTCATTTTTTTTATATTTGTAAATATGTTTGATTTGTTCTTTGTGTTTTTAAATAAGTTCAATTTGATCCTTTATGTTTTCAATAAGGTTCATTTTTGATCTTCTATCATATCAACAACAAAGCTAACTTACAGAGGTAATTGTCAACTCAATTTTTTTTAATGTTGACAATTAAAAATTTAATAGAAATGACTATTATGAATTGGTTTATAAGTACTATCTTTGTCCCTAATTATAAGACTCTTTCAACTAAATTAAATTTTTTAAAAATTAGTTAATTTAGTTAAGAACATTAAATTTCTCAATCCAAAATTAACCTACTCTCTTTCCACCTAATCATTTTCTACCTAATTAATTAATTTTTGGAAGAGAGAAATACCTATGTGTCTATTTTATCTTCTCCAATCCTAATAAGAGAGAGAAAGTTTTCATTCAATTAATTTCAAGCATTTATTATCTCTTATCTAAAAGAATTTTTTATTAAATAAGAATACTTTAGAAAAGATATAATTAATGCATCCAACAATTAGAACAAGATCTTATAAAAATAGACAAGTAAAAAAGTAAAAAAAATAAAAATAAGAAAAAATGTAGTGTAAGAGACTAAATCAAATTTTTTTAAAGAAAAACAAAATTAACTATTAAAAAACAAGATAAAAGACTAAAACATAATTTAGTCCATAATATAATATTTATTTTAACAATAACAACAACAACAATAATAATAATAATAATAATAATTATTATTATTATTATATATGAAAAAGTTTGTGAAAGATAAAAATATAATTATTTAAATAATTTATTTTCACATATATATATTTAACTAAATAAAATACAGTTTAAAAATATAATTTACTTCCATTTCTCATCTAATCATACCTTCCCAAATAAACACAATTTCACTTTCTTTTCCCCTTATTTTCTTGTTACTTCTCTTTTCTTCCCATTATTCCTCTCTCCCAACTGTAAATAAGAAACCGCAGAAAACTTCGGATGTTTCAAGGCGTAGGGACGGTCCCTACAAGATGGTGATAATGGAGAAGAGGGTACGTAACATGCTCCCTTTCCTAACACCAAGAGTTACCAACAACCCACCAACTAATATATGATATTATATATGATGTGGTTGCTGAGATCAAAATCATGATTCTTACACGTGTGGAATTGACCCTTAGATACACATGTATGATTGGGACACCTTAGTGACCCCACCCTTTTTCAGAAGCTACACATGTGAATCAATGCTCATTTAATTTTTTTTTTTTTGGGTTAAATAATGAAATATGTTTTTTAGTATGTAAAAATTACATCAATAATAACATAGTTTAATATATAAGAATTACTTTATACAATTAATGCTTCTTCCATACAATGAAATTATCAATCATAGTTTAAGAAAAATGAAAATTTTATGTTTTACTTTTTAAGTTTATGTATATTTAGTATTTTTGTTTTCTACTTTTTGGAGTGAGCTATATATACTATCTTTACAATTAGTTAAAAAAATTATATATCAACTGTGTTAAATTGTAATTTTAAATTTGTTTGTAAACTTAATTTTCTTAGTTATCAATCTATTTTAATTTATGTTCTTTTATCTTTAATTATTTTAAATAAATTTTAATATTTTTATAATTAAAAATAATCTTGTATCAAACTTTCAATGATTAATTATAAATCTAAAATATAATTTATATATTCAAATTATTTAGTTATTATGAATTTTAATTATATAAATAAATATTTATTATGTGAGATGCATGTAATAGAAAAGTATTTAATTAATAGTGTACTACCTAATACTCTGGGTTTTAAGTATTTTTTATTATTTGAAATTCATGTGTTTAGTTCTTAGTTTTAGAAATGAGAAAAAAAATTCATTTATTTTGTGACACAAAAATTTTACCCAATAAAAAAAAGAATAGTATTAAAAAATGTGCAATTGGATAAAAAAAGAATGTGTAATTAATATTGCGAGTATGGGTTAATTTTATGCATAGACAGGGTTATAAAGAGTTGGGTGTGATTATGAATTTAGTTTGACACAAGCAACTAAACCAATTAAATAGGATTGAATAGATAGAATCAATTTTGATTCAATTCAAATAAGATCCGAATTAAATTTATTTTTCTAATTTGACCGAACGAAAATCAATTTCAATCACCATACTTTTAAAACTTCAGAAATACTAATGTATGTTTTATATTTAAATCTTTGACTGAATATTTAATTAAGTTAATTTGATTTAAATTAATAAAAATTGCTTTTGTGGACTAATTTTTGTTTTGTTCCAAATTCTAACTCTTGCTTGGCGCCTGCCAAATTTGATCAAACAAACGTGCCATGAATCTACCTGTCAAAGCAACTCACCACTGCCAACTGGGCTTAAACTATATCATAAATTTTGGCCAATTTTTTAATCTTGTTAGGTAAATGCTGCCTGCACCTAACATTTTTTTCCATACACCAACATTTTTCATAAATATCTAAACTATTGTTAAAATTTTATAAATACTAATTTTGCATTTTTTGATATGGGTGTTTTATAACACAACATATCAATTTAGATTGAGTGTTTAGTGTTTCATAGAGCAATACATGTGTTTGACTTTGTTGTTTTGAAACACAATATATAATTGTGAATTGGATATTCTCGAACACAATTTGTGTTTCAAAATACATATATCATTTTGAAATAATTGATTTTAAAAAATTAATCCAGATTCAATATTATTCAGTTAGTTGTTTCAAAAAATTGTAGGAGTACACACATTGCATTTTGGATTGATTAATTTGGAATGAAAAAAAAAAGGTGATGAAACAAATGGAGGAAGTGGTGGAGGAAGAGTGAAGAAGAAGGAGGAAAGAGGTAGGCCTTTTGGAAAAAGAGGAAGGAAGAAGGAGGAAGATGAACATTGTGTTTGGTAGTGAGGATAAAAGTGGAGGAAATAAATGAAAAGAGAAAAAAATAGGTTAAAAATAAAGTAAAAATTAAGATTGTTTAGTAGAAAAAAAGTATAATAGAATTTGAGAGAAGATTAATTTTTGATTAGTTTATATTGAATTAAATAAATAAGTTAAATTGATGTTGTAAATTAATTTGAAAAAAATGTCCTTTTTGATACTTCAACTCCAATCTCTTTAAAAGAGAATGTTTATTACATGTTAGTATCCACATCATAGATAAAACAAAAGATAAAATGGTAAAATTAAACATAATTCCTTGAAATCTTTTCATATTACAAGGTCACATAAAAACATTACTCTTTATTTTTCATTGCTCCCAAACAAATTGGAAAACCTAGAACTATTAAAATGGGTTGATCCGATCCATCTCAACCCATTTTTTAAGTGGGTTGACCTGACTTGACCACCAATCTTAATGTCCAAAATTTTTTAATCTGACTCGGCCCACCACGGGTTGGCGGGCTAAACGGATCGGCCCACCAACTCACCTAATTTAAAAAAAATTAAAATAAACTCCAATCTAAAATAATCTCTAATCTAAAGTAAAAATTATCAAACTAAGTATCATGCATACAACATTAAACTTAAATTAAAAAGTATACAACTTTAAATAATCAAAACAAAAAAATAAAAATCCTTTTATGAGAGTGATTATTCATCAATATTAAATTTTATTGGAGGCTTGAGTAGATAAATTTATAGCAATTTTATATTTTTAATATCAACTTTATCTTTATCTACAAAAAAATGATATCTTGTTAAAATAATATATATAAAATAATAAATGGGTTAAGTGAATTGTTAGTTTGTTGAGTTGATAGGAGTGTAAGTGGATTACGTGAAAAGCTTGACCCACTATGAGTTCAACCCGGGTGAATCAGGTTGAAAATGGATCGAATTACATTTTTTAATTCATTATAAAAGTTTTTTTTGACCCGATCTGGTCCATTTTTAAAGTGGATCAGATTGACACACAAATCGAAATCCATTTTAACAGCTACAGGAACCCACTATACTCACATTCTTTACAAATCTTTGAAGCCCCTTCTCTTCTACTGAATCTCTTCTTTCAAACAAAGTATAGAATGGTGCATGAAAGGGAATAATATATGAAGGGGAAGAGTAATTTTGAAAGATCAATGAAATGAGAAAATATATGACTGAATGAAGCATTTACAATCTTGTTATTCATAATAATTGGACATGGGCTTTGAAGAATTTTTCAATGGCTTTTAAAATTCTCATAAAAAGGAACGAAAATATGTTTGTATCTGTTCCCCCCACCTGAAAAAGAAGTATTAATATTTTAAAGTACTCAATTCAACTTCTTTAAAAAAAATGATAAAATATTTTAATAAAAACTTATTTTTCACTGTATATTTTAAACACATTTTTTTATATTAAAAACACGGACAAACAAGTCTTAAATTAAAATTCTTTAACAACTAAGTATCTTGTTAAAAAAGAAAAGAGAATTTATCAGTTTACGTAAAAAATAACTCTAATCTTAACTTTAGGAAAATCAGTTTTACATATTTACATTTAGGTTAAATACGTTTTTGTCTTTTATATTTCTGATTTTAGTTCCTTTATTTATTTATTTATTTTTTCATTTTTAGTTTCTCATTTATATTTAATTCTGATTATTAGTCCTTTGGAGGACTACAAATGGACAAAAAATTAAATCTACAAGCAATGATATTGATGGAAAAAAAATAAACGGGATTAAAGATGAGATTTTTTTTATAGGAATAAAAATCAGAAATATGAACTTTTATAGAGAAAAAAAAACATATTTAACCTTTTATTATTAATGTTACATGGCTTCAATATTCTGTTTTATTATATGTCTTCTGAATTTTATATTAAATTTAATTAACATTTTTCTTTTTATAATTTCTACTTATGAAAAGGATTTATTTTTATTTTTATTAATTTATTAAAATATTTAATATTTTCAAAAAATATGGACATAATTGAATATTTTCAAATCTCCAACAAGACAATTTTTAATCAATAAATCAAGTTATAAATTTTCTAAAATTTATAGTTCTAAATACCAATGCTTCTAATATTTTAATTTTTGTAATGAAATACTTTATTTATAGCCAAATTATTTATATTATTTTGTAACCAAAAAATTATTTATATTATTTGTGTTTTATTTACTAATTAAATTTTGAATAGATTTTTTAAATACTAATGAATATTGATCCAAAAAAAAGTAATGAATGAGGTTTTCTTTTTTATTTTTAATTTTTAATTTAGATCCATGCTAAGAGTTGTTTACCAAACACCATGGTATATGCCAAGTGTCGATTTTTGAAGCAATCATTGCCATAAAGAGTTAGGCATATTTATTTATTTATTTTTTGTTGCAATTGTAAATTGCTAATGGCCTATGTAACCAAAAAATTGTTAATGGCCTAATGGGATTTAACCCCATACATCATTCCTGATGACAATTGCTCACCTTTACCAATTCTTCCATAGTCAACTTTAGGAGAAAAAAATTATTCCGTTTTCTTGCAAAGCCTTTTGGTCTCTCTCACCTTACCATTATATTGCATGTATGCATACGATTGTAATTTAGTTATTTATTTACACGGTGCAGGGATGGTTGAATTAAAAATTTGTTATGGCATTATGATTGTGGCAAATTGGTATTCATTTTTTTTTATCAGTCAGAAACAAATTTTGTATTCATTTGAATGAGATTTCTGTAGCATCTGAAAAAAAATGTAATTCTTTTGTTTCGGGAGAAATTTGGACTTGAGGGTTTTTGAATGTTTACATGATTTCCTACATAAATGTTGAGCAACATGATTTACTCATCAATGTTGTTCACATCGTCGATCTCAATTCTTTAAGTGCGATTTATATACCTGTTGGACAACTTTACTTGAAGGCAATTGATTTTAAAATGAAATCTAACGTGATATTAGAGTGTAAAATTCATCTTCTTGGTCCTATCTTCTTGGTTTGTCTATTTTGGTAGACATCATCGGATTCGACAGACATCCATAAAGAGGGGTGTTGGAAAATTTTACATCGGTTGCCTCAATTTTCCAGGTCCGATTTAAATATCTATTAGCCAACTTCTCTTCCAATTTGTTTTAAGATGAAATGTAACAATTGAATAGGGTTGGACAAAGCTCTGTTCGGATTTCTGAATTTGTTGAGCTGCATTTCTTTTCTTTTTGAAAATAGATGAAGACATTTTGTTGAATCATTTAAAATGTATGATAATATTTAAAGATAATAATATATAACAACTTTCAATTGTAATTTTTGTGCCTGATGAACTTGTTCAAGTCATATTTAATCATGTACAATTAGCTCTTTTTGTTACAGGACTATATAATAGTTACTTTTATGTGTATCCAGCTTTTCTTTCTAATAATGCACATTGTATGCGCTGTTTCTTATTTCAATTTTAAATTTGTAATCAATGAAGTTGGTGACTTCTCAATTGTGGTGAAGCACATGCATAAAGTAAATGAGTTTAGATCATATTCTTGCTCATTCCACAAGGATATTAGTTGAACAACGCTTGAGTTTAGTTATTTTTGTACCAATTTGCCATTTTGAATCCAAAGCTTGTGCTTTCAGATGATGAATATTGGAGTTGAGTGAGTTGAGTATCTTCTGGTCCTTTCATTTTCGTTTAAGAGTAAACATCTATTTCAGTCCTTGACTTTGAAAGGAACTCATATTGATGCATAAAATTAAGAAATTGTTCGATAAGTCTCTAAAATGTCAAATAAATCCTTAAATTTAACTATTTATTATTATTATTTTAGTTTCTAAATATATATCAATATTATCATTTTAGCATATATTTTTTTTATGTTTTGAATTGATATGGTTGCGAATTTGTATTTTTAGGGACGTATTTTATATTTTTTGAGTTTTAAGGACCAATATGATAACGGTTTTAAAATTTAAAGACCAATTTGAGTGTTTACATTTTTGGTTCTCTTTCCACTTGTTCCTCTTTTGTCACCTTCACCTTCCCACTTTCATATCCTTAATTTTTCCCAGAAATTATTGCCCAGTCACATTATATTTGTAAATTTGGGAGTTTCTTGTTTGGTTGCTACATCACTCAAGAAAGGGTGAAATTAAATTAGCTTGATTTCCTCTATTACTTTTATTTGAGGGTCATTGGTTATATCACATTTAAAAGTGTTTTTCCTACCCTTCTACTTTCTTCTTTTTCCTTCTCCATTTCAATGACGGATAAACATTTTATATGACTTCAAATACAAGGTAATTTGGTTATAATGTCATCTCATTACCTTCCCTCTTTATTATGATATTTTTCCTTTGTTTTCCAATTAACTATGATGTGGCTTTGTCCATATCAATATTTACTTCTCTATGTTTGACTTATAATAATCATTGGAGTTGATGTATGGCCTTGTTCGGTTCTTGTGTGGAAATGAATAAGAAAATGTGTAAAACATGTGTTTTAAGTTCCAATCTTGTTTGTCTCTAACTGCTCTCAAATGGACAAATTTAATCTCCCAAGTTCACAAATAAGCTTTCTGTTATTTATCTGTTTATCTTCTGGTAGTTCTTGACATCTTTAAATTAAACCCTATTTGGATAAGTTTCTCTAAAAGTACATCTAGGAGAAAAAAATAGAAAGGAAAATCAAAATAAACTTCTCCATAAGTTAAAATTAGCTTATGCATGAATTAAAAATAAGATTTTGAAAAAGTTAATAGGATAAGCTAATTTTAACTTATGAAAAAAGTTATTTCATTTTTCTATTTTATTTTGTTCTCCTATAAGTGTTTCTGGAGAAGTTAACTTAAACAGACCTTTAGTCCATTGAATCAAGGATTTTGTCAATGTTAGCAAATGGTATTGAACTAGTATCTATATTATTATCTTTATTTTTCTTAAGTTTTATGGCATCAGCACTTGATTCATTCATCATTTTCATCTTTCAGGATGGCCATTAGTTTCAGCTATTGGGATGATTGAGTTGACCCCCAGGATTTGGAGGCAATGTGGAATGTGCCTGAAGTGAGTGCTGAATGGTTAAAAGCTGGAGAAGAAAGATTTCAAAGGGTTCAGCTCTCACGTGATCCTGATGGCCAGCCACATTTAACACTAACTGAAATGAGGATAACACATTTCTCTATCTTAAATATTTGAGCAAGTTTGGAATTTCTTAGTGGTTGGCTCATACCCATAATATACACAAGTGTTAAGAATTTGGCAAATATCAAAAACTATTTTGCAAAAGTTTCAGTTCTTTATGTAGGATACTTGGAGAAGCTATTTGAGCGTTTTATTTTCAAAGTTCTTGATTAGTTAAACATATTTTCACAAATGGACATGAAATATTTATTTGTATGTTTAATTAGGTATTTGCAAGTAGTAAAAGTGCTTTCAATTAAACTAAACATTCAACTACATTTTAAAGAAGCTTGTCAAATACTTTGACCTGGTCTCAGTTTGGATTAGCATCTAACTTATGGGAGCTTTTCAATTATAAATTCCTTACTGGTAAGACTTTTCTAATAAAGAGACTATTTGAGTAAACTTTTCTAAAAGTATTTCTAGGGCAGAAAAATAGGAAGAAAAAATGGGATAAGCTTTTTTATAAGTTAAAATTGGTCTATGCATAAACTAATTTGTAGAAGTTCTCTCCAACTAATCCCATCAAAATCTTATTTTTAACCTATGCATAGGTTAGTTTTAGCTTATGAAAAAAGTTATTTCAATTTTTCTTTTTATGTTTTTTCTTCCAAAAAGTACTTTTAGATAAATTTATCTAAATAGCCTTAAAGTAAGAATGCTAAGCTTTGAGAGGTTTATTGTATAACTTATAAGTGGTTATTGAGAACAAATGATCAGTGAAGTTTATTGTATAACTTATAAATGGTTATACGGAACATAAGATAGCTTTTGAAAAGGTTGAGGTGCATAAGTTGATTAATTAACTTATGTGAAAAGTTTATTCAAATCGACTCCAATACAATAGAACCACTGCTAATTGTAGCTTCTTAAGCCATCAATTAGAAGATCAATAAACCTGGAAATTCAACATTAGAATTTAACCAAGTGGACCACTTAAGATGCAAAATAATGACAATACCAAGTTTAAAAAGTTTGTGATATGCTTGATTGGTTGTTTGCCTATAGTATAGAATAATTATGATTTAAGTTAAATAATCATCACAAGCTGAGAGTATACATATGCATGATTAGAGAAAGTGATTGTTTTATGGTTCTAATCTCTGAAATATAAATGCCACTCCTTTTTGAATACTAGATTTCAACTGTTTGTATTCTTTCTATGATTCTGGAATTTCCTTAATTATAAAAATGGGAAGCCATTAACGAATATTAATTTTAAAATGTGTGTGTGTGTGTGAGAGAGAGAGAGAGATAGATTCAAAATATGTTGATGAGGATTGTTTATTCCCTTGTTCTTTTACTTTACATCATTTTGTATACTTTCAGGCTGTAACTAACATTGTTATTAGGAGGCACTTTAATGCAGAGATAGACCCTGTAAGTGTTCAAGTATTTTATCATATTATTTCTTCGTTTTGTTCTCCAAGCCCCAAATATAAGATGATTGATACTATTTTGAGACGACTGATACTATTTCCATTATAATAAAAGTATGGTGTTAGAGGCATCTGATATATCTTATTCTTGCTTTCCAACTTCCAAGCAGGGACAACAAGAAACTATAAATTTGTAATCCCAAAGCCCAAATTTTGTGGTTTGCTTCAATGATGCATTTTTTTTTATTTTTAAAATTAACAGGCATCCTCTAGATTTATGTGTTTTATTTTCACTCAAGTCAATTTAACTCTTGATCATTGTCTTTTTTATTCATTGATTTCCTTCATTTTCTTTAGCAGTATACCATTTGAAATTATGTATTTTCATCTCTCAGTGCTGTTTCAACAATAGTATAGGATTTGTTGAAGTTGATATAAAATATTGAAAGCATAAATAGGCAGTCAAGCACTCAGCACTCCAATCTCACCTAGCTGAGAAGGGGGATAAAAGAAGAATGTGGTATAATTTTGAATTTAGTCTGCTATGAACTATGAAGTATTATAAGATCATAAGGATGAGCTTCACCCTATTGTTCTTTGATATAATTTTAAGTTCCTTTGAGGTAAGTACTTTTGGGAAGAGATCTAGCCAGAGCAAATAAATTTTATTCCATGATGAAGGGTGGGATTAGCAGACACAAATAATGTGATCACAACACAAAACTATCTTTCACTTAGACTCTTTGAAATAATTTTTGTGGTACTTATATGATTAAAATTAATAATTTCAAATGTTAAGAGTACTAGTGTCATCACAGTTTTAAGTGGCATTACTATATTTGCTACAGGGCATGATTTGTGCCATTGCTGAACTTGAAAAGTGATAGGCAACTATTTGGTATGAATTCATACCAGAAATCTAAAGACCCTATTGTAGGGCTTATGCAACTCTTTCCCAAAACTGTAGAGTGGTCGATGAGGTACTAGCTAGATGTTTATGCCTTATTTCATGTACCTTATGTAATGATTATGGTTCACCAAGGTTGACAACAACTTGCAGTGAATTAGGTTATTGTTCATAATCATATGCAACAGAAGGGAAAGAAGAATTCTTATTCAAACCCTTTGTGAATGTATATTTTGGTGCTGCTTATATTAAATGGTTGTCAAACTTTGGTAACAAGTCACATACATTTCTCATGATTTTATAAACTGTGCACCGGAATGAATACCAGTGGTTACCATGAGTGTTTGTTCTGAAATGTTTGTCACATTGAGGGCATTGCTTGCAGAAAAAAAAGTGAAGAGTTTATTGTAAGGGCATATAAAGGTGGTACAAAGAAGGAAACTCATAAATCAACTTTGCACTTTTGGAAATGTTATCTCAGTTAAAGAAAGTTTTGCTTCCAGGTGGCTCCCCTTTTTCATTATTGATAAATTATTGTTTCTTTGAATTTTTTTGAACTTTCACAAGATCATAGTTTTTGGCATGCATGCTACAACACAGTTTGACAATGCTGTTGAATTGTGATCATTGAATCTCAACTAGTACTAGTGTGATGTTGGAGACAGATAGTATCAATAATAGTGTATTAAATTATGAGTTATATTTTCTGGCTCCAATTGAAATGTGTTACACAGAATGTCTTAATGCTGATACTTCATCCTTGTTCAAAAAATCTGGTGATGAAAGTCTTCCACCATTCAATGTTCCAGCTCCTGATCATTCTCATTCTATAGCTTCATCAGAAAACTCAAAAGGTCACTTCCTTTCCACCTATTCTCTAATTTTAACATGAGGGTGTGATGCCAAATTTCTCCAATAACACTTTCAAGACAGAAAAATAAAAAGGAAAAATGAATAAGCTTCTCCATAAGCTAAAAATAGCATATGCATATTTTGTTGAAGCTCTCTCCTATTAACTTTTTCAAAATCTTATTTTTAACTTATGCATAAACTAGTTTTAACTTGTGGAGAAACTTATTTAGATTTTCCTTCTTATTTTTCTTTGAAGTGTTTCTAGAGAAGTTTATTCAAACAAATCCTAAATTGACAATTGGGACTCATTCTAATATTACTTGACCCTGCTAGACCATCATTATCCAAAGTTACTAATTTAGTGGTGTTTCATTAGTTTGTTTTATATTTTCATGTCTAGACTAGTTAAATCATTCAGTGTTTAAAGTTGGGTATTTAGTTGTGTGTTTGTGTGAGGTTTAGTTTTGTTGCATCTTCTTGACCTGGACATCATACTAGTGGTATGTAAAGCATAAAACATATATAAAGACCAACCTTGCTGAAATAAACCAAGAAACTGATCATTGGTTGATCTATTGTTGGAAAGGATATTGGTTGGTGGTAATTATATTTACTGAAAAGGATCCTTGACCATTGACGTGTTTAATGGTTTAAATCACTTTATAACATGATTAAGTGCTCAAGTGGTTAACAAATCAATTCTCTGACAAGCAAGACTAGTCACAAGTTCTATGTGTTTATTGTTCTGATCATAAAAGCTGAGTGCATCGTTTAAGTAGGAGTAATGAGCACTTGGGGATCGGGTAGTTGCCAACTTAAGGACCAAGTTGAATAGTCATCTACTCATAAATATCCATATCTGTTAACGAGGAAATCAATTACTGTTACTATTTTCTATTATATATTATGTATTTTAGGAATAACAATCAATTTATTTATTGCATATAATTAGACTTCCTACAAATTAGGAATTAGATTTATTTTATCATAAATAATTGAAAATATCTTTGTACAATTTCTTTGGAAGAAGGGAATTATAAAGACATCAAAAGCCAACTTTTTTGACATGGTATCACGAGTCAGGTTTTCTAGACTGTGATTGTCTCTAGGTTCGTTTAGGGCTTGTGCTTCAGTTCGTGCTTCTAGTTCTGGTTTGTGCTTTGATTTGTGCTTCTGGTTCTGGTTCGTGCTTTTGGTTTTGGGTTCAAATTTTTTTTCGTTCTTGTTCATGTCTTCATGGCTATGGAGAATCTCTATATCCGTTTCAACGGCAAAAATTATGCTGCTTGGGAGTTTCAGTTCAAGATTCGTGAAAGGGAAAGGGATGTGGGGTCACATCGACGGGTCTTCTACTGCCCCCACAGACAATGATGCATTGACGGCTTGGGAGACCAAGGATGCACAAATTCTTCCTTGGATTCTTGGTTTCATTGAGCCTCCAATGGTTAATAATCTATGTTCATTTTTGACAGCCAAAGCCATGTGGGATTACTTGAAGAAAATTTAAAATCAAGATAATGCCACAAAACGCTTTCAGCTAGAGCTTGACATTGCGAGTTATAAATAGGGTAATCTTTCCATTCAGGATTATTACTTTGGTTTTCTTAATTTGTGGGCAGAGCATTCAACCGTCTTACATTTTAAGGTTCCTATAGAGTCACTGCCTGCCATTCACATTGTTTACGAGGTTAGTAAATGTGACCAATTTCTCATGAAACTTCGACTAGAATATGAAGTTGCTCGTGCTGCACTATTGAACTGCCATTTGATTCCTTCTCTAGAAGTTTGTGTTGGTGAATTACTTAGGGAGGAACAACACTTACTTACCCAAGGATTTATGTATGATATTTCTGATGTGACGATTGCCTATTCTGCTCAAGGTAAAGGCAAAGATCGTGACATGTGGCATATCCAATGTTTCTCCTGCAAATAGTTCAACCATATTGCTCATAATTGTACTGAGAAATTCAGCAACTACTGCAAGCAACATGGTCATATTATCACTGAGTGCCCCACAAGACCAGCACAACAATGTCCCTTGAAAGCCTTTACTGCCACTGTTGGTTCATCATTTCACTCTTTTGTTCCTATAACCTCCGATAATAGTGTTTTGACTACGAATATGGTGCAACAAGTAGTATTATCCGCTCTTTCTACCTTGGGCATCACAGGTAAGTTTACTACTACTTCTTCCCCTTGATTTGTTGATTCTGGGGCCTCTAATCATATGACTGGATCTCCTAAACATTTGCACAATGTTCACTCTTACAATGGCACCGAAAACATTCAGATTGTGGATGGTAATATTCTTTCTATAGTTGCTGTTGGAGACCTTAATTCTTTCTTTCAAAATGTACTTGTGTCTCCTAGTTTAGCGTCCAATTTAATTTTAGTTGGTCAGTTGGTGGATACTAATTGTAGTGTTCATTTTTCTCAAGATGGTTGCTTGGTGTAGGATTAGGTGTTGAAGAAAGTGATCACAAAGGGGCCTAAGGTGGGGAGATTGTTTCTGCTCTTGTTTACTTCTCCTAGTTTTTCATCCTTTGTTTGTAATAATGTTCCCAACATATTTGTGACTTGGCATATAAAATTGGGACACCCAAACTGTTGTTTTATCGCATTTAATAAAATCTGGTTTGATAGGCAATAAAAATATTATTTCTTCTTCATCCATTCCTTGTTTTGTGTGTAAACTTGCCAAAAGAAAAACTTTACCTTTTCCGTCTTATGCTCATCATGTTGATAAATGCTTTGATATTATTCATAGTGATATTTGGGATGTGTCTTCTATTTTATCTCATGCTCAATACAAATATTTTGTGACGTTTATTGATGACTACAGTTGATATACTTGGGTTTACTTTCTTACATCCAAAGCTAAGGTTTTCACCATGTTTACGAATTTTTTTGCTTATGTTGAGACTCAATTTCACACCAAGATTAAGACCTTGTGCAGTGACTTTGGCAGGGAGTATCTTTCTCATCAATTTCAAGAGTACCTTCAACAAAATGGGATTATCTTTCAACGTTCTTGTCCCTATACACTTCAACAAAATGGCATTGCAGAACAGAAGAATCGCCATTTGCTTGATGTCACTCAGTCCTTATTTCTTGACGGTTCTGTTCCACCTAAATTTTGGATTGAAGCCTTATCAATTGCTATTTTCTGATAACCATCTTTCATCTTAGGTTCTTAGGCTTGATTCTCCTTACTTTCATCTATTCAATGCTCATCCTGATAACCATAATCTCCATCCTTTTGGTTGTGTCTGTTTTGTCTGCATACCACCTCTTAATCGTCATAAACATGGGCCTCAATTTGTCTAATGTGCTTTTCTTGGTTATAGTCCTACTCACAAAGGATTTGTATATTATGATGCTGCTCCTTCTCGCTTTCGCATATCTCAGAATGTGGTTTTCTTTGATCATCCATATTTTTTAGTCTCCTTTTACTTCTAATGGCTTTGTTACCCTTCCCAATTTTTCTAATGGTTCTCCTCCTATAGTATGCTTCAAACCAAGTCATGTTTATGTTCGACGCCGACCTACCCCACCCCTTCGTGATGCTGATTTGCCACCTGAACCCACTTCATTAGCACAACATAGATCACAATGTAGTATTTATCCCCCATATAGGTATGGATTTGGGCCTATTTCTCTTACTCCTACTCTATCTAGCATATCTATTCCTACATGTTATTTATAGGCAGTTAAGGATGCTCGTTGGGTGAAAGCAATGTAAGAGGAGCTCCAAGCCTTACAGGAGAAATTCACACGGGACATTATTCCTTGCCCACCTGGTGTTAAGCCTATTGGATGCAAATGGGTGTATTATGAATGGTCCTTTTAATCATTATAAGGCTTGATTGGTCGCTTTGGGTAACAAACAACAGTATGGGGTGGATTATAAAGAGGAATTTGCTCTAGTGGCAAAAATGACTTCTATACGCACGATTCTATCTTTTGCTTCCTCGCAAGGATGGCCACTCATCAAATGGATGTGAAGAATGCCTTCCTTCATGGTGACCTCATAGAGGATATTTACATGACTCCACCTCAGGGCTTGTTTTCTCCTTCAACTAATGTGTGCAAGCTAAAATGCTCTTTATACGACCTGCGACAAGCTCCTAGGGCATGGTTTGAGAAGTTTTGATCCACTCTTCTTAGATTCTCCTTTGTTCAAAGTCAATATGATTATTCTTTATTCATTCACCATACGACAACTTGTATTGTTCTTCTTCTCATTTATGTTGATGTTATGGTAATTACGGGTTCTGATCATACATCTATCCAACATCTTAAAGAGCAGCTCAAGGCTTCTTTTTCATATGAAAGACCTTGGTCCTCTTCGTTATTTCTTAGGTCTCGAGGTTTTTATGGACTCTAAATGATGGAGGACCATCCTTGAAGACACATGTGGGCCCCATCACTAGGTCCATGGCTAGGAGGGTCGAAGAGGAGGAGGGTGTTCACACACCTAGGGATACTCTCCTCATGATCATAGAGTATTAGTACCCTCCTAAGCCTCATTAGTATAGGGTTTATTTTATTTGCCAATTTTACCCTTGTATTTTGGGGTATTTTAGTCATAGGATTTATTTTCTTTGTGTTTCCTATTTTACCCTTGTATTATGGGGTGCTTTAGATGATTAGGGTTTTTTAATTTGGGCTAGGGTATTACATAGGAGGTGACGCCTAGTTTGGTGAGTTTGGACCTATTTTTGGTGATTAGAAAGGCTTAGGCCCAATGGAGGGCAAAGGTTGCATGGACTTATCATGCACCTAGAAATAGCCAATCTAATCCCATAGATTCCAAACTTGGCCACCAAGTTGCATCTAGGGTTAATTTGGCATTGCATTTGGAGTGCATTTGCCTTGGCATTTTCGGCCATGCACACCCTAAATGCAACTTCTCCTATAAATACCCCACCCCCCACCACTTGTAAATACTTTGGATTATATGATATTGAGTGAGCCTTTTGTGCCTCAAAATCCATCCTTAGTCCCTAGGATAGTTTCGGCTAGCCTCCTCCTATCTCCACCCTTGGAGAGTAGGAAACCTAGAGTGGCCTCCACCTACCTTGGAGTGAGCCAACTTTGAGCACCCAAACACCTCCACCCTAAGTGCTTCCGCCCAAACACCATCATTTCACGCCAACCTCCTTTCCTTCACCATATATCCTTCTTTTGTCCACCTTGTTGAACCTAGATCAAGGGCAAGGCTTCCTCTCCTTCATCTCTACATCATTTCATGGAGAAGGAACCCATCAAGTGGTATCAAGAGCCAAGGTTCTACAAGGGTAACATCTAATCTTTTTGTGTCTTCTTTGAGTCTTCTCTTTGTTATTTTTGCTTTCGGTCACTTTCTTCCTCCTTGCTTTCTTTGTGTGGCCGAATAGCTTTAGGGTTCACACCTTGTCCTTGTGAGCCTTCCATGCCATTTTAGGTTTCCATGTTTTTTAGGGTTGCCATGTTTTTCATTTTTCTTGAGTCTCATATGAAAATACCATGAATATGCTTTTCATTTTTGAATCCACCTAAAAGTTTTGTCTTTGTATGTTTCCTATATTTTGTCCACATAAATTCTATGTATGTGCCAAACACTTTGCATGAAACACATCAACAAAATATGCCATCTTGCATTACATAGTGGGCGTGACATATATGAACCATCTAGGAGTCATTCATGCATGCTATTTAGTCCTAGCATGTTCTAAGTGATTTTGTGATTTCCATGTGTAAACATTTCCTTGCACATGCATAACCGCCCACTCTCCCTTGCATTCTCACTTGATTTGGTTGTCTTTCTATGCCAAAAGAAACCCTAAAAGAATCTAAGAGGTGTGATGAAATTTGGTGCATAACAACTTGTGCTAAAAAGAACAAAACCAATTCCACTCAAAAATATTCCCTAAGGACCTCTAAATTCACGCCACTTGTCCTACTCTTTCTCTTCTAAAATTTGACCTAAATTTACCACCCACAAGTGCAAAACCTAAGCAACATTGGACTAGACATTGAAAAAAAAATTGGACCCAAGGACTATTAAACAAAAGTTGACGTGAGAAATAGAACAAAAAAAAAAGGGTATCAAAAAAAAAAAAAAAAAAAGTTTGGACCAAAAAGGACTTGTTGCTAGACTTGTGGACTTGGACCTTTACCTTTGCTTTGGAGTTGGACTTGTGACCTTTTTGACCTTATTTTGGGACTTTAATTTTGGCTGGACCGAAACATATAAAGGACTTAATCAAGTGGACTAAACACTAACCTAATTCTAATGCCTTTCTAGGATTATTCTTTGTGTGCTTCCTTTCTTTGATTGAGTCTTAATTTTTTTGCTTGTCTTTCTTGGCCTCTTTTGTTTTGTCATCTTAAATTCTCTTTGAGTTTAGCCTTTCTTAATTGTGCTTTTCAGTTTTTATTTCTTGGACTCTTGCTTTGGGTTGGTTTTAATTTCATTGTAGGTCAAAACCACTCTAGTCAATTTTCACACCTTTGGTGGATTTGAGTGGAGGGGTGAACCGAATCCAAGCCTAGCCTTTGGAGGGACTTACACCACACATAAAGGAGTGAACAAACACTTGGAGAGGTCTAACACGTTTGTTCATTGTGAAGGAACCCATTTGGAGGAGTTTGAAGACTTGAATCTTTGTTTTACTTGATTTTTGCTTAAATTTTTCTCTCTCGGCCTCTTTGTGTTTTTTTTGGCCTTAGCTTCTTATTTTGGTTTGTAATTTGGCCATTATTAAACCTCTTCTACTTGGTTTTAGTTCGTGTAGTTGAAGGTGATTTGAAAACCTTCACCTAGGACCTCGACTAGAACATGTTTTAAGTGCTTTCCTTTTGCATGTTTTAAAGCTTTTAGTAGTATAATTGCTTAGGACTTTATCTTTGTGCAATTACGTTTAGAAGGCTTGTTTTGCCTACTAGGGGTAACGTGCACACACTCACCTTTGATTGTGCCAATTCGTTTTTGTAAGAAAAGTAGCAAAAGGCTTAGTGATTTTTACTTGATAGGGCTTGGTTATTAAGTGATTCATTGTAGTCCACCTCCCCTTGAAAGTTCACTTTGTGCACTTAGGCCTTTCCTACCTATCTTGCACCTTGAAAACCTTTTTGTGAAAACCTTTTTCACTCACTCTTTGTGAAAGCCTTTTTCAATCCCTTTTTGAAAACAATTTGTGAAAACCTTTTCTTGATCAAAGATGAGTGATCATTCTAGTGTCCATGGTCATAATTCTCGTAGTACTAGGTCTAGTGTTAGGGATGAACTTAGGGAATTGAAAGAGTACCTAAGAAAAAAAGAAGAGGAAAATATAAAAAGAGAAGAAGAATTAAGAAGAAAAGAAAAAGAGTTGGAAAAGAATAATGATGAAATAAAAAGATTGCTAGAAAGATTAGTTGTGGGAGGAGAGGCTAGTGGTTCAAGACCAAAAGTCACTTCTCCTCAACCCTCAAGAGGTAAGGGGCATATGTATGCAAGTGATCATGAGGAGGAAAGGCATCACACCCAACCTCTAAGTGATACCTTCATTAGTAGCCATCACAATGATGGTTACTATCAAAGACCCCCAAGGCATCATAGAAATAGGGAGTCTTCCAATAGGGAACCCAACATCAATCTTCCCTCATTTCATGGCAAAGATAATGTTGAAACTTATCTAGATTGGGAAATGAAAGTGGAGCAACTTTTCTCTTGCCATGGAATAAGTGAGGATAGAAAGGTTTCTTTAGCAACCCTTAGCTTCCAAGGGTATGCTATGTATTGGTGGACCTCCTTAGAAAAAGAAAAAAGAATAAACCATGAGCCTCCAATTCAATATTGGAATGAGCTCCGTAGTGCCTTAAGAAGGAGGCATATTCCTCCATACTATGACCGAGAGCTTATGGATAAGCTTCAAAGATTAAAACAAGGGTCCTCTAGTGTGGAAGAATATAGGCAATCTATGGAGTTACTCATGATGAGGGCTGGGATAAGGGAAGAAGAGAGGACCACCATCTCAAGATTCCAAAGTGGTCTTAACCTTGAAATAAGGGACAAAGTTGAGCTCTTACCATATAGAGATTTGAATGAGCTTGTTCAACTTTGTTCTAGAGTGGAGCACCAACTCAAAAGAAAAACTTTTAGAAAAGACTCCACTCCATCTTATTCCAAGAGCTTCAAGAAGGAGGGCCCCTCTTCCAATCCTTTCCCTAAAGAAAAAGAAAAAGAAACCTCTCAAAAGACAACTTCCAAAGACACTAAGACAAGTGACATCAAGTGCTTTAAATGCCTTGGTCGAGGGCACATTGCCTCTCAATGCCCAACAAAGAAAACCATGATTTTAAAGGGCCAAGACCACTATAGTAGCCTTGATGAAGCTACTTCTTCACCTTCAAGTGATGAAGAAAACTTAGAGTCCGAGGAAGAAACTCACCCTTGTGAAGGAGACTTGTTAATGGTTAGAAGGCTTCTTGGAAACCAATCTAGTACCCTAGACCAATCCCAAAGAGAGAACTTGTTTCATACAAGGTGCAAGGTTTTAGAAAACACTTGTTCTCTTATTGTGGATAGTGGATCTAGTTGCAATTGTTGTAGTACTAGATTGGTGGATAAGTTATCCTTAACTACGATGCCTCACCCAAAGCCTTACAAATTACAATGGATCAATGAGGAGGGAGGTATTGAAGTTAATCAACAAGTGAATATACCTATCTCCATTGGCAAATACCAAGATGAAATTTTATGTGATATAGTGCCATTGGATGCTAGTCATATTCTACTTGGGAGGCCTTGGCAATTTGATAGAAAAACTATTCATGATGGCCTAACCAACAAAATAAGTTTCCATCACTTAGGTAAAAAGATTGTGTTGTGTCCTTTATCACCTTTTCAAGTGAATGAGGACCAACTCAAGATGAAAATCAAAAGAGAGGAAGAAGGAAAAAAAAGTAAAAAGCCAAAGAAAGAAAAAAAAAGACCTTTCCCTTAAGAATAAAGAAGGGAAAGAGGAGGTGCCAAGTTTAGAGGAAAGTGTCCCCTCTAAAGAAGTTGTTCATAAAAGTGTTTTATCCCTTAAAAATGATATCAAAAACACACTTTTGATTGAACAACCTTTGTACCTTCTCTATTTCAAAGAGACACTTGCTGCCACTAGTCATGAGCTTGAGTCTCTACCTCAAGAGGTTCAAAAACTTTTAAAGGAGTTTGATGATCTATTTCCTCAAGAAGTCCCTAGTGGACTTCCACCTTTAAGAGGAATAGAACACCAAATAGACCTCATACCGGGTTCTAGTCTTCCTAATAGGCCCGCCTATAGGACTAACCCACAAGAGACCAAAGAGATAGAAGCTCAAGTTGATGACTTGTTGAAGAAGGGTTGGGTTCAAAAGAGCCTTAGCCCTTGTGTCGTCCCCGTTCTTTTGGTGCCTAAGAAAGATGGCAAATGGAGGATGTGCACAGATTGTAGGGCCATCAATAACATTACAATAAAGTATAGGCACCCAATTCCTAGGTTAGATGATATGTTAGATGAATTACATGGGGCCATCATATTTTCCAAGATTGACCTTAAAAGTGGTTATCATCAAATTCGAATCAAAGAAGGTGATGAGTGGAAAACTGCTTTTAAGACCAAATTTGGCTTATATGAGTGGTTAGTGATGCCTTTTGGCCTCACTAATTCCCCTAGTACTTTCATGCGCCTAATGAATCATATTCTTAGGGATTGCATAGGTAAATTTGTGGTTGTCTACTTTGATGACATCCTTGTGTATAGTAAGACCTTAGATGAACATCTTGGACATCTAAGGCAAGTCCTAATAATTCTTAGAGTCAACCACCTCTATGCCAACCTTGAAAAATGCACTTTTTGTCAAGAACAAGTTAAATTTTTGGGCTTCATTGTTGGCAAAGAGGGAGTGCAAGTTGACTCCGAGAAAATAAAGGCTATCCAAGAATGGCCCACCCCAAAAAGTGTTGGAGAAGTTAGAAGTTTTCATGGCCTAGCTAGCTTCTATAGAAGATTTGTAAAAGACTTCTCCACACTTGCATCCCCTCTTAATGAGCTTGTTAAGAAGGATGTACCCTTCCTTTGGGGTGAAGCCCAAGAAAAAGCATTTAAAAACCTAAAAGAGAAACTCACCAATGCACCCATTCTAGCTCTACCAAATTTTGATCAAACCTTTGAGCTAGAATGTGATGCATCCGGTTTAGGCATAGGTGCTGTGTTACTTCAAGGAGGTCACCCCATTGCTTACTTTAGTGAAAAACTTTATGGGGCCACCTTGAATTATCCCACCTATGACAAAGAACTCTATGCCCTCATAAGAGCTCTCCAAGTTTGGGAGCACTACTTGGTGACTAAAGAATTTGTTATTCACACCGACCATGAGTCACTCAAGTATCTTAGAGGGCAAGGAAAGTTGAATGAAAGGCATGCAAAGTGGGTGGAATATCTTGAACAATTCCCCTACATCATCAAATATAAGAAGGTAAAGAGCAATGTGGTAGCCGATGCCCTTTCAAGGAGGCACACCTTGCTCTCCACCTTAGGAACTCAAATACTTGGCTTTGATGATGTAAAGGAATTGTATGAGCTTGATTTAGACTTCCAAGCCACTTATGCCAAATGTCTCCAAAAGCCTTTTGATGGATTCTATCTTTTTGAGGGGTATCTTTTTAGAATGGGCAAACTTTGCATACCCCAAGGATCCATTAGAAATCTTTTGGTCAAAGAAAGTCATGAAGGAGGTCTCATGGGCCATTTTGGGGTTGATAAAACCCTAAGTTTCTTGAAAGCTAAATTTTATTGGCCACACATGAGAATAGATGTCCAAAGGCATTGCTCCAAATGCATTACTTGTTTAAAGGCTAAATCAAGAGTAATGCCTCATGGACTCTATACCCCCCTTCCTATAGCTAGCTCCCCTTGGGTAGATATTAGCATGGACTTTGTGCTTGGTCTTCCAAGAACTCAAAGGGGATTCGACTCCATCTTTGTGGTAGTGGACCGTTTTAGCAAAATGGCTCATTTTATACCATGCCACAAAGTGGATGATGCTAGCTATATAGCTAAACTTTTCTTCAAAGAAGTGGTCCGTTTGCATGGTCTACCCAAAACAATTGTGTCCGATAGGGATGCCAAGTTCCTTAGTCATTTTTGGAAAGTTTTATGGGAAAAACTAGGAACTAAGCTCCTCTATTCTACTACTTGTCATCCTCAAACCGATGGCCAAACCGAAGTAGTAAATAGATCTCTATCCACTTTGTTGAGGGTACTCCTCAAAGGAAATAAGAAAACTTGGGATGATTGTCTACCCCATATAGAATTTGCATACAATAGAGTAGTCCATAAGACTACTAATCTTTCCCCCTTTGAAGTTGTCTATGGCTTTAACCCAATCACTCCTCTTGATCTTTTGCCCCTCCCTAATACCCCTTCCTTGTTTCACAAAGAAGGAGTATCTAGGGCAGATTTCATTAAGAAATACCATGAAAAGATCAAGAGTCAAATTGAACAACAAACTCAAAAATATGCCAAATACAACAACAAAGGAAGAAAGAAAATCACTTTTGAAGTAGGGGATTGGGTTTGGCTTCATTTGAGGAAGGATAGATTTCCTACTCAAAGGATGTCCAAACTAAACCCTAGGGGAGATGGACCATTCCAAGTTCTTCACAAAATAAATGACAATGCATATATATTAGACCTTCCTTCTGAATATGGCACTAGCTCATCTTTTAATGTTTGTGATCTCACACCATTTTTAGGAGCTGAGGAGTTGGATGAAGAAATTAATCTGAGGACAGATGCTTCTCAAGAAGGAGGGGATGATGGAGGACCATCCTTGAAGACACATGTGGGCCCCATCACTAGGTCCATGGCTAGGAGGGTCGAAGAGGAGGAGGGTGTTCACACACCTAGGGATACTCTCCTCATGATCATAGAGTATTAGTACCCTCCTAAGCCTCATTAGTATATGGTTTATTTTATTTGCCAATTTTACCCTTGTATTTTGGGGTATTTTAGTCATAGGATTTATTTTCTTTGTATTTCCTATTTTACCCTTGTATTATGGGGTGCTTTAGATGATTAGGGTTTTTTAATTTGGGCTAGGGTATTACATAGGAGGTGACGCCTAGTTTGGTGAGTTTGGACCTATTTTTGGTGATTAGAAAGGCTTAGGCCCAATGGAGGGCAAAGGTTGCATGGACTTATCATGCACCTAGAAATAGCCAATCTAATCCCATAGATTCCAAACTTGGCCACCAAGTTGCATCTAGGGTTAATTTGGCATTGCATTTGGAGTGCATTTGCCTTGGCATTTTCGGCCATGCACACCCTAAATGCAACCCTAAATGCAACTTCTCCTATAAATACCCCACCCCCCACCACTTGTAAATACTTTGGATTATATGATATTGAGTGAGCCTTTTGTGCCTCAAAATCCATCCTTAGTCCCTAGGATAGTTTCGGCTAGCCTCCTCCTATCTCCACCCTTGGAGAGTAGGAAACCTAGAGTGGCCTCCACCTACCTTGGAGTGAGCCAACTTTGAGCACCCAAACACCTCCACCCTAAGTGCTTCCGCCCAAACACCATCATTTCACGCCAACCTCCTTTCCTTCACCATATATCCTTCTTTTGTCCACCTTGTTGAACCTAGATCAAGGGCAAGGCTTCCTCTCCTTCATCTCTACATCATTTCATGGAGAAGGAACCCATCACTAAAGGTATCTTTCTCCATCAACATAAGTATGTTGAAGACTTGATTTCTCTTGTGGGTTTGCACTCTACTACATTGGTGGATACTTATCTTGAGATTAATGTCAAATATCACTGTGATGAGGGTGATCTTCTATCGGATGCTTTACTATATTGATGGTTGGTAGGTAGTCTTAATTATTTGATTATCACCTGCCCTGACATTGCTTTTGCAGTTCAATAGGTGAGTCAATTTATGCATACTCCACGTCATCATCATTTAGCTACTGTTTGTCGAATTATTTTTTATTTGAAAGGTTACCTTTATGCGTAATCTTTTATATCCTAACGGCTCCCCAATTACCTTGGTGGGATATAATGATGTTGATTAGGATAGTTTGTTCTGATACCCAGAGATCAGTCACTGGTTATTGTATGTTCCTTGCGCCTGCATTGATTTCTTGGAAAAGTAAAAAATAGTCTCATGTCTCTAAGTCCTCCACCGAATATGAGTATCGAGCTATGTCAACAACTTGTTATGAAATATTTGGCTTCCTAGTCTTTTGGTTGAGCTTGGATTCCATCAAACAAATGCAACACCTCTCCATGCTGACAACACTAGTGCCATTCAAATTGCTGCCAATTCAACCTTTCATGAGCTCACTAAGCATATTGAAGTGGATTGTCATTCTATTTAAGAAGCTTTGGAAAATCATGTTATCTTCCTTCCTTATGTCACCTCATAACTTTAGCTTGTAGACATATTTACCAAGACGGTTTCTTGTCCACGACATCAATTTCTTGTTCACAAATTGATGCTTCTTGATTAGCCGCATCAATTTTAGGGGGGATGTTAATGAGGAAATCAATTACTGTTACTATTTCCTATTATATATTATAGGAATAACAATCAATTTATCTATTGCATATAATTAGACTTTCTACAAATTAGGAATTAGATTTATTCTATCTAAATAATTAAAAATATCTTTATACTATTTATTTGGAAGAAGGGAATTAGTGATGGAATAACACTAAGGCCGAGAAGACCAAGAGGTGATATATTAAAGGAGGCAAAAGGAATGGGTTAGTAAGGCCACTTTTGGACCTTAGCCCCTAAGTTCTTATTAGCATAGCATTTATTTTTATTCCTATTTTACCCTTGTACTTTGGGGTATTTTAGTCATAGAATTTATTTTACTTGTATTTCCAATTTTACCCTTGTATTTTGGGGTGTTTAGGACTTAGAATTTATTTTCTTTTGTATTTCCCATTTTACCCTTGTATTATGGGGTGCTCTAGATTATTAGGGTTTTTAATTTTGGGCTAGGGTGTTAATTAGGGGTGACACATTTTTGGTGCTTATTGGGTCTATTTTTGGTGTTAGAAAGGCTTAGGCCCAAGTGGAGGGCAAAGGTTGCATGGTCTTATCATGCACCTAGATATAGCCAATCTAAACCCAAAGATTCCATCCTTGGCCACCAAGTTGCATCTAGGGTTCATTTTCATTTCATTTGGAATGCATTTGCCTACTCCAAATGCAACCCTAGATGCCTCCCCCCTATAAATACCCTAGGCTATGCATCATGTAAATACTTTGGATATTGAATATAAAGAGAGCCTTTTGTGCCTTTATATCCTTCCTTAGTCACCCTTGGCTAATTCGGCCACCTCCCTCCCATCTTCACCTTGAGAGAAACAACCCTAGAAGTGGCCTTCATCATCATGAAGTGAGCCAACCCTAGAGTACCCCTCTCAAACCTTTCATCAAACACTTCACCCACACTTTCCATTTTTATCCATTCCACAATATTCCTTCTCTAAACAAGACGCCACCTTTGAAGAACTTGATCCAAGGAGTCAAGGTGTCCTCACATTGATCAACCAATCCATCAATGCTAGTTAGGATGCCATCAAGTGGTATCTAGAGCCTTGGTTCTTCAAGGGTAACACTTTCTTTGTCTCTAAATATTTTCGGTCATGTCATGTCTTCCTTGAATGTCTTATAAGTGTGCTTAAATGAATCATCATAATTGCCATATTTTGATGATCCATAAATCTCCTTTCTTGTGTTGATTCATACCATATCTTCCTTGTGAATCATCTTGGCATTTTAGGCTTTCTTATTTAGGTTCTTGTCTTTTTCTTTAAATTTTTGAGTTGCTGGAAATTTTGGGCTGCATGCTATATTAATGTTTTTTACTTTTTTAATCCATCCGGTTTTGTCATAAGCTTGTCTCTTTGAACTACCTTGAAAGAAATTCCAAGTTTTTTATGCTTAGCCTTTGAAATGAACAAAAAATGACATGCATGCCACTTGTTTGATGAAATGGCTGTGAGTCCTTGATGTGCTTTAGAGAGTCAATCATGCATGCTAATTAGTTCTAGCATGTTCTACATTCCTAAAATATCATGTGTGATTAATTTCTTTGCACATACTTGCTTTAAAATTTTTGGCCACTTTGTGTAATCCTTGGTTCACTTGATATGCCTATGTTTTGTTTGATGTTTTGAGTATGAAAATAACTTTTATGTGCATATTTTTGCTGCTGGACATTGCACATTAAACCTTAAGAAAACACTCAAAACTTGTCTCATTAAGCCATCATAAGTCACTAAAAAGGATACTCCAAATATTTGCTAACCAAACCAACAAACACAAGTGTAAAACCCAAGCAAAGGAAAGGTATAAACATTCAAAAAAAAAAGAAGAAGAAAAAAAGAGAGTGGCTGGACTTTTGGGACAATAAAACCGCACCTTAGCCAAGTATAAAAAGGAACAAAATCAAAAGAATCAAAGACAAAAGAAAAAGGGAACCTTTGCTAGACTTGTGGAGTTTTGGACCAAATTTTCATACCTTGGCACTTGGAGTTATTCTTGGACTTTTGGACAATGCTTATTGACTTTATGAGACATTTAATCAAACACATTAAGTGCATTACTTTCTTTTAAGCCTATTTGATAAATTCTATTCTAGTGCCATTCTAGGAATTACTCTTTTGTGTGCTTGCCTTTTGTTCATGTGCCTTAATTTTAGTTTTTGAGTCTTTCTTTCTACTCTTAAGTTTGTCTCAACAAATCCACTTGAGTTTAGCCTTTTTAATTGTGCCTTTTTAGTTTTTCTTTCTTGGCCTCTTGTACTCTTGGGTTTTGGTTTCTTCTTGACCTAGGTGAGGAAAGCTTCTATACACCACACACTTTCTTGGTGGATTGAGTGGAGGGGCTGTCCGATTTGAGTTCAAGGAGCTTTGGAGGATCACACCAAATTAAAGAGTGCAAAAACCATTAAAAGGCTAACCTTGGGTGTTCATTGTGAAGGGGTGGAGAATTGAAGACTTGGAGACTTCCTTTTTTTTTCTACTTATTTCTTTCTTGTTAAATTTCGGCCTCTTGTGTTTTTGGCCTTGGTTTCATTCATTTTTGGTTTGTAATTGGCCATTTTTAAACCTCTTCAACTTGGTTTTAGTTCGTGTAGTTGAAGGTGATTTGAAAACCTTCACCTAGGACCTCGACTAGAATATGTTTTAAGTGCTTTTCTTTTGCATGCTTTATAGTTTTTGGTAGTATACTTGTTAGGATTTTTTTTATCTTTGCTCCAATTTACGTTTAGAAGGCCTTTGCCTACTAGGGGTAACGTGCACACACACACCTTATTGTTGTGCCAACTTGTTTTTGTGAGAAAAGTGGAAAGGGCTTTGTGATTTTTACTTGAAAAAGGCTTGGTTATTAAGTGATTCTTTGTAGTCCACCTCCCTTTGAAAGTTCATTTTGTACACTTAAGCCTTTTCCTACCTATCTTGCACTTTGAAAACTTTTTTGTGAAAACCTTTTATCACTCACTCTTTGTGAAAACCTTTTTCAAACCTTTTTGAAAACAAACATTTGTGAAAACCTTTTCCTTGATCAAAGATGAGTGATCATTCTCGTGTCCATGGTCATAATTCTTGTAGTTCTAAGTCTAGTGTTAGGGATGAACTTAGGCAACTAAAGAAGTACCTAAGAAAAAAAGAAGAGGAAAATTTAATAAGAGAGGAAGAGATAAGAAGAAAAGAAAAAGAGTTTGAAAAGAATAATGAGGAAATAAGAAATTTACTTGCAAAGTTGGTAGAAACTAGTGGATCCAAACCTAGGATTGTTCCAACTAGATCTCAAAAAGAAGTTAGAGTCCCTAGGAACATGCATGAGGAAGAAAATACAAAAAGAGAGGAAGAACTTAGAAGAAAAGAGAAAGAAAAGAAAATAGAAAAGAAAGAAAAAATGAAGAAAAGTATAGAGAAAGTTCAAGAGTGGCTAGAAAATGAAACACAACCAACACTCTTAGAGAAGAGTAAGGAGGATAATGTTTCCTCTAAAGGGCTTATGCTTAAAGAGAGTCACTTTTCCATTGAAAATGATTTAGAAAAGACTCTCTTCATTCATCAAGACCTTAACTCTTTCTCTCACGTTGCCACTAGTCATGAAGTGGAGATTCAAAAACAAATCCTTTTTAAAGAAAAAGAATCTCAACTTCAAGATTTAGTGAAGAAGAAGTGGACTTCACTTAGTCCCACTTCTTGTGCTACTTCCTTGGTGGTGCCCAAGGAAGATAAGCCTTCTTTCTTTAAGACTCCTTCTACTTTAGTTTTCTTCATAAAGCACCCAACTCTTGGTTTGTATGGTTTGTTGGATACATCTCGTGGTGTTGTATCTTCTAATTTTGATCTTGAGGGAAGCTCAAACTTATTTCAACTTAACTTGGTTACTTCCCTACAAGACAAACTTAGATTATATGAGTTTTCTAAACTCCTCTTGACACCTTTTTCTCATATGTATCTAACAAATAATGCAATACAAAGTTGTTTAGGTAATTGTTTAGTTAAGTTTTCTTTATTTTCTAGTATATACCTAGGTCACTACATTGGGTACCTACAACAAGATATTTTAGTTTTTAGGACTAATGCATTAGTGTGCTATAGTTTTAGTCTTTTTACCTTTTTAGGTTTTGTTTATACATCTAGACTTCACTATGGGGAGGATCCTATCTTTCGCATTAGAGAGTCTAGTCCTTTTAATTTAGACAATTTTTTTCGCATTTTTAGTAGAACTCCTCTTAGGTTACACTTTCCATTTCTATCATATACCATTACCTCTAATGCTTATTTTTATGTTTTTGTTGGCCATGATGCCCACCGTGAGGGACCTCTTGATTTGAGGTCAAATCCTTTTCAAGAGGGAGGGAATGATGGAATAACACTAAGGCCGAGAAGACCAAGAGGTGATATATTAAAGGAGGCAAAAGGAATGGGTTAGTAAGGCCACTTTTGGACCTTAGCCCCTAAGTTCTTATTAGCATAGCATTTATTTTTATTCCTATTTTACCCTTGTACTTTGGGGTATTTTAGTCATAGAATTTATTTTACTTGTATTTCCAATTTTACCCTTGTATTTTGGGGTGTTTAGGACTTAGAATTTATTTTCTTTTGTATTTCCCATTTTACCCTTGTATTATGGGGTGCTCTAGATTATTAGGGTTTTTAATTTTGGGCTAGGGTGTTAATTAGGGGTGACACATTTTTGGTGCTTATTGGGTCTATTTTTGGTGTTAGAAAGGCTTAGGCCCAAGTGGAGGGCAAAGGTTGCATGGTCTTATCATGCACCTAGATATAGCCAATCTAAACCCAAAGATTCCATCCTTGGCCACCAAGTTGCATCTAGGGTTCATTTTCATTTCATTTGGAATGCATTTGCCTACTCCAAATGCAACCCTAGATGCCTCCCCCCTATAAATACCCTAGGCTATGCATCATGTAAATACTTTGGATATTGAATATAAAGAGAGCCTTTTGTGCCTTTATATCCTTCCTTAGTCACCCTTGGCTAATTCGGCCACCTCCCTCCCATCTTCACCTTGAGAGAAACAACCCTAGAAGTGGCCTTCATCATCATGAAGTGAGCCAACCCTAGAGTACCCCTCTCAAACCTTTCATCAAACACTTCACCCACACTTTCCATTTTTATCCATTCCACAATATTCCTTCTCTAAACAAGACGCCACCTTTGAAGAACTTGATCCAAGGAGTCAAGGTGTCCTCACATTGATCAACCAATCCATCAATGCTAGTTAGGATGCCATCAATTAGAAAGGCATCAAAAGCGAACTTTTATGACAATATCATCCTAATAAATTGAAAGAAAAGAACCCTACACAATTTTATTATTATCTAGTGTGCGTTTGGATTAGCTAATTTTGGGTAAGAATGATTTTTTTTCCAGCTTCCTGAAAGATCTCTTAAGAAAAAAAATTATTTTTGATAATTTAAGCTAAACCATGCCTAAACTATATATTACAAAATAACCTTTTGACAAAATTTTTAAAACATGCAAACTGATTAATGCTTTAACTTACTACACTAACAAATGATGTACACATAGAAGAATGTAGCTTTGAATTCATACTTTTAATACTAACAAATTGGATTTTATACAGTTTTTTTTCCAATCCACCAGATGAAGTTACAAGTTTATAAGTTTTGATAAGGTTTTAAATCCAAAGCAGCCAAAAAATGAGACACATATTCGGGCATACACCAAGGTCCCTAAGCCTTAGTCCCCTAGGTGGGAAGTATTGTTAACAATAATAATTAGTTATGGGGTGCGGGGTGGGGATAAAAAGGGGATTTGGTTATGTGAAGTAGGTGAGATAGTAGTAGTGGGCATTTTATTATGACTATTGGAGCCGAGAGTATTTTCTGGCTTGGAAGTTGTTATGCATGACTATATTCTATAGTCGGGCAAATGCTGGAACCATTAGACTTTGTTTGGAAGACAAGGTGTTATATCATGTGATGAACTTGAAGTCTTAAAGAGGTATGAAAGAAATTGGAGAATTAGTATATGTTCACGTTTCTATTGAACAAGCTGTATCTAATGCAAAGGCTATCTGAGATGAGCTTATATGATAGTTCTGATTTACGACAACACTTCCATATACAGTAAATATTTTCTTTCTTTTTGTTGACTTATTCATAAGGATTCGAGTTCCCATCAAGTTTTTACTAATTTATTAATTGAATGGTTAGGGTTTGATTACTTGGTATATACTTCAGCAAGGAAGAATACAAAATTGAATCATGAATATTTTTAGTAGGAAAATTTTGTAAGTTGCAAATATCCTTTTCCAAAGCCAATGTTGGATTTTCTATCTTATAATAGAAATGGTGACCCTAGGCAATAGGCATGGAGTTCCACTATATGGTGGGCTATGGGGAGGGTAAGATGTACCTTTCCACAAAAGTGAAGAGGTTGTTTCTACATGTATAATTCACATCAAAAGGTAGCAACCTTAGGTTGTGCTAAGGATCATCCTAGATTTCAATTTAGTTTATTAAGCAGAAACATAAATGCTTCAAGTAATATTTCTAAGGAGTTTACTTTTTGCGTGATGAAACTAGGTTGAAGATGAATTGATGAATTTTTCCAACAAGCTTCATTTGTGCTCCTTATCTTCTTCCATGGTTGAATCAAGCTCAAGATGAACAAAAATGGTGTAGGAGGGATAAGAATGGATGCATCACTTCTTGAGAAAAGATAAGTAAGAGTGTTGAACTTGTCACAAGAAAGAAACCCTTAATGAAAGTTCTTAAGGAGAAGTATCCCTAAGAGAGAAAACTCAAATGTATATCACATATCTAAAGTGACCAAATCATACAAGGAAAGTCCTATATATAGGATTTAGTAGCTTGTGGTGCAAGTTACTCCAACCTAGGTTAAAAATAACCTAAGTTAACTTGAACTCAAGACAACTAACAATGATAGCCTCACTAGGGGATGTTTATTAGGATTTTGTCAAAGTGTTACAACTGACAATGATAATCTCTCATTACCAATAAAGGTTTAACCACCACAAAAATCCTGGTATATAGACTCACATTATCCTTCAAAACAAAACATGAATGCATGAATTCAATACACTAAAACAACAAAATAATATACAATGCTAAATTCCTGGAGTGTCAGTTCGCAATACTGAACTTATTCACTATATCTCATTATAGTACTTATAATATGTACATATTATCACACTCCAACATTTCAATGTATTATCACATCTCAATATATTACTCATAGCAACTCAACACATTGTATATCAACTCAACACATTGTATATCAACATAATTCGCAGACATTCATCACATACTATAAAATTTATCGTTATAACATCATTAACATGATATCTAAATCATAACAACATCATCATCGAACCTTATATATCATCACACCTTCATAATTACTATTACTCAATTTAATACCTCCATCCTTAGTTTTAAAAACCGGATCGATCGTCAAATCAGTTAGGGTATTGGATCAGTGGGTCAAAGGTTGAATTGGTGGGTCACTAATTAAGTTGCATGACTCGATTTTTATTAATTTTTTTAAAAAAATATTCATGTCAAATATATTTTATACTTATGAATTTCAATAAAAATTCATATCCTATTTTAAATTTCAATTTCCATCTTATTTAAAATTATTTTTATTTTTATTTTATATAAAGAAATACATAAAAAAATTACATATTAAACTGTATATTAATACAAATTAAAAATATAAATAATATGTACATATATAATATGCTTGCAATTTATATCACAAAATAATATATGTAATATATACATAAATATTATATTATTAAATATATATTTTAAAATTAATAATATATTATAAAAGTTATTTAAGTTGCATATATTACAGATAAATACATTAGAATAAGTAATTATTCTTATGTTTAATAAGACTCTTTGCTCTTCCATTAACAAATTCAATTCTTATTGTTATTTTTGTAGTTTATGGTTCCTTAAAAAAAAAAAAAATTTTGTGGTCGAACCGGATTGACCCACCGGTTCACTGGTCGAACCGAAAAATTGATCGGTTTAATCCGGTTTGAAACGGGTTAAATGCATAACCGATCCAACTTAAGATTCGGACCGGCTTGACCATCAATTCCCGGTTCAACCAGCCGGTTTGATCTGGTTTTTGAAACATTGCCTCCATCTTATTATAATTCTACTAATGACATCATTAATGGTTGTTAAGTTAGACGAAGACGAAAGCAATTCTCAACAAAGTTTTGAATGAGACAAATATAATACATGTTGTTATTACTAACAAGTGTGTTAGTGTTTCAGGTATAAGTACAGGTAAGTTGAAGAATAGATAATATACATCTATACTAGAATCAAGAGATATGAGTCAAACATTAGATAAAGGCTGAGCAAACGAAGGGAACACATCATATGAAGACAGTCACAAACATAGACAAAAACCAAGAATGCTGGATTGCGTCTGAAGTCACAAAGGGAAGAACTACTCAGCATCCACACTCTTAGAAGAACACATGAAGTCATCAAAATAGAAGAAGGGAGAAAGGAAAAATGGACTAGTGCTTATTCACAAATCAAAGCCGCATGTGTCAGAGCAAGTACACCTACCAGCCAAAAAAGGACAACACCTCTACAAAAATAGTATCAAGGAAGTACATAGACATCTTAATATCAGTCACAGATGCAAACTAATGGTACAAAAGATCTCGAGAAGCGCAGATTCAGCAAGCAAACATTAAATGCAAAGTCAGAAGCATTAAATGTCACAATCCATGAAGATTGTACAAACCAGATGAAAGAATCAGATGATGGCTAATCAAGCATAAGAACGAAGTCTGCTCACAAATAGAAGAGGACTACCATCAGAATGAGACATTGAAGTATCAAACAAAGCCTATGAGGAATAGTCAAGGCAAGACACGAGCCAGACAAGCCGAGACAGATAAAGCACGTGATGTAGGAAACCAAGCGTCAAGAGATGAGTAGTTGGAACATGAATATGCACTAGATGATCACAAAATATCCAGACAAAGTTGTGTCAAGTGCAACTGCTCTAAAGCACAGATCAGATGTGGCATATGTCTATAAACAGAAGAAAGTCGATCGTACATCAAGACCAAGAGCAACATAGACTAAAAGATACTCTGGATAAAGACAAGTCTGTCTACAATACTGACCAGACCATATAAGATGCCAAAGCATCAACATCAAATACTCAGATGAAGAAAAGGCAAGATACGTATGAGATTAACAGACACAGACGAAGACTGCCGCACAAACACTTATCAAATCTCAAAAGACTACTCAGAGCATCGTCCATGATCACACAAAAGCCCTCAACGTAAAATGCGTGATCTAAATGACGGACAAAGGAGAAGAGAAGCACACAAAAGCAGAACATGCATGAGTCAGAAAAAAGTGTATTACTTTTTCAGAAAAGGACAACGGCTATATTGTTGCATGACCAGAAAAAGACAAATAATTTCTAGGTCTTAAATAAAGTCAAACACTGCAGCAACATGATAGAGAAGAATACACACAATGTCTAAGAACCGGAAGCAACATTTAATGCAAGACCAAATGCATTAAATGAAAGGATCAAACTAGTCATGAACAACTATATTAGCTTCAAGGGACATATGCAATAGACAAATTTAACAGGCCTATAAGTATGCAATAACATCAAACCGAAAAATGAGTGCAAGAAGCAATGAAGGGATAATCATAGGCTTTGCCCTGAGCTTTTTGATTAGAAGAAAAAAAGTGATATCAAGCCCACGAGACAGAGACTAGAGATGAGCATACATAGTCATATGTACAATGTAATATTGTATTTATATCTCTGTAAACTAAAGTGTTCGAAATGTCAGTAATGGACTAAACCTTAGTGAGTGTTGTAAACCTATGTATCCTCTCCATGAGAGTAACCCAAACACTCAAACACAAGTCTCTGTAAAACTAAGGTGGTAAACCTTACTGAGTGTAGAAAATTCCCAATCCTCTTTTTGAGAGTAATGTATGCACTCAACCAAAACTGTCTAGCCAACATTGTAAAGCCTGAAGAGGCTAGGAAAAGAATACTTGTAAAGCCTGGAGGGGCTTGTCAAAGAATACTCACTACTAGACAGAAGTGGATGAGAAGAATATGCTAGCATTGGTGAGTGAAGACGACGGGCCAAGAGTGGTCGAGAATATTTGGAGAACCAGAAGTGGTTTAAGAATACTAGCGTTGGTGAGTGAAGCCGACGGGCCAGGAGTGGTCGAGAATACTTAGGGCCAGGAGTGGTCGAGAATACTCAAGGCCATGAGTGGTCGAGAATACTTAGGTCCAAGAGTGGACAATAATACTCAATGTTCTTTATTTCATATCTAGTGGAACCCTTCAAGTTGAAGGAGACTGGACGTAGCTCTATTGAGCGAACCAGTATAAAATGATTGCATCCTTTTATTTACTTAGATGCAAATCTTCCTTATTGATTAAACATTTGTGAAAGACTTCTTCCGGTGTTTATATATCTTTAAAACAACTTTTAGACGAAGACGCTAACTTTGCTTGACAAACTTATTACACTGAAAGTTTCATCTGCTACTTATCCTTAAACGAAACTATCTTGAAAAGGAAAATGTAAGAACTTCAATTAATATTTTTATGAAACATTTTCCCCAGTGGATGATAAACCATTCAGACGCATTGATCGTATGTTAAGCAAACTCTGCATAAACGTCTGATATTCAAAAGTCCAGTGGACGAAGAGCACTACTCTTGCAAAAATGTTTTAAAATACCTTTGTTCACACAGTCACATATTCAACCCCCCTTCTATGTGTTTTTCTGGTAACGTCAATATTTACACACTAATACACCATTTTAGCTAATTTCTTATGCATTATTACTCATTAATATATCAATAGGACTATTTAGGCAACATCATGAGTACAACACAACAAATTCCTGTCGCAACCAAAAAATTTCCAATCTCGCGACCTATGGTTTAGACATCCTTTCGAAAGTCTCATCAATTAAGGAATGCCCGGACACCAGACTAATCCTTAACTAATGGTTTTAAAAATAGGTTCATGGAGTTGCCACCAATGTTTTACTTAAAACATTGGAAAAAGAAAAGGTTTTTAAGGTCCAATAATGACCTTGATAACCAGAATTGGATTCGGGGGTCGATTACGTGTAGAGAAGGTATTAAGCATGTAACATCCTAAATTTTTAATTAATTAAATTTTAATTAATTACTATTTTTATGAAAATAATTTATATCATTTTATTTAGTAATTTTATAAAATTGCAGTAGATTCTAAATAATAATAATTATATTTACGAGAGAAACTTGAGTCTAGTAGTTATTTATATTTATATTCTAGAGAGCAGAAAATAAATTAGTATTTTAAATAATTATAGAAGTTGAAACTGTTTTATTTTTTTCAATTATTTATTTACCATTTTAATTAAATAGAGGGGGATGGGCGGGTGAGTATGGGCCTGGCCCAGTCGGAATTATTAGAGGGGTTTTGGGGGTAGTCAGTTACCTAATATTCATTTTAACGTCAGACGCTTGAAGGAAGAGGGGAGAGGAGAAAATTCTTGAAGGAAGGCGTAAAGTGTTCAGATTGCTCCGTCGTTCTTCTGTTGGCCTTCGTTCATCATCCTTAAGGTACGGGGGGGGGGGATGGGTTTCTTCATATGTGAATATAGGGGTGTTCGGGTAGTGAGGGCAATCCCTAAGTCCCTCTAGGAACTCTATTTAAAATTCTGAACGATTATCTGTGCAATCGATGTTCTAAATTCTTAATTCATTTGGAAGAACTTATTTCTTGAATTGTCTTTGAATTCCATTGGGGCTTTCTTGTTAATTCTTTATCCTTAAATTTGATGACTTGAATTTTATGTGTTAAGAAGAGTTTAGATTTTTTTTTGTAAAACCAATGGAAACCAATTTTTGAGGCTTGAGATGTGTATGGATTGATTTGGAACATATGAAGAATATAAATGGAGTTAAACTGAACCAACGGGGTGTAGAAGTAGTGAAAATTGGTAAAAACCTTGTTGGAACTCATAAAACGCAGGTTTAATTTCACAGAGGGGAGTCTGGGCAGAGATTTGGGCGCTCAGCGCCAGTTTTGGGCGTCGGGCGTCGGGACCCCGACATACGTTTGTAATTTTGCGATATCTTTCTGTGTAGTTATCCAAATCGAGTGCCGTTTGTTTTGTTAGAAACTAGATATCTGGGGCTACCATTTAGACACAAGAATCGTGTAAAAATATTAATATTTGATCAAGTTATGTGAGTTGAAATTTGAGCCTTCCAATCTGTGTGCGAACCACAACATCAATTTTTGTGAGCCCTGAATGGTAACCTAAACTACTTTATTAGGATTTGTGTTCTTCATGAAAGTTGTAGATATTGATGTTAGGATTCTAATGGAGTTGGGATCACTTAGAAAGGATATGTATATCTCGAGTTATGGTTAAATTATTAACTGAATGTCATAGATATTGTGATGTGTGTGAAGAATTATGTGAAATTTGTGATCTATGATGTTGATAACTTAATGATAGGTACCTAGCATGTGAGGATGATATTGCATGGATTGTTATTGACATGTGATGATGTTATATAATGGAGATGCATTAATTATGAGTTACGTGGGATGCATGAGTTGCATTAGACTTATGAGTTGCATGTGGTGCTTGAGAAGCCAAACGTGGCTATATTGCATTAGACCCTGGGCCCGGAGAGGGGTTGAGACAGGGGGGACCATGACGGGAGGCATTCCATGCGTGGGCCGTTGGGTGTTTAACTGCGCAGCTCACTGGCCACAGAGGGTTTAACGGTGGGTGGATTGCCTTTGCACGGGCTGCAAGGTGTTTAACCGTGCAACATACCGGCCCTGGGAGGGTGTGAGAACGATATGCCCGCATTGGCAACAACTAAGGGAATTGACGAGGTACGCCCATTGTGCGGAGTGCCAAGTTGAGACTCTTAGGAGAGGAGATGTGTATGAGCATATAGTGAGCATGTGTATGAAAGCTTGTATGATTGAAAAAAATGATGTTTGGTAATTATATGAGATGTATTTGTTGTTTATATTTAATGATGATATTTTGGGGCACGGTGTGGGGTGGGAATTGGATAGCTCTATGTTCATATATGATGTTATCTATCTCTCACCGTCCTGTTTTTATGTGGTTTTCTTTTAGGTGAAGATGAAGGCACTCATAGTGTTGAGTTCTAAAGGGAAAGGGTTCTGCTATGATAGGATGTGACATTGGGGCATGAATTTAGGATGCTTTAGTTATGAATTTTTATTTGTCGTTTGAGGAGACTTATTTTTAAGAGTTTTATATTCACCTTATATTTGTAAATTCTGGATTCCTTTCATTTTCTTTAGAGACCTTGATAATTTTATTTTAAGAGTAAAACTTTATTATTATTATTATTATTATTTTTATTTATTTCAAGACTTGTGAACCTATGAGTTTTTATTAAAATATGTGGACCCTTCTTGATGTTATATTTATTGAATTATTCTTATTGTTGTTACTTATTTATTATGGGGTAGATGGGTGTCACATTTAGTGGTATCAGAGCAGGTCGATTCATTCGACCTTGAGTTATGAGCTTGCTATGTTTCTGTGGGTTGTGCTGTGATGTTGTTTAACTGAGATGATTGTTTTAATTGGTTTGTTTTGTTTTGACTCTCTACTTTTCTGTGAATCAGAAAAGTGATGTCTGGGGGAGGTAGGAATGATCGTGCTATCGCTGAGGCCTTGATGGCTATGGCTCAGGCTGTAGGCAACCTGAACCAACATCAAGAAGTGGACTGGCTTGCTCGGTTCCAGAGGAACCATCCACCTACCTTCCGTGGTGGCTATGACCCGGATGGTGCTGCTGACTGGATGTTTGAGGTGGAGAAGATATTCCAAGCTATTGAATGTCCACAGGTACATAGGGTATCTTTGGCTGCCTTCATGTTGTCTGGAGATGCTGGAATCTGGTGGCAGAGTACCTACCAGAGGATGATTGCTGAGGGTACTCCGATGACGTGGGATAATTTTAAGAGGTTGTTTTTGGAGAAGTATTTCCCACAAGATATTCGCAACAAAAAGCAGGTGGAGTTCCTTGAGCTGAAGCAAGGGGATGATACTGTAGCAGATTATGTGGCCAAGTTTGAGGCACTGGTACGATTCTGTCCCGCTTATGAGGGTGTTGCAAATGAGGAAGCGAAATGTGTGAAATTTATTAGTGGTCTTCGACCGGAAATCAAGCAAGCTTTCAACTACCAGGGCATTGCTAGATTCCACGAGCTGGTGAACAAGTGCAGAGTTTATGATGAAGATAATCGGGCTAGAGTTGCTCACTACAAAAATGGAGGGCCTGTAAGGAATCAGAGCAGGCATGGGTCTTCTAGCTGGAGTAAGCCTTACTCTCGTCCTGCTGGAAATTCAAACAGTAACGGGGGTAGTGAGGGTTCAGTGCAGAGGAGGAGTCAAGCTCCATCCACGAGCCAGACATCTAGAGCTGGGAGTACTGGTTCTACTCCTTCCTTCACTTGCTTCAAGTGTGGGAGGCCAGGGCACCGAGCTAATCAATGTGGGGATAGGGAGGTCACCTGTTTCAGATGTAATGAGCGGGGGCACATTTCTCGAGATTGTCCTCGTGCACAGCAAGGACCAGTGACGGCTAGTGGAGAGGCTGGGGGGAGTGCTAGTGCTAGTCGGGGTACCGGTATCAGCAGGAGTGCTAGTGCTAGCGGCAGTGCCAGTAAGCTGAAAGCTACAGGGAGAGTATTTGCCTTGAGTGGTACTGAAGCCGCTCAATCCGACGACTTGATCCAAGGTATGGGTTTCATTGCTGGAATTCCTTTTGTTGTATTGTTTGATTCGGGTGCGACTCATTCGTTCATATCACATGCTTGTGTTTCCAAATTAAGATTGCCTGTTTCTTCCTTACCTTTTGTATTGAGTGTGGAGACGCCAACTAGTGGGTCAGTTTCTACGTCCGGCGTATGCTTGAATTGTTCTGTTCATATTAATGGTAGAGACTTCTTAGTTGACTTAATTTGTTTGCCTCTGAGTCAGCTAGACATCATTCTTGGTATGAATTGGTTATCTTCCAACCATGTTCTTTTGAACTGTGCTGATAAAACTGTTGTTTTTGGTCAACCCCTTGAGAGAAAGAGCAAAGACTTTTTGACTGCCAACCAGGTTGAGGTGTCTCTGAGAGAAGATGCCCAGGTATACATGTTACTAGCTTCTTTGAGTTCTGAGAGTAGCGCTCTCTTGGATAGATTACCTATAGTATGCGATTACCCTGATGTGTTCTCTGAGGATATGTCTAATCTACCACCCGAGAGGGAGACAGAGTTTTCCATAGACTTAATACCGGGGACGGGACCCATTTCAGCTGCACCTTATAGGATGTCGCCCTTGGAGTTAGCCGAGCTTAAGAAACAACTAGAGGAGCTGTTAGAGAAGAAGTTTGTGAGACCTAGTGTATCACCTTGGGGAGCACCTGTCCTATTAGTGAAGAAGAAGGATGGTAGCATGAGGTTGTGTATAGATTATCGCCAACTCAATAAGGTAACGATTAAAAATAAATATCCATTGCCTAGGATTGATGACCTTATGGACCAACTGGTGGGGGCATGTGTGTTTAGTAAGATTGATCTTAGGTCAGGTTACCATCAGATTAGAGTGAAAGAGGAGGACATACCCAAAACTGCATTTAGGACTAGATATGGACATTATGAATACCTTGTAATGCCTTTTGGTGTGACTAATGCTCCTGCAATTTTTATGGATTATATGAACAAAATTTTTCATCCGTACTTGGATAAATTTGTAGTTGTCTTTATAGATGACATACTCATTTATTCCAAAACTAAAGAGGAGCATGAAGAGCACTTAAAGGTAGTACTTGAGATTTTAAGAGAGAAACAGTTGTATGCTAAATTGTCTAAGTGTGATTTCTGGTTAGAAAAGGTGAGTTTCTTAGGTCATGTGATTTCAAAGGGGGGGAACGGTGTAGATCCTTCTAAGGTAGAAGCTGTGCTTAAGTGGGAATCCCCTAAATCCGTGAGGGAGATTAGAAGTTTCCTTGGACTAGCTGGGTATTATAGGAGGTTTATAGAGGGGTTTTCTAAGATAGCATTGCCTTTGACTGAATTGACTAGAAAGGGAGTTCCCTTTGTATGGAATAGTAGGTGTGAGACTAGTTTCCAAACCCTTAAGGAAAAATTGACTAGTGCACCAGTCCTAGTTTTGCCTGACCTTAATAAACCTTTTGTAGTATATTGTGATGCTTCTAAGATGGGGCTAGGTGGAGTGTTGATGCAAGAGGGAAAGGTAGTAGCTTATGCTTCTAGGCAGTTGAAAATCCATGAGAGAAATTACCCTACCCATGATCTTGAATTGGCAGCTGTAGTATTTGTTTTAAAGATTTGGAGACACTATTTGTATGGTTCTAAATTTGAGGTTTTTAGCGACCATAAGAGCCTTAAGTATCTGTTCGATCAGAAAGAGTTAAATATGAGACAAAGGAGATGGCTTGAGTTCTTGAAGGACTATGATTTTGAGTTGAGTTATCACCCAGGTAAGGCAAATGTCGTAGCGGACGCTTTAAGCAGAAAATCACTTCACATATCTTCCTTGATGATTAGAGAGATGGACCTTCTAGCTCAGTTTAGGGATCTAAGTTTAGCTTGTGAGACTACCTCTAGTAGCATAAGATTAGGCATGATTCGTGTAAGTAATGACATGTTGAAGGAGATTAGAGATGCTCAGTTAGAGGATTCATTCTTAGTGGCTAGGCGAGAGGCGATAGAAGGAGGTAGTGGTGGAGAGTTTGTATTGGGTAGCGATGGAGTAGTAAGATTTGGTGACCGTGTGTGTGTACCTAGTGAGGCTACCCTTAGGCGTTTGATACTTGAAGAGGGGCATAAAAGCAAACTTAGTTTCCATCCAGGTTCAACCAAAATGTATCAAGACTTGAAGAAGATGTTTTGGTGGCCTAGAATGAAGAGAGACATAGAAGAGTTTGCGAGTGCTTGCCTAGTATGCCAGAAGGCTAAGGTAGAACACCAAAAACCTTCAGGATTACTTCAACCCTTGAGTATACCAGAGTGGAAGTGGGATAGCATTTCCATGGACTTTGTAGTTGCTTTGCCTAGGACTGTTGGAGGGCACGATTCTATTTGGGTGATTGTAGATAGATTGACCAAGTGTGCACATTTCTTACCTATTAATATTAAGTATTCCCTAGAGAAACTTGCTAAGCTTTACATTAGTGAAATTGTGAGATTGCATGGTGTACCATCTAGCATAGTTTCAGATAGAGACCCTAGGTTTACTTCTAGATTTTGGGAGAGTTTGCAACAAGCATTGGGGACTCAGCTTAGACTTAGTTCAGCTTATCACCCACAAACCGACGGTCAAACTGAGAGAACTATACAGTCATTAGAGGATTTACTTAGAGCCTGCGTGTTAGATCAAGGGGGTAGTTGGGATAGCTTCTTACCTTTGATAGAGTTTACATATAATAATAGTTTTCATTCTAGCATAGGCATGGCACCTTATGAAGCACTATATGGTAGGAGGTGTAGAACACCTTTGTGTTGGTGTGAGCCGGGAGATAATCTTGTTTTAGGACCGGAGGTAGTACAACAAACCACAGAGAAGGTTAAGTTAATTCAAGATAGAATGAGAACAGCCCAGGGTAGACAAAAGAGTTATGCTAATAAGAGGAGGAAGGACTTAGAATTCAAAGAAGGAGATCATGTATTCCTGAAAGTCACTCCGTGGACTGGGGTTGGTAGAGCATTGAAGTCTAAAAAGCTTACACCTCGTTTCATCGGTCCGTATCAAATTCTTAAGAGAGTCGGTACAGTGGCTTATCAAATCGCTTTACCTCCACATTTGTCAAATCTTCATAATGTATTCCATGTTTCTCAACTTCGAAAATACATCCATGATCCTTCGCATGTGATTGAGTCGGATCATCTTGAAGTTAAGGAAAACTTGACAGTAGAAACCATACCGGTGAGAGTTGAGGATCGAATGGTGAAACAACTTCGAGGTAAGGAAATTCCTTTGGTTAAGGTGATTTGGGGTGGAGCAACGCCGGAAAATGCTACTTGGGAACCTGAGGAGAAGATGAAGGATTCTTACCCGGAATTGTTTGCTTCAGGTAAATTCGAGGACGAATTTTCTTTTAGGAGGGGAGAGTTGTAACATCCTAAATTTTTAATTAATTAAATTTTAATTAATTACTATTTTTATGAAAATAATTTATATCATTTTATTTAGTAATTTTATAAAATTACAGTAGATTCTAAATAATAATAATTATATTTACGAGAGAAACTTGAGTCTAGTAGTTATTTATATTTATATTCTAGAGAGCAGAAAATAAATTAGTATTTTAAATAATTATAGAAGTTGAAACTGTTTTATTTTTTTTAATTATTTATTTACCATTTTAATTAAATAGAGGGGGATGGGCGGGTGAGTATGGGCCTGGCCCAGTCGGAATTATTAGAGGGGTTTTGGGGTAGTCAGTTACCTAATATTCATTTTAACGTCAGACACTTGAAGGAAGAGGGGAGAGGAGAAAATTCTTGAAAGAAGGCGTAAAGTGTTCAGATTGCTCCATCGTTCTTCTGTTGGCCTTCGTTCATCATCCTTAAGGTACGGGGGGATGGGTTTCTTCATATGTGAATATAGGGGTGTTCGGGTAGTGAGGGCAATCCCTAAGTCCCTCTAGGAACTCTATTTAAAATTCTGAACGATTATCTGTGCAATCGATGTTCTAAATTCTTAATTCATTTGGAAGAACTTATTTCTTGAATTGTCTTTGAATTCCATTGGGGCTTTCTTGTTAATTCTTTATCCTTAAATTTGATGACTTGAATTTTATGTGTTAAGAAGAGTTTAGATTTTTTTTTGTAAAACCAATGGAAACCAATTTTTGAGGCTTGAGATGTGTATGGATTGATTTGGAACGTATGAAGAATATAAATGGAGTTAAACTGAACCAACGGGGTGTAGAAGTAGTGAAAATTGGTAAAAACCTTGTTGGAACTCGTAAAATGCAGGTTTAATTTCACAGAGGGGAGTCTGGGCAGAGATTTGGGCGCTCAGCGCCAGTTTTGGGCGTCGGGCGTCGGGACCCCGACATACGTTTGTAATTTTGCGATATCTTTCTGTGTAGTTATCCAAATCGCGTGCCGTTTGTTTTTTTAGAAACTAGACATCTGGGGATACAATTTAGACACAAGAATCGTGTAAACATATTAATATTTGATCAAGTAATGTGAGTTGCAATTTGAGCCTTCCAATCTGTGTGCGAACCACAACATCAATTTTTGTGAGCCCTGAATGGTAACCTAGACGACTTTATTAGGATTTGTGTTCTTCATGAAAGTTGTAGATATTGATGTTAGGATTCTAATGGAGTTGGTATCACTTAGAAAGGATATGTATATCTCGAGTTATGGTTAAATTATTAACTGAATGTCATAGATATTGTGATGTGTGTGAAGAATTATGTGAAATTTGTGATCTATGATGTTGATAACTTAATGATAGGTACCTAGCATGTGAGGATGATATTGCATGGATTGTTATTGACATGTGATGATGTTATATAATGAAGATGCATTAATTATGAGTTACGTGGGATGCATGAGTTGCATGAGACTTATGAGTTGCATGTGGTGCTTGAGAAGCCAGACGTGGCTATATTGCATTGGACCCTGGGCCCGGAGAGGGGTTGAGACAGGGGGACCATGACGGGAGGCATTCCATGCGTGGGCCGTTGGGTGTTTAACTGCGCAGCTCACTGGCCACAGAGGGTTTAACGGTGGGTGGATTGCCTTTGCACGGGCCGCTGGGTGTTTAACCGTGCAACATACCGGCCCTGGGAGGGTGTGAGAACGGTATGCCCGCATTGGCAAAAACTAAGGGAATTGACGAGGTACGCCCATTGTGCGGAGTGCCAAGTTGAGACTCTTAGGAGAGGAGATGTGTATGAGCATATAGTGAGCATGTGTATGAAAGCTTGTATGATTGAAAAAAAATGATGTTTGGTAATTATATGAGATGTATTTGTTGTTTATATTTAATGATGATATTTTGGGGCACGGTGTGGGGTGGGAATTGGATAGCTCTATGTTCATATATGATGTTATCTATCTCTCACCGTCCTGTTTTTATGTGGTTTTCTTTTAGGTGAAGATGAAGGCACTCATAGTGTTGAGTTCTAAAGGGAAATGGTTCTGCTCTGATAGGATGTGACATTGGGGCATGAATTTAGGATGCTTTAGTTATGAATTGTTATTTGTCGTTTGAGGAGACTTATTTTTAAGAGTTTTATATTCACCTTATATTTGTAAATTCTGGATTCCTTTCATTTTCTTTAGAGACCTTGATAATTTTCTTTTAAGAGTAAAACTTTATTATTATTATTATTATTATTTTTATTTATTTCAAGACTTGTGAACCTATGAGTTTTTATTAAAATATGTGGACCCTTCTTGATGTTATATTTATTGAATTATTCTTATTGTTGTTACTTATTTATTATGGGGTAGATGGGTGTCACAAAGCACCCCTACAACGCCCTAAATCAGTACCCTATGATGAAATTAACACGATAAGAATTAATAAATTAAATATTGAATCCCCTTTATTAATGTTTACTTACATGCTTAAAATATAAATTAATCGATTATCCCTAAAATATCTACATTATGACGTTTATTATAACAAAAAAAAGATAAAGATGAGAAATAAAAGGGAGAGAAGAAGATTGACTGAAATACCTCTTGAACGAGCTTTATTGAATCTTCAAATATGGAGAAGGTGCTTTGTGGCGACCTTTCACACTACAATATGTCTCACAAATCTCAAGAAACATAATAGGAGGGAGAGAGAAGATAGAGATGCGACACAAATCTCAAGAAATACAATAGAGGGAAAAGATATAGAGAATTTTCGTGCTCAAAGGAGTCTTATTCGAAATTTCTCTGGCTGCCATGAGAACTGTGCCCGAGTCTTCTATTTATAGGCATCAGAAAGGGGCCAGAACGGCCCTTTCTGGGCTAGTCCCTTATGGGTAAAATAAGAAACTGGAACGGCCTGTACCAAAAGTGGAACGGCCCGTTCTAGGTTCAAATTTTACTTACACAAAGCTGTTCTGGAACGACCCGTTCCAAACTAGGTTTTAGGCCCATTTGATGATTTGGAACAGCCCGTTCTGGGCAAGTTTGTTATAGGTAAAATAAGAATTTGGAACCGCCCGTTCTTAAAGTGGAACGGCCCGTTCTGGGTTCAAATCTTGCTTATAACAACCTGTTTTGGAACGGACCGTTTTGTTTTGGGAACAACCCATTCCAGTTTTGGAACAGCCTATTCTGGGCTATCAGAACCAGCTTATTTAGGCTTTAGGTCTTCTGATGTCATGTCCTATTGTTTCCATGCTTCGGGAGCTCCTTTCCTTGATAATAGACGTCTATTTCATTGCTTTTGTGAGCCCAGACGAAATTGGGTGTCTACAATTCCATCAATATATACATCAATATTCATTAATCTCAATTTATTAGAAAATAGCATCAAACCTTTCTCATGTTTCCTTATTCAACAAGTAGATTCTAAAATAAAACAAATGAAAGAAGTAGGCATTTGGCAAGTTTTAATCTACGCTCGACTTTCATAGATAGAGTGTTAAGTCTCATTTCTACTTACTTTTTGATAAAAATTATTGAGCTAATTCAACTCCTTTATTCAATCTTGCAATATATTTGTTCTCTTTTGATTCAATTTTTGTGCATATATAGCTAACTTAAAAATCATCTAACAATACCATGATACACCTCATTTTTTGTGTAGGTATTAAGTAAAAAAGTTGATGTTGAGGATCCATGGGATTAGAGTCTGAAAGAGCCCAGAAATGAAGAGCTAAGAAGTAAGAGAAAACAATTCGCGTCGAGCATGTAAGTACCTGCACCGGGCGTGCTCAAGGTGGATAGCACCACTCTTTGTATTTCATTATTTGCGCCAAACGCGTAAGTACCTACGTCGAGTGTGATTCGAGACAGAGAGCAACTACTCTCTGGAAAACATTGCGTCGGGCACGAAGTTATAATGTGTCGGGCGCGTAAACCCTATCTTGACTCATCCAGCTCGTATTTGAACACATTTTCGAGGGTTTTTCCCTCATTCACACAAGGGGCAATTTCTAGGAGCTATGAAAGGGATTCTCGGTGCTTGGGACCGTGCCGTGTGTGGGTCTTTCCTTCGATTCTTTCATCTTCTCTTCCATCTCACTTTTTGATTTGCCCTCATAGTTTTGAGTGGTTGTACCCATATTTTGTGGGGTTATATGTAACCAACTAAACTCTTATGTATTGTTTATCCTATCAATGATAAATGCTTGTTTCATTCATTGCTATATTATGTTTCTATAATGCTTGCTTTGGATTGATCTCCCATTGCTTGATATAGGGTCCATTGGATATTGAAAAATAGCTATTGAAACTAGTTCTGAAACAAAATACCTAGTAGGAAATGTTTCTAGGAATGGAGCTTGGCCCATTAGTAGTCACAAACCCTAGTCATTAAAGTGGGTTCATATGTTGGATATTCAAGGGATTGATATTCAATATATGTTCCTAGGCTCTTTCTCTAAGGGATTAAGTTTGAGTTTACTTGTGGGTTGACTAAACAATGTATGCAATAAGAGAAGAATTAATTCATAAGAGTGCAGTTCGGTAATGTCTAACCCTCACAATTTCACAATTCCACAATATCATTTCTTATTCCTTCCACACACACAAACTATCTTCTAAAATTAGTTTTTAAAGTAGTTTATAACATTTACTTCAATATGCATCACAAATTATTCAATGGAATCATTCTTTAGTCATTAATAGTCATTAAATGCTTATTTTATCTTATCTAGTCCTTGTGGATACGATCTTATATATTACTTAAATGACCAATGCACTTATCGTGTTTTTGAGTCTGTGGTTAGAAATTAAATTACATTTTACAAGAAAAGAGACTAACCTTAACGAAAACTCAATAAAGAGCAAAACCTCTTTACTAACCTCATGCCTGACGTGAGATTTTCACAATATTATTAATCAATTATTTGTTTTAACTCTTAGTCTTTGTTTCTTATTTCAACTCCTCAATTATCTTTTAAAACGTACAAAATAATTATTTAAAACAAAAAAAAATTATCCTTTCTTTAAACTTTTATACAAACCCATCAATTATTTCAATTCATCATTACTACATTCTCAAATTAACAGATTTCAATCTAAAACCCTCAAAATTTATACGTATAAACCATAACCCTCAAAATACATAAACTTAATATGAATTTGATCAAATGATTAATTCATATCCCAAAAACATCTTCATACTATTAATTTCCAAGGATAATCTTATTCAACTCCAAATTCTCATATCATTCATTAAAACCATAACTTTAAAACATACAAATTCATTTTTGAATTAGATATAACAAAATGCTATATAATAATGATCAGAATATCAACAAAGCTATAAAGACATTCATACATATACTGCAATACAAATATAAAATCTAAGGGGCTTAAGGATCATCCCTCTATCCTTATCCCTCATATATCCAAGGGACTTGATAATTCTCTTCCCCTACCTGAAGTGACAAGTCTCTATAAACGATACTTTTTTGGTAGCTTTTGTTGTCAATAAGTGCTTTCCCCATGTCCTCCTCTATTTCTCCTACCGTGAACTTTTAAAGTTTTAGAATTTCTAACCTTTTTAACATCTTATATTTGAATTAGCCTCTAGATTAGGTCTAGAGTCTAGTTCAAATACTTTTGATCACTACAAAAAAATGTGTGATTTGTGGCGGTTATTTTGGCTGTTTCTGGCGATTAAAAACCACCACAAATGGCATTACTAGTGTCATTAATAACCTCCGGCTCCACAGTCGCCAAAAACGGTTTGTGGCGCAGATTTTTTAAACGCTGGTTTTGTGCGTCAGAAAATTCAATCACTTTGTAGCAGTTTTAAACTGCCACAAAATTCATCTAGGTTTTCCCTCCTTTAACATTTCTAGCGGTTTTAAACTGTCACAAAATTGCATTTTTTTTCTCATATTTTCTGCCAGTTTTAAATCATCAACTAACACATTTCATTCTACATTATATCGATGCATTTTTATTATTTTAAAAAATAGATTGAAAATTATTTTAAAAGCACGCTCATATTATAAATTGAGAAATAATAATCTATATATTTTAGGTATTTATCAAATTATTGTTTAAAATTATTACCTATGATGCACGAATACGATAAGCGTATCGGATACGTCAAATTTTGAAAATATAGGATACGATACGTTTAGGATACGTATTAAAAAAAAATTAATATATATAAAATAGTAATTGCAAATAAATATCATTCAAAAATTAAAATTAAGAATATATTTCTTGCTTTTTAAATTTTAAATATTACTAAAAAAATTATAAATCAGTTTTTATTGTCAAGAAATAGGAATAGTATTAATTTAATCCCCTCCTTGACCATCATCTGTAAATAAGACAGCTTCTATTTCTGGTTCATCAAGAGATAATGACGCCACTTCAAGATTTTCGACACCATCAAAGCTACCCCATGCATCTCCACCAATGTCCCACATTCTAGTACTCCCTTGCATATATTCTTCACTTTTCCTGGAAAAGAGTCGCAAATTAGTATGTACATACTGCTCTTTTAGGGTTCAACTTATTTCTTTTCAAGGAGTGAATGAAGGAATAAGTACTCTAATTCCTTTCGTGACAAGATGAAGAACTAGGTTGTACAAGAAGCTTTAAAGAAAGCTTTTGAAGGAGAGGGGCAGAAGAGCCATGCATTACCCACCAGGATTTAACATCTAATGTCCATCTATCTTCAATTGAGTCAAAAGAAGCAAAATTATGAGCTTTTGATGAAAAATCAGCATATTCAAGAGAAACCTTTCTTCTTTCTTCAGTTGTTGTGAAAAGCTTTTTTAAACATTTATTTCTTTCCATAGAAATTTCTTCATCCTCATGTGGGGAAATTCTATTTGGAGCCTCTTGAAGCCATTCATCACTGTAGTACCTGTGAATAAATAAAAAGTTAATAAATAAAAAAATTTAGTAACTATCAAATTATTTATAAATAAATAATGAAAACAAATAAATATTTAATAGGCTAATTTTACCTAGGATTCAAAGAGTGAGCCATGCAGTGGAGAGGGGTGCAACTCTTAGTCCACTTATCAATTAATATAGAATAAACAACTTCATAAAATGTTGATGTATCATTTAACTCTTCCTTCATATCTATATATAGACGTCTTTACTTTTTCTGTCATACTATCCCACATCTCATAGACCAAATGAAGTGTGGGACTATCTGTGTCACAAGCCCTAAGCATACTATAAATAGGCTCGGTGAAATTAAGAATATATGTAATTTTGTCCCACCACACATCATTCAAAATAAATTCTTTTGCAGCTTGGGCCTTACCCACATCATCTTCTCTATAAGAGTTCCATTCTTCACTAATAACCGTCGATTGCAAAGCACCTTTCAAAATTTTAAATCTCTTTAACATCACTAGAATATATGCAAAGCGTGTTTTAGCTATAGCAAGCAATTTTAGAGGTGAAAAGTGATTAAAAATTGCCATTCTCATTGAGTGATTCATGATAAAGTTCCTAACAAAAGAAACATCATCAACAACTTGAGTAATCCAATTACATTCAGCATAAGCTACCTCATTCCTTTTAGTATTTTTGGCAGCACATATATTCTTCAATGCAAGGTTCAATGTGTGAACAACATAAGGAGTCCAAAAATTTTTAGGAAAACAAATTTCAACAATCATTCCAGCACCTTTGCATATAGGAGCATTATCTGTTATAATTTGAACAACATTTTGTTCTCCTACTTCTTTTATAACTTCTATCATCTTATCAGCCATATAATGTTTGTTTTTAATCTCATCAAAAGCATTAATAGCTTTTAAAAATATTGGACCCCCTTCACTTGTAGCCATAAAATTAATTAAAGGTCTTCTTTGGACATCTGTCCATCCATCAGATACTATGCTAACACCTTTTGCATTCCAAGTCGATTTAATAGGTTTAAGTAACCTCTCAACTTGTGCCTTCTCTTGTTGTAAGAGATTTTTCCTCAAGGCATTGTATCCAGGAGGGAGAAAACCATTAAGCATGTGATTTGCAGCAAATGAATAAGAATTCACATAATAGGGATTTCTGGCAAGGTTGAAGGGCAATCCAGAAGAATAAAACATTCTAGCAATGAGAGCTTTGAGATTATCTCTATTTTCTAAATTAAATGCTTTCTCCAAAGGACCAACTTTTCTCTTTTTCAATAAAGAATTCTGATGCATTTTCTCTGTAGGTAATGGGACATGCTTAGGTTTCACATTATTTTCAGCCAATTCAACAATTGATTTCAATTCAACCAAATATTGATCATTTACACTTGCACACACAGAAATTTCAGTTCCATAAATCCTCAACAAATGAGCTTTAACTCTCGAATAAGAACTTTTATAAACCTTTTGACAAAAATTAAAAGACCAACTCTTATTTCCTCCCCCTTCTGAACTTTTATCTAACATGCTAGCATAACACCAAAAAGGAGCATGATCATCTTGTACAACATCGGCAGAAACGAACTTACTTGGAATTTTAGAATTGTTATTAGAATCAGAACCAGAAGCATTTGCTGTTGACATCATACATAAATAATTTTTATGCTTCTGCAGAAAAACCTATATCTATATTAAATTGTTAATTATTAAATAAATTACACAACTTAAAAATTTTAATCACTCTGAAATATGAATCATAAAAATATAAATTATAAAATATTAAGTAATTTCACAAAACACACTATAACTTGAAAATATTAAAATAATCAATTAAATATTAAGAAAGATAATTAAGAAAGATAATCAAAATTAAAATTAAGAAAGATAATTAAAATTAAAATTAAGAAAGATAATTAAAATTAAAAAAAAAAACATGTATGTGAGATTGAAATTTTGTTAGTTTAAAAACTAGAAATTAAAAATTTGCTACAATTTTTTATACATTTTAGAGATGCTAAAAAAGAATTAAAAAAATTCTAATTATTATTAATTTACAGTTTTATATAAAAGTAAAAACTTTGAAATAAATTATAAAATTAAATATAAAAAAATGGTGAGTAATTTTCCTAAACGTGTATAATTACTAAAATAATTATCCATTTTTTAATATTCATAAAATTAATAATTTTATGCTAACATCTTTTATATTTTTAAATATATTATAAAATTAAATAAAGGTACAAACAGCACAGTAAAATATAGAAAAGAAAAAAAAGTGAAATGGCAACAGACTCAAAAGTATTTTGCTTACATTTTAATTTTTTTAATATTATATGCACCTTTTAATTAGTATTTAAATATTTAACTTATTTTAATATTATATTTTAATATTATAATTTTATCAGAAAGCATATGTCACTGACCGCACAACACAGGAGAAAAGGAATATATACGCAAAAGTAAAATATATACGCAATATTAGAAAGCAATGCATAGAGTCAAAATAGGAGAAAACTGAAAAGTAGAAAAGGAGAAAAGCATAAAGCCAAAATAGTCTCCGGTTTCCCCCTAAAAGTCGAGACCAAAGCCGCACTTACTGTGCAGTGCGCATCCTCTTAGGTTTCCATCTCACTATGCATGACCGGAAGAATAACGGAGAAAAGGAGATTATATGCTTTACCTGGGTCATTGGTGTGCGGTTGTCTTCTAAGTCTGATCCGGTGCCTAAACGCAGCAACAAATCTTATCTGGCTTTGGAATGCAAAGTATCTCCCTCTCAAATTTGTGTTTTCTTGCTATTTTATGGTTGATTTCCGAATAATATTTTTGTACTAGAACAAATCTGGAAAATATTTTTTCTTCTTTTCTTTTTTTAATAAAATCACTGTGGATACGGATGAGATACGTATCTTTCATGTATCAAAACGTATCCGATACGGATACGGGATCAGATTTCATGTATCCGTGCTTCAGAGATTATTAATAATTATATTAATCATATTTAAAATTAATAATAACTATATTGTATTATTATTTAATTCAAGTAAGTCTTAAATAACAATTTTACTAATTTTGATATAAAACCAAAAAGATGAATTTATTTTAATGTCTACCAAAGATGAATTTTGATAATGAATCATGTTTCCATGGTTCACTTCGTCGTCCTAAATGCTCAAAGCAACATTTGAAACTCAAAAGAATTGGCTCATTTTCCATGGCAGGAATAAAACCAAGAATGGCAAGTCAAACCTGGAAAAGATGAATTATGAAACATGATTTATGATCAAGGTCAAATGGTCAAACCTAATATTTGCAATCAGCTTAAGGCTTTTTGAACATATTCTTGATCTAAATAAACCAACACTCCAGAAAGAAGCAATAAGTATCAGTTTCCATACCTTGTGAGGAATCATAAAACCATTGAAAAGGTTCCACAACATATAAAATGGAGCAGCAATGATCGCAACGACATTATGATTTGGTCTGACAGCCGTTGTCATCATTCCATAGAAGGTAAAATATAGCATCGTAAAATACATGAAGAATAAGTACCAAATGAACCTATCAACAGTCCAGACAAAGGAAGCCATGGAATAGAATATTGTACAGTATATCATAGCCTGTGCGAACACATAAGGGAACTCGATCACAACTTGCAGATTGTAGGATAGCGAGTGAGTCAACTTATGGAAACCCGTTGTTTCCATGCACTAATTCAAAATGAATGTTATATCTAACAAAAAACCTGAGCAAATGCAAATGATAGAGTCGAATACATCCCTGCAGCCCTTTCTCTATAAGAAACAAATCTTTGAACGGAAACAACAGGCTGAACAGCTGTGCCATTTGTTATACTAATGAAGAGGATTGCCGAATACATGGATTCCATGGCATTGAATAGATCTTGTTGCGTCTCCCTGCAAAAATACTAACATGGTTGGTACATAAAGCCTGATTGTTAGAAAACATAAAATATGTCAGCTAAATATAATTGTTAGAGAAGTAACCTCTAGCATCCACGTAGCAAGGTTATATCCATATCTGATCTTTTGAACTCCATTGATTGCCTACAGAGATATAGATATTATGAATAACATTCAACCATACCACATGATCAGTGAGAGCTAAGAGCGCATCATCTGACCTCAAAATAACTGATTAGTTCACTAGATTTAGGACCAAGTGGACATAAAGTCATCTTAGAGAGATCAATTTACCAGAATTAAAATTGGAGTGTAGCAACGTGAAGAAATGATAAATAAACTGTCACGATGCCAAATTTGCTGCAGAACAGGTGAATATTGCTATCTTGTTCGAACGTATACAATAATTGAAGCTTGAAGATCACGATCAACCTTGAAGTGAGCATTAAAAAATCTTTTTTCCTGTTGTTGAATCCCAATGTTAGAAAATAGAGGACAAATTGTCGGTATTAAGCATCAGAAAATCGTGTAATAATTAACTTAGGGAAGTCTTATTAATTACCTCTCTATAATCAAATGAAATTAAAAGGTGATGGAACTACTTGGAGAAGATTGATGTTTCTTCCAAGTTCTCCATGCAAGGACCAAAATGTTCTTGAGGTTGAACTCCTTGAGGTGGCGGAATCACCTTGGAGGATTCTCCAATGGTGGAGAAGCAATGGAGTAGGTTCGGTTACTTCCTAGCTTGTGAAGGAAGCTTGAGGAACCAAGGCCAAAGGTTGAAAACCTTTGGTGAGAACCTTAGAGAGAAAATTCTTTTCGATTTTAGGAGAGACTTTTGGGAGAGAAATATGAAGTTTTATTGATCAAATATTCAAAAGTGATTTACAAGAGAGGGATTTACAAATATATAGGGAGAGGTAGCTTCTAGGAGAAGCTAACCTTAACCGTGGTTCAGTAGGAACCATGGTAAGGTGTAGCTAACCATCCATTGTTTATAAAACTTGTAGGAGAAGCTAACCTTGACCATGGTTCACTTAAGAACCATGGTAAGGTCATCCTAACCTACCAAGGTTTAGAAACTCGGAGGAGAAGCTTCAAAACTTGAAGGAGAACTTAGTGAATTTCGGCCAAGAACAAGGAAGGAGGCTAGGTGGCCAAGGCTCCAAAATGCTCCATGATTTAATTCAAAAATATTTGATTTGGTTTAGTTAGGTTCATCATATGATGATGAGACCTAGCTAAATCAAATCTATGAAAAATTAGGAGCAAAATGAGTCCAATATGCAAAATTTTGCCTAGGCCCAGTTCTGGCCCAATTACTAGTCACTCCCTCAAGCATTGCTAAATGCCACCCCTTTTTCCCTACTGAAAAAATTCAAAATGAATGTATCAACTAGGGAGGTTAAAAAGAGTTAAACTCTCCAAGTAACCCACCCTAAAAACAATATACAATCACTAATAAAAGCAAGTAAAGTGCCTCACAAATACAAAGGAAAAAATAAGCCTATACAAAGAAACTACTGATGGCATCCTTACTTGCATGAACTTGAGATGATCAACAAAGAAAAGGACGCCTTCTCCAAGGATCAAGTTCTTCAAAGGTGGCACAAGGTTTTAGGGTGGATGATGATGGAATGAACGAAAATGGAGGTTAGGTAGAAGGTGTTTGAGAAAATGCTTGAGAAGGGTACTCTAGGGTTGGCTCACTTCATGATGATGAAGGCCACTTCTAGGGTTGTTTCTCTCAAGGTGGAGATGGGAGGGAGGTGGCCGAATTAGCCAAGGGTGACTAAGGAAGGATATAAAGGCACAAAAGACTCTCTTTATATTCAATATCCAAAGTATTTACAAGGTGTGGTGCCTATGGTATTTATAGGAGTGGGACGCATCTAGGGTTGCATTTAGGGTGCCAAATGCACACCAAATGAAACCCAAATTAACCCTAGATGCAACTTGGTGGCCAAGAATGGAATCTTTGGGTTTAGTTAGGCTACATCTAGGTGCATGATAAGACCATGCAACCTTTGCCCTCCACTTGGGCCTAAGCCTTTCTAAGTCCAAAAATAGGTCGAAACACCACCAAAAATGTGTCTAGCTCCCTAATTAAATACCTTAGCTCAAAATTAAAAACCTATGATCTAAAACACCCCATAATACAAGGGTAAAATGGGAAATACAAAAGAAAATAAATCCTATGACTAAGATACCCCAAAATACAAGGGTAAAATAGGAAATTAAAGACAAGGGCAAAAATAGGAATAAAAATAAATGCTATAAAAACTTAGGAGCTAAGGCCCAAAAGTAGGCTTACTCCTCCTATGGTTTTTCAACACTAACCCATTCCTCTTGCCTCCTTCAATATATCACCTCTTGGTCTTCTTGGCCTTAGTGTTATTCCATCAGGTCCACTACAATCCCACCTGCTGATATCACATGCCCCAAAAACTTTCCTCAGATAACCAAAACTCACACTTGGACAGCTTGGCATACAGCTGCCTCTCCCTCAACACCTCTAAAACCAACCTCAGATGCTCACAGTGGTCTGCCAAGGATCTGAAATATATCAATATGTCATCAATGAAGACTACCACGAATCTGTCCAAGAACGGTCTGAAAATTCTGTTCATGTAATCCATGAACACTGCCGGAGCATTAGTAACACCAAATGGCATCACAACATACTCATAGTAACCATACCTAGTCCTGAAAGTAATCTTCGATATGTCACTCTCCATCACTCTATCTGATGATATCCAAATCTCAAATCAATCTTTGAGAACACTGAAGCTCCCCTCAACTGATCCATCAAATTATCAATCCTTGGAAGTGAATACTTATTCTTTATCGTCAACTTATTCAGTTGTCAATAATCAACACACAAATGGACCCCACCATCTTTCTTCTTCACTAACAATACAGGGGCACCCCAAGGAGAAAAACTGGGCCTCACCATCTGTTTCTCCAACAAATCCTCTATCTTCTTCTTCAACTCTACCAACTCAGCTAGAGCCACCCTATAAGGGGCTACTAATACTGGTCCTGCACCTAGCACCAGATCAATGCTAAACTCAATATCACGTACAGGTGTATATCCTGACACATCATCTAGAAACACATTAGGAAACTCATTGACAACCATAATCCTAGTGATGACCCTCTCTGTCTCAACACTCAAGGCAGCAACCAACATGAAGCACTCAACTTCATTCCTTATCAATTACTCAACTTGACTAGCTGACACCAACACCTCATCCTCCAACTAAGGAAACACTAACTCTCTCTGAGCATAATCTATAAGGATGTGATGGTAGATAACCAATCCATCCCCAAGATGATATCTATATCCACCATGGGCAAAAAAAGCAGGTTCACCCGGAACCTCCTACCAAACACCTCTATCGGGCATCTCACACACATCTCTGACATCACCACAGAAATTGAAGTCAGAGTAGATACAAACAAATCAACATGCAATGTAGACACCGTTAAACCCAATCTCCTTACACAATCAATAGATATAAATGAATGGGTAGCACCAGAGTCAAACAGAAATAAAACATTCTCACATGCTGCCTTCCCTTTCCCCTTCACCAAGTCTGATGAGGTGGAAGTCTCTACACCTGATAAAGCAAATACCCTCCTCTTAGTTGTAGGCCTATTTGGCCTTAAAGCACTCATAGACGGAGTCGGTGGCATCTGACAATCTCTAGAAATATGGCATGGTCTGCCATACTTGAAACAAATATTCCCCGGATGGGAACAATCTCTAACTACATGAGCTCCTCCACATCTGTAGCAGCCCACTAACTATGATCCACCTTGAGGTGTAGTAGGGCGAGGTCCCCTACTAATAGCACCCCTCTAAGACTGAATGGGCCTATCATAGGGTCCCCTCTGTTGGCCTCCCCTCTTGGATCTTGATGACCCATCCTGAACTCTAGTAGCCTTATTGCCACCACTACCATCCTCCAATCTCTCAACCGCCTTTGCCTTCTCAACCAAGGCAGGAAACTCCACAATGGACATAGGAACAACAACCCTCTTCTGCTCATGTCTCAATCCTTCTACATACTTTCTACATCTCCAAGCCTCATATATGGCTTGAGAGTAGAAATGAGCCAGATGCTCAAACCTCATAGCATATTCAGAAGCAAACATGGTCCCCTATTATAGCCTCATAAAGTCAATCTCGTTAGCATATCTAACGCTATCTGGGAAATACTTCTCCAAAAAGACCCTCTTGATGAAATCCCAATTAACCACAACACCTCTGCTCTCTAACATCTACCTGATGTCTCTCCACTAGTACTCAACCTCACCCACTAACATGTATACTGCATAGGCCAACTTCCTCTCCTCGATCCCAAAACACTAAAGATCTTATCCATCTTGAACAACCAATGATTTTCAATATTAGGATCTGAATCCCCCTTGAACTAATGAGGTTGACATCTCCTGAACTCTGCTAAATCTCTCCCATCCTAAGAGATCACCGGTCTAGCTGTCTTAGCTACAACTCTACTCGCCTCTATTTGAGCAAAGTGAGCACTCTGTTTTTACATTGCCATGGCCATCATCTCCATGGCCCTAACAATCTGGTCATACTAAGGCCTCACCATGCTGAAAGAATTCAAACATTCTTTTAGTAATACTGTCTCACCACAACTCACCAACAGCCAGTACACATATCAAAGATATAACACAACAGAAACCTAGAAGGATCACTCCTCACAGAGTATCCAAAAGAATCAACCGGCTCTGATACCATAAAAGTATAACGACCCGTCATGGTCCCTACACTTAAAAGAATCATGCTAACTATACTAGTCATCTAAGTTAAAATATTAAGCTGGGCAACGAAATATACATATAAAGGAATTTATAAAAAAATCAAATATTTATATACAAAATATAGTACTATCTATATACAATCATCCAAAATAATACTTCCCTAGTGCTGGTCAAGCACAATCAAATAGTTACCCAAAATGGTATCTCTAACACTAGAACAAAACTCCACACCCCGCAGCGGTCACAGTTACCAGCTCCAACCGTTTCAGTATGCTTCTCAATACAAACTTATCAGTATATGTTGATATCTTAATTTACAGTATTTTGTTGTCTCATTATGTTGAAGGCTTGATCCTTTTATAGTAGTTTCAAAGAAGATGACCATTACAGTAACTTTAAGTTAAACTTTCAATTTTCTTATGTTAGTCTCATTTGGAAGTATTCATTTTAATATCCTAAGACAAACTATATGCTTCGTCTGATTTCCTTCATCTTACAGATGATATATATTTTTCACATTTTGTCTGATGTAGTATATCTTTGTAGATTTTTTACTTTGCTTAAAGAAAAAAAAATTGTCATCATTAAAATTTATAGACTCTTGAGGGATCCAAGATCATCTTTTGATTTTACAATCTCCCCCTTTTTGATGGTGACAAACATTCTTTAAAAAATTATTCTTGTTTTATTTTGGAAAGAGATTTTTTATATAAAATGAATGTTCAATTTTCAAAAAGAGGTTTAGATTTATAAGATATACTCAGTTAAAAGTTTATCAGACCGATGTGAATTATATATAACCAAGATAAGAGAAATCATATGAGAAAATTTGATTAAGATATGATATTTTTCTTATGACATATGATTCGTCATATTTTCTTAGTCTTATTATTTAGACGATATGGCGTCTGATAGACTAAGATATCAAAGCATTTATCCTAACTATGTAGTAAAGCATTTACAACATACAATTTGTGAACAAATTTAAGCATTCATGTATGTCAAATCATATTTGTTTGTGTCCAAGTATTTTGATCAAAAGTAATTATAAGACATTTGAGATTAAGAACAATACATAATGGACTCCCCCTAAAAACATGCATGATGAAAAAGACAGATCATTCATAAAACATATAACAGAGTAGCATAGAAATATATTTCATTTAAACAGCATATCAAACATAGTTGAAGCATCCCAGAGAAATAAAACAAAGAAAACATTAAAAATGTTGCTTATTCTTCTCCCCCTTTTATCACCAGCAAAAGCTAGACCAGGCCAGTTACCCACATTTTCATCTTTTCTTCCTCTTTTTGATAGCATAATGTTGGTCCCAGTTTACTAGAATCTAGAAGGGGGTTGAATAGATTCTATCCTAAGAAACTCTAATTTCGAAAATCTTGATTAAAACCTACCAAGACATCTAAAACTCAACCTTTACTCAATTTGATTTAACAAAAAATAGTAGATTACAAGGTTTATTACCAAAGTATCAAAATATCAAAGCTGTTGTAGCAAAACAATCACTTGTAATCAAGGTTGAATTTATATTACCAATTTCTTAATCAATTTCAATTACAAGAATAATATCCGAGAGTATATACAGTAATTGAAATATCATATCTCACATATCTTTGAATTCTTTAATCAATAAATTATCAAGATTCTTAAAGAGATAATGGTAAAAAGATTAAGAACACTGAAATTTATACTGGTTTAGCCATCCACTTGGCCTACATCCAGTTTTCTCTGATTTAGCACCCCACTAAATCAAAGATCATTCACTATAATATTGTTTACAAACACCTTGCACACACAATATTACAAGAATTCAAACAAACCTCAATCTTGACACCACAAGATTGAAGACACACAAAATTTCTATACCCCACAAAAATTACATGAGAAATCCCACTCAAGATTTCAAAATCTCTTGTTGAGACACCCTATATCAAGAGATACACCATTCAAAATGAAAATTCATATTTAAAGATCAGAAAGATATCATCTAATTTCGTGTAGATATTGATCTTTCACAATTGAAAATAGCACTTCTTGAATTTCTTTCTTCAAGAACTCATGTTTTATCTTTGTACTTCTTGGTTTTTCAGAAAAATTCTTTGATCAACATTGATTCTTGTTTCTAAAAGTAATCTTTTTCTCTAATGTTTTTTTTTTCAAAAGATTTTCTAATTGTTCTCTTTTAATTTCATAAAAGATAGTTATTTAAAGTGCAAGACGTGATTCAGTTATAAAGAGTAATAATAGAGGTAATTTACTACCTGATATGGTAATATGTTACCAACTCTTTAAAGTTGAACCAGGAACATAAAACTACCAGGGAAATCGATTATGGGATATGGTAATCGATTATCACGATCTTTCTAAGACCCATAATTAAGTTTCATTCTATGGTAATCGATTATCTCAAGTGGTAATCCATTATCCCAATGAAAACTTTGATTCCTCAGCCTTTTTTCAAGCATGAGAGTCTATTTTAATCTATTACCAACTTTGGTAATTTGTTACCTCAGGAAGCACTTGAAAATCATTTTTCAGTAACAGGCTTGGTAATCTATTAACATAGAGGCCATTTGAATATCCTTTTCCAGTAACAAACTTGGTAATGTATTACCCTGAATGGTAATTGATTAACGATGTTGCCTTGAAAACTCTTATTTGAATCAAGTCATATTTCTATGTTTAAACACTTGGTAGTAAATTACCTTTTCATGATAATCTATTACTTTATGTTTACACATGGAAATACTAAAAAATCAAATTCTTTGTTTCTTAAAAAACTTGATTAGTTCTTGAATTAAGCATCCATTATCATCATCAAACATAAACAAACACACACACAAGCCTATATCTATTACAATCAATACAATATCCTTTTGTGTAGGTTTAAGAAACATATATGTAATACATATTATCAAAACTAAAAATATCTTGAGGAGTCTTCAAGATGTACCATCATCTCAACACATAAGAGAAGAAGGTGGAGTGAATGGTGTGGCAGAAGAAGATGGACTAGAGAGGTTAGAAAAATGATGGCTTAGCAATAGACTCATTAGACTGGGTTGCCTGGAGATGAAAGGTGTCATCATAGCAATGATTGTAGAAGGGATACAGATGAAGGATAACGTGCTCGGTCAACCTAGTCAAATGAAGCAATTGGAAATACATGAAGAGAGTAAATGTTCAAAGAAAATGAGCACTTTGGAAGATTTAATGAGAAGAGGAAATGAGATGAGTTAGTTTTATAAGCACGAGAAAATAAAAATAAAAAATAAAAAGAAAGTACAGTAGGTCATGATGAGTCATAGGTTGGCATAATGATATGACGTATGAGGGAAGAGTTGATGTTGAGATGATGAGTCTCTAGAGTTCTAAGAGTTCCTCACAGTATTTTTTTGAATATCAATACTCTTGAAACTTAGATAAGATGTTAGTGCATATTAGCTGTATAAAGTTGCCACATTAGAGTAGACGAATGATGCATGTCAGATGTAACAGTAATATGATGAAATATGCAATATGATTAGATGAAACATGGTAAGATGATGCATGAAAAATCTATTCGTGTTTAGATTTTAATTCTAGGTGATTTATAATGAACATGAATCGTTCCTCAACTAAAGCCTTTGTAAAGATATCAGCCCATTGATGATTAGTATCAATAAATTTTATGTCAAAAATACCTTTTTGAACATAATCACAAATGAAGTGAAATCTTATTTCAATATGCTTAACACTAGAATGTTGAATAGGATTTTTGGACAGATTTATAGCACTAGTATTATCACAAAATACAAATATACTAGATTCAAACTTGAGTAGTCTTCTAATTGATACTTGACCTATAGTAATTTTGAGCAACGCCCGACAACTGATATGTATTCTACCTCTACTATTGAAAAGGTTATGGAGTTCTACTTCTTGCTTGCCTAAGAGATGAAACACTTTCCCAAGAAGTGACACCCTCCACTTTTGCTCTTTCTTTCAACTCTATCTCCAACATAGTCTGCATCACAAAATCCTACTAACATGAAATTTGCTATGTTTCTCATAAAATAGACTAAGGTTAGTAGAACCTACTAAATATCTTTACAACTTTTAGATGAGACTCTTTAGGATTAAATTGAAATCTAGCACAGAGACAAATACTGAACATGATATTTGGTCTACTTGTAGTTAGATAGAGTAGGGATCCAATCATGCCTCTATAGTTCATCTGATCTATAGATTTTCCTGATTAGTCTTTTGTCAAACCTACAAATGGATGCATAGGTGTAGGCATTGGCTTGCACTCATTCATCTTGAATCTCTTCATAAGTTCTTGAGTATATTTTTGTTGATGAATGTAGATCCCTTCATTAGTCTGCTTGATCTGTAGGCCTAAGAAGAACTTTAGTTCTCCCATCATGCGCATTTCAAACTCAGTTTGCGTCAAATTAGAAAAATCCTTACATAGAGATTCATTAGTAACATCGAAGATAATGTCATCTACATATATTTAAACAACAATGAAATCAGTTCCAGACCCTTCTAAATAGAGTTGTATCAACTTTTCATCTCTTGAAATGATTTCCAAGTTAAAAATTACTTAATCTGTCATACCAACCTTTAGGAGCTTGTTTCAAAACATAAAGATCCCTTTTAAGTTTGAAAACATGTTCTCTGAAATTAGGATTTTCAAAACCTAGAGGTTGTTTAGCATATACCTCCTCTTCAATAATTTCATTTCAAAAAGCACTATTTACATCCATTTGATAAAGTTTTATATTTTTATGAGCAACAAAAGCTAACATAATTCTAACAGCTTCAAGTCTGGAAACTGGAGTGAAAGTTTCAATAAAGTCAATACCTTCTTGCTAATTATAGCCTTGAGCTACTACTCTAGCTTTATTTATTACCACTTTACCTTGCTCATCAAGCTTGTTTTTCAAAACCCATATAGTTCCAATGACACTTTGATGTGTTGGCTTGGGAACAAGGGTCCAGACATTAATTCTTTCAAATTGATGAAGCTCTTCTTCCATAGCAATGATCCAATCATTATCACTTAATGTTTCACCTATACTTTTAGGTTCAATTTCTGAAACAAAAGCATATGATGCATTGTTTTTAAGAGTTGATTAGGTCTTTACTCCTTCAGCTTTATCTCCTAGGATGAGATCTTGTGGATGATGATTTATGAACTTCTATTCTTTTTGAGGTCTGATTGCTTCATCTGATTGATTTGTTTGACTCATCGTTTGATCTTTAACTTCTGGTTCTTTCATCTATTCTTCTATCTGCAAAATCTTCTTCTAGATTTGATAGTTTCCTATTATTCATTGAGTTTTAAACTCTTTACTTCTTTGAAGTTTCTGAATATCCAAGGAAAATATCCTTGTCTACCTTGGAATCAAACTTTCCAAGTTGATCTTTGGTATTTAGAATATTTCATCCACATCCAAATGGATGAAAATATGAGATGTTGGGTCTCCTTCCTCTCCATAGTTCATAAGGAGTCTTATTTAATAATGGTCTAATTAATACTCTATTTTGAATATAAATTTTTATGTTCACTACCTCTGCCCATAAATTTTTAGGTAAATCATTTTCACAAAGAAGTGTTATAGCCATTTCTTGCAAGGTTATATTCTTTCTTTCAACTACCCCATTTTGTTGGGGTGTCCGAGGTGAAGAAAAGTTGTTAAAGATACCTTGTTTTTCACAAAAATTTTTAAAATTAGAGTTTTGAAATTTTGTTCCATGATCACTTCTTATGATAGATATGTAAAATCCTTTTTCATTTTGAACACGCTTGTAGAATAATTCAAAGACCTTAAAAGACTCATACTTATGGCTTAGGAAATATACCCATGTGAATCTAGAATAGTCATCAACAATGATAAAACCATATTTTTTGCCTCCAAGACTAAGGGTTCTAGCTACACCAAATACATCCATATGTAACAATTCTAGTGGTCTAAAAGTAAAATCGTTCTTTTTTGCTTTGAAAGATGACTTTGTCTGTTTCCCTCTCTGATAGGCTTCACAAAGAAGATGAGTTTTCCAAGAAATTTCAAGTAGTCCTATTACCAACCTTCTTTTGGATATTTTTTGAAATGTGTTTCATGTTGACATGCCCAAGATTTTTGTTCCAAATTAATTTTTCATCTTCTCTACAAACTAGCCATGTTACATTCTGTTTGCTCAAACTAGTCAGATCAATCACTCTATTTGAGTAGTAAAAAAATACGGATCCATCACTCTATTTGACTATGCATGAAATTTTTTCAAAAGATAAAGTAGATCCATTATCATAAAATTGACTTATGCTAAGCAAATCATACTTCAATCCTTCTACATAAAGAACATTACAAACAATAGGTGTAGAGTTTTTACCTATTTTACCTATACCTGTGACACCCTTACTACCCCAACACATATTGTAACTTTACAAATAAATATTTTAAATTTCGGTAAAAGGGTTCACATGAAAAACTTCAAAAATCATTCTTTAATAATCACAATAATAAAGATTTAGAAAATGAAACACAAGAGTTTACAAATTGTTTTCAAAATGATATTTACAATTCCAAATCCATATAAAAATTTTGTCCTAAAAGTCCTCTGCCCCGATATCACAATATCATAGCATACCCCTATTTTAACTGTTGGCATTCTAGATGCCACTCGCAGCCGGATCTTCTTCACCTAAAACATCCACAAAATTGTACGGTGAGAAAAGAAAACATTTTTATGAAAAGTACATACAAACACACAACATGCCATCTCATTATAACTCGATACTTAACAAAATATTCATAAACATTTCAATGTATCATAACTTTATCAATCGCGCATCGTCATCACGTCACAATTCGCAATCACAACAATCATCACAAATCTTGAAATCAACCCTATGCCAAGGTCACGCCTATAGCATCTCTTGCCCAAGGTCGTGCCACCCCCGCCATAAGTATTAATTGCCTCACACATCCCACCCTATGCCAAGGTCACGCCTGTAGCATCTCTTTGCCCAAGGTCGTGCCACCCCCGACATAAGCATGAGAAATCACACATCCTACACTATGCTAAGGTCGCGCCTGTAGCATCTCTTTGCCCAAGGTCGTGCCACCCCTAGTCATAATGTGAGGAACCACAATCACATCACAATCACATTCACATCAATCAATCACAATCCACATAAATCTTAGAATTAACACTATGTCAAGACCACGCCACAACTGACACAAGTGATACGGGTTAATTGCCTCACTCATCCCACATCATGCCAGGGTCACGCCCTCCCTGTAGCATCACTTACCTAGGGGTCGTGCCATCCCTAGTCATTGATGTGAGGAACCACAATCACATCACAATCCACACAATCTCTTGCAATTAACCCTATGCCAGGGCTGCCATATTTAACATAAGTGATACGTGTTAACTGTCTCACTCATCCCACACCATGCCAGGGTAACGCCCTCCCTGTAGCATCACTTACCTAGGGGCCGTGCCATCCCTGGTCATTGATGTGAGGTACCACAGTCAAAATCATAATCATATCCACACAACATCTCATAGTTCAATTCCATACAGATATCAGATAAGTCCAAAATAATGGGTTTACACAGCCCTCAAGCAATTCACATATAGATCATCAATTCATAACAATAACATTCATAAATTTATAAAATAATCAATAGAATTATCAATTCAATATGATTTCAACATAAACAGCAAAACCCCTAATTGTTCCAAAACCTAGCTCACAGGCATTTTTCTACAATTTTGTTCTCTCTTCCTGATCATCATTCTTACAAATTATTAGCATATTTATAATCCTCAACACATACAGAATCTAATGGGATCATCAATTCCTCAAACAGAAATCATCCAATTTTTCACAACCTAACTAACAAACACTTTTCTATAATTTCGTTCTCTCTCCCAGAGCATCATTTTTCCAAATAAAATATATATTCATAATCTTAAATTCATACAGAATCACATAAGACCAATAATTCTCCAAACAGAAATAATTATAAAATTACTCAAAATCTTAAGGGTTCTTCTCTACTCAATTCCCTCATGTAACTCTACATATAAATAATTTCCTTTTTCCCCCGTACCTGGATAAACAGTAGTTGAACTAAAACAGGGATCTCTTGGTCTCCTCCTCTAAATGCCCCTTGGTCTTCAGAGAGAAGAAGAGGGAAAGAAGAGAGAACAGAAAATAATAGGAAGAGAGAACGAGAGATGTGTGAAAATGAGAGGTGAGGGGTGCTATTTATAGGATTTCAGGCTCACCTACCGGAACGGCCCGTTCCAAAAGTGGAATGGTCGTTTTGGGCCCTTCGAAACTACACAAAATTCTCAACTGGAACGGCCTGTTCTCAAAACCAGCAGAACGGCCCGTTCTCCAAACCAGAACTGCCCGTTCTGCTTCTCCAATTTTGGCCATTTATCTTTTTTCGGAACGGCCCGTTTCACTTTTGAAACGGCCCATTTCGGGCAATCAATTGGGCCTCTGGCCCAGCGATTTTGGGCTGTTACAATACCTATGATCTTCCCTTTTCTGCTTCCAAAGGAGATGAATCCTTCATGTGGTTGTAGGTCTAGGAACATAGACCTTTCTCTTATCATATGTCGTGAACACCCACTATCCAAGTACTAGTGTGAATCCTTTGGTTTTCCCACCAAGGATATTTGAAAAAAAAAATATTTGAGATTTTGGTACCCATATCTTATTGGGTCCTTTCTTGTTAGTTCTCATTCCCTTAGTTTTTCTCTTGCCTGAATTTTTATATTTATAGCCATTAGTTTTGTGGCAAAAAACTTTAGGTTTGGTCTGAGATGTCTCAAGACTTGAGTCAAAAATCGAGACTAGCTTTGTTGGATGAAATCCTTTTGTGTTTTAAACAAAAGGTTTAGTTTTGTGGATCCATCAAAAAATTTAGTTAGGTCTTTCCTGAGTTGAATATTTTCATTTTTTAAGTCTTTTATATCAAGAGGAACAAAAATAGTGATCTTGTTTTTGAGACATAATATCTCTTTAGCATTGTCTAACATTTTTCTTTTGAGTTCAAGATTTTCTTTTTCAAAGCTTTATATTTTTCTTTAAGCATCTTGAACTATAGAGAAATCATGAGAGAATTAGCTAAGAGAATCTCAAAAGACACGTCATCAATATTAGAATTAGACGAATATGAACTAGAGTCAGAATTTACCTCAATGTTGGTTGGGTCTGACCCAACGTCTATCATGAGACAGATGTTAGCAACTTCTTCATCTAAATTGCTAGTTTCATTGTCAAGATCCTGTCAGAACCCAAAAAATTTTGATCTTGCCCATAGATGATTTGGAATTCCATTTTGAAAATCTCATCGATTAGGGAATGCCTGGAAACTAGAATAATCGCTAATCAATGGTTTAAGAAAAGAGTTTGAAGGAGTTTCCACCGATGTTTTACTCAAAACATCGAAGAAGAAAATGTTTTCAAAATTGCAATAATGACCTTTATAGCCAGAATTAGTTTCGAGGGACGATTACGTGTAGGGAAAGTGTTAGGTACCCTACAATGCCCTAATTTGGTACCCAATGATGAATGTAGCATAATAATAAACAATAATTTAAATGTTTACCCCTTTTATTAATTATTTACAAGATGAAAATACCTATTATCTACATGACTATTTATTTATTTATTGCATATAAGAAAACTAATGAATAAAATAATAAATGTAGACACCCAATTTCATCCGGGGAGCATGCAAACAACGGGACAAAACTTTAGAGGGCCCAGAAGCCCAAAACAAGCTGATTTTAGAAGACTCGAACGGGCTGTTCCAAAACCGGAACGGGCCGTTCCCAATTTGGAACGGGCCGTTCCAAGGTCTTAAAAAAAGGGGGTAAAAGCTTAACTGGAACGGGGCTGGAACGGGCCGTTCCTAAAATGGAACGGGGGTCGTTCCTAAACCGGAACGGGCCATTCCTAAATTTGGAACGGGCCGTTCCAAGGCCGTTCCGGTCTAAGTAATCACGTGTTATTCTCACTACTGGAACGGGCCGTTCCGATTTTGGAACGGGCCGTTCCAGTATACGAATTTTACCCTCAACGGCCAGATCCAGAAAGGGCCGTTCCGATTTTGGAACGGGCCGTTCTGGACCCCTTTTGAAGTCTATAAATAGATAGCTGGGGCTCATTTCTCATGACCCCCCGAAAATTTCGTCCAACACTCTCTAGAGCTCGAAATTTCTCTATTTTTCTCTCTCTCTCTCTCCTATTGTATTTCTTGAGTATTGTGAGACATTTGTGTAGTGTGAAAGGTTGCCACAAAGCACCTACAATTTCCATATTGGAAGGTCTAACAAAGCTTGCTACGAGGTATTTTAATCAATCTTCATCTCTCTCTTTTATTTTCTTATTTTTGATAAGTATTATTATAATAAAAACAATCATGTAAATATTTTAAAGTTAATTGTTTAATTTAAATTTCAAGAATGTAAATATTATCAATAAAAGGGGATTTAATATTTATATTATTATTGTTTATAATGTTAATTTCTTCATAGGGTACCGATTAAAGGCGTTGTAGGGGTGCTTAATACCTTCCCTACACGTAACCGACCCCCGAACCCAATTCTGGTTATCAAGACCATTATTGGACCTTTAAAAACATGTTCTTTTTCCAATGTTTTGAGTAAAACTTTGGTGGCGACTCCATAAACCTATTTTCAAAACCATTAATTAAGGATTAGTCTGGTGTCCGGGCATTCCTTAATTGATGAGACTTTAAAAGGACGTCTAAACCATACGTCGCAGGATCAGAAATTTTCGGGTTGCGACAGATGGCGACACCACTGGGGAAGTTTAAAGAGGGTCAGGCCCATTTAATTGATGAAGTTAATAAAATAAAAATAATAATTTAAATATTTTTCCCCTTTATTTTGTTTGCTTTTTTTGTTTGGCTTTAATATCTGTTTGCCTGTTTAAATTCTGCATCTTTTTGAATAAAAATTGTACACAAACCTTTGCACACAACAATTCCCCCTACACCCGGGGGCATGAGGGTATTAAACATAGGGAGTGGTTGACGTACGACCGACCCAAGTTTGGCCTTGGAGCCTGCGAGCCTTGTCAGAAATCACACTCAAGGTGATAACCAGTTACTCTAGCCTGAAATACTGCGACAAACCTTAAAGTTTGCCAGGTGACGGCGACAGAGATACTGGGTCCCTATAATGGGGGCACCTTGGGGGCCTTGAAACTAGTGAGATTAGAACCTTCCTATACAATGCACTTTTCTTGCAGGGACCACAGACCAAGGATTTGAACGCGACTGTCCGCGGGTGTACATTTGTTTGAGCATATGTGTGTTGCATTTATTGTGTTCTCTTTTTGTTCATTTCAAATAGAAAGGAATTATAGACAAACAAGCAGATATCAATAAATAAAAAAACTAATGCTCTTATGTATACCCTAACTCTAAAGAATCATATAGGATAGTTTATTTCAACAAAAAAAAAGATAAATATATAGCAAAAATCATGCATCATTTCCTTTAGCCAAAAACATGATAAAATTTAGACAGAAAATAAATATCATGCATCTCCTAGGATAGTACATTAGCATACATTCATTAGAAATGGAAGGCACATATAATAGTATGCAAAGAATGTTCTATAAACAAAAATCAATGAGAATGATATCCGTCGAATTTCTCATATGTCTTTGCATCCTATTTTACGTTTCATATAGATAACACGCCTTCCTTGTAAATAATAAATAAGAATAAAAAGGGAAATATAACTTGTGCGTGTTAAGCCAGATAATGGAAATTACTGTAATCAAATGTGAACCTGACACATCAAATCGGGAAACATTTAGCAGTAATTGGGGGCATCACACGCCCAAATCGACGATTCAAATAGCAAGAGTTTCCCCTGACGAAATGACAATTGCCGGGATAGGAGGAATGATCAAGAATGGACGAATTCTTGCTTCTAGGGAATTACAAGACAAAATCCTATTGAGGAGTACAGACATTGTGCGACAAAAACCCACTAGGATGAAAACCCATAAAGGGCGTCCTAGGAAAAAATTAGGGTAAAAAAAAAGAATCAAAATCCCGATAGGATACGTCCTATGCAAAAGTTAGGGATATATAAAAATGTCTATCTGAGTTGAAATCGAAAGGTGGTTTGAGTATTCCCTTCGAAAGCAAGAATTCATAAAGATTTCACTCCTAGTTCAAAACACTGACGTCCAAGCAAGTGGAATGGTTTTTTTGGAATTATCAAATCATCCATGACTTTCTAGGGGGAAACCTTCGTCTATCTCTCTGTGTATGAATCACAAACTCGGGGCATGCTCGGGCCTTCGAGCTTTGTTGAAGGGGCACGTGTAAATTGAAAGTATTGTTTTAAATGCCATAACACTCTTTCGTTTCTCTTCTCCCTCCAAATATCCACTCTAGGCCTCATCCATCAACCCTTAATAAACAAAATGTATTTGCAACAAAGATGTTACTCAATAATAGCATGGAAAGGATAACAAAGGAACAATCAGGAATTCAAACATGACTAGGGTTTGATAAAAGAAAGACATCTCATACCTCATGAGTGCTGCAAAAAAAAAAATGAAGGCCCGGCAAGAAACCCACTAAGGGGGCTGCGCAAAAGTTAGGGCAAGATCTGCTAGGCAATCCACAAGTAAAAATGGGTAACCTAGGCAAAAGAAAAGATCAAAAGAAAAATGTCCGCTAGGGAACACATCTCAAGTGACCTAGGCAAAAATTAGGACGTTAAAGCAGCAACCTGAGTTGAAAACTGAAAGGCGACTCAGAGGAATCATCCAATTACAATACAACCCCGAGTCATCACCTCACTTTCCAAAAATGTTGAACACAATGATAGCTTCTTTGTAGCAAATATGCTTTGTTTAATAGCCATAAACACTAAAGCCCACCTTGGCCAGCCATTCTTCTAAAAACCCCTTTTGAAAAAAAAATCCCTTCTAACAACCTTTTGAAAAAATGCAAACATCCCTTTTCTTCTTTTCTCTTGACCCTTATGGCATTAAAATGGTACCGAAAGGATACATGAAAAATGCACAGTGAATACTCATAGAGGGAAGACTAAGATGTCCCTTAACGGAGTTTAGAGACATTTGACTACACATTGATAATTTAGGAGCCATTGAACCCTTGAGTTTAAGAGAACATATCCCGGCAACAATCACGAACGACACGAATAAAAAGGAATCGTCAACATTAACCTTAATACGTACAGGTTAATTTCTTGACATAAAAAAAATGAATTGCATCTTTAGGAACAAACACATGAGCATAAACTGCATCGCATGCATATGAGGTAGGGGTATATGGAAGGGCGTTACAAAAAATGAACAAATAATAAAAATCATTCCTGTCTTGTATTTTCATTGCATCCATGCATGCATGCATTCTACTTCCTATGAGTCAGGAGTCATCAGGATGAAGCACAAGCTAAATAGCCAACCATGAGCCAAGCAGTGGCAAACGGCAACCCCAAGTGATTCTATGTGCCCACTAAGCAAAGACATATCAATAGTGGAATAGAATAGAATCGACCAAACAAGCAAGTCTATAAGCATGAAGAGGCCATTGCGCCTTACCCCTCAACTGAATGAAGGATGATATAAAAGAAAGCCAAGACCAGGAATGACTTCCTAACCAAAGCAGTGGCTTTCCAAATAATACTCATCAATAAAAAGCAAGAGCAAAAAAAAAATGAGAAAAAGGCAAGCTTCGTAAATGTTGAAAAAGCTGAAGCATTTAAAAAATATATATATAGCAAAAAAGGCAAGCTTTAATCATGAAAAAGCAAAAGCTAAGAAAATAAAGTTTAGAAATATATTTCTACCACAAGATCAGCGCCTGGAGAGGCATCACAATACTCACATGGCAGGGGCAACACTAGAATCCCTGTCAGCCATCTACTTCTCTGCCCACCAACACAGGGGCACATCAAACGTCTCCTGCCCATCAACCTGGGGGCAGTCTTTCATCTCACAACACCAACAAGAAGATATCAAGTACAAGAACAAAGTGGGTTACCTGACCTTAGTGAAAGGGTTGCTAGATCCCTAAAACTAGAACAAATTGGATTACCTGACCTTAGTGAAAGGGTTGCTAGATCCCCAAAACTAGTGCAAAGTGGGTTACTTGACCTTAGTGAAAGGGTTGCTAGATCCCCAAAACTAGTACAAAGTGGGTTACCTGACCTTAGCGAAAGGGTTGCTAGATCCCCAAAACTAGTACAAAGTGGGTTACCTGACCTTAGCGAAAGGGTTGCTAGATCCCCAAAACTAGTACAAAGTGGGTTACCTGACCTTAGCGAAAGGGTTGCTAGATCCCCAAAACTAGTACAAAGTGGGTTACCTGACCTTAGTGAAAGGGTTGCTAGATCCCCAAAACTAGTACAAAGTGGGTTACCTGACCTTAGTGAAAGAGTTACTAGATCCCCAAAACTAGTACAAAGTGGGTTACCTGACCCTAGTGAAAAGGTTGCTAGATCCTCAAAACTAGTACAAGATCAGAAAGGGTTGCTAGATCCCTAAAACTTGTACAAGATCGGTAAGGGTTGCTAGACCCTAAAACTAGCAGTGGGCCGGCTGAAGCCCTAAATATCAGTCCAGCCTGGAGAGGCTGAGCTCATAATATACTCCCTCTTTAACAAGCCACAAATAAAGAAACACACTACCATGAGACAAGTAGAAGCAGTAGGAAGCATCTACATCAAGACCAGAAGCCTAGATGTTTCGGTTTACCATCCTTATCACCTGATGGAGCATATAAACCAACACTCAGTTGCTCTTAGGGACAAGGATACGGGCAAACACCATCTACCCGAAAGAAATGGTGAGGGGGCATCTACACTGCTGAATTAAAGGAGAAGATTCAGGACACAGGAAGCGACATGGGGCATTCACATGGATCTTGAAGCCTAGATGTTTCGGTTCACCATCCTTGACACCTAATAGAGCATACAATCCAACACTCAGTTGCTCCATGGGACAAGGATATAGGGAACACCGTCTACCCGAAGGAAACAACGTGAAGGTATCTATTTTCAAAACAAGAGTGAAGATCCGAATTTTCACCTCACTATCACAAGAGAAACAATGGAGCTTCTACTCGAAGACTGAAGATCAGGTGTACAGTTTGTCAGCCTTGTTACCCAAGAGTATGCAACTGCTCTAAAGGGTGATGATATGAGCAAATACATCTATCCAAGAGAAGCAACGTAGAAGCACCAACACCAAAGAGACGAAGAGAAGACCCAGACGAAATGTCTACGTCTTTACTTGCCTTTGGAAGAGCAACACGTTACTATTCCAAAGGACAAGTAAAGAGGGGCAGCTATAGACACCCAATTTCGTCCGGGGAGCATGCAAACAACGGGACAGAACTTTAGAGGGCCTAGAAGCCCAAAACAAGCTGATTTTAGAAGACTAGAACGGGCTATTCCAAAACCGGAACGGGACGTTCCCAATTTGGAACGGGTCGTTCCAAGGTCTTAAAAAAAGGGGGTAAAAGCTTAACTGGAACGGGGCTGGAACGGGCCGTTCCTAAAATGGAACGGGCCATTCCTAAATTTGGAACGGGCCGTTCCAAGGCCGTTTCGGTCTAAGTAATCACGTGTTATTCTCACTACTGGAACGGGCCGTTCCGATTTTGGAACGGGCCGTTCTGGACCCCTTTTAAAGTCTATAAATAGACAGCTGGGGCTCATTTCTCATGACCCCCCGAAAATTTCGTCCAACACTCTCTAGAGCTCGAAATTTCTCTATTTTTCTCTCTCTCTCTCTCCTATTGTATTTCTTGAGTATTGTGAGACATTTGTGTAGTGTGAAAGGTTGCCACAAAGTACCTACAATTTCCATATTGGAAGGTCTAACAAAGCTTGCTACGAGGTATTTTAATCAATCTTCTTCTCTCTCTTTTATTTTCTTATTTTTGATAAGTATTATTATAATAAAAGCAATCATGTAAATATTTTAAAGTTAATTGTTTAATTTAAATTTCAAGCATGTAAATATTATCAATAAAAGGGGATTTAATATTTATATTATTATTTTTTATAATGTTAACTTCGTCATAGGGTACCGATTAAGGGCGTTGTAGGGGTGCTTAATACCTTCCCTACACGTAACCGACCCCGAACCCAATTCTGGTTATCAAGACCATTATTGGACCTTTAAAAACATTTTCTTTTTCCAATGTTTTGAGTAAAACATTGGTGGCGACTCCATGAACCTATTTTCAAAACCATTAATTAAGGATTAGTCTAGTGTCCGGGCATTCCTTAATTGATGAGACTTTAAAAGGATGTCTAAACCATACGTCCCAATATCATAAATTTTCGGGTTGCGACAATAAATAAAATGATAAACAAAATAATAAATAAAACAAAAAATAAAGCAATAAACAAAATAATAAAATAAAATAAATAAAACAAAAAATAAAAGAGAAGAATTTAGAACCTCAGAAGAAAGCTTTTTATAAAGGAATTTTCTCAAATGCGTGTAAGGGGTGTTTGGGTAAACCTTTACTCTACAAAATGTCTCACTATCACTCAGAGATTTATATAAAAGAGGGGAAAGTTATGAAACTTGAGGTGTGTCTAATCCCTTGGTCAGAAGGTTTCTTATATAGCCATCTAGGAAGCAAAAGCATAAGAGAGTTGTTCGACGTGAGACTAATTCTTATAAAAATACAATCTTTTTCTAGGCACCGAGAAGGACCTTTAGAGAACTCGTTAACTGTTGAATCGTGCCATTTCTTTTATGGTTTTCTCACAATATATAGATCTTCAATTTCAACGGTTGGATCATTGAAATCAAGTCTATAGTGAGAGATACTATCAGAACAAAAATGTTGTATGGCATAAGACTCCTGTTTTCCAACTGTAGTGTGAGGCCTCCAGAGAATTTTTTAACCATTGGATCATGCTGCAATTTTGATGATATCTTCGTAATACATTGATCTTTAACTTTAATGGTTGGATCGTCAAAATTAGGTTTGTAGCGGGAGACATTATGATAACAAAAACATTGCTCGATGCAAAGCTTTTCTTGAAAGAGGAATGGGCCACTCTAGTGACCAAAATGGTCATTTCGCACCCCCATATTAGGTTATTGAGTTTTTTGGGCCTTATGGAGCTATCTTGGTCCTCTTAGGTGCTCTATTGGACCCTTAGGGGTCGTACGTGATGCTTTTTCCAATTGTAGTGTGAGGCCTCTAGAGAATTCGTTAACCGTTGGATTATGCTAAAATTTTGCTGATATCTTTTCAATACATTCATCGTTAACTTCAATGGTCGGATTATCAAAATTAGGTCTATAATGGGAGATATTATTAGGAAAAAAATGCTACCCAACGTATTGGGCCCTCAAGGGTTGTTTGTCTTACTCTAGTAGACATTTGTCCTTGGTTTGGGTACCCCAAACGAAATTGGGTGTCTATAGATCCTCCCGTTATTAGACTCTTTTTGAGTTTCTTTTTATTTGACCACTTTTTCTTGACTAAGGGACAATCTACTTTTAGATGTCCACTCTTCTTACTTTCATAGTAGACGATATCCTTAATTTTTGGTTTGTTTATTTTTCTTTATTCTTCTTATTTTTTGTGTAGCTTCATCAAGCTTCCTTTCTTTTTCAGCATTTTTTTGAACCTTTTGGACATGAGGCGGATTTCATAGTCTGTTAAATCTTCTGAGCTGTCTTTTGACATGCTTGACTCAGTTTTAACTTTTAGAGCTTTTCCTTTCTCTTTTCTTCCACTCGTTTCACCCCTTTTCAAGGAAATAGTATCTTTTGCCTTGGTTTGATCTCTATTTTTTAGGTGAACCTCATGAACACATAGTGCTCCAAGAAGTTCATCAAGCGTGATAAATTTTAGATCTCAAGCTTCAAAGATGGCAGTCGCTTTAGGTTTCCAGACCTTAGGAAGGTTCTCTAGGATTTTAAGATATTTTGAGCTTTGGAGTTAAATGGTTTATCAATGGTTTCATTCTCCTTCATAGAGAACAACTCATAGTGCCTATAAAGAGTTGCAGTTCATTTGACACTACAAGAAAATTGCGAATTAGAGAGCGAAAGATCCCTCGCAAATCCCTCGCTAAAAAAAATGGCGAGGGACTAGCGAGGGATTTGCGAAAGACTATTCCCTCGCTAAATTCAAGTTGCTAATTAGTGACGGATGCGTATCCCTTGCAATTCCCTCGCTAAATTCCATCGCTTTTCCCTCGCAACCAGCTTCACTAGTCCGTCGCAACTTTGTGCCGCTCATTCTTCGCTATCGCCTCGCAAATGTAGAACTTAAATTCCCTCGCTAATTGCATTTAATATTTCCTCGCTAAAACGTTGCAAAACCTAATTAGTGACGGATGCATATCCCTCACAATTCCCTCGCTACATTCCGTCGCTTTTCCCTCGCAACCAGCTTCACTAGTCCGTCGCAACTTTGTGCCGCTAACTCTTCGCTATCGCCTCGCAAATGTAGAACCTAAATTCCCTTGCTAATTGCATTTAATATTTCCTCGTTAAAACGTCGCAAAACCTTCGCAAGATATCCTTCGCTACTTTGTTGTTACTCCATCGCAAAATATTGTTTAATTATTTCCTCGCTAACCTTTCGCCACTCCGTCGCAATTATCCCTCGCGATATGGTCGCTAATTCCTCGCAACGTTGTAGCAATATATCAATTGAGGTCCTTCGCAGATCCCTCGCTAACCCCTCGCAAATATGTCCTCCATAAATCCCTCGCTAAACCCTCACAAAAATGTCCTTCGCAAATCCTTCGCAAATATTTTTTTCAAGTTTAGTCAATATAAGTTTATATTTTTTTCTTTCTAATTTTTAGTTATTAGTACGAAGTTACATTAACTAAAGTGAAAGAAAATTATAATATAAATTTAAAGAACTAAAATTTGGAAAATGCATCTTTATAAGGATAAAAATAAATTAAAATTTATATGAACTCAAATTGAGAAAACATGAACTTATAGAGACTAAATTCATATAAATCAAAATAAACAAAAATATTTTAAATTATCATAATTAAGAAAACAAAACATACACAGACTAAATTCATATTATAAACATATAAATTATATTTAAAATTTATGATGATATATATATATATATGTGTGTGTGTGTGTGTGTGTGTGTGTGTGTGTGTGTGTATGTGTGTGTGTGTGTTTTAAAAAATATATGAGTGAAAATTCTATTACTTCAAAAGTAACTCTTAAAAGAGTTATTTAATGAATGTAATTACGTTATATATTGAATTTCTTATTCAATAAATTAAGTCTAAAAATTTGTATACTTTATCTTTTAATCAATAGTTTTATTTAATAGATAATGTTAGATACTATTTAATAATTTTTAAAATTAATATTAGATAATATTTAATAATTTTAAAAATATTTTCAAATATTCAATAATTAAAAAAATAAAGAGATAACAAATAAGATAAAATATATATAAGTAAAATAAAAAGAAAAAAATATGAGGGATTAGCGAGGCATTTGCGAGGGATTAGCGAAAAACCTTTTCCCTCACTAATTTGCGACGGATTTGCGAGGACTATTTGCGACAAAAAAACTCCCTCGCTAGATGAAAATTCATTTTTTATATTTTGGCTCGTAATTTGGCGAGGGATTTGCAAGGCATTTGCGAGGGCCTAAGTTCCTCGCTAAATAAGCACTAGCTTTAGCGACGGATTTGCGAGGAGATAAAGGTTGGTCGCAAAATGATCCTATTTAGCGAGGGAATTTAGCGAGAGATATAAATTCAAGCTATTTCCTTGCTAATTAGCGAGGGATTAGAGAGGAACTGTGTTCCTCGCCCGTCCCTCACTAATTAGCGAGGAAATAGCTTGGATTTATATCCCTCGCTAATCCGCGAAATTCTTGTAGTGTGAGCCTGACATCTTTAGTGCCCTCATGAGTTACTTGATGAGTCATTAATTTCCCTTTATTTATTTATCTTTTTGTACTTATTTTAATTGTTGATTTAGGCTTAATCTCTTATTAATTGGACGGTTTCACTATTTGGGCTTCATTGGGCTAGTAATTCAAATTTTAATTAATTCCAATTCACTTGGTCTAATTTTTGTCTATTAATTATTTACAGGTTAATTGTGAAGCATTTTTGGGCTTGGATATTATTTTTGGACTTCAAGAGATAAATGCCACGTCAGCACCATTTCACCACATCAGCGCCACATCAACATTTTGCTTTATTTTATTTTGTTTCGTTTATTTTATTGTATTTTCGGGTTAGACTTGGATTGGGGGCCCATTTTGACTTTTCTAAGGTTTTTAGGGACCTAGGAGGGCTGACCATGCAGCAGACTTGATGTGACTATGTTTTAGGTTTTAGTTCTTCTTCTTCCTTGAGTTTTTTCTCTGTTTTTGGCTTCTGTCTTCCTATTTTTCTGTTATGCTATTCTTCCTTTTCACGTTTTTCTTCATTGCTTGTATTGGAGACCCACATTTTGATATTGAAGTTAATACAAATTCTTAGTTTTCTTTTCTTTTCACTGGCTGTTTATGTTTCTATTGTTCTTCATTTTATCTACTGCATTTTCATTTTAATGGAAGGCTAAAACCCATGGAGTTGGCTCCTTGTTGTGGATTGTAATCTCTATTTGAGGTTGGGTACGTTTTGTAAATCTCTGTTCTACTTGGTCATTCTTCATTTAATCTATGTATTAATGTGCTCATGCTTAATGGGTTGTCCTTAATGCCACAATTTCTTAATCTGTGATGAGGTTCAATGTTGTATACATTTTCTTAATTCGTGTAGGGAAGTCTTGAGTTAATCTTCGCTTAGTTGGTAAACTCGGATGGAACAAGGATTAAGTGGTTTATAGAGTAATCTCTTGTGAACCAGGGATAAGAGAGTTACAATCTGAACAAGGAGTCAACTTGCTTTACTTACTGCTTTACTTGTATTTTATTGTGTTTTAAACCTTTATAAAATTGAACCAAACCACCCCCCCACTTCGTGTGTGAACCTTTGACAGAGAGAAATGGTCCTTGGGAGACGACCTAGGAAAGCTTCCTAGCATTGCATTTAACTGTTTTTATTTGATCAGGTACGGCCTCGATCATTACCCGAATGGCATCCCACATTTCCTTTGCAGTAGAGGAGTTGCAGAACTTGTTGTGCTCTATTCTAGATAGAGAACAAGTGAGTATATATCTTACTTTAGTGTTTTGCTGCAGGATGTTGTAATTTTCCTAAGTGTATCCATTCTCAAGTTGGATCACCACAATGTCACCTTCGGTGATAATCCTCCAAAGTTGGTACTGTGATATCCTCTACCCTGCATACCATAATACATAGGTAACAAAATTTGAATAACTTAATTTTTCATAATTGAAATACCAAACTTGTTTAGATAGAGAGTACCATAACTTAAACAAATAACTCAATCAGCGAAAATTACAAAGAAATGAAGCTAAGGTTTCTGATGGAGGACCATCCTTGGTGCTTCATGTGAGACCCATAACATGGTTCATGGCTAGGATAATGGAGGAAGATAAAGGAGATACCATGCATGAATCCATTTCCTAGGCCCAATTTGAGTTGTATAGAATTTTATTGCTTTATTCCAACTTTACCCTTGTACTTTGAGGGTATTTTAGTCATAGAATTTACTTTACTTGTATTTCCAATTCTACCCTTGTATTTTGAGGTATCTTAGTCATAGGATTTATTTTCTTTTGTATTTCCCATTTTACCCTTGTATTATGGGGTGCTTTAGATGATTAGGGTTTTAATTTTTGGGCTAGGTTTTAATTAGGAGGTGACGCATTTTTTGGTGGTTTTGGACCTATTTTTGGACTTAGAAAGGCTTAGGCCCAATTTGAGGGCCAAGGTTGTGTAGACCCCTAAAATTGTCCGGGTCGGAAATAAGACTCGAAGACTCTCAAAGATCAAAGGAAAGTCAGTCAGAAGGACTCCCAGAAGACCATAGGATGACTATCTGTAGGTTTAGAGGTCTTAGAGTAGCCAAAAATAAGAAAGTGGGAGGTTTGGAGCTCAATACGGCCTCCTTGGAGTTCAGTACGGCCGTACTGCACATTTTGTACTACAATACGGCCATACTGAAACCAATACGGCCGTATTGAAGTTTCTGTATTTCAATACGGCTGTACTGAATTCAATACGGCCGTATTGAAGTACAAAAACTCAATACGGGCCGTATTGAACCCAGGGGCCGTACTGCGCCTCATCCCTATAAATAGGACGTCATTTGGACTTCATTCCACACTTTTACACTGAGTTTTAACCCTCTTCTTGAGTATTCTGGGTTTTTTTGAGCAGTGCTCTGCCTAGAAATCACTCGGAGAGTTGATCCGACAAAGTTCTCGAGTTCTGAGCTTTTTGCTTGAGTCTCGAACTGAGTCGAAGGGAAATCCTCCGGATTTCCATAGTTAAAATTTTCTAGGAGGGAGCAAGCGGGCTTGTAGAGCGAGGGAACGCCAAAAAGCTTCCCAGTTTTACTTGAATATAAAAGCACGCTTCAAAGGTTTCTTCTTAAGACCTTCCTTTTACTGCTTTCTGTGTGTATATTTAACTGTCATCATGTAGATAGTTAAGTTATAATTGTTTAGAATAAATAGGGGTAATTTAGTAATTTTGCACTATTATTTTTAGAAATAATCTGTCATAGGGAACCCGAAATGGGCGCTGTGGGGTGCTAACACCTTCCCCACGCGTAACCGACTCCCTTACCCGACTCTGGTTGTCATGGCCGAAGTCGATTTTTGAATCGATTGCCTTAAACTTCTTTTTCCAATGTTTTGAGTAAAACATTGGTGGCGACTCCATGAACCCTTCCTTTTTATGAAAACCGCTAATCCATGGAGGGTCCCGCTTGGGATTAACATGGATTGGTGAGCCTTTTAATAAAATTGCTTGTTTGACAAGGTCTCAGTTTGAGAATAAGTCATTCTAGCAATCCATATTTTTAAAACAAATAAAAGAGTCCAACCATCCATCGCGAATGCCGAAAGCCCGTTTCGGGCCGGTGGCGACAGATGGCGACTTCACTGGGGAAGCCTCGAGAGTCAGTCCCATTTAGTGACAGATTATTTTTAACAAATAATAGTTAAAATTACTTTATTACCCCTTGTTTGTATGATAACATGCTTTATTTATATGGCTTTAATAAACTGTTGTATGTTTAGTTTCTGCAATTGTTTGAAATATAAATTGCACACAAACCTTTGCACACAACAGTTCCCTCTATACCCGGGGGCATGAGTGGTAAGCCATAGGGAATGGATGTTAGTACGGCCGGTTGTCGAATGGGTCTATAGGTGCCCGTAGACCGTTGTCGGAAAGCATCACTCAAGGTGATAACCATGAACTCGAGTCCGACAGTGCGTTGGAGCTTTCCATCGGCTTACGACGAGAGGAATTGGGTCCCTATAATGGGGGCACCTTGGGGGCCTCAGACCGGTGAGAACAGTTAGAACCACCTTGAATATGCACTTTTCTGCAGGATACCCCTACCTCGTGATTCGCTCGTGACTGTTCGTGGATGAGTGAATTGTTTGTGCATTGTTTATGTGAAATTGTTTGAGCATACATTGCATTTCTTTAAACATACAACATTCCTATTCCTTTTTAAATAAGAATAAATAGAAATAAGAATCTTCCATTACATGGTGTTAACATCTACCTTCATCACATTCATATAGGTAGTTTCCCTTTTCACCCTAAAAATACAAAAAAATATATATTCAAAAAACAAAGAAAAATGATATTTACCCAAAACCAAGCAATATCATGCATCATCTTAGGGACATCCCGAAAACATGATAATGCTTAGTTCAATAAACACAATGCATGCATATTCAACATCATCATCTCATATCATGCATATAGATCATGGAGGGATCTAGGAGTCATTCATTTCATACATCTCTCCTAGTAATCCATTAATAACATTAATAAAAAGAAAAAATTAATCGATGCGTATGTTCAAAGAATGGATCGCACGCCGTTCGTTATCAAGTGTAAGCCAACAACCGCGCCAAGCGAACACACGTCAACTCCGTTGTTGGTAATCAAGGCAAACAAAGGGGAAGGTCCAACACCATTAAGGATCACCGCTCCAAGGCCTTTCCCTTACGAATCAAATAAGGCTGTGCCGTGGATATACGACATCCACTCTTCTGCCAACAGCAATATCTCCAACATCGCTGGACTTGGGGGCATGACTAGGAGTGGCAGGATCTACACTCCCGAAGATCTTCAGGATAAAGCTCCCAAGAATAAAGGAAAAGAAGAAAAGAAAACCGAGGAAAAAGAATCCGAGGAGGAGACAGACGAGCTGTTAAAGTTTATCCGACAGAGCGAGTACTCCATCGTGGATCAACTTCATAGGACGCCAGCAAAGATTACACTGTTGTCGTTGATCCTAAGCTCCGAACCGCATCGGCAAGCTCTGTTGAAAGTCTTGAACGAGGCATATGTGTCGCATACTATCTCCCAAGACAAATTTGAGGGGATTGTTAGTCACATTACGGCTAATGATCACCTCTCTTTCACCGATGAAGAGATCCCCGCTGAGGGACCGAACCACAACAAGCCCTTGCACATCTCTGTAAAGTGCAAGGAGTATCACATCGCTAAAGTCTTGGTAGATAATGGATCTTCCTTGAACGTGATGCCAAAAAGAACGCTCGATCAAGTGGCAATCAAGGGAGTCCAAATGCGCCCGAGCAACATGATCGTTCGACGTCGAATTTCAAGTGATGGACATTACTCCGGCATACAGCTGTCTCCTTGGCCGACCTTGGATTCATGATGCGAAAGCTGTACCCTCTACGCTCCACCAGAAAGTCAAGTTCATAGTGGGTGACAAACTGGTGACTGTACAAGCTGAAGATGACATACTCATCAGCAAGCCATCCAACATACCTTATGTGGATGCAGCAGAGGAAGCTTTAGAAACCGCCTTCCAAGCATTGGAGATCGCCAATGTTGAGACATTTCCCCGAGAAATGAAGAAGGTAGCCCATATGCTCACCAAGAATGGATACTTGCCGGGACAAGGACTTGGCAAGGACTCCCAAGGAATTCCGGAGCTACCCATCATCAAGGATAATCCGGGGAAACAAGGGTTAGGATACAACCCTGTTAAAGATCAAAGAACGAAGAGGAATCAAGATCCTTCTCGACGTTCTTTAAGCCAGATCTTTAGGAAGGCCGGTTCACAAGCATCGAGGCCGGTCGTCGTCATCAAGTGCTCTCCTCCTTCCGATAGGGATGTGTAAACCTGATGACTATTAGAGATTACTCCTCGGGGACAGCCCGACCCCCGAGCCTCGATAGGGCACATGTTTCCACTATGATTATAATAAAATCATTCTTCATTATTTCTTATTGCTTCTTTTCTTGCTTACAATAAAATTCTAGACCGCATTATTTAACCCTGTTTGAATAAACGTAAATGAGGTTAAAATCGTCTTAATAAAAATAAACCCGCATCTTTTTTCATGTGGAAGTGTGTGACAACTTGGAGCACCTTTCCTTGGCCTCAATAAGTGCCTTCATGGATAAAAAGAAATCCATTCAGGACAAAAATCCTAAAAAACAAAAAGCTCGGCAGGAAACCCAAAAAGGGGACTGCGCAAAAATAAGAGCAAAAGACCCGCTAGGAATCCCACAAAAGGGTGACCTAGGCAAAAATTAGGGTTACAAAATAATGAACAAAAACAAAAGCCCGCTAAAACTCCACAAATGGGCGTTTTAGGCAAAAGTTAGGGCAATCGAAAAACAGAATAAATCCATGATGGTACCACCAACTGAATTCAACAAAGGGGCTCAAGAAAAGCTATCCAAGTTATCAAATCACAAACGTTAATAACCAAGACGTGCTTAACTTCATAAGTGTTTAATCAAACAAGCCTAAACACTTAAGCCTACCATTGGCCAAGCCATTCTTACAAAATCCATTTTTCAAAAAATAAATAATCCCCTCTAAAACACAAACTTTCGAAAAAATATCCTTTCCTTCTTTTCTCTCTTGTCCCAAACGATTTTTGAATAATCTAGTGGAAACATGGAGATATAGTAGTCAATAGGAAGGTTGACACATCTTCTAAAGGAAAGGAAAATCATTTGGTTGATGACACCAAAATCAAATACGCATCATTCCTCGGTTACGGAAATCAGCAGAGCACAGCCCATCTGGAGGAATGGCAAGATCCAAACAGAGAAACGCATCGGTTAATTCTTTTGAAAAATGAATCAAATAGAATTAGGTGCATCATACCGCATACATGCATACAGATGATAGGTGTACTGGAAGATCACTTATTCTCTGTTTATTAAAAAAAAAAAAAAAATCAAACTTCAGAAAAAACAAATGCGCCCGTATCATGTTCAGTACACCCGTACTAAAAATAGGGTTATGAACAAATTTTCAACTCAATACGGGCGTACTGAAATGGATATGGCCGTATTAGCCACAAAGAAATTTTCAAAGACCTCTTCATGAGGCAATTGCATAAAACAGAAAAATAGGAAAAATTGCTTGTGTATGGCAGCGGTCAACAAAAAAAGCCGCAAATCGACAGAAAAAGCAATCAAATACAGAAAAAGCCAAAAAATGACAAAAAAGGCAAAAATACAGAAAAAGTCAAAATTCGACAAAAAAAAGGCAAAGATTCCAATTGTACAGAATAACTGAGCCTGGAGAGGCTTGCCGAAATAATACTCTCACAGAATAACTGAGCCTGGAGAGGCTTGCTGAAATAATACTCTCTCAGAATAATTGAGCCTGGAGAGGCTTGCCGAAACAATACTCCCTCTTAGAATAATTGAGCCTGGAGAGGCTCGCCGAAATAATACTCTCTCAGAATAACTGAGCCTGGAGAGGCTCGCAGAAATAATACTCCCCAGAGAAACCTCAGCTTAAGCTCATGGAACAAATCCCCAGCGAGAGCTATCAAAGCAAGATCGCCAAAATCCCCAATGGAAGCGCGATCATCCAAGCAAAATATTCAGTCAAAGGACTTGAAACTTCCTCAGTGGAAGATAGCTCTCTGACTCAAGCGCTGAGTGAGGCTAAGCCTGCAGAGGCTTCCTAAATAATACTCTGGGATACATAAGATCCCCAAATCCCCAGTCGCCTACTCAAGAGGCACCCCTACAAAAGGAGAAAAAATAAAAAAATATCAATAAATATTCCCCAAGCGGAATTCGGCATCCAGCCAAACACCGAACATCAAGATGATTTGCCTAACAGAAGAGGCCAGTCAAGAATTCAACGACAGAATCCCCCAGCGGATAACAGCCTACACAGAGGCTACAAAAATCAGAAAATCAAAAGAGACACCCGAATAAGGATAACCGGGATACTCCACCAACGTCGAAAGGACGTCAGCCAATCATAAGGCATCGCTCACCTCAGGAAGAGCATCTTTGTGTCTGCATCCCCACGGAATCAGAATTTCCCAGTGGGCACCAACTACGCAATGGAAAGTTGGGACACAAGAACCTATGAGTAACTGCACATCCCCTAGACGGATCCCTGCGTTATCCAGCCCTCAGTGGCACAAAAATCAAAAATAATCGTCGAAACAGCATCGTGGACTGTGGAGACAAAATCATCACAAATCCCTGGGGAGGGCAAACCGCAGACCCTGGAGAGGGCAAACTCACGCTACCAAAGTGACCAGAATCACGGAGGTATGCAACCCTGGGGAGGGCAAACCGCAGACCCTGGAGAGGGCAAACTCACGCTACCAAAGTGATCAGAAGCACGGAGGTACGCAACCCTGGGGAGGGCAAACCGCAGACCCTGGAGAGGGCAAACTCACGCTACCAAAGTGACCAGAATCACGGAGGTATGCAACCCTGGGGAGGGCAAACCGCAGACCCTGGAGAGGGCAAACTCACGCTACCAAAGTGACTAGAATCACGGAGGTATGCAACCCTGGGGAGGGCAAACCGCAGACCCTGGAGAGGGCAAACTCACGCTACCAAAGTGACTAGAAGCACGGAGGTACGCAACCCTGGGGAGGGCAAACCGCAGACCCTGGAGAGGGCAAACTCACGCTACCAAAGTGACTAGAAGCACGGAGGTACGCAACCCTGGGGAGGGCAAACCACAGACCCTGGGGAGGGAAAACCGCAAACCCTGGGGAGGGCAAACCGCAGACCCTGGAGAGGGCAAACTCACGCTACCAAAGTGACTAGAAGCACGGAGGTACGCAACCCTGGGGAGGGCAAACCGCAGACCCTGGGGAGGGCAAACCGCAAACCCTGGGGAGGGCAAACCGCAGACCCAGGAGAGGGCAAACTCACGCTACCAAAGTGATCAGAAGCACGGAGGTACGCAACCCTGGGGAGGGCAAACCGCAGACCCTGGAGAGGGCAAACTCACGCTACCAAAGTGATCAGAAGCACGGAGGTATGCAACCCTGGGGAGGGCAAACCGCAGACCCTGGAGAGGGCAAACTCACGCTACCAAAGTGATCAGAAGCACGGAGGTATGCAACCCTGGGGAGGGCAAACCGCAGACCCTGGAGAGGGCAAACTCACGCTACCAAAGTGACTAGAAACACCGAGGTATGCAACGAGCCTGGAGAGGCGACGACCAATACTCAACCTGGAGAGGCTACTCAACAATTTTCCACCGGAAGACACTACAAGTCGGAAGGGTGGCTTATTCCCCGGACAATTGGGTCAACTCCTTTACTTGTCAACCGGTACACTAAAAAGCCGCTTGACTAAGTAAAGGGGGGGCAGCTGTAGACCCCTAAAATTGTCCGGGTCGGAAATAAGACTCGAAGACTCTCAAAGATCAAAGGAAAGTCAGCCAGAAGGACTCCCAGAAGACCATAGGATGACTATCTGTAGGTTTAGAGGTCTTAGAGTAGCCAAAAATAAGAAAGTGGGAGGTTTGGAGCTCAATACGGCCTCCTTGGAGTTCAGTACGGCCGTACTGCACATTTTGTACTACAATACGGCCGTACTGAAACCAATACGGCCGTATTGAAGTTTCTGTATTTCAATACGGCCGTACTGAATTCAATACGGCCGTATTGAAGTACAAAAACTCAATACGGGCCGTATTGAACCCAGGGGCCGTACTGCGCCTCATCCCTATAAATAGGACGTCATTTGGACGTCATTCCACACTTTTACACTGAGTTTTAACCCTCTTCTTGAGTATTCTGGGTTTTTTTGAGCAGTGCTCTGCCTAGAAATCACTCGGAGAGTTGATCCGACAAAGTTCTCGAGTTCTGAGCTTTTTGCTTGAGTCTCGAACTGAGTCGAAGGGAAATCCTCCGGATTTCCATAGTTAAAATTTTCTAGGAGGGAGCGAGCGGGCTTGTAGAGCGAGGGAACGCCAAAAAGCTTCCCAGTTTTACTTGAATATAAAAGCACGCTTCAAAGGTTTCTTCTTAAGACCTTCCTTTTACTGCTTTCTGTGTGTATATTTAACTGTCATCATGTAGATAGTTAAGTTATAATTGTTTAGAATAAATAAGGGTAATTTAGTAATTTTGCACTATTATTTTTAGAAATAATCTGTCATAGGGAACCCGAAAGGGGCACTGTGGGGTGCTAACACCTTCCCCACGCGTAACCGACTCCCTTACCCGTCTCTGGTTGTCATGGCCGAAGTCGATTTTTGAATCGATTGCCTTAAACTTCTTTTTCCAATATTTTGAGTAAAACATTGGTGGCGACTCCATGAACCCTTCCTTTTTATGAAAACCGCTAATCCATGGAGGGTCCCGCTTGGGATTAACATGGATTGGTGAGCCTTTTAATAAAATTGCTCGTTTGACAAGGTCTCAGTTTGAGAATAAGTCATTCTAGCAATCCATATTTTAAAAACAAATAAAAGAGTCCAACCATCCATCGCGAATGCCGAAAGCCCGTTTCGGGCCGGTGGCGACAGGTTGCATGGTCTTATCATGCACCTAAATGTAGCCTAACTAAACTCAAAGATTCCATCCTTGGCCACCAAGTTGCATCTAGGGTTAATTTGGGTTTCATTTGGTGTGCATTTGGCACCCTAAATGCAACCCTAGACGCCTCCCACTCCTATAAATACCCTAGGCACCACACCTTGTAAATACTTTGGAATATATGAATTTGAGTGAACATTTTTGCCTCAAATCCTCTCCTTCGTCACTAGGTCAATTCGGCCTACCTCACTTATCTCCTCCTTAGAGTGAGTTTAGGGATACCTTGAATGGACTTCACCTCCACTTAGTGAAGAGAGCCAACTAGAACACCCAAAACACCATCCTCCCTTCATTTCTCATATTCGCCCAAGCCATCACCATCTACGCCCACCTTCCTTTTTGCCTCACCCTTGAAGGACATCCACCCCGTAAGGTCACTATCTTGGCCTTGGCAAGGAGCTCCTCTTCACCATTGACGTTTGTTCATCCCCTTGGTAGAAGGAGTCCATCATTTGGTATCAGAGCTTAGGTTATCTTCAAGGGTAACTAGCTTCCTTCCATTTCTTTGAGTCTTTTCTTCTTTTTGAGTCTTGATTTGCGTCATCTTTGTGTCCATTGTCATCCATGAAAACCTTGTTAAAAATGTCTTCTTATGTTTCTCCATGTTTCATTGCTTATTCATGAGCCTCCTTTTGTGCTCTAGGGTTTTTCTTGAGTTTTAGGGTCTTGTGTGCCATTTTTACTTTCATTCTTGTTGTTGGAAAAATATATTATGAACATCAAGAACATGTCTTGCATCTCTTTTTGATCTTTTTACCTTTAAAGTTTTGTCAAAAGTTGTGTTTATCTCACCTATCTCAAAAAGACAATATATATATATATATATATATATATATATATATGTATGATGCTCCCATTTGATGTATGAACCCATGAAAATTTGAAATGTATGTGTTTTTCCATGAAGTGGCCGAATTTTTGCTGGATTATTTAGAGGTCATTCATGCATGTTAACTAGTCCTTGGCATGCTCCAAATTTGTGTTGAAATCTATGTGTTATTTGCTTCCTACACATACATGACTGGCCACCTTTCCATGATCATCATTACATAATTATTCCTTTGTCCTTTGTGCACATGTTTGAGTGGTTAAATTTTGTGTGTGAGTGCTGGAATCTTTGAACAAAATCTGCACCAAAAGAAAGAAATAGTACAAGACACACTCCACTCACAATATGCCTTATTATCCACTCATGTGTTGCCACTTGTCTCTCTAAATTTGACTCCTTTATGTGATGCATTTTTATTCACCCACAAGTGTAAAAACCAAGCAACATTTTAAAAGAAAAATATACTCAAAATCTGGACCGAAAATTGAAGAAAAAAAACGTGACCAAAAAGGCCCAAAAGAAAACAAAAGGAACAAAAAGAAAACAAAAAGGACTTGTTACTAGACTTGAGGACTTGACCTAATTACCTTTGCACTTTGGAGTTGAACTTAGACTGAATTTTTGGACCTAATTTGAGACTCAAAACCATGGCTGGACTTTACCAAAAAGGACTTAAATCCACAATTGCAAAACCTTTAAATACTTACTCCATTCTAGTGCCATTCTAGAATTTTTCTCTTTTGAGTGCTAGCCTTTTTAATGTGTCTTAATTTTTTCTTGTCTTGCTTGGAATTCTTATGTTTGTCTCATTAATCTCTCTTTGAGTTTAGCTTTTTAATTGAGCTTTTTCTGTTTTTATTCCTTTGGTCTCTTTCTTGTTCTTGGTTGGTTTGTTGTCTTTGAGTGTAGGTGAAGTACTATCTCCAAGAAACCCTTAGCAAAATTTCTTTGGGGGATTGAGTGGAGACTAAATCCGTGAGGTCCCAAGTGCTTTGGAGAAGGATATCATATCTCAAAGAGTGAAAACACCAAAGAAGAGGACTAACTTTGTTTGTTCCTTGTGAAGGGGAGCCAAATTGGAGGAGTGAAGACTTGAAATTTTTGTTTTCCTAGTTGTTTCTTTCTTGTTTTAATTTTGGCCCTATTTGTATTTGGGCTTTGTTTCTTTATTTTGGTTTGTAATTAGCCATTTTAAACCTCCTCATTTGGTGGTAGTTTCTTGTAGTTGAAGGTGATTTGAAAACCTTCACCTAGGCATTCGACTAGTATATGCTTTAAGTGCTTTCCTTTTGCATGTTTTAAAGCTTTTGGTACTATAATTGCTTAGGTCTTTATTTTGTCTCAATTTTTGTTCAGAAGGCTTACAATTGCCTACTAAGGGTCCGTGCACACACACAACTTAGTCTTGTGAAAATTATTTTGTGAGAAAAGTGTGAAAAAGGCTTAGTGATTTTTACTTGATAAGGCTTGGTTATTAAGTGATTCCTAGTAGTCCACCTCCCTTTGATAGTTCACTTTGTACACTTAGGCCTTTTCATACCAATCTTGCACCTTGAAAACCTTTTTGTGAAAACCTTTTATCACTCACTCTTTGTGAAAACCTTTTTCAACCCTTTTGAAAACAAATTTGTGAAAACCTTTTCTTGATCAAAGATGAGTGATCATTCTAGTGTACATGGTCATAACTCTTGTAGTTTTAGGTCTAGTGTTAGGGATGAACTTAGGCAATTAAAGAGTACCTAAGAAAAAAAGAGGAGGAAAATATAAAAAGAGAGGAAGAGTTAAGAAAAAGAGAAAAAGAAAATGAGAAAAATAATGAAGAAATAAAAAGGTTGCTTGCTAGATTAGTTGTGGGAGGAGAGGCTAGTGGTTCAAGACCAAGAGTCTCTTCCCCTGAGTCCTCAAAGGGCAAGGGGCATATGATACCTTCAAGTATTCATGAGGAGGAAGGGCATTATACCCAACCTCCAAGTGATATCTTCTATAGTAGTCATCACAATGATGGTTACTATCAAAGACCCCCAAGGCAACATAGACATAGGGAGTCTTCCAATAGGGAACCCAACATCACTCTTCCCCCATTCCATGGCAAAGACAATGTTGAACATTATTTGGATTGGGAAATGAAAGTGGAACAATTGTTCTCTTGCCATGGAGTGAGTGAAGAAAGAAAGGTTTCTTTGACAACCCTTAGCTTCCAAAGGCATGCCATGTATTGGTGAACCTCTTTAGAAAAAGAAAGAAGAATAAATCATGAGCCCCCAATCCAATATTGGAATGAGCTCCGTAGTGCCTTAAGGAGGAGGCATATTCCTTCATACTATGACTGAGAGCTTATGGATAAGCTCCAAAGATTGAAACAAGGGTCATCTAGTGTGGAAGAATATAGGCAATCTATGGAGTTACTAATGATGAGGGATGGGATTAAGGAGGAAGAGAGGACCACAATCTCTAGATTCCAAAGTGGTCTAAACCTTGAGATAAGAGACAAAGTTGAACTTTTGCTTTATAGAGATTTAAATGAACTTGTTTGGTGTGACATAGTGCCATTAGAGGTTAGTCATGTCTTACATGGGAGGCCATGGCAATTTGACAAGCAAACAATCCATGATGGCCTCACCAATAAAATAAGTTTCCAACACTTGCGAAAGAAATTTGTGTCGTGTCCTCTATCACCTTCTCAAGTGAATGAGGACCAACTCAAATTAAAAGCTAAGAAAGATGAGGAGGAGAAAAGCAAAAACAAAAACAAAAAGAAAATAAAAGAAAAAAAGAATTTTTCCTTTGAAGAAAAAGGGCTAGGTTCAAGAGAACCTTAACCCTTATGCCATCCTCATTCTTTTGGTGCCAAAGAAAGATGGCAATGGAGGATGAACACCTTTTATAAAAGCCATCATTGAATAAAAGGCACCCAATCCCTAAGATCGATGATTTGGTGAATGAATTGCATAGGTCAATAACTTTTCAAAATTTTCTTGGAAGGTGATGCCTCTTTGGCTCCCTCAATTCCCCTAGCACTTTCATTCAACAAATTGTGTACTTAAGGATTGCATAGCTAACTTTCATTCAACAAATTGTGTACTTAAGGATTGCATAGCTAAGTTTAGTGTTTTACTCCCCTAATTGTGGTTTCACATCTTTTTGAAGGACCAATGGAATGGAAGAACTTAAAGTTTTGAGGTCAAATCCTTCTCAAGAAGGAGGGGATGATGGAGGACCATCCTTGGTGCTTCATGTGAGACCCATCACATGTTTCATGGCTAGGAGAATGGAGGAAGATAAAGGAGATACCATGCATGGATCCATTTCCTAGGCCCAATTTTAGTAGTATAGAATTTTATTGCTTTATTCCAACTTTACCCTTGTACTTTGAGGGTATTTTAGTCATAGAATTTATTTTACTTGTATTTCCAATTTTACCCTTGTATTTTGAGGTATCTTAGTCATAGGATTTATTTTCTTTTGTATTTCCTATTTTACCCTTGTATTATGGGGTGCTTTAGATGATTAGGGTTTTAATTTTTGGGCTAGGTTTTAATTAGGAGGTGACGCATTTTTTGGTGGTTTTGGACCTATTTTCGGACTTAGAAAGGCTTAGGCCCAAGTTGAGGGCCAAGGTTGCATGGTCTTATCATGTACCTAAATGTAGCCTAACTAAACCCAAAGATTCCATCCTTGGCCACCAAGTTGCATCTAGGGTTAATTTGGGTTTCATTTGGTGTGCATTTGGCACCCTAAATGCAACCCTAGATGCCTCCCACTCCTATAAATACCCTAGGCACCACACCTTGTAAATACTTTGGAATATATGAATTTGAGTGAGCATTTTTGCCTCAAATCCTCTCCTTAGTCACTAGGTCATTTTGGCCTACCTCTCTTATCTCCTCCTTAGAGTGAGTTTAGGGATACCTTGAATGGCCTTCACCTCCACTTAGTGAAGAGAGCCAACTAGAACACCCAAAACACCATCCTCCCTTCATTTCTCGTATTCGCCCAAGCCATCACCATCTATGCCCACCTTCCTTTTTGCCTCACCCTTGAAGGACATCCACCCCCTAAGGTCACTATCTTGGCCTTGGCAAGGAGCTCCTCTTCACCATTGACGTTTGTTCATCCCCTTGGTGGAAGGAGTCCATCAGTTTCCAAAAAATTTAATTAAAAAAAACAACATTTTAATCTAATCCTATCTACGCCCCGATGTCACATGTCTTATGAAAGCAAAGCCCAAAATAGAAGCCTAAGCTTCAACTCCAACATCCTCAGGCCGACAGTGTAGTCAAAGGAAAGCAACATAAAAGAAAAGGGAGTGAGAAACATCTGACTCTGGCTCACAGTGTAGGAATATACACTAGATAGTCAAACACAAACAATACATGTATAGCATAGATAGATTAATAATAATATCACATCTCACTCATCCAAGACATAAAATGATCAATTTATCATATAACATTAAGAATTCATATGTATGGAAACGGAGTACGTATTATCATGCATGTGGCGCCAGTAACATATCATATGGCATATTGCCGCTAGCAATACACGAAGAGTAGTCTAGGAGTACATGTCGGGTCACACCCTCTGCACACTCTCACTAGAAGGACATACTACCAGGGTCTCGTCGGGATAGCTAAGTCGTGCAAGATACATCCCATGCACACAATGGGCGAGACTGAGACTTACAAACCGAGCTAACCCCAAGGACTAATCCCCAAAGCTTTTACACTAGGGGCCCTTCCCTAGTGGTGTATTCCATATCGTACCCTTGAAAATATTTATGCAAATGATGCATGTCAATCAAGACTCTATGCATTCTCATATCACATTATCATGTCTCATTATCATATCACATCGTCATGTCTCATTATCATATCACATCGTAATGTCTCATTATCATATCACATCATCATGTTTCATCATTATATCACATCATCATATTTTCATAGTCTCCATAGAGCACTTTAATTCATATCAAAACTTGTCTATTTATGAAAGTGAACACATATTCGTACATCTCATTCAACAAGGAATACATCAGAACAATCAGAAGATAAAACAGAAAATATTAGAAATTTGCCTATTTCTCATAGGGTTTCACATAGGAACCCACAGAGCACTCTAATTTATATTAAAACATATCTAATTTTGAAATCAAATACATATTTACACTTTACATCACACAAGGAACGTAACAGAGCATTCAGAAAGCAAAATAGAAAACATTCATATTTTGCCTGTTTCTCATATAATAAACATTTAAAATAGTTCAATTAACTCATACAATTACCTATTCAAACAACCTCCTCTTACAATTACCAATGCATTTCCCTTAGGGTTTCTAATACGAACCCATAGAGATCTCAAATCATGCAGTTATTTACATATGAGAAGAGCAATAGAAGAAACATATATAATTGGGAAAAACCCCTCATACATGAGCATACAACAAACATAGGATTGGGGGTCAATCCCACTGCCCAACATACATTCCCACACCTAGAGCAAGTTTCTCACTACCCCCTTACCTCGATAAGCAGGAGCTGAAACTAAAGTAGGATCTTGCTAGTCTCCTCCTCTGGTTTCCCCTTGGTCTTCAAAGAGTGTAGAAGAAAAAGATATTAGAAGTGAAAAAAAATGTCCTTTTGGGAGTGCCAAAGCATGATATTTATAGACATCAAGAGTCGCCAGAACAGTCCGTTTCAAATCTGGAACGGCCCATTCTAGACTCGTTCGTCGTGCGTAGATTTCACATTCAGAACGGCCTGTTCCAAAACTAGAATGACCTGTTCTAAAATCTCATTTTACCTACAACGGCCATATTTGGAACGACCTGTTTCCAAATCGAAACAACTCGTTCTGGCTTCGCATTTTACTCATAAAATCATGTGTTGGAACGTCCCGTTCCAGTCTAGTCTTTATAGGCCATTTAAGTAGTCTGGAACGGCCCGTTCTGGGCTACTAAAAATCAAAATATTATCTAAAAATAATTTTCATAAATATTTATTATTAAAATACTAATAATTATTGAAAACCTTTAAAACATCCTATAAAACCCATTAAAAAAACTATAAGAAAATAATCTCCATAAATATAAAAATAAATAATAATTAACCATTATACTAGTAGAAAATTCGGGATGTTACAATTCTCCCCTCCTTTTTGAAATTTCGTCCCCGAAATTTACCTGCAAACAGAAATGGGTAGACTCCTTGCATCTTGCTTTCTAATTCTCATGCAGCACTTTCCTAAATATTTCCCATCATAAACTACACTAGTAGAAAATCTCGTGTAACCTTACTACCTCACTGAAGTACATCTCCATCAATCTCTCAAAAGAATATATAATATCAACAAGGGTAAGGTGGGCCACCTTGGTGAGTCTATCCACTAACAAAAAAAAATCAAATTTCTTAAGTATATCAAGCAAAACTACAACTAAGTTCATAGACACAAAATCTCACTTCCAAACTAGGGCATCTAAGGGCTGTAAAAATCTTAAAGACTTCTAGTGTTCCACCTTAGATTTATGGCATACTACACATGAGTACACAAATTCCTCTACTCCTCTCTTCACCTTAGGCCACCACGCTTTCGCTGCGCCACTCTGATACATCTTAGTAGCTCTTAAATGAATGCTAAGAGTATTATTATGTCCTTTTCTAAGATCATCTTCCTAAATGCAATATTACTAGGCACATAGATCCTATCATTGAACCCCAAAACACCATCAAATTCTACTCGTAAAGGGTTATCTATACCACTACCAATCCTCTCCACTTGGTTCACTAAGAAGGATCTAACTCCTAGACTTCTCTAATCTCATCCATTAATTCACTAGTCACTTTCGACATACTCAATTCAATGCTTCTAAGGGTAAGTTCACACATCAAGCTTAAGTTTGTAAACTCTTGAATCAAATCCAACCTTTAAATCATCAAAGATGATAAGTGAACGAGCATCTTACTCAAGTTGTTTGTCATATCATTAGTTTTACTCCTATGATCCTCTCCAAAGATCACACACCTAAGCATAAGTTCACTAGGTACACATACTCAGTCTCAAAGTCTTATCACTTCATCTATACCCAAGGTAAACTTCTCTCCATTTCCTTATCCTATAGCCTCATATCTTGTCACTAAAATGAACCAACTAATTGTGCTCCTCCGATTTTCCTTTGACAACCCACTAGTTACTCGAGTCATACTTAGTCTCACACTACTAAGGGCAACCTCATAAGTCAAGCTTAAATCCCTAATTTGAGCTAAAAGATCCATCTCGCTAATCATAAGGAAAGGAAAATATAAAGGTTCCCTATTCAAAGCATCGGTCACCATATTGGCTTTACCTAGATAACAACTAAGATTAAAATCCTAGTCCTTAAGAAATTTCAACTATCTCCTTTTGTCAAAAGATATTTAAGGCTCTAACAATCACTAAATACCACAAGCTTAGAATCATATAGGTAGTGTCTTCAAATTTTAGTGTAAATATCATAACCGCAAAATCAAGGTCATAGATAAGGTAATTCCTCTCATGAATTTTCAATTGCCTAGAAATATAAGCTACTACCTTTCCTTCTTGCATCAACACTCCACCCAAACCCATCTTAGAAGCACCACTATGTACCACAAAAGACTTACTAAAATCTAGTAGTATTAACACTAGTCAATCTTTCCTTAAGAGTTTGGAAACTACTCTCACACTTACTATCCCACATAAAGGCAACTCTCTATTCCTGGTCAATCCAGTCAAAGGTAATGTTATCTTAGAAATTTCCTTAATAACTATCCTATAATAATAAGCTAATCTAAGAAAACTCTTAATCTCACTAACTGACTTTGGTATCTCCCACTTAAGTAGAACTTCTACCTTAGATAGATCTAGATTATACCTCCACTAAAATTTAAAAGACCTAGAAAACTCACTTCATACAACCAAAAATCATACTTAGATAACAGCCTAAAGTTGTCTTGGATAAGTCCTCACTCTCAATTTTAATCTAATGATATCACACCTTGAGGTCAACCTTACTAAACACACAAACATCCACTAATTAATCCATAAGGTCATCTATCCTCGTATCAACCTACACACATAACAAATCATATTAGAATACCTACTTCAAACATTCGATATATATCATCCCTAAGCATGTATGAATTAATCACCATTTACTCCAAATAGTATGTACATGAACCAACTTTACCACCTAGCATCATACAACCTTAAACAACCTCTCAATCCACATGACAACATGATGGAATAACACTAAGGCCAAGAAGTCCAAGAGGTGATGTATTGAAGGAAGCAAAAGGAATGGGTTAGTGTTGAAAAATCATAGGAGGAGTGAACCCACTTTTGAACCTTAGATCCTAAGTTTTTATTAGTATAGCATTTATTTTTATTCCTATTTTGCCCTTGTCTTTGATTTCCTATTTTACCCTTGTATCTTGGGGTATTTTAGTCTTAGAATTTATTTTAATTTTATTTCCCATTTTACCCTTGTATTTTGGGGTATCTTAGTCATAGGATTTATTTTCTTTTGTATTTCCCATTTTACCCTTGTATTATGGGGTGTTTTAGATCATAGGATTTTATTTTTGGGCTAAGGTATTTGATTAGGGTGGGATAAAAGCTAGACGCATTTTTGGTGGTGTTTGGACCTATTTTTGAACTTGGAAAGGCTTAGGCCCAAGTGGAGAGCACTGGGTTGCATGGTCGTATCATGCACCTAGAAATAGCCTAACCAAACCCAAAGATTCCATCCTTGGCCACCAAGTTGCATCTAGGGTTAATTTGGGTTTCATTTGGTGTACATTTGGCATTGTGAATTTCGGCCATGCAACCCTAGATGCCTCCCACTCCTATAAATACCATAGGCACCACACCTTGTAAATACTTTGGATATTGAATATAAAGAGAGCCTTTTATACCTTTTATCTTTCCTTAGTCACCCTTGGCTAATTCGGCCACCTCCCTCCCATCTCCACCTTGAGAGAAACAAACCTAGAAGTGGCCTTCATCATCATGAAGTGAGCTGACCCTAGAGTGACCTTCTCAAGCATTTCTTCAAACACCTTCTACCCAACCTCCATTTTCGTCCATTCCATCATCATCCACCATAAAACCTTGTGCCACCTTTGAAGAACTTGATTCTTGGAGAAGGCGTCCTATTCTTTGTTGATTATCTCAAGTTCATGCAAGTAAGGATGCCATCATGTGGTATCAGAGCCTATGTTCTTCAAGGGTAACTTCTTATTTTCTTTTTGTATTTCCGGTCATGTTCATGTGTCTTCTTGCTTGTCTTTAAAGTTGTGCTAAAGTGGGTCATCATCTTGCTATACTTTCATGATCCATATTTCTTCTTTGATGTGTTGATTCATGTCATACTCATTCTTGTGAATCATCTTGGTGTTATAGGTTTCTTTGCTTAAGTTCTTACCATTTTTCTTTTAAGTTTGAGTTGTTGGAAATTTTGGGCTGCATGATAAATATTGATGAAATGATGATTTTTATTTTGTAATTCATCCGATTTTGTCATAAACTTGTCACTTTTGAACCCACCTTGAAAAAAAATCCAAGTATTCATGCTTAAACCTTGAAAAGATAAAAAAAATTACATGCATGCCACTTGTTTGATGTAATGGCCGTGAGTCTATAGTGTGCTTTAGAGAGTCAATCATGCATGCTAATTAGTTCTAGCATTTTCTACATCACTTAAAATATCATGTGTGATTAATTTCTTTGCACATACTTGCTTAAAATTTTTGGCCAATTTTGTGTATTCCTTGGTGTACTTGTATGCCTACATGTTGTTTAATGATTTGAGTGTGAAAATGATTTCTATATGGCTATTTTTGCTGCTGGACGTGGGCTATTAAAAACCTAATAAAAACACTCAAATCTTGTCTCATTGAGCTATTGTAAGTTACTAAGAGAATACTCCAAAAATTTGCTAACAAAACCAACAAACACAAGTGTAAAACCCAAGAAAAGGAAGAGTATAAATTAAAAAAAATAAAAAAGGATATTGTGGCTGGACCTTTGGACATAAAATCGAGACCTATCCAAGCCTAAAAAAGAACAAAGGAACTAAAGAAAAAAAGAAAAAGGGAACATTTGCTAGACTTGTGAAGTTTTTGGACCCAAATTTTCATACCTTGACACTTGGAGTTATTTTGGACTTATGGATAAAACTTAATGGCTGAATGAGACATTAAATCAAACATATTAAGTGCATCATTCCATTGCTTAGCCTATTTGATAAATTCTATTCTAGTGCCATTCTAGGAATTACTCTTTTGTGTGCTTGCTTTTTGTTCATGTGCCTTAATTTTAGTTTTTGAGTCTTTCTTTCTACTCTTAAGTTTGTCTCAACAAATCCACTTGAGTTTAGCCTTTTTAATTTTTCCTTTTTAGTTTTTCTTTCTTGGCCTTTTGTACTCTTGGGTTTTGGTTTCTTCTTGACCTAGGTGAGGAAAGCTTCTAAACACCACACACTTTCTTGGTGGATTGAGTGGAGGGGTTGTCCGATTTGAGTTCAAGGAGATTTGGAGGATATCACCAAATTAAAGAGTGCAAACACCATTGAAAGGCTAACCTTGGGTGTTCATTGTGAAGGGGTGGAGATTTGAAGACTTGGAGATTCAAAAATTATTTTTTCTTACTTGGTTTTTTCTTGTTTTAATTTCAGCCTTTTTGTATTTGGCCTTTACTTTCTTTCATTTTGGGTTGTAAGTGGCCATTTTAAACTTCTTCAATTTGGTGGTAGTTTCGTGTAGTTTGAAGGTGATTTGAAAACCTTCACCTAGGAAACCGACTAGCATATGCTTTAAGTGCTTTCCTTTGCATGCTTTAAAGCTTTGGTAGTATATTTTCCTAGGACTTTACATTGTTTATTTGTTTCATTTATTGGCCCACCTAGCCTCCGCCACGGGACAATTGATGCAACCCGCAACTATCTCCTCCTTAGCAATTGCCCCGCTGGGTATCGAACTCATGACCTTGGCTCTGATACCACTTGTTAGTCACTTAGCCTCAATTAACTTAAGAGGGGGGGTGAATTAAGTTTTCTAAATTTTTCTCTTATAAAAACTTTTCCAAATTACTTTCTTATCAATTTATTTCCTTAGACAAATTTGTATGTAAAGAACGAATGATGATGCAAACTACACAATTATAATTAATAACAAGAAATTAAAAGTGTAGGGAAAGAAGAATTGCAAACTTGATTTTATACTGGTTCAGTCAATCCTGCCTACATCCAGTCCTCAAGTCTCCCACTTGAGACTTTCACTACTCTTGTAAACCTTACAAGACTTGAATCCTCCAACACCTCGGAACTCCCTTTCCTTGTGTTGAGATTCAAACACCAACAAGGAGAAAAACCCTTTCTCCTTTACAGATCCAATGATCTATTGAGTTTTACAAAATGACTCTCTTGAAGAGTGGATATTACACTTTTATGATCTTAAAGAACTCTTTAGAGATTTTGCAAATGACTTTGGTCAAGTATATTTTATAAATGATTTTCACAATAAAGTTTGTCAATTTTCTCTGAAAAAATTATAGGTATTTATAGACAATTGTTTCTTGGGTTATGTCTTTTCATGAAGAGTTGTAACTTTCTATAATTTTTCAGAAAATAGGCTCTGGTAATCGATTACAAGACTTGGTAACCGATTACAACGGTTTAAGTTCAAAATGTTTGAAACGTTGTATAATTTAAATTCAAATTTTAAAATTTTCTCTTCTGGTAATCGATTACAGGAATGGGTAATCAATTACCAGAGAGCATTTTATCATTTGAACTAGTTTTCTTTCTCTGGTAATTGATTACATCAAGTGGTAATCGATTACCAGACACATATCACTTGATTTGGCTTATGAAAACTTAAGATATAGAAAGTTTCTATTTTCCAGTTAAAATTATTTTTGTTTAATCTTTTGAATACTCTTTTTGCTTTATTTTCAAACAACTTATTCTTATATTGAAAAAGATTAAGTTTAGGTTTTCTTGAAATCCTTATTTTAATGGCCAAGTGAAATTTACAAATTCTAAAAGTTCATTTTACATACTAAGCTAAGCAGTCAAGACTTATCTAGTTATTACTTGAGATCTTGCTTCTTGATCAGCTTGCTTTAACTTGACCTTTATTTTCTTCAATGCTTTTGGAATCATCAAAACTTTGTGCATATTTTCTTCCACATTCTCCCCCTTTTTGATGATGACAATTCACTGCAAAGGGAAAGAAAATAAAACAATGTATTTCGATCACTCCCCCTTAAACTCTCCCCCTTAAACTCTCCCCCTTAGTAAAGCATTGATTGAAGTTACTTTTATTTTATGAAAGGAGTTGTACTTATGTTTTGAAAAAGATTGTAGAGATCAATGTTTATATTTTAAAACATAAGTTTCAAGTTGGGCATCAAGAATATTTTTGTCAAAATATTTTAATCAAACTTAGCCCAAAGTAATGTTAGAAAGAAAATAAACATTTTCTTTTCCTTTGCGATGTTATCTCTCCCCCTTTGGCAACATTAAAAAGTCAAGTATAAGATTTAAGATAAATGTTGTCTTTTTTCCTTTTGTGATCCTTATCCTTTCTCTCCCCCTTTGGCAATATCAAAAAGAATATAATAACAAAATAATCCAAAGGTAAAGATCAAGCCAAAAATTTTGGTTTGCCTTATTTGTAGTCCAAGGAAAAAATTAACTTGCCCATCATTGACATTTCAAATTCACTTTGCATATCATTAGAAAACTCTTTACACAAGTGATCATTAGTAGTTCCAAAAATAAATCATCAACATAAATTTGCACTATAAGAATATCATTCATTTTTATTTTGATAAATTAATGTTGTATCAACCTTTCCTCTTGTAAATTCTTTTTCCAAAATAAATTTACTTAGTCTTTCATACCATGCCCTAGGAGCTGGTTTTAATCCATATACAACCTTTTTCAACTTAAAGACATGGTTTAGAAATTATGAGTTTTCAAATCTAGATGGTTGTTCAACATATACTTCTTCTTGAATAAAATCATTTAGAAATGCACTTTTGACATCCATTTAATATAGTTTGAAATTCATTATAGATGCATAGGCTATTAACATTTTAATGGTTTCTAGTCTTGCTACAAGTGCATATGTTTCTTCATAATCTATGCCTTCTTCTTGATTATATACTTTAGCAACCTAGTCTAGCTTTGTTTCTTATAATTATACCATGTTCATTTAATTTATTTCTAAATACCCATTTGGTTCAAATAATTGGATGATTATATGGTGTAGGGACTAGTTTCCATACTTGATTTTTCTCAAATTGATTTAACTTTTCTTGCATAGCATTTATCCAATGTTCATCATTTAAGTCTTCATCAATGATTTTTAACTTCTATTTTAGAAACAAAAACCAAGTTATTGCATGCTTCTTTGAGAGAGTATCTAGTTGTTACCTCTTTTGATATGTCTCCATGATATTTTCAAGAGGATGATTTCTTGAGATTCTCAACTCTCTTTGAGGAATCATGTTTGTTTGATTCTCTTGAATTATGGAATCCTCCATCCCTTCATCTTCTTTATCCTAATGAGTTTGCTCATGAATATGAGTGTCTTCAAAGCTTTCTACAATATCATCAATAATATCTTTTCTTGGACAACCAAGGTTAGTTTCATCAAATATAACATGAATTGATTCCTCTATTGTCATTCATTACCAAGTTTATTTTTCTCAAATTTAATTTTTGGTAATCCTATTTCTAAATCTTTTGAGATTAATATATTTAAGTTTTCCATGTTTATGTGAGCAATTCTTTTATGCCATAATTATGATTCATCATCTTCACTCAAGACATTGAGAATGACTCATATTTTTCTCTAATTTTATCTTGTATACAGTGTTTACTCTAAATCCTATTATTTTAACATGTTTATAATTTTTATGTTCAATAAGAAATTTTTGTGAATCAAAAGATACATAAAAACCTTTATAACATAATTGACTCACTTGATAAACTATGTTTAAGAACTTCCACAAGACATTTTCTATGGAGGTTGAGAAATTTGTACCTATTTTTCCAATGTCAAGTATTTTTCTTTGTTGTTGTCTCCATAGGTTACATGTCCACTTTTCTTATGAGTAATGTCAATGAATTTTAAAGTATCTCCTATCATATGCTTGGAACATTCACTATCAATGTACCAAGTTTGGTCTTTGGAATCCTTCAAGACAAAGAATGAATTGATTTTGGTACCCAAGTTTTCTTTGGGTCCTTAATGTTAGTAATACCAGAAGAACCTTTAGGAATCCAAACCATATTCTTGAGATTGTTAAAATTCTGTCTAATATAGCAAGTTGAAGAATTATGACCTTTCTTTCCACAATAAAAACATGTTGTGAATGGAGAACTAGTAACTTGTGTGGGAACAAAGAAATTTTTGTATTTCTTTTGTTGTTTTTGAGGATTATATCCTAATCCTTCCTTATCAAATACACATTTTTGTTTTCCTAATATTATATCTAAATTATTTCTTCCACTAGTAAATTTTGCAAGAGTGTTTCTTAGGTTACAAATTTCCTCTTTAAATCTATTGCATGTTGAACATGGATGATTTATTTTATTTGTTTCTAAATTATTTTTAATCTCTTGATTTTCTTCTTTAGAATTTATTATCCTAATTTCGGTTTTAAGATCATCTAATTCATTATTTAATTTCGAAATTTCTTTTTCCAAGTTTGAAATTGTTTTCTTATATGATGATACTAATTTTGCAAGTTTAAAGGATTCTTTATGTAAATCATTGAATGCATCTTGAAGTTCATCAAATGAGAATGAGATATCATTGTTAGAAGATGTTACCTCTTCTTCGCTTTCGTAATCTTTGGCCATGAGTCCCAAATTTACAACTTCATTTTCAGATTCACTTGAAGAATCCATGTCATTTTCTTCCCAAGTGATATAAGCCTTCTTCCCTTTCATTTCTTTGAAGCTTTTCTTGTTGGATTTTTCTATTTTTCTTTTAAAGATCGGACATTCTAATCTCAAATGTCCCGGTTGATTGCATTCATAGCATCTTGGGGTTGAAGAAGATTCTTCTCCTTTCTTCTTTATGTTGAAATTGAATTTTCTTCTATTTCCTCTATTCTTTAGAAATTTGTGGAATCTTTTTACAAAGAGATTGAAATCTTCATCATCATCATCATCTTCCTCAATGTTGTCATCTTTTTCATTTTCTTCATGAGAGGATGAAGATGCTTTAAGTGCTATACTTTTCTTCTTTTTATCACTAATTTCATTTTGACTTAGTCTCATCAATTCCATTTCATGCTCTTGAATTTCCAAATAGAGATGCAAGAAACATGGTTGTTAGATCTTTTGATTCAGCAATTGCAGTCACTTTCGGTTGCCATTCCCTACTCAAACATCTCAAAACTTTATTAATAAGATCTTCGTTAGGAAACACTTTTCCTAGAGATGCAAGATGATTAATTATATGTGTAAATCTCTTTTGCATGTCTTGTATGCTTTCATTTTGATTCATTCTAAATAATTCATATTCATGAGTGAGAGTGTTTATCCTAGATCTTTTCACATCATTAGTGCCTTCATGTGTTACTTCAAGTGTATCCCACATTTCTTTAGCATTTTTACAATTTGAAATTCTAAAATATTCATCAATTCCTAAAGTAGAAGTAATTATATTTTTGGTTTTCAAATTCTATTGAACTTTTCTTCTATCATCATCACTCCATTGATCTTTGGGTAAATCTTTTATTTCATGACCTTCTACAATAATGGGAATGAAAGGACCATTTTCAATAGCATCCCATATGTTTAAGTCTATGGCTTCTATAAAAATTTGCATCCTAGATTTCCAATAATGATACCCTTCACCATTGAATATAGGAGGTCAATAATAGAGTTTCCTTCGGGAAATAAAAAATTTGATGAGGCCATTTCAATTCTTGAAGCTTTTAAGCCTTATACAAGAAACATGCTCTTGATACCACTTGTTGGATCGAGCGCTTACCACTAAGGCCAAAAGCTATAGCTGATAGTCAGGGCGCAACTCTTTCTACTTAAGAGCGTAGCAGCCAAGTGCCATGATTTGACAGTGACTTGGCCCACCTAGCCTCTGTCACGGGACAATTGATACAACCCGCAACACAAGTTACACTTGAAGAACATCAGGCACATCCCTCACATGCGCCGCAACTTGATCTTAGTACAAGAACTTGATGAAGATTGTTACCATAATTCTTTTGGTAATGGAAAATGGAAGTGCACCAGAGGGACTTTGGTGATAGCAAAGGGAGAGAAGCAGAATACTCTTTATTGGACATCAGTTAAGCTTTCTACACCTCAAGTGAATGCAAGTGAGGATTGTTATACAAATTTATGGCATAAACATCTTGGTCACTTGAGTGAGAAGGGTCTTGATACTCTTGCAAGACAAGGGTTGCTTCCAATTGATGGTACTTCTCTTGAAACTTGTTTTGGCTGCCTTGTTGGTAAGCAACATAGAATTTCTTTTCGCACTTATCCTCCCCACATAGAAGGCCATGTATATTGGATTTAGTTCATACTGATGTTTGCACTATGGATTCTAAAACCCTTAGTGGTTACACTTATTTTGTCACTTTTATTAATGATCATTCTAGAAAAGTGTGGGCTTTTATTTTGAAATCCAAAGATCAGGTACTTGATGTAACAGCCCAATTTTTACTGGGCCAAGAGCCCAATTAATTAAGGTGGTTTAGTAGCTCGGAACAGACCGTTCCAAAATATGACCATTGTGAGTATTAAATGCACCCCAGAACGGGTCGTTCTGGTTTGAGAACGGGCCATTCTGGATGTGATTTTTAGTCGTGATTTAAGGGTCCAGAACGGGCCATTCCAGATTTGGAATAGGCTGTTCAGGCGAAGCCTGATGCCTATAAATTGAGCTCTCTGCCACTCCCAAAACGCACACCTCTCATTTTCTGATTTCTTTTCTTCTTCTCTTTTTTCTTTTGCTCTACTTTCTGCTTCAGACCGAGGGGATCCCAGCGAGGGAGACCAATCAAATCTTGTGTAGGTTCAACTTCTACATATCAAGGTACGGGGGAAAAGGGGATTATTTATATGTAGAGTTACATGAGGGAATTGAGTAGAGGAAGAGTCCCTTAGGATTATGAGTAATTTTATAATTATTTCTGTTTAGAGAACTATTGGTCTTATGTGATTCTGTATATATTTAGGACTACGAATATATGATTTATTTGTAAAAATGATGCTTTGGGAGAGAGAACGAAATTATAGAAAAGTGCCTGTAAGTTAGGTTTTGGAAAACTTGGATTATTTCTATTTGAGAAATTGATGATACCATTAGATTTTGTATGTGTTGAGGATTATAAATATATATTTAATTTGTAAGAATGATGATCTGGAAGAGAGAACGAAATTGTAGAAAAGTGCCCGTGAGTTAGGTTTTGGAATAATTAGGGGTTTTACTATTTATGTTAAAATTATATTAAATTGATAATTCTATTAATTGGTTTATTAATTTATGAATGTTATTGTTATGTTAATTGATAAGAATTGATGATCTAGATGTGAATTGCTTGAGAGGTGTGTAAACCCTTATTTTGTTGGACTTATCTGTTGTGTATGTGATATGGAATTGTGTATGTAATATGGAATTGAGCTATGAGATGAGATGTTATATGGATGTAAATATGATTGTGATTGTGGTTCCTCACACTAATGACCAGGGATGAGACGAACCTTGAGTAGTGATGCTTCAAGGACGAGCGTGCCCCTGGCATGGTGTGGGATGAGTGAGGCAATTAACACGCATCACTTATGTCACATATGGCAGCCCTAGCATAGGGTTAATTGCAAGACTTGTGTGGATTGTAATGTGATTGTGGTTCCTCACACTAATGACCAGGGATGAGATGAACCTTGAGTAAGTGATTCTACAAGGACGAGCGTTCCCCTGGCATGGTGTGGGATGAGTGAGACAATTAACCCGTATCACTTGTGTCAGATGTGGCGTGGCCTTGACATAGTGTTAATTGTAATATTTGTGTGGATTGTGATGGATTGGTGTAATTGTGAATTGAGATGTGAAGATGAATGATTGATAGAATGATGATATATCTATAAAAATGCTTGTAAATAACATTTCAAGTTATGATGAGATGATGTTGTGGATTTCCTTGTGTGCTTTATATATAAATGTTTTCTTTTCTCACCGTACAATTTGTGGATGTTTTAGGTGAGGAAGATCCGGCTTTGAGTGGCATCTAGAATGTCAACCGTTGAGTTGTGGGTGTGCTCTAATATTGTGACATCGGGGTAGAGAATTCTAGGATAAATTTTTATATGTATTTAGAGTTATAACTTATCTTTTGAAAGCAATTTGTAAACTCTCAAGTTTTACTTTCAAAATTTCATTTTTAATTATTTTGGTTATTTATGAAGGTTTTATGTGAACCCTTTTACTAATGTTAAATATTTTATTCTTTAGTTTATTTACAAGATTTATTTATATATGTGTTGAGGGTAGTAAGGGTGTCACACTTGATGTGTTCAAACACTTTCATGCAAGTGTTGAAAGAGAAATAGGCAAATTGTTGAAGTGTGTTAAAGTAGATAATGGTGGTGAATATAGGGGTCCATTTGAGCACTATTGCAAGGACCATGGTATCAAGCTTGAGAAGACAGTTCCAAAGACCCCTCAACACAATGGGGTTGCAAAGAGAATGAACTGCACAATTAATGATAGAATTAGATTCATGCTTTCTCTTGCCAAATTACCTAAAGCCTTCTGGGGTGAAGCTTTGAGAACTGTAGTGGACTTGATCAACCTTTCTCCCTTTGTTCCTCTTGATAGTGATGTTCTAGAGAGGGTGTAGAGCGGGAAAAATGTCTCCTATAGTCACTTGAAGGTGTTTGGTTGCAAGGCATTTGTTCATATCCTTAAAGATGAAAGAACCAAGCTTGATAGTGAGTTTAAACAATGTGTTTTCTTGGGTTATGGTCGAGATGATTTTGGTTACAGGTTTTAGGATCCGATTGATAAGAAGATTGTTAGAAGCTGAGATGTTGTTTTTCTTAAAGACCAAACCATAGAAGATATTAACAACAAGAAGAAGCCAAAATAGATTACTCGCGAGGACATTAATGTTGAGCTAGAACCTCCTGCCAAGGCCACTAATAATGGAGGATATGCGAATGAAAATGTGGAGAATATAATTAATGTGCCAGAGTCACAAATTAATGAACAAGTAGAGTTTGTTCCTCATGAACCACCTATAGTGTTACAGTTGAGAAGATCTACTAGTGAGTCTCGTCCTTCACAAAAATATTCCCCACTTGAGTATCTGTTGTTAATTGATGGTGGAGAGCCAAAGAGCTATGAAGAATCTATGTCACATGAAGGAAAGGATAAATGGTATATAACCATGCAAGAGGAGATGAAATCCTTACATGAGAATCATACATTTGAGTAGGTGAAGTTGGCCCAAGGTAAGAGAGCACTCAAAAATAAGTGGGTGTTCAAGTTGAAATCAGAGGATAATTTCTCACAACCAAGGTACAAGGCAAGCTTTGTTGTCAAGGTTTCAATTAGAAGACAAGAGTTGATTTTGAAGAAATATTTTCACATGTGGTCAAGATGTCTTCAATTAGAGTTGTGCTTGGCCTAGCAGCTAATTTAAACTTGGAGGTTGAACAACTTGATATGAAGACCGCTTTCCTCCATGGTGACTTGGAGGAAGAAATTTATATGGAGCAACTTGAAGGTTTTGTTGTTAAGGGAAAAGATAAGCTTGTCTGCGAATTAAAGAAGAGCTTGTATGGGCTCAAACAAGCTTCAAGGCAATGGTATAAGAAATTTGATTCCTTCATGATGAATCATGGGTATGACAAAACCTCTTCTGATCACTGTGTGTTTGTGAAGAAATTTTTGGATGGTAAATTTATTACTCTCTTGCTTTATGTGGATGACATGTTGATTGTTGGTCATGACATAAGAGAAATTCAAAATCTCAAAAGAGAATTGAACAAGTCCTTTGCAATGAAGGATTTGGGTCCTATAAGGCAAATTCTTGGCATGAAGATTATCCATGATAGGAAGAATGGCAAATTATGGTTATCATAACAAAAGTACATTGAGAAGGTATTGTATAGATTTAGTATGGACAATTCCAAGTCTATTAGTACTCCACTTGCAAGTCACTTCAAATTAAGCTCTAAGCAATGTCCTACAAGTGAGAAAGATAAAGAAGAAATGCAAAAGATTCTATATGCATTTGCAATTGGTAGCTTGATGTATGAAATGGTATGTACAAGACCAAATATTGCTCATGTTATTGGCATAATTAGTCATTTTCTCTCTAATCCATGTAAAGATCATTGGCAAGCTGTGAAATGGATACTTAGGCATCTTAGAGGTACTTCTAGAGTCTGTTTGTGTTTTGGAAGTGGTGAGTCTCTATTAAATGGTTACACAGATGCAGACATGGTTGGTGATGTAGATTCTAGGAAGTCTACTTCTAGTTATATAATTACTTTTGCAGGGGGAGCAGTGTCATGGCAATCTAGACTGCAAAAATGTGTTGCTCTATCTTCTACAAAGGTAGAATATATTGTTATAACAGAAGCTCTTATGGATGTGAAAATTCCTACAAGAGTTAGGACTTTCACAAGAAAAACATGTTTTGTATTGTGATAGTCAAAGTGCAATCCATCTCAATAGGAACTTGACTTTTCATTCAAGGTCAAAGCATATTGAGGTTTGATATCATTAGATACGTGTGTTGGAGATGAAGCAATTATCATTGGAGAAAATTCATACTAAAGAAAATGGCTAAGATTTGATGACAAAGACCTTACCTACAGTAAAGTTTGTTGTTTGCAAAAAGAAGGTGGGTTTGGTTGACTATGGCACTAATTAATTGGTGAAGGGGAGATTTGTCAAGTGGGTCTTTGGGCTCATATTGATTTAAAAATAAAAAATAAAAATAAAAAGTCTAATATGTTAATTGTATTAACATCAGGTGTAGTGACTCTTGGTATGTGAGATCAACCTTTTAGAAGGAGGAGAAATCAAAGAAACATGCATCTTCCTGCATTGTGCCTCTTTTGAAATAGAGAGAAGAAGAAAAATTCTGTGAGAAAGAGTGGAGCAACCAACATTGGAGAAGAAGTGTTTGGTACCAATTTCTATGTATTTTGGTTTTCTCTATTGTTTGGTTAGATACCTATTTGAGAGTTTTCTTGTGTTGTTATCCACCATATTGGTGAAGAGCTATTTCTAGTGATCCCTTGTCATTCCAGGAGGACTTGTGGTATACCCATTGATTATTATTAGTGGAGTTTTTACTAGATTAGATCTCGGGGATTTTTACCTCTTATGGAAGGTTTTCCCACGTTAAAAATTTTATGCATCTTGCTGAAATTATCTTGTTGCTTCTAGAGCCTATTATTATTATTTATATAGGATATTCAATTTTGCTTCCACTTAATTGTTATTATTCTGGTTATTTTTCCCAACAACCATAGAGGGATTGGAATAGCACATGGCCATGGAATGGCATAAATGCATTTAACTGATTAAAAGTGAAAAATATTTGTAAAGTTCGGAAATTTTATTCAGAAAGAAAAATACTAACACTACAAGAAATGTTACATATAGTGACATATATGTAGTGTCATTATAGGTACAATATATGTAAGTATATATCTATTTGCTATATAGCTACATACAATTTTAGTGTTGATTTTGAATGAAATTTAACAACATATTTTGTATATCACTATAGTTTATATTGACACTTTTTAATAATATACCAACATATATTATATATATTATATGGGTAAAAATAATTTTTAGTGATACATATTGTATCACTATAAAGTGTGTATCACTCTATGACAATTTTCTTGTAGTATAATCATCATATTACGCATACCTTCCTTCATATTTCGATAACCATGCTACATAGGCAGCACCAAAGTACATAGACATAAATGGATTGATAAGACCATCAAAAGATTCATCAAGTTTATAATCCCTATAGCTCATTTCCCTAAACAAAACAATACATTGCACATATATTAGTTTAAAAGAAACTAAGGCACTACTCGAATACTATTATGTTCATTTTTGGCAAAATTAAGATGTATGTATTTCTTTATATATGTAAAGTTTAATTATCTTTTTAATTTTTATAATTTTGTAAAATTTATCTTTTAGTTTTTATAATTAAAATTTTTTTATTTTAATCTTTATAGATATCAATTTTTTTCCCCTTTAGTTCATGTAATTGAATAAACTCTTTTTTTAATCTTCATATTTCTTTTTCAAGTTCTTAAAGTTGCAAAACTTTTCCTTTGTCCCTGTAATATATATATATATATATATATATATATATATATATATATTAAAATATAATATTTCTAAATATGGATTAAAAAATAAAGTTTGTGAAATTATAAAGATAAAAAAATAATTAAACATAATTACAAAATCAACCAAACTCTTGCAGTATATTAAAGCTTTCTAAATGGTAATATTTATTGTTTGAAAAAGATAAATAAAATCTAGAATTTGGAAAAGTCAAAAATATTTGTTAATAAGAATGTCATTTCAGTACCTATTAAATTCGTTGATGATAGATATCAGTCTAATTTTAAAATTATATAAATCTTTTATATGAATTTAATGATAATGCATTTAATATCTTGCTTTTTATAAATAATTAATTAATTAAAATAATTATAAGTAAAAAAGAGAAACAATTTTTATTAGTAAAATATTAAGAGTACTCATCCGAGTTTTTTTTGGCGGTTTTAGTATTATATTTCTAGCTATCGTCACAAAAGAATGATATTTTTCATTCTTAACGGTTCAAAAGAATGACATTTTTTTATATTATTTTTAAAAGAATAAAAATCAAAAATAAAAATCTTATTCTTAGATTATTTATCCGTTCCCTCACTCGCTCACTCCCCCACTCTCGCTTACTCCCCGTCCCTCTCCCAGACGAGGTCGATGTCGCGGCAAGAGGTCAACCCAAGAAGAGGAAGTTCAAGAAGTTCAGTTTAAGGGGCGTCGATCTCGACGCACTTCTCGCCATGTCCACTGATGAACTCGTGAAGCTCTTCAGTGCTCACGCTCGCAGAAGGTTCTAGAGAGGTATCACCAGAAAGCCCATGGCCTTGATTAAGAAGCTTCGCAAAGGGGTACTATTTTCTATCCTCTTTTCGCCTATGGGCTATGGTTACTGATTTCTGTATTATACTTCCAATTGATCATTGTACTACGTCGATTTGTGTGGACACGATTTTATGTGATATGTTTTATTAGTAAAATGCATAATTTAATTTTTAGTAGGACATTCTTTATTAATTAAAGTCGGTATTAGGTCAAGAAAATTGAGTATTGGGATTAAGATTGGATTGAAGCATTGTAAATTGATATAGTTGAGAGCAATGGCCAGGATAGTGTGTGAAATGTACTTTTTATGAAGGGGAAAGAGTGTTAGAATCTCTAATGGGCTTGTAAGAGTTTCACTCTATAAAATTTGAGGTTTTAATTTATTGTATAGGAGTGCATATCTGCTGATTATTATTTATTTGAATGCAAGTGTATTCTGATGGATTGTTGATATTTGCTTATTGTGAGGTATATTTTCTGGAATTAAATTGAATTATTTGTTTGATAAATCTTTTTGATTGGTCACAGAAAAGGGAAGCTCCACCAGGTGCAGGTGAGAAGCCAGAACCAGTCCGCACCCACCTCCGTAACATGATCATTGTGCCTGAGATGATTGGTAGCATTATTTGTTTAATTTTGTGAAGTTAAATTTATTTTGATAAGTTGGCGTGTTTGTTGCGAGATATGGTTTATCATAATTGATTCCGTGGTATCACCATCTATATTGAAATGGTATTTTTGATGAGCGTATTTGGATCTTTGTACAAGCAAAGGCTGATTTGCCATGGGTTTTGAACGTGTTATTAATGGAGTTAATGGAACTTTGACACATGGTTGGTAGTTTGATACACCAATTTGCAATGGGTTGAGCCGGATTGGCTACGTTTTCAAGTTTGGGTTTGTTACTCTTGTTCGGCATACACTTTCATAGGATATAGAAATTATTAATTTTCTTGTTATTGTTTTGTTCTGATTTGATTTGTTTATATATTATTATCTCCAGTCCTTTTTATATCAAGAGTTGAGCAAAAAAAACTTCTGTAAGAACCTAGAATAAATATTTAATATATTCTTTGTTTTCTAACAGAGAGGACTTGAGGATGTCATGAACCACCTTGCTAGAGAAGCTCTTCATGGGAAATTGAAAAGCATCATATTCCTAACGCCATGCCATGCCACTCCCTACTATTCAATGTTGCATCATAACCTGTCAATGCAATTTCTGGATTGCACGTCAAGGTTTGGAATATACAATTCTGCTATAGCTTCTAATCTTAAATGGGACTTCATTAAGTTCATAATTCATGTTAATGAATCTTGTTCAACAGTGAAGAGAAAGGAGTTCTTGATGAGTCTGACCGTTTCTTGATGAACCCTGTTCCTTTTGTGTCTGAATATGCAAAAAAACATGTCTCTGCCCAGCCACATTGTTTTATTTGATTCAGAAGAACAAAAATTAAGGAACCTTTTGATAGACTATGGCCAAGGCCAAGGAATCCAAGAGGTGATATCTTAAAAGAACCAAGAGGAATGGGATGATCTTAAAGACCTTTTTCATATGTTTGTACATATAGTAGTTTTTTTGTATAGGCTTATTTTTGCCTTTGTATTTGTGAGGCACTTTACTTGCTTTTATTAGTGATTGTATATTATTTTTAGGGTGGGTTACTTGGAGAGTTTAACTCCATTTAACCTCCCTAGTTGATACATTCATTTTGTATTTTTTCAGTAGGGAAAAAAGGGTGACATTTAGCAATGCTTGAGGGAGTGACTAGTAATTGGGCTAGAATTGGGCCTAGGCAAAATTTTGCATATTAGACTCATTTTGCTCCTAATTTTTCATAGATTTGATTTAGCTAGGTCTCATCATCATATGATGAACCTAACTAAACCAAATCAAATATTTTTGAATTAAATCATGGAGCATTTTGGAGCCTTGGCCGCCTAGCCTCCTTCCTTGTTCTTGGCCGAAATTCACTAAGTTCTCCTTCAAGTTTTGAAGCTTCTCCTCCAAGTTTCTAAACCTTGGTAGGTTAGGCTAACCTTACCATGGTTCTTAAGTGAACCATGGTCAAGGTTAGCTTCTCCTACAAGTTTTATAAACCATGGATGGTTAGCTACACCTTACCATGGTTCCTAGTGAACCATGGTTAAGGTTAGCTTCTCCTAGAAACTACCTCTCCCTATATATTTGTAAATCCCTCTCTTGTAATCACTTTTGAATATTTGAGAAATAAAACTTCAGATTTCTCTCCCAAAAGTCTCTCCTAAAACCGAAGATAATTTTCTCTCTAAGGTTCTCACCAAAGGTTTTCAGCCTTTGGCCTTGGTTCCTCAAGCTTCCTTCATAAGCTAGGAAGTAATCGAACCTACTACATTGCTTCTCCACCATTGGAGAATCCTCCAAGGTGATTCTGCCACCTCAAGGAGTTCAACCTCAAGAACATTTCGGTCCTTGCATAGAGAACTTGGAAGAAACATCAATCTTCTCCAAGTAGTTCCATCAGTTTTGGTATCTAGAGCCTAGTGCTCTTGAGATTTTGTGTTCTAACTTTTCTTGTTGAATCCGTGTTGTTTTTTCCTTCTCCTTTGTATAAATATGTGTTTGCTGCATGGATCTAAATTTTCTAAAATTTTTTGATAGATCCTATATGTCACATAAGATAAAATTGATTCATGTTTTTGCTTGTTTCTATTAATCCGTGAATCAATTGTTTTGTGCTTTAGGTTCCTATACTTGTGCGTTTTGATTTTGTTTGAGTCTCTCCATTCTATAACATGTGTTCGTGATTGGACTTCATTCACATTGCATTAGTTTTATTTTTGAATCAATTGTTTTGTCATAGAAGTCACGTGTAGTCCTTTTCATGTTGAAAATTCCTAGACTAGCTTGTTGACCTAATTTTTTGTGTTGTTTATGTCCGAAAATTTTTGTGTATTTTCTTATTGAATCTGAACCTTACCTATATGTGCTTTTGTTTTACATATTTGTATTCATAATTTGCTATTAGTTCTGGCAAATTTCCTAGAGTTAGGTTTCTATTATGTCTTGTTAAAAGTTTTGTCAAAAAAAATTACTAAACACTACTTCCTATTAGGTTTCCTTGAGTCTTATTGTGTGGCTGAAACTTTTAACAATTTTTATACATTAGAAACAGAGGCAAAACAGAGGTGTATGTGTTACAAATTCATGAGAAAAATAAAAGAAAATAGTGCCTAAAAATTTGACTTAAAAATACTATAAAATTGTGAAGCACTAGTGAAAACATGCTTGTGAACACCTCTTGTTTTGTGAAAATATTTTTGCTGCAGTTTTTCTAGCCTAAGTCCGAGACCTATAATTGTTCAAAAGGCATTTAAAATCCTGATTAATCAAAGAAAAAGAAGTGAAAAATATTTTGCAAAAAGAAAAGAAAGAAAATAGCAAAAGAAAAAGTAAAAATGAGTGAAAAATTTGTGTGAATTAGATCTCGGTTTTGGTGAAATCTTTGCCTATTAATTTTCAGTCCAGCCACATATTTTGTGTCTTAATTTTGTTTCTAATCTTAGCTTTGTTTTTGTAATCCATTCTAGTGCCTTTGATAGGTTATCCTTTGTGTGCTAGCTTTCTAAATTTGCCTTAATATTTGCTTGTCTTTTTTGTGGAACTCCTTCTAGTTTGTCTCATTTCATTCTACCAATTGGTGCAGCCATTATAAATTGTGCCTTTTCAGTTTTAGCACTAATATTCCAGCAATTGAAGGTGGTTGAGTGCTTCTTAAAAGGTGTAGGAGGCCAAGTCAAAGGAAGTCAACTTGAAGGCTTTGGTGGTTGCTTAGGGAGCTTGTTCTCTCTTGGTGGAAAGCCTCTTGAAAACACCTAGAAGTAACCAAAGTCAAGGTTGCTTCTAAAAGAAGAGTGATACACTTGTGAGGGCTGCATGCTTGGTGGCTGAAATTGGAAGAGAAGCAGCAACAAAATTTTGAAAATTTTGTGAACTTTAGAGACCAATTTTAGTGACAGAAATTTTTGTTACTAAACCTATTTTTCCTTACAAAATCCGTCTCTAAAATTTGTTTCTAATTAGTGGCTAATTTGTTTTCTTTGAAATAATTGCAGCCACTAATTTCATTTGATAGTGAATTTACATTTCATTTGGTGTGAATTTACATTTCATTTAAGTGTGAATTTGCATTTCATTTGGTGTAAATTTGCATTTCATTTTTTTTCTTGTAAATTTTTAATTCTCCATTTTTGTACAAGGCCTTTATTAAGGAGTGTCTTGGAGTGCCTTTGGTGTATCTCCATCTCTCCTTAAGTGTTCTAATAGTAAAACCGTGTAGTAGTTGTGAGAGGGTCCTTGAAGGTCTTTGGTGCCTTTCAAGCTCTCACATAGGTTTAATTGCTTTCAATGCCTAGTTTATGTTTTCTTGTCTTTAAGATTTCATGCAATTTATGTTTTAAGAAATTTATGTTTTCAGCAATTTAAGTTGTCAAGCAATCTATGTTTTCTTGCCATTTATGTTTTCAAGTATTGATTAATTGTACACTTTAGGAACTTGCTTGTTATTTTTCTTTGAAAAATACCTTTGTGAAAATTTTTTTGTGTAAGGAAAACGTACAAGGGGGTTTAGAGATTTTTACTTGAAGAGGCTTAGTTATTAAGTGGCTCTTTAGTAGCTCACCTCCCTCCAAAGTTCAATTTGTACTCTTAGACCTCCAAGTGCCAGTCTAAGCACTCCCCAAAAATACTATTTTCTTAAAAACTATTTTTGTGTGAAAAATCTTTTTGTCTTAAAATGTCTCAAGATTCCTCCCCTAGTGAAAGTGATGGCTCTCTAAAAAGTCTTTCATACATCACAAAAGAGCTCAAATCACTTAAACTATGGAAAAAGCAAGAGTCTCTTCAAAGAGAGAGATAAAATTGAAAGAGAAGGACAACTTGCTTACCTTGAGGAAGAATTGAGAATACTAGAAGAAGAAAAATTGAAAGAAGATATGAAAAAATATAGAAAAAAAAAAGTAGGAGCTCACACTCCCAATACACATCTCGTAATGAAAGCCTTAACGTGGGTAACCATTATCAACCTTCCCCTAGAAGAACTATTAAACCTAGGGAATCCAAGGTGGATCTCCCTCAATTTTTAGGGAAGGATGTGGAGGCCCACCTTGATTGGGAGATGAAGGTAGAACAACTCTTTGCTTGCCATAGGGTAAGTGAAGAAAGGAAAGTTCCACTTGCAACCCTTAGCTTTCAAGGGCATCCAATGTATTGGTGGACCTCTTTGGAAAGAAAAAGGCGTCTCCACAATGATCCTCCTATCCAATATTGGAATGATCTTAGGAGTGCATTGAGGAGGAGACACATTCCCTCTTACTATGGCAGGGAGCTTATGAATAAGTTCCAAAGGCTCCAACAAAAATATATGATTGTTGAACAATATAGGCAATAAATGGAGTTATACATGATGAGGGCATGTATTAGAGAAGAGGAAGCCACTACAGTAGCCAGATTCATGAGTGGTCTTAACTTAGAGATTAGAGACCAAGTGGAGCTACTATCGTACAGGGACCTAAATGACTTGGTCCAACTTTGTGTAAGGTTAAAACAACAAATATTGAGAAAATCTTCTAAAAGAGAAAGCTCTCACTCTAGATATCTTAAGAAAGACTACATGGAGGAAGAAAAACCTTTTGAAAAGAAATTTATTTCAAAACCCTCTAAAGAATTGGCTAAAAAGAAAGAGAAAAATAAAGATAAGGATAAAGATCTCATCACTCCACACACTAGCACAAAGACTAGTGATATTAAATGTTTCAAGTGTCTAGGGAGAGGCCACATTTCTTCTCAATGCCCTACAAAGAAAGTCATGATCTTAAGGGGGCATGACACTTATAGTAGTCAAGAAGAGACTACTACCTCCTCTTCTATAGTGAGAGTGAGGTTGAAACAAAGCTTCAAAGGTCCAAAGTGGAGCCATTTTATCCTTATGAAGGAGAGCTCCTAATGCTTAGGAGAATCCTTCATAATCAACCTAGTGGTACCCTATCACAAAGAGAGAACATCTTTCATATAAGATGTAATGTTTTAAATAATGCTTGTTCTCTCATTGTTGATAGTGGTTCATGGTGCAACTGTTGTAGCACTAGGTTGGTTAAAAAGTTGAGTTTAATTACTATGCCACATCCTCAACCTTATCATTTGCAATGGCTTAATAGGGATGGCGACATAGTAGTTGACCAACAAGTGAAGGTTAAGTTTTCCATTGGGAAGTATGAGGACCAAGCTTTATGTGATATAGTACCAATGGAAGTTTGTCATATTTTGTTAGGAAGACCATGACAATTTGAAAAGAAAACTATACATAATGGTCTTACTAATAAAATTACCTTCACTCATAAGGAAAAGAAATTTGTGCTTTATCCTCTCTCACCTCAACAAGTGGCTGAGGATCAAGCACAAATGAAAATCAAAAGAAAAAGTGAGAAAGTAGGGAAGAGTAAAGAGGAAGAAATATCCTCTAAGGGAGTTATGGATAAATAGAATTTCTTTATTACTAGAAAACCTACGAAAAATATTCTCTTTATTCATAAAGACCTTAACTCTTACCCTCACACTGCCACTAGTCTTGAAGAAGAGATTCACAAATCATTATTTTTAAAGAAAAATAATCTCAACTTCAAGATTTGGTGAAGGAGAAGTGGACTTCACTTAGTTCTACTTCTCATGCTACTTCCTTGGTGGTGCCCAAGGTAGATAGCCTTCCTTTGTGTAGGACTTTTCCTACCTTAATTTTGTCAATAATGCACCCAATTTATGGAATATATTATTCGTTGGATATAACATATGAACCTTCAAGGTTCTTTGTGACAAATTCTTTTCATAGCTATCCAACAAATAATATAATCCAAAATTGTTTAGGAAATTTTTTAGTAGTATTTTCCTTATTTTCTAGGAAATGCCTAGGTTACCACATAGGGTACTTTAGGCAAGACGTTTTAGTTTTTAGGATTAAGTCTTTAGTGTGCTATAGTTTTAGTTTTAGCACATTTTTAGGATTTAGTAATATACCTAGTCTATGTTTAGGAGAGGATCTTATTCATTATATTAGAAGGTCTAGTATCATAGACTTCTTTAGGCCATGAAAGGATTCCTTCTAGGATATACCTTTCACATTTATTTGTTGAAAATATCACCTCTAATGAATTTTATTATATATTTGTAGGTATGGCCAATAATTATGAGGACCCTCGAGATTTGAGGTCAAATCCTTTTCAAGAGGGAGGGGATGATAGACTATGGCCAAGGCCAAGGAATCCAAGAGCTGATATCTTAAAAGAACCAAGAGGAATGGGATGATCTTAAAGACCTTTTTCATATGTTTGTACATATAGTAGTTGATGGAATAACACTAAGGCCAAGAAGACCAAGAGGTGATATATTGAAGGAGGCAAGAGGAATGGGTTAGTGTTGAAAAACCATAGGAGGAGTAAGCCTACTTTTGGGCCTTAGTTCCTAAGTTTTTATAGCATTTATTTTTATTCCTATTTTTGCCCTTGTCTTTAATTTCCTATTTTACCCTTGTATTTTGGGGTATCTTAGTCATAGGATTTATTTTCTTTTGTATTTCCCATTTTACCCTTGTATTATGGGGTGATTTAGATCATAGGTTTTTAATTTTGAGCTAAGGTATTTAATTAGGGAGCTAGACACATTTTTGGTGGTGTTTGGACCTATTTTTGGACTTAGAAAGGCTTAGGCCCAAGTGGAGGGCAAAGGTTGCATGGTCTTATCATGCACCTAGATGTAGCCTAACTAAACCCATGTAGACCCCTAAAATTGTCCGGGTCGGAAATAAAGCTTGAAGACTCTCGAAGACTGAAGGAAGATCAGCCAGAAGGACTCCTGGAAGGCCCTAGGAGGGTTCTCTGTAGGTCTAGAGGTCTTAGAATAGCTCAAAATAAGGAAGTGGAGGGAATGAAGCCCAATACGGCCGTACTGAACTTAATACGGCCGTATTGAAGCTTCAATACGGCCGCAGTGAACTCAATACGGCGTATTGAAGTTTCTGAAACTTCAATACGGCCGTACTGAAATCAATACGGCCGTATTGAAGCTTCAATACAGCCGTATTGAACTCAATACGGCCGTATTGAAATTTCTGAATTTCAATACGGCCGTATTGAACTCAATACGGCCGTATTGAAGTTCAAAAATTTCAATACGGCCGTATTGCTTCTGTAGGCCGTATTGCGCCTATTCCCTATAAATATGACGTCAATTGGACGTCATTCGAGACTTTTTCACTCAGTTTTGACTCCCTCCTTGAGTATTCTGGGGTTTTTGAGCAGTGTTCTGCCCTAGAAATCTCTCTGGGAGTCGATCCGACGAAGTTCTGGAATTCCGAGCACTTAGCTTGGAGATTCGAACCTAGTCGAAGGGAAATCCTCCGGATTTCCATAGTCAAAATTTTATAGGAGAGAGCGAGCGAGCTTGTAGAGCGAGGGAACGCCAAAAAGCTTCCCAGTTTTACTCAATATATAAAAGCACGCTTCAAGAGGTTTCTTCTTAAATCCTTCCTTTTACTGCTTTCTGTGTGCATATTTAAACTGTCATCATGTAGATAGTTAATTTATAATTGCTTAGAATAAATAGGGGTAATTTAGTAATTTTACGCTGTTATTTTAGAAAATAATCTGTCATAGGGAACCCGAAAGGGGCGCTGTGGGGTGCTAACACCTTCCCCACGCGTAACCGACTCCCTTACCCAACTCTGGTTGTAATGGCCAAAGTTGATTTATAAAATCAATTGCCTTATCCCTTTTTCCAATGTTTTGAGTAAAACATTGGTGGCGACTCCACGAACCCTCCTTTTACGAAAACCACTAATCCATGGAGGGTCCCGCTTGGGATTAATATGGATTGGTGAGACGTTTTAATAAATAAATTGGATAGGATCGACAAGGTCTCAGTTTGAGAACAAGTCGTTCTAATAATCCAATACATTTTCAAAACTAAAATAAAAAGCGAGCTCGACCGTCTTCGCGACCGCCGAGGCCCGTTCGGGCCGGTGGCGACAGATGGCGACTCCACTGGGGAAGCTTCGAGAGTCAGTCCCATTTAGTGACAGATTGTTTTTAACAAATAATAGTTAAAAATTACTTCGTTACCCCTTGCTTGTATGATAACATGATTTATTATATGGCTTTAAATAACTGTTGTATGTTTAAATTCCGCAATTGTTTGAAATACAAACTGTACACAAACCTTTGCACACAACAGTTCCCTCTATACCCGGGGGCATGAGTGGTAATCCATAGGGAGTGGATGTTAGTACGGCCGGTTGAATGGGTCTATAGGAGCCTACGAGACCGTTGTCGGAAAAACATCACTCAAGGTGATAACCATGAACTTGAGTCCGACAGTGCGTTGGAGCTTTCCATCGACTTACGACGAGAGGAATTGGGTCCCTATAATGGGGGCACCTTGGGGGCCTTTGACCAAGTGAGAACAGTTAGATCCTCCTTGAATATGCACTTTTCTGCAGGAGACCCCTACCTCGTGATTCGCTCGTGACTGTTCGTGGATGAGTGAATTGTGTGTGCATTTTTTATGTGACATTGTATGAGCATACATTGCACCTTTTAAACATACAACATTCTTTTTAAAATAAAAAGAATAAATAGAAATAAAGATCTTCTAGTACATGGTGTTAACATCTACCTTCATCACATTCATGTAGGTAGTTTTCCTTTTCACCCAAAAAAAAATACAAAAGAAAAATACCCAAAGAAAAAAAAAAAAGAAAAAAAAAAGGGTTATTTATCCAAACCAAGCAATATCATGCATCATCTTAGGAATATCCTAAAAACATGATAATGCTTAGTTGAATAAACACTATGCATGCATATTCACCACCATCATCTCATATCATGCATATAGGTCATGGAGGGATCTAGGAGTCATTCATACATCTCTCCTAGTAATCCATTAATAAACATTAATAAAAAGAAAGAAATAATCGATGCGTATGTTCAAGATGGATCGCACGCCATTTGTTATTAAGTGTAAGCCAACAACCGCGCCAAGCGAGCGCACAACTCCGTTGTTGGTAATCAAGACGAATAAAGGGGAAGGTCCGACACCATTAAGGATCACAGTTCCAAGCCTTTCCCTTACAAATCAAATAAGGCTGTGCCGTGGATATACGACATCCACTCTTCTGCCGACAGCGATATCTCCAAACACCGCTGGACTTGGGGGCATGACTAGGAGTGGTAGGATCTACACTCCCGATGATCTTCATAACAAAGCCCCCAAGAATAAAGAAAAAGAAGAAAAGAAAACCGAGGAAAAAGAATCCGAGGAGGAGACTGACAAGCTGTTAAAATTTATCCGACAGAGCGAGTACTCCATCGTGGATCAACTTCATAGGACGCCAGCAAAGATTACGCTGTTGTCGTTGATCCTATGCTCCGAACCGCATCGGCAAGCTCTGTTGAAAGTCTTGAACGAGGCATACGTGTCACACACTATCTCCCAAGACGAGTTTGAGGGGATTGTTAGTCACATCAAGGCTAATGATCACCTCACCTTCATCGATGAAGAAATCCCCACCGAGGGATCAAACCACAACAAGCCCTTGCACATCTCTATAAAGTGCAAGGAGTATCACATCGCTAAAGTCTTGGTAGATAATGAATCTTCCTTGAACGTAATGCCAAAAAGAACGCTCGAGCAAGTGGCAATCAAGGGAGTCCAAATGCGCCCGAGCAACATGATCGTTCGAGCTTTCGACGGCTCGAAAAGAGAAGTGGTGGGAGAAGTCAATCTTCCAATCCAAATTGGACCCACCGTCTTTAAATGTCGAATTCCAAGTGATGGATATTACTCCTGCATACAGCTGTCTCCTCGGCCGACCTTGGATTCATGATGCGAAAGCTGTACCCTCTACGCTCCACCAGAAAGTCAAGTTCATAGTGGGTGACAAACTGGTGACTGTACAAGCTGAAGATGACATACTCATCAGCAAGCCATCCAACATACCTTATGTGGAGGCAGCAGAGGAAGCTTTGGAAACCGCCTTCCAAGCATTGGAAATTGCCAATGTTGAAACGTTTCCCCGAGAAATGAAGAAGGTAGCTCATATGCTCATAAAGAACGGATACTTGCCAGGACAAGGATTAGGCAAGGACTCCCAAGGAATCCCGGAGCTACCCATTATCAAGGACAATCCGGGGAAACAAGGGTTAGGATACAACCCTGTTAAAGATCAAAGAACGAAGAGGAATCAAGATCCTTCTCGACGTTCTTTAAGCCAGATCTTTAGGAAGGCCGGTTCACAATCGTCAAGGCCGGTTGTCGTCATCAAGTGTCCTTTTCCTTCTAATAGGGATGTGTAGACTCAGTGACTATTAGAGATCACTCCTCGGGGACAGCCCGACCCCCGAGCCTCGATAGGGCACATGTTTCCATTATGATTATAATAAAATCATTCTTCATTAATTCTTTATTGCTTCTTTTCTCGCTTGCAATAAAATTCTAGACCACATTATTTTAACCCTGTTTGAATAAACATGAATGAGGTTAAAATCATCTTAATAATAATAAACCCACATCATTTTTATGTGGAAGTGTGTGTGTCAACTTGGAGCACCTTTTCTTGGCCTCAATAAGTGCCATCATGGATAAAGAAATCCTAAAGAGCAAAAGACCCGCTAGGAATCCCACAAAAGGGTGACCTAGGCAAAAGTTAGGGTTACAAAATAAGACCAAAAGACCCGCTAGGAATCCCACAAAAGGGTGACCTAGGCAAAAGTTAGGGTTACAAAATAAGACCAAAAGACCCGCTAGGAATCCCACAAAAGGGTGACCTAGGCAAAAATTAGGGTTACAAAATAATGAATAAAAACAAAAGCCCGCTAAGACACCACAAATGGGTGTTTTAGGCAAAAGTAAGAGCCATCAAAAAAGAAAAAAACAGAATAAATCCATGATGGTACCATCAATTGAATTCAACAAAGGGGCTCAAGAAAAGCTATCCAAGTTGTCAAAGCACAATCATTAATAACAAAGATGTGCTTAACCTCATAAGTGTTTAAACAAACAAACCTAAACACAATAAGCCTACCTTGGCCATCCATGCTTACAAAAGCAATTTTTCAAAAATAAAATAATCCCCTCTAAAACACAAACTTTTGAAAATATATCCTTTCCTTCTTTTCTCTCTTGTCCCAACGATTTTTGAATAATCTAGTGGAAACATGGAGATATAGTGGTCAATAGGAGGGTTGACACATCTCTTAAAGAAAGGGAAGAATCATTTGGTTGATGACACCAAAATCAAAATACGCATCATTCCTCGGTAACAGAAATCGGCAGAGCACAGTCCGTCTGGAGGAATGGCAAAATCCAAACAAGAAAAACGCATCGGTTAATTCTTTTGAAAAAATGAATCAAATAGAATTAGGTGCATCATACTGCATACATGCATACAGATGATAGGTGTAATGGAAGATCGCTTATTCTCTGTTTATTGAAAAAAACAAAAAAATATATATATATATAAACTTCAGAAAAACAATACGTCCGTATCGTGTTCAGTATGCCCGTACCAAAATTAGGGTTATGAACAAATTTTCAATTCAATACGGGCATACTGAAATGAATAACGGCCGTATTGGCAATAACAGAAATCCTCCCTCACATCAATGACAAAATTCCTCCAAGAAGAAGAGGATAGGGGAAGCCATTCATTTTTTCCAAAAATAAAATAATTAAACTTGCATTTTGTGCATCGCGCACAATTAATTGCACATTCAAAGACCTCATCATGAGGCAATTGCATAAAATAGAAAAAATAGAAAAATTGCTTGTGTATGACAGCAGCAAACAAAATGCAAAGATTCAGAAAATCAACAGCGTCATACAGAATAACTGAGCCTGGAGAGGCTTGCCGAAAAAATACTCTCAGAATAACTGAGCCTGGAGAGGCTTGCCGAAAGAATACTCTCAGAATAACTGAGCCTGGAGAGGCTTGCCGAAACAATACTCCTACAAAATAACTGAGCCTGGAGAGGCTCGCCGAAATAATACTCTCTCAAAATAATTGAGACATTTCTGTACAGAAAAAGCCGAAAAACAACAGAAAAGGCAAAAATACAGAAAAAGCCGAAAAACAACAGAAAAGGCAAAAATACAGAAAAAGCCAAAAAATGACAAAAAAGGCAAAAATACAGAAAAAGCCAAAAAAATGACAAAAAAGGCAAACATACAGAAAAAGTCAAAAGTCGACAAAAAAGACAAAGATTTCACATCTTTCAGAATAACTGAGCCTGGAGAGGCTCGCCGAAATAATACTCTCAGAATAATTGAGCCTGGAGAGGCTTGCTGAAATAATACTCTTTCAGAATAATTGAGCCTGGAGAGGCTTGCAGAAATAATACTTCCTCAGAATAACTAAAGCCTGGAGAGGCTTGCAGAAATAATACTCCCCCAACTGTACAGAATAATTGAGCCTGGAGAGGCTTGCTGAAATAATACTCTCATCAGAATAACTGAGCCTGGAGAGGCTTACTGAAATAATACTCTCTCAGAAATAACTGAGCCTGGAGAGGCTTGCCGAAACAATACTCATTCAGAATAATTGAGCCTGGAGAGGCTCGCCAAAATAATACTCCACATCAAAGAATAATTGAGCCTGGAGAGGCTCGCAGAAATAATACTCCCCAGAGAAACCTCAACTCAAGCTCACGGGCCAAATTTCCCAGCGAGAGCTATCAAAGCAAGATCGTCAAAATCCCCAATGGAAGTACGATCTCCCAAGCAGAATATCCAAGTCAAAGGACTTAAACTTCCTCAGTGGAAGATAGCTCTCCGACTCAAAGCGCTGAGTGAGGCTAAGCCTGCAGAGGCTTCCTAAATAATACTCTGGGATACATAAGATCCCTCATTCCCCAATCGCCTACTCAGAGGCATCCCTGCAAAAGGAGAAAAACCAAAAAATATCAATAAATATTCCCCAAGCGGAATCCGGCACTCAGCCGAACACTGAACTTCAAATCCCCAGTCGCCTACTCAAGAGGCACTCCTTCAAAAAGGAAAACCCAAAAAAGAAATCAATAACAATTCCCCAAGCGGAATTTGGCTTTTCAGCCAATCATCAAACATCAAGATAATTCGCCTACTCAGAGGCACTTCCTTCAAAAAGCAAAAATCATAAAAAGATCAATAAGTATTCCCCAAGTGGAATCCGGCTCTTAGCCAAACATCGAACGTCAAGCCGATACGCCTAACAGAAGAGGCTAATCACAACCAATGACAAAATCCCCCAGTGGATAACAGCCTACACAGAGGCAACAAAATCCAAAAATTAAAAAGAGTTACCCGAATAAGGATAAACCGGGATACTCCACCAACGTCAAAGGACGTCAGCCAAACATAAGGCATCGTTCAACTCAGAGAGAAAGAGCATCTGTGTCTATACCCCAAGGAGTCAGAAATTCCCCAAGGGTACCAACAATGCAATGCAAGTTGGGGCACAGGAACCTGTGAATGACTGCACATCCCCTAGACGGATCCCTGCGTTATCCAGCCCTCAGTGGCACAAAAATCAAAAACAATCGTCGAAGCAGCATCGTGGACTGCGGAGACAAAATCAACATCCAGAATCCCCAGCGGATAACAGCCTACACAGAGGCAGCAAAAAATCAGAAAATCAAAAAGAGTTACCCGAACAAGGATAACCGGGATACTCCACCAACGTCGAAAGGACGTCAGCCAATCATAAGGCACCGCTCACATCAGAAAGAGCATCTTTGTGTCTGCATCCCTAAGGAATCAGAAATTCCCCAGTGGGCACCAACTACGCAATGGAAAGTTGGGACACAAAAAAACCTATGAGTAACTGCACATCCCCTAGACGGATCCCTGCGTTATCCAGCCCTCAGTGGCACAAAAATTAAAAAACAACCGTCGAAGCAGCATCGTGGACTGTGGAGACAAAATCATCACAAATCCCTGGAAAGGAGATATTCACGCTACCCCGTCGTCACAAACACGGAGGTATGCAGCTTCCGGCTCGAGCAATGAGCGAAGCTATCTCTGGAAAGGGGGTACTCACTGCTTACCGTTGTCACAAGGGTACTTAGCTTCCGGCCCGAACAAAGAGTGAAGCTAAGCCTGGAGAGGCGGTACTCACAGCTTCCAGCTTGGGCAGCAAGCAAAGCAAAGCCTGGAGAGGCGAAACTCACACTGCTCACCGTCGTCACAAAGGTGCTTAGTTTCCGGCTCGAACAAAGAGCGAGACTAAGCCTGGAGAGGCGAAACTCACACTGCTCACCGTCGTCACAAAGGTGCTTAGTTTCCGGCTCGAACAAAGAGCGAGACTAAGCCTGGAGAGGCGAAACTCACACTGCTACCGTTGTCACAAGGGTACTTAGCTTCCGGCTCGAACAAAGAGTGAAGCTAAGCCTGGAGAGGCGGTACTCACAGCTTCCAGCTTGGGCAGCAAGCAAAGCAAAACCTGGAGAGGCTACTCGACAATTTTCCACCGGAAGACACTACAAGTCAGAAGGTTGGCGTATTACCCGGACAATTGGGTCAACTCCTTTACTTGTCAATCGATACACTAAAAAGACCGTTTGACTACGTAAAGGGGGGGCAGCTGTAGACCCCTAAAATTGTCCGGGTCGGAAATAAAGCTTGAAGACTCTCGAAGACTGAAGGAAGATCAGCCAGAAGGACTCCTGGAAGGCCCTAGGAGGGTTCTCTGTAGGTCTAGAGGTCTTAGAATAGCTCAAAATAAGGAAGTGGAGGGAATGAAGCCCAATACGGCCGTACTGAACTTAATACGGCCGTATTGAAGCTTCAATACGGCCGCAGTGAACTCAATACGGCGTATTGAAGTTTCTGAAACTTCAATACGGCCGTACTGAAATCAATACGGCCGTATTGAAGCTTCAATACAGCCGTATTGAACTCAATACGGCCGTATTGAAATTTCTGAATTTCAATACGGCCGTATTGAACTCAATACGGCCGTATTGAAGTTCAAAAATTTCAATACGGCCGTATTGCTTCTGTAGGCCGTATTGCGCCTATTCCCTATAAATATGACGTCAATTGGACGTCATTCGAGACTTTTTCACTCAGTTTTGACTCCCTCCTTGAGTATTCTGGGGTTTTTGAGCAGTGTTCTGCCCTAGAAATCTCTCTGGGAGTCGATCCGACGAAGTTCTGGAATTCCGAGCACTTAGCTTGGAGATTCGAACCTAGTCGAAGGGAAATCCTCCGGATTTCCATAGTCAAAATTTTATAGGAGAGAGCGAGCGAGCTTGTAGAGCGAGGGAACGCCAAAAAGCTTCCCAGTTTTACTCAATATATAAAAGCACGCTTCAAGAGGTTTCTTCTTAAATCCTTCCTTTTACTGCTTTCTGTGTGCATATTTAAACTGTCATCATGTAGATAGTTAATTTATAATTGCTTAGAATAAATAGGGGTAATTTAGTAATTTTACGCTGTTATTTTAGAAAATAATCTGTCATAGGGAACCCGAAAGGGGCGCTGTGGGGTGCTAACACCTTCCCCACGCGTAACCGACTCCCTTACCCAACTCTGGTTGTAATGGCCAAAGTTGATTTATAAAATCAATTGCCTTATCCCTTTTTCCAATGTTTTGAGTAAAACATTGGTGGCAACTCCACGAACCCTCCTTTTACGAAAACCACTAATCCATGGAGGGTCCCGCTTGGGATTAATATGGATTGGTGAGACGTTTTAATAAATAAATTGGATAGGATCGACAAGGTCTCAGTTTGAGAACAAGTCGTTTTAATAATCCAATACATTTTCAAAACTAAAATAAAAAGCGAGCTCGACCGTCTTCGCGACCGCCGAGGCCCGTTCGGGCCGGTGGCGACAACCCAAAGATTCCATCCTTGGCCACCAAGTTGCATCTAGGGTTAATTTGGGTTTCATTGGTGTGCATTTGGCACCCTAAATGCAACCCTAGATGCCTCCCACTCCTATAAATACCCTAGGCACCACACCTTGTAAATACTTTGGATATTGAATATAAAGAGAGCCTTTTGTGCCTTTATATCCTTCCTTAGTCACCCTTGGCTAATTCAGCCACCTCCCTCCCATCTCCACCTTCAGAGAAACAACCCTAGAAGTGGCTTTCATCATCATGAAGTAAGCCAACCCTAGAGTACCCTTCTCAAGCATTTCCTCAAACACCTTCTACCCAACCTCCATTTTCGTTCATTCCATCATCATCCACCCTAAAACCTTGTGCCACCTTTGAAGAACTTGATCCTTGGAGAAGGCGTCCTATTCTTTGTTGATCATCTCAAGTTCATGCAAGTAAGGATGCCATCATGTGGTATCAGAGCCTTGGTTCTTCAAGGGTAACACTTTCTTTGTCTCTACATATATTCGGTCATGTCATGTCATCCTTGTTTGTCTTCTAAGTGTGCTTACATGAATCATCATAATTGCCATATTTTGATGATCCATAAATCTCCTTTCTTGTATTGATTCATACCATATCTTCCTTGTGAATCATCTTGACATTTTAGGCTTTCTTATTTAGGTTCTTACCTTTTTCTTTAAATTTTTGAGTTGCTGGAAATTTTGGGTTGCATGATATATTAATGCTTTTTATTTTTTTAATCCATCCGGTTTTGTCATAAGCTTGTCTCTTTGAACTACCTTGAAAGAAATTCCAAGTTTTTTATGCTTAGCCTTTGAAATGAATAAAAAATGACATGCATGCCACTTGTTTGATGAAATGGCCGTGACTCCTTGATGTGCTTTAGAGAGTCAATCAAGCATGCTAATTAGTTCTAGCATGTTCTACATTCCTAAAATATCATGTGTGATTAATTTCTTTGCACATACTTGCTTTAAAATTTTCGGCCACTTTGTGTAATCCTTGGTGCACTTGATATGCCTATGTTTTGTTTGATGTTTTGAGTATGAAAATAAATTTTATGTGCATATTTTTTCTGCTAGAAATTGCACATTAAACCTTAAGAAAACACTCAAAAGTTGTCTCATTAAGTGATGGAAGAGCATGGGCTAAAGGCCCAACCACTAGAGCTATGGCCAGGAGGTTATTTGAAGATTTGACTGCTTTAGAGCTTAGTGGGCCCAATAGGCTTGGTGGGCCTAGGGTGCTTCTCACTTGGGCTTTTATTGATTGAACACCATGTTTAATTGTACTTTCTTAGTTTAGGAATCTATTTTCATGTTGGTCTTGTATTTTGACCATAGATTAGGGTTTAGGCTAGTTGGGCCTAGTTTTGGGTTTCATGGGCCTTTGGGCTTTTGGTACCCAATATTGGGCTCATTATTTTCCTTGTAATATTTCCTATTGATTGTATTCATTAGACCATTGTATTTTGGTCATTAGTTTAGGGTTTAAGGAGGTTTAATAGTTCATTTGAATTAGGACAAATTAGGTCAAATTTAGGATGAATTTAAGTTGCATTTAGGTCACACTTTTGGCACCACCTTGGTTGCACAAGTGTGACACTGAAATGCAACCCTAAATTCACTCTAAATTCAACCTAATCTCTCATTTAGCTCTACATGACCGGTCATGAGCATGTGACACAAGGTTTGAATTCAAATTTGAATTTGAATTCAAATCTTGGCGCCAACATGTGACCAATCATGTGGCGCCAAGTGTTCTCCTCAAATTCGGATGCTATATGTTTCCCTCCTCTCACCTATTGTACTCACTTTGAACATTATTGAAATTTGAGAGCCAAGTGCCGAGTTTCTTCAAAGTCTTCTAGAGAGAGAGTGAGTTTCACCTTTAGGAATTCATTAGGATTTCCTTCTCTTTGAGTGTGAGCTTTCTCTTGCATCTTGAGCTTGGATACTTCCATCCAAGGCTTTAGCCTTCATCATCCGTGTTCATTCATCCTTCAAGCTTCATTTCCGTTCGGTGTTATCTCCTTAAAGAGGATCCGTGGCTAGGAGGAGCTAAGGAGAAGAACATCCATCACTTCTCCCTACTTTCTTCCATCAATTTTGGTATCAAGAGCAAGGTTCTTCAAGGAGATAAGTCCTTCTTCTTGTGTCCGTTTTTCTTCTTGTGTTTTTGTGTGTTCTTTGAGTTCTAATTGTCTTGTTTGAGTTTTTCAATTCGGATCTATATGCTTTTAATCATATATTGTTCCATAGATCCATTGTTTGATTGTTTTGAATTTCTTCCACAATCAAATGTTTAGGAACTTTTTGCTTTACTATTTTGATTTTATTTTGAGTCTCTCCATTTCTTGTATGTGTCCGTGATTGGACCTCATGCATTGCATTTAGATTTTGGTTTGGAATCTATGTTTTGTCTTAGAAGTTTGTGTTTAATCCTTATATGTTGCAAATTCCTTGAATAGCATGTTTAACCTTGTTTTTGTTTTGAATTTTGTCTCATATTTTGCTCTCGGATTTGTGTCTCTTTTGCCTCCTATATGTGCTTTTTCTTTTACCTTATTGTGTTCATGATTTGCTATTAGTCCTAGCAAGTTTCCTTAGAGTTAGGTTTCCATTGTGTTCTTTAAGTTTTCAAATCACATTCTCTTGAAAATCTTCTAAACATTTTGTGACTCAAAATTTCAAGTGTAATCCTACTTCTAGTGCACTCTTCTTGTGGATTCAATTTTAAAAAAAAATGATGATTAAGAGGCTGGAAAACAGAGTTTAAAACAGAGCCTAAAAGACCTAAAAGTTGAAAAGCAAAATAGTTCAAAAAGAATCCAAACCAAAACCTAAAACTAGTGCACTAGTTTATCATTCTCACTTGAAATTTGACCTAATTTTTGGCTGATTTGTATTCTCGTTTTCTATAGCTTGGAACCTTAGAAAAATTTGAAATAAAAGGCAAAAACACTCTCTGGAATCTTAATTTGATACTGGAAAAAGAAAGAATTAAAAAAAAATATATATAAGACAATTTAAAATACAAAAGCCGAGAGGTGTACATTGGTGAAAATTCATTTGGTTCCTTGTTATTGTTTTGGCTACTACTTTTGCTATACTTGTCCAATTGCTTTCAAATTTTTTTTGTTTTCTTCATCTACTCTAGTACCTATCTAGGATTCATTCTAACTGAGTGCTAGCTTCATTTTGGAGTCTTAATTTTCCAGTTTTACTTGTTGAACTTCTTTGAGTCTTGTCATATACACATATTACTCTTAATTTTGGTATAAGCTTTCCAAATTGTGCTTTGTTGCTTGTCTAGTTTTCTTTCAATAATTTCCTGTGCTGGAAGTGGCCTTAAATCCTTGCTCAAGGATCAAGCATTGCTCAACAAAGAGTAGGAAAAATTTTGGACACTATAATCACCAAATTTGACCTAATTTAGTGACCAAAATCCTCCTAAATTTCCTTCACTTGAGTGACCAATCCCTTCACCTTGTGAGGCAGCCACTTTAACCTCTTTGTTGTGTTTCTTTTGCAGGTCCAGGAGCATCATATTGAAGGATTAGTGGCGGATTAAACACTTGGTTAAGTGTTGGAAAATTTGCACAACAATCCGTCACTAATTGGTCACTAAAGCCATCATTTACTTGTTTTCCTAGGCTAGTTTAGATTTTTGTCAAAACTCTTGTATTTTAAATCAATTTGTAAAGCTTGGAGGGAGTATTAAGAAGCTGGTCAGGTATATCTACATCCTTGATAGCATCTCACGTGTAGTACTAGTGGAAGTGGCTCGGAAATTTCATATGTTTCAAGCTTCCACTTAGGGTTATCCGACTAGTTACTTGTTCTTGCTTCCTTTAAGTTTCTTGTCCTTAATTGTTTAATTTTTGCTGCCTTGAAACGTCTAGAATTGTGTAGTTTATTTGTTCACGCTTAGTTTAAGTGTCAAAAGAAACAATTTGTGAAAAAGCATTCAAAATTTTTTGTGAAAAGTTTTGGGGAATCAAAGATACCACAAAGGAGTTTAGTGATTTCCACTTGAAAAGGCTTGGTTATTAAGTGGCTCTTAGTAGCTCACCTCCCTTGATAGTGCAATTTGTACACTTAGACTTCCAAGTGCTATTTTTGTTCCTAGAAAATCTCAAAAACATTTTATAACTTTTTGCATAGCATACAAATTCTTTTTGCTTAACCATGAGTCATCATTCTCAAGGTAGTAGTGACTTTGATACTCCTAAAAGTTCTGAAAGAATTGTCAAGGAGGTTGAAGCACTAAAACTTTGGAAAAATGATGAGATACTTCAAAAACAAAAAGAGAAACTTGAAAAAGAAGTACAAATCATGGCTTTGGAACAAGAAATCCAAAAGATTAAGCAAAGGGAAGAAAAACTTTTAAAAAAATTGAATAAACCAAAAAGTCAAAAAAGTTCCTCAAGGAGCTCAACCAAGAGCTCCCATGACTCTCTTAGCCACAATGAGGATAGCCTAAATCTTGATGCATATTATCAACACCAACCTAGGAGAGTCATTAAAGAACACAAAGTGAGGGAATCAAGGGTTGATCTCCCTTACTTTCATGGAAAAGATAATGTGGACACCTACTTAGATTGGGAGATGAAAGTGGAGCAAATCTTCACTTGTCATAAAGTAGGTGAGGAAAGAAAAGTTCCCTTAGCCACCCTAGCTTTTCAAGGACAAGCCATGTATTGGTGGACATCCTTGGAAAGAGAGAGAAGACTTCATAATGATCCTCCCATCACTTATTGGAATGAGTTAAGGAGTGCTATGAGAAGAAGGCATATACCTTCCTATTATAGTAGGGAGCTTATGGATAAGCTCCAAAGGCTCCAACAAAAGGGTATGAGTGTTGAGGAGTATAGGCAAAAGATGGAGTTATATCTCATGAGGGCTGGGATAAGGGAAGAAGAAAGATTGACCATTGCTAGATTTCTAAGTGGTCTTAATTTTGACATAAGAGATAGAGTTGAGTTACTCCCTTATAGGGACCTTGATGACTTGGTCCAACTTTGTATAAGGGTGGAACAACAAAATTTGAGAAAATCCTCTTTTAAAGGTAAAACTCAATCTAGCTCTTATGTTAAGAAAGACTACAAGAGGGAGGGTCACTTTGATTCCTCTAAGAAATTTGGCAAAGAAAAAGAAAAAGAAAAAGAAAATGAGAAAAATAAAAATATTGTCACTTCTAGTAGCAAAACTAGTGATATCAAATGCTTTAAGTGTCTTGGGAGAGGACACATAGCCTCTCAATGCCCAACTAAAAAGGTGATGATTTTGAAGGGGCAAGACATTTATAGTAGTGTTGATGAATCTAGTTCCACTACTTCAAGTGATAGTGAATCAAGTGAGGAAGACCATTCCATTGAAAGTGCACATCCTTGTGATGGTCAACTTCTCATGATTAGAAGGCTTCTAGGAAGCCAACCTCATGAGTCCCATCTTTCACAAAGGGAGAACATTTTTCACACAAGGTGTAAAGTTTTAAACAATGCTTGTTCTCTCATTGTGGATAGTGGGTCTTGTTGCAACTGTTGTAGCACAAGGTTGGTGGAGAAGCTTGGTCTTACTATTATTCCTCATCCGAAACCATATCAACTTCATTGGATTAATGAGATGGGGATATTAATGTTAATCAACAAGTGAAAGTCAAGTTCTCTATTGGTAACTATGAAGACCAAGTGGTTTGTGACATAGTTCCAATGGAAGCTTGCCATATTTTGTTGGGAAGGCCATGGCAATTTGACAAGAAAACCATGCACAATGGCCTTACCAATGAAATTACTTTCACTCATAAAGAAAAGAAATTTGTACTTCATCCTTTGTCTCCTTCACAAGTGATAGAGGATCAAGTACAAATGAAAAAGAAAAGAGAAGAAGAAAAAAAAAAACTTGAATAAAAAAAAAAAAAGAAGGAAAAGAAGCATAAGTTTTCAAAGAAGGATGAAGAGAAATCTTTTCCAAAAGAAGGAATTCAACAAGAACCTTTAAAAGAAACTTTGATTGTTGAAAAACCTTCTTACATTCTTCTTTGTAAAGGTATGCTTCAGTGTCATAATTTAAGCATTGAACTTAGTTCTTTATCTCCTCAAGTTTCTCATTTATTAAAAGAATTTGATGATATATTCCCTAGTGAAGGTCCACAAGGCCTTCCTCCTTTTAGGGGTATAGAACATCAAATTGATTTTGTACCTGGGGCTAGTCTACCCAATAGACCAGCCTATAGGACAAATCCTCAAGAAACTAAGGAGATCGAGAATCAAGTCAATGAATTATTGAATAAGGGTTGGGTACAAAAGAGTTTGAGTCCCTGTGCTGTGCCTGTATTGTTAGTGCCCAAGAAAGATGGAAAATGGAGAATGTGTTGTGATTGTAGGGCCATTAACAATATCACAATCAAGTACAGGCACCCAATCCCTAGACTTGATGATATGCTTGATGAGTTACATGGTGCTTCCATATTTTCTAAAATTGATCTTAAAAGTGGTTATCACCAAATAAGAATTAAAAAGGGTGATGAGTGGAAAACTGCTTTTAAGACCAAATTTGGATTGTATGAGTGGTTAGTTATGCCTTTTGGTTTAACTAATGCACCAAGTACATTCATGAGGCTTATGAATCATGTCTTGAGAGAATGTATAGGAAAATTTGTTGTTGTTTATTTTGATGACATATTAATCTATAGTAGGTCTCAAGATGATCATTTAGGACATCTTAGAGAAGTTATGATGATCCTTAGGGAAAACCAATTATTTGCAAATCTTGAAAAATGTACTTTTTGTGTGGATCATGTGGTTTTCCTAGGGTTCATTGTAAGCAAAAATGGGGTTCAAGTGGATCCCGAGAAAATTAAAGCCATTCAAGAGTGGCCCAAGCCTAAAAATGTTAGTGAAGTTAGGAGTTTTCATGGTTTAGCAAGTTTTTATAGAAGATTTGTACCTAACTTCTCTAGCATTGCTTCACCCTTGAATGAGTTTGTCAAAAAAGATATTTTATTTGAATGGACTTCCAAGCATGACCAAGCATTTCAATTACTTAAAGATCAACTTACTAATGCACCCATTTTAGCTCTACCTAATTTTGAAAAGACTTTTGAGCTAGAATGTGATGCATTAGGAGTTGGCATAGGAGCTGTGTTATTGCAAGGAGGACACCCCATTGCATATTTTAGTGAAAAACTAGAAGGTGCCTCCCTCAATTACCCTACCTATGATAAGGAGTTGTATGCATTGGTTAGAGCTTTACAAACTTGGGAGCACTATCTTGTGTCCAAAGAGTTTGTCATCCATAGTGACCATGAGTCACTTAAATATTTAAGAGGTCAAGGTAAATTAAATAAGAGACATGCCAAATGGTTAGAGTTTCTTGAACAATTTCCATATATTATTAAATTCAAGAAAGGAAAATCCAATGTTGTAGCTGATGCTTTATCTAGGAGACATACCTTGCTTGTGTCCCTAGGGACTCAAATTCTTGGATTTGATAATATTAGGGAATTGTATGAAGAAGATCTTGAATTTGGTGTTAATTATAAAAAATGTCAACAAAAAGCTTTTGATGGTTTCTATATGGCTGAGGGGTATTTATACAAAGAAGGAAGATTGTGTATACCCCAAGGATCCATTAGGAAACTATTAATTAAAGAGAGTCATGAAGGTGGGCTTATGGGGCACTTTGGTGTTGATAAAACCCTTAGTTTGCTAAAAGAAAAATTTTATTGGCCCCATATGCGAAAAGATGTCCAAAGGCATTGTTTTAGATGTTTAGCTTGTTTACAAGCTAAGTCTAAAGTAATGCCTCATGGAACATACACACCTTTGCCTGTTGCTTCTTCTCCTTGGGTGGATATTAGCATGGATTTTGTGCTAGGTTTACCTAGAACCCAAAGGGGAATGGATTCTATTTTTGTGGTAGTGGACCGTTTTAGTAAAATGGCTCATTTTATTCCATGCCACAAAGTAGATGATGCAAGCAACATTGCAAAACTCTTCTTTAGAGATGTGGTTAAACTTCATGGGCTTCCTAAGACTATTGTTTCAGATAGAGATACAAAATTCCTAAGCCACTTTTGGCGTGCCTTGTGGTCAAGACTAGGAACCAAACTCCTCTTTTCAACTACTTGTCATCCTCAAACAGATGGCCAAACTGAAGTAGTGAATAGATCTCTGTCTACTATGCTTAGGGCAGTCCTAAAGGGTAATCACAAATCTTGGGATGAGTTTTTGCCACATATTGAATTTGCCTACAACAGGGTAGTTCACAAAACTACCAATATTTCTCCTTTTGAGGTTGTATATGGGTTTAATCCTTTAACCCCTTTAGACTTGATACCTCTTCCTAATGTTGAGCATTTCATTCATAAAGAAGGGGCTTCAAGGGCTGATTTTGTTAAAAAACTTCATGAAAGGATTAAAATTCATATTCAAAATCAAAATGAGAAATATGCCAAGCAAGGAAATAAAGGCAAGAAACCTATGATCTTCGAGGAAGGAGATTGGGTTTGGCTTCACTTAAGAAAAGAACGTTTTCCAAATCAAAGAAAGTCCAAACTCAATCCTAGAGGAGATGGTCCCTTTCAGGTCTTACAGCGTATCAATGATAACGCTTATAGACTTGATTTACCCTCTGATTATGGAGTTAGCACCACTTTTAATGTAAGTGATCTTAAACCTTTTGTAGGTGCTAGTGATGATGAGGAGGACTCTTCAGATTCGAGGTCGAATCCTTCTCAAGAGGGAGGGAATGATGGAAGAGCATGGGCTAAAGGCCCAACCACTAGAGCTATGGCCAGGAGGTTATTTGAAGATTTGACTGCTTTAGAGCTTAGTGGGCCCAATAGGCTTGGTGGGCCTAGGGTGCTTCTCACTTGGGCTTTTATTGATTGAACACCATGTTTAATTGTACTTTCTTAGTTTACGAATCTATTTTCATGTTGGTCTTGTATTTTGACCATAGATTAGGGTTTAGGCTAGTTGGGCCTAGTTTTGGGTTTCATGGGCCTTTGGGCTTTTGGTACCCAATATTGGGCTCATTATTTTCCTTGTAATATTTCCTATTGATTGTATTCATTAGACCATTGTATTTTGGTCATTAGTTTAGGGTTTAAGGAGGTTTAATAGTTCATTTGAATTAGGACAAATTAGGTCAAATTTAGGATGAATTTAAGTTGCATTTAGGTCACACTTTTGGCACCACCTTGGTTGCACAAGTGTGACACCGAAATGCAACCCTAAATTCACTCTAAATTCAACCTAATCTCTCATTTAGCTCTACATGACCGGTCATGAGCATGTGACACAAGGTTTGAATTCAAATTTGAATTTGAATTCAAATCTTGGCGCCAACATGTGACCAATCATGTGGCGCCAAGTGTTCTCCTCAAATTTGGATGCTATATGTTTCCCTCCTCTCACCTATTGTACTCACTTTGAACATTATTGAAATTTGAGAGCCAAGTGCCGAGTTTCTTCAAAGTCTTCTAGAGAGAGAGTGAGTTTCACCTTTAGGAATTCATTAGGATTTCCTTCTCTTTGAGTGTGAGCTTTCTCTTGCATCTTGAGCTTGGATACTTCCATCCAAGGCTTTAGCCTTCATCATCCGTGTTCATTCATCCTTCAAGCTTCATTTCCATTCGGTGTTATCTCCTTAAAGAGGATCCGTGGCTAGGAGGAGCTAAGGAGAAGAACATCCATCACTTCTCCCTACTTTCTTCCATCATTAAGCCATCATAAGTCACTAAAAAGGGTACTCCAAAAATTTGCTAACCAACCCAACAAACACAAGTGTAAAACCCAAGCAAAGGAAAAGTATAAACATTCAAAAAAAATTCAAAAAAAAAAAGAAAAGTGGCTGGACTTTGAACATTAAAACCAAGACTTGGAAAAGCCCAAAAAGAACAAAGAAACCAAAAACAAGAAAAATGGAACCCTTTGCTAGACTTGTGGAGTTTTGGACCAACTTTCATACCATAGCACTTGGAGTTAATTCTTGGACCTTGGACAATGCTTAATTGTTCCTTTTTAGTTTTTCTTTCTTGGCCTCTTGTTAGGGATGGCAAATATACCCGTACCCGCGGGTAATACCTGAACCCGTCCCGACTTTGACGGGGAATACCCGGTTTGACCGGGTACGGGTACGGGTACGGGTACAGGTAAAACCCGATATATTAAATCGGGTACGGGTACGGGTACTGGTATGTACTTACCCGCCCCGTACCCGTACCCATACCCGTCCCCGTTCCCATTTTTAATTAAATACTCACTTTTAATTTAATTATATTAAAGAATTTTAGTATTTTTTATGTGTAATTATTTATTATAATACAAGATAGAGAAATAATCTAATTATAATTATAATATAATTAAAAAAATAATTTAAAAATATTATATTTTAAAAAAATAATAATAAAATAAAAAAATTGACGGGTACGGGTACGGGTATACCCGATACCCGACGGGGACGGGGATGGGGATGAAAATCACATACTCGACGGGTACGGGTATCATGAAACCCGTACCCGCCCCGCCCCGTTGCCATCCCTACCTCTTGTACTCTTGGGTTGTGTTTTCTTCTTGACCTAGGTGGGGAAAACTTCTAAAACACTACACACTTTCTTGGTGGATTGAGTGGAGGGGTTGTCCGATTGGAGTTCAAGGAACTTTGGAGGATCACACCAATTCAAAGAGTGCAAACACCATTTCAAGACTAACATTGGGTGTTCATTGTGAAGGGGTGGAGAATTGAAGACTTGGAGGCTTTCTTTTCTACTTATTTCTTACTTGTTAAATTTTCGGCCTCTTATGTTTTGGCCTTGGTTTCATTCATTTTTTGGTTTGTAATTGGCCATTTTAAACCACTTCATCTTGGTTTTAATTTCGTGTAGTTTGAAGGTGATTTGAAAACCTTCACCTAGGAATTCGACTAGCATATGCTTTAAGTGATTTCCTTTGCATGCTTTAATGCTTTTGTAGTATATTTGCCTAGGACTTTACTTTGTCTATTTGTTTCGTTTAGAAGGCTTCAATTTGCCTACTAGGGGGTCGTGCACACACACATAACTTTTGTGCAAAAATTATTTTGTGAGAAAAGTGTGAAAAGGCTTAGTGATTTTTACTTGATAAGGCTTGGTTATTAAGTGATTCCTAGTAGTCCACCTCCCTTTGATAGTTTACTTTGTACACTTAGGCCTTTTTCATAACAATCTTGCACCTTTGAAAACATTTTTGTGAAAGCCTTTTTTATCACTCACTCTTTGTGAAAACCTTTTAACCAACCTCTTTGAAAACAAATTTGTGAAAACCTTTTTTCTTGATCAAAGATGAGTGATCACTCTAGTGTACATGGTCATACTTCCTATAGTAGTAGACTTAGTGTTAGGGATGAGATTAGGAAGTTGAAGGAGTACATAAGAAAAAAATAAGAGGAAAACATAAAAAGAGTGGAAGACATTAGAAAAAGAGAAAAAGAAAATGCAAAGAATAATGAGGAAATAAGAAATTTACTTGCAAAGTTGGTAGAAACTAGTGGATCCAACCCTAGGATTGTTCCAACTAGATCTCAAATAGGAAAAGAAGTTAGAGTCCTTAGGAGTATGCATGAGGAAGAAAATTCAACAAGAGAGGTAGGACTTAGAAGAAAAGAAAAAGAAAAGAAAATAGAAAAGAAAGAAAAAATAAAGAAAAGTATAGAGAAAGTTCAAGAGTGGTTAGAAAATGGAAAAAAAACAAACAATACTCTTAGAGAAGAGTAAGGAGGATAATGTTTCTTCCAAAGGGCTTATGCTTAAAGAGAGCCACTTTACCATTGAAAATGATTTAAAGACTCTTTTCATTCATCAAGACCTTAACTCTTTCTCCCACGTTGCCACTAGTCATGAAGTAGAGATTCAAAATCAAATCCTTTTTAAAGAAAAAGAATCTCAACTTCAAGATTTAGTGAAGAAGAAGTGGACTTCACTTAGTCCCACTTCTTGTGCTACTTCCTTGGTCGTGCCCAAGGAAGATAACCTTCTTTCTTTAAGACTCTTTCTACTTTAGTTTTCCTCATAAAGCAACCAACTTTTGATTTGTATGATTTTTTTGGATACATCTCATGGTGTCCTATTTTCTATTTTTGATCTTGAGGGAAGTTCAAACTTATTTGAAATTAACTTGGTTACTTCCCTACAAGACTTCACCATAGGGAGGATCCTATCCTTAACATTAAAGAGTCTAGTCCTTTTAGTTTAAACAATCTTTTTAACATTTTTAGTGGAACCCCTATTAGGATAAACTTTCCATTTCTATCATATACTGTCACCTTTAATGCTTATATTTATGTTTTTGTTTGTCATTAGGCCCACCATGAAGAACCTCTTGATTTGAGGTCAAATCCTTTTCAAGAGGGAGGAAATGATGGAATAACACTAAGGCCAAGAAGACCAAGAGGTGATATATTGAAGGAGACAAGAGGAATGGGTTAGTGTTGAAAACCCATAGGAGGAGTAAACCTACTTTTGGGCCTTAGTTCCTAAGTTTTTATAGAATTTATTTTTATTCCTATTTTTGCCCTTGTCTTTAATTTCCTATTTTACCCTTGTATTTTGGGGTATCTTAGTCATAGGATTTATTTTCTTTTGTATTTCCCATTTTACCCTTGTATTATGGGGTGTTTTAGATCATAGGTTTTTAATTTTGAGCTAAGGTATTTAATTAGGGAGCTAGACACATTTTTGGTGGTGTTTGGACCTATTTTTGGACTTAGAAAGGCTTAGGCCCAAGTGGAGGGCAAAGGTTGCATGGTCTTATCATGCACTTAGATGTAGCCTAACTAAACCCAAAGATTCCATCCTTGGCCACCAAGTTGCATCTAGGGTTAATTTGGGTTTCATTTGGTGTACATTTGGCACCCTAAATGCAACCCTAGATGCCTCCCACTCCTATAAATACCCTAGGCACCACACCTTGTAAATACTTTGGATATTGAGTATAAAGAGAGCCTTTTGTGCCTTTATATCCTTCCTTAGTCACCCTTGGCTAATTCGGCCACCTCCCTTCCATCTCCACCTTGAGAGAAACAACCCTAGAAGTGGCCTTCATCATCATGAAGTGAGCCAACCCTAGAGTACTCTTCTCAAGCATTTCCTCAAACACCTTCTACCCAACCTCCATTTTCGTTCATTCCATCATCATCCACCCTAAAACCTTGTGCCACCTTTGAAGAACTTGATCCTTGGAGAAGGCGTCCTATTCTTTGTTGATCATCTCAAGTTCATGCAAGTAAGGATGCCATCAGGACCGATCAAGGTGGAGGCTGTGGTTCAGTGGGAGTGTCCAAGGACTACTACGGAGATTAGGAGCTTTGTTGGGTTAGCAGGTTACTATTAGAGATTCATAGAGGGTTTCTCCCGAATAATAATGACTTTGACTCAACTAACCCGAAAGGACCAACCTTTCGTTTGGACGGATGCTTGTGAATAGAGTTTTCAGGAGTTGAAGAGATGATTGACTACTTCTCTAGTTTTAGTGTTACCTGACACTGGTGAGTCCTTTGATGTGTATTGTGATGCTTCTCACTAGGGGTTAGGTTGTGTGTTGATGCAAGGAGGGAGAGTAATGGAATACGCTTCTAGGCAACTTAAGACCCAAGAGAAGAACTATCCCACTCATGATTTGGAGCTTGTAGCTGTGGTGTTTGCCTTGAAGTCATGGAGGCACTATCTATATGGTGCGCGATTTAGTGTATTCTGTGATCACAAGAGCTTGAAGTATCTGTTTGATCACAAGGAGTTGAATATGAGGCAGAGGAGGTGAATGAATTTCCTAAAGGACTTTGACTTCCAATTGATGTATCATCCTGGAAAGGCGAATGTGGTAGCAAATGCATTGAGTAGGAAATCCATTCACATGTCAGCCATGATAATTAGGGAGTGGGAGCTGATTGAATAGTTCAGGGATTTGAGGTGGAGGTTACTCAGGATCACATTACACTACAAGAAAATTGCAAAATAACGACCGAAATTAGCGACAAAAATTTATCAGTCGCTATTTAGCGACTGATTTAGCGACCGATTCTGAATAATCAAATAGCGATTGATTTAGCGACCAAATTAAGTCGTTGTTAGAAAATTGGTCACTATTTCGTTCGCTGCTTGATTGTGTTTCATGAACACAAAGGTTGCGATGGAACCAGCGACCAACTAGCTACTAAATTATAAAAAACGTTGCAATCAAATTAAATTCGATCGCTAAATAAGAAATTTTGATTTTTTAGCAACGAAATTGAATTCGCTCGCTAAATATTAGTTAAAATTAACAAAAAAAATTCAGTCGCTAAATATGAGTTAAAATTAGCGACGAAATTGAATTCGGTTGCTAAATGATAGTTAAAATTAGCGACATAATTCTATTCGGTCGCTAAATAAAACTTAAAAAAAATATATAAATTATTTAAAAGTGATGATAATATTGTTGTTGAGTATCAATCCCATTTTCTTTTTTTCTAAGAGGAAGACATTAATTTATAATAAAAAAATATTTATATGCACTCCTACATAATTAATACCAATAGTTATTTATGTGAAAAAATATTTAGAGGTTTTTTTTACGATTGGATTTATAGGCATTTTTTTAATTAGAGTATATGAATTTTTTAAAATTTCTTATTTATTTTGATCCATATTTATAATATATATTTTTAACTTATGATAACTTTATATTTAAATAAATTTTTATATTTAAATTTTATTGATAGAATAGATGCGATATCTTGAGGAAAAAAAGAATTATAACATCCTCTCTCTTTCTAATAGGAAAAGTACAAATGTATTTTCTTAACTATTAGTATTTCTTTATTTTTGTGTGATAAAATTGATTATTTTAAATTATTTAACTATAATCTTATTAATAATTTATTATATGGTTTTGATATTTTTGTATAACTAATATCTGGTTTTAAACTTGATATGAAAATATTATGATATAACTAGATAAGATTTTAAATTAGTATTTTATTAATGGTTGATAATTAGAAAATAAAACAAGGATAAATACATTTTTTGAATTTTATATCTTAGATTTAAGATGAATAAATATATTAAGTTAATTAATAATTTATTTAAAATGTTAAAATTTTATTTATAAAAATAATATTTTGAAAGAGAAGGGTTATAATAACATCAGTGTAACTTTTATTAAGTATTACATCGCTCAATAACTTTATATTAAATGTGAAATTTATAAATTCAACCGTTAGATTAAAAGTTTTTTACTCATATATCATATATACAAAATTTTATGTGAATTCAAGATGATTTAATACTTCATTCTTGTAAAACAAAATTGACGTAATATATACATTTCAAATAAAATATGAGCACTTTGATTACTTTCAAATTGTTGTTCAATTTTAACAAAACTTGATATAAACATATAAAGTGATATTAACTTTTAATCTAACGGTTGGATTTACAAAATTCACATTTAATATAAAGTTATTGAGCGGTGTAATACTTAGTAAAAGTTATACCAGTGTTATTATAACCCTTCTCATTTTAAAATATATAAATTATTACTTAAACTTTTAAATTTATAATAAATAATTTAAATTGTATCATAATATTAATTTTAAATAGAAATAAGTTTATTGTTAATTATAAAAGTAAGTATATATATAAATAAAGATTAATTAAATGTAATATAGTAATTATTATTAGTAATATAATTATTATATATATTATTATATATTTATAACGGTCTGGATACACCAAAATGAGAAGGATCTAAAGATAGTATAAGTATGAGATTGGATAGTTGAGGATGACTTAAATGAATTAATTTGTACTACTTTTACTAACAATATGCATCTGCTTTTTGGTAGCTTATCTCATCAGAACTTCACAGTTAAGCGTGTTTTATTTGAAGTAATATAGGGATGGGTGACCTTCTAAAAAGTTTCTAGAAATTGTGTAATTAGTGACAAAACATGCTAAAAAGTTAAGTATTGTGAAATAGAATCCTTGAGAGACCAAATATGAGCGGTTCATAGCAACCAAATTTGCGACGTCTATAAAATTTAATAAAATAAAAAATAAATATTTAGCGACCGATTTATTCAGTCATTAATTTGGTCACATACACTTCAGTGAACAAAATCATTGTAAACATTTTGCGACCGAAAATTTTTTTGTCGCTAAACAGCTTTGCGACTAGGGTTTTAGCGACTGCTTAAATTTGATCGCTAAGGTAAATAGTGACCAATTTTTGCAATTTAGCGACCAATTTTGGTGGTCGCTAAATGCCATATTTTTTTTAGTGGTCTTTAATGCTCAATCTTCACTTTTTGACAAGTCAGACAAGCGGCCACAAACTCTACTATCTCCCTCTTCATACCAGGCCACAAAAAACTTTTCTTGATGTCCTGATACATCTTAGTCATACTGGGATGTATGCTAAGACGACTCATGTTTCCCTCTTCTAGAACATCTCTCAACTTTGAATCCTGAGGTAAACAAATTTGACCTCTATATCTCAGAATCCCATCAGTACCAAGCTCAAAACCAGCTGCCCTCTCGGTACCAAGCAATCCCAAAATCTCAACAACTCTGGATCTTGTAACAGCTTAGTTCCCACCTGTCTCTAGAACTCATTTGTTATGGTAATCATCAATCATAACAAATGAGTTCTAGAGACAAGTGGGAACTAAGTTGTTACAAGATCTAGAGTTGTTGAGGATTTTGGGATTGCTTGGTACCGAGAGGGCAGCTGGTTTTGAGCTTGGTATTGATGGGATTCTGAGATACAGAGGTCAAATTTGTTTACCTCAGGATTCAGAGTTGAGGAGAGATGTTCTGGAGGAGGGACACATGAGTCGTCTTAACATACATCCCAGTATGACTAAGATGTATCAGGACATCAAGAAAAGTTTTTGGTGGCCTGGTATGAAGAGAAAGATAGCAGAGTTTGTGGCCGCTTGTCTGACTTGTCAAAAAGAGAAGATTGAGCATTAGAGACCCGGAAGAGTTCTGCAGTTGATGGAGATTCATGAGTGGAAGTGGGATAGTGTCACTATGGACTTTGTAGTTGGGTTGCTTAGGACAACTAGGAACAGTGACGCTATCTGGGTGATTGTTGATAGGTTGACGAAGTGTGCGCACTTTCTTCCTATCAATAAGAGGTGGTCCTTGGAGAGACTTGCGCAAATATATGTCAAAGAGATAGTACAGTTGCATAGTGTGCCTTCTAGTATTATTTCTGACCGAGATCCGAGGTTTACTTCTCGGTTTTGGAAAACTCTGCATTAGGCTTTAGGGACAAGACAAAGGTTGAGCTCCGCTTATCATCCTCAGACAGATGGTCAGTTAGAGAGGACAGTTCAGTCACTTGAGGATCTTTTGAAAGCTTGTGTGTTGGATCATCTGGGTATCTGGGAGGAGGTGTTACCATTAGCGGAGTTTACCTACAAAAATAGTTATCATTCGAGTATTGGCATGGTGCCTTTTGAGACTTTGTATGGCAAGAGATGTAGGGCTTCATTGTGTTGGTATCAGGAGGGTGAGTCGGTAGTGGTTGGTCCAAAGTTAGTTCTTCAGACTAATAAGATGGTGAGGCAGAGTCAGGAGAGGATGAGGGCTACCTAAAGTTGATAGAAGTCCTATGCTGATAGGAGGAGACCTTTAGAGTTTGAGAAGGGGGAACACGTGTTTCTCAGGGTGACGCCACTAGTAGTGTGGGAAGGGCTATAAGGGCTAAGAAACTCACATCGAGGTTCATTGGTCCTTACCATATCCTTCATCGTGTAAGTCTAGTGGCTTATCAGTTGGAATTACCTCCGGTTCTGTCTAACCTACATGATGTGTTTCACGTTTCATAGTTGAGGAAATACATTAGAGACCCGAGTGACGTGGTGAAGATGGATGAAGTGCAAGTTAGAGAGAACTTGACCTATGAGAAGAGGCTAATAGTTGTGCTTGATCACAAGTTGAAGGAGCTTCGGGGCAATTCCATCATCTTGGTGAAGGTTCTTTGGGATGCAGCTACTGGTGAGGCGACCTAGGAGGTGGAGAGTCAGTTCATGGAACTATATCCATCACCCTTTATAGGTAAACCTATTTTTGGGGATGAAAATTATTATTTGTTGGGGGTATTATAACGTAATAAGTTATTGTTTAAAGTTTAGTTAACGCTAGAGATAAGAGTATATAAAACTTTGTCTAAGAATGAAACCTCATAAAGTCATTTTCAAAGGAATTCTAGAAAGAAGTTTTAGAGAGAAGGGCTCTGGGTCTGTGAGCTCCCAAATTACTCTTTTTGATTCTTCTTCTTCTCTAGATTACTAATCTCTTCTGTCTCTTCTTACAATTCAGGCTAGTAAGCTTATTTTTGGAGGATTGAAGTCCACGGGTCGAGCTTCTGGGAAAATTCTTCTTCTTCTCATTTATTGGTTGTACTAAGCCAATTATTCAAGTGAGGGAAGCTATAATGTAAGTTTTTTGGTTGCATGTGAGTTTAGGAACTCAATTGGTACTTGAGTTTCGGCAATCAATGTCTAAATTGCGGGATTTTCTCATTTTTGGGATTTCGGGAAAAATGGGAATTTTGGTGATTTTGATGCATCGAATAGGTACATGTTGAATATGAGATTTTTTCTTGAATTGTATGGAGTCTATGTATTATTTTCACAGATTTCATGTGGTTGGGATCTTCTGATTTTCAAGTTTTTGATGGAATTCCTGGGTTTTAGAGGTTGTAGTTTGAATTTGCGCCGGGCGCATGTTCTTGGCACCGGGCGTGCATTCATCAGAGGCAGCAATTTCCTAATCACTCCCGGCAAAAGATTAGTCGCGTCAAGTGCGATTTGAGATGGGAACCTATGGATGAGTCATGCCGTCCATGAGGAGAGCCACGCTAGGTGTGATATCAGATAGTGGATCTGAATAGTATTTTTTACAAATATGGCGCTAGGCGTAGGGTAGGTGCGCCGGGCATGGATGCCCTTGGAAGTCTTTGTCTAAATGATGTTAGGCATGATAATTCTACGCCGGGCGTGGGAGAGCCTTAGAGCTCTCAAGTTGGGTTTAGGCCGGGCGCGAGCTGACTTACGCCGGGCATGCGTGTGGTTGGTATTATGATTGAAAATGATGCTTTTGCATGTTTAAAGTTGAAGTTTGATCATGTATGTATGATATATGATGTGTAGTGATGCATGATTCATATGTATGATTAGTAATTATATATATAAATGTTTAAACATGACATGATATGTATGTATGTTTACATGAGGATGATATTGATCATAGTGGTAGCTTGACCATGTATGATGTATGATGCATTATTGCATGTGATGCTTTATGCCATGTGTCTAGCCTAGGACTTGAGGAGAGGGAAAATGTTTTCGGACCGGAAGAGCTGACATAGAGTCTCTTGAGAGTGATGTTTGGATAGACCACTGATTTAGATGAGAGTGGTTCTTGGATAGGCCACTATTTTTGGGTGAGAGTGGTGCTTGGATAGGCCACTGGTTTAGGTGAGTCTCCTCTAAGTCCTTAACTAGTGTTGGAGCGGGGTATGAGGTTGAGGGTTATACCCTTAACCAAGTACTGGGGAAGGTGCGTGGTTCCTTGCGGATAGTCTGTAGGCAAACTCCACAAGTGACTTGGTAATGCATGCCAAGGTCGTGGTAAGCCTGTACCCAGCTATGTTATACCTAACTATGGAACCAGACTTCCAAGTGTGTAAGGGACATCATTCGAGTAAACCCAATTGGGGATTTATGTCCTGGTTTGTTGTGACCGAGCCGGCGCATTAGGCGTGAAAAGGGTTGGAGTGGTTTCGGTAGGATGAGATGTCACTTATACTATTTTTTTTTGTTAGGGAGATCTCCTAGGTGAATGTGTGACGACGCATTAGATGATTGATATGCATTGATATCTGTCATGAGTTGCATTTACTACATGAGTAGTGTGTGATAAAGTGTATGGTGTGACTCTTTGAGAACGATTGGTGATTTGATAATGGTGTAGCATAGATGTTTATTTGTATGCTTACATGATTGATTTTTGAACTCTAGCTTACCCTTCTATTTCCATGTGAATGGATTGCGATGATCATACTATGTATGGGTGCCTATCAGGGGTAGGTTGGAGCTGATTGTTGTGACTGCTGCGGGGTGTGGAGTTTTGTTTTAGTGTTAGAGTTACCATCTTAGGTAATTGTTTGATTGTGCTTGACCAACACTAGGGCAATATTTTTGGATGACTGTATATACATAGTATTGTATTTTGTATATAAATATTTGATTTTTTTTATCACTTCCTTTATATGTATATTCCTTTAGTATAGTTAGCATGATTTCTCTAAGTGTAGGGACCATGATAGGTCCTTACAACTCCCAGAGATGGGAATAAGTCAAGGCAAGACAAGCTTTGAATATATAGGTCAGGCTTGTTTTGCCAAATTAAAGTTTAAGTCTAACCTATTATCTATCATAGGTTTTTTTATAAGTATTTCCTGACTTTTTTGAAAGCCTAATCTGACCTATTGACCTATTTAAATTTTTAATGTTAATTAGGTAAATAAACTTAATTTTTAAAAATAAAAAAATCATATTTAAAATATAGTTTACTCAATATTATTACAATTTAAATTTTAAAAAAAAATATATGAGAAAAATTGAATCTTGAAAGAACCATTCATGTGTAATCATATATGTTGATGTATACTCATGCACAAATCGTAAGCTTATAAACCTATAATGAAAAAAAATTATAAATTTTTTTAAATATTGATAGTTTATTTTTATTTTATAAATTTATTTGTTTATTTATATTTTTAATAATATGTATATATTATTATTTATAATATTATATAAATAAATTGGCTGATCTATCAAACCTAATATGTTTTTCTATAAGCCTAAGCCTTTTTTTTTATATATAAATAGGGTTTTTTTATAAAATTCTAAGTTTTGACCTTTATATTAAATAGGGTATGTTTGACCAGGCTTTAAAGAGGTCAAGCCACAAATCCCTTTTTAAGGTTTCACCTATTACTATCTCTAATGACTCATAATACAATTTTTGACTATTGACTTTACATTTATTATATATTTATATAATTTATTTCTAAAAGAAAATAAGTCAACTTGATATGTCCCAAAAAATATTCTTTTTAGGAGGCTTTAAAGAGGTCAAGCCAGAGATCCCTTTTTAAGGTTTCACCTATTACTATCCCTAATGACTCATAATACAATTTTTGACTATTGACTTTACATTTATTATATATTTATATAATTTATTTCTAAAAGAAAATAAGTCAACTTGATATGTCCCAAAAAATATTCTTTTTAGGAGGGAAACCTATTTACTTGCATTATTTTCTCACTATAAATTGATGATTACTTTTCTTTTTTTGAAATATCAAAACATAAATCTAACATTGTTACAAAATTCTTCGAGATAGATCGTAAAAATTGTAGAAAAACTATGATAAAGATTGAAATGAAAACAATCGGAGTGATGATTATGATCATGGTTATGTTGGGCTTCGTGCAAGCTAATCACAATCCTCCATTAGCTCAAATTCATCCAAACAATGCTAAAGGCGATGTATGTGCTTATGTTTGTACCTTAAAATGCTTGTTATCAAAATTTTATGATAGAAAAAAGTATGACCAATGTGTTGATAATTGTACTGCAAAATGTCGGAGAAAGGATGTTGATTACAATTGTATTACAAGTTGCAACTTAACTAAGTCCATTGATAACAACATCGGTATTGACTCTATTGACTCTTTTCTTGGTTTTATAATTATTCTTTATAGTATCTAAAGTTTATTATCTTCTTACATGATTTTTATTATTGACTTTACATGCTAGATGCTCGTGGTCTTCCAACTTATATGATGGACTCTTGCTTACAAAAGTGTCAAAACAAGTAATTATATATTACAAGAATGTTCAAATAAAAGGTTGATAGGAGAAATGAAATTCATCAATCAACATAATTGTAATAAATAATTCTTAATGTTCTTTTCATATATCCAATTATTTCCTTTTCATTTGTTTGAAGTTTCTTTCATATGGGAATTCAATAATTACCAACTTTTTGCTTTTTATTTCTACTAATTTTTTCTTATATTCATGCATTTTATGTTACATAGATAAGTATCTGCATTGATTTTAACAAGCACATTATGTGGTTGAATTTGCACAAATGAAAGATTATAATTGTGATACCATTTACCTTGTACACCAATACTCATAAATAAAAAATAAATCTTTAATGGATTTGAAGGATTCTTAACATAAAAAGAAAATTATTCCAAAGACTTTGACAGTTCGACTTTTGATCACAACTTGAGTTATGGACGTCTTGTTAGAAATTTTATTTCTAATAATTATTGTGGGTTACATATATTATTTGTAGTATTTATATTAGTTATTTACATTTAGTTAGGCTCTACAAAAGTGATCTAATTTTAATGAGCCTTTAGACTGTCAACAGGAAAAACTGATATAGGCCCAAATAAGTGGAAACCAGATTTGTCCCATTAGGGGTTAATGGGAACCCTAATAGGTTTAAAATCGAAAAGATGGTCATGGTCTCCAATATGCCAAATCAGAAACACACGTCTCTCTGTCTCCCCATCATAAGAGTAACATCAAGTCCCATCAAGGAATCTAGTGATTTGGCTAAGGAAGATCATTGCACCAAAAGACTATTCCGCTGCAACCTTTTGATCAACGTCAATGGATACAGGTACGTCACTACAAGAAAATTGCGAATTAGAGAGGGAAAGATCCCTCGCAAATCCCTTGCAATTCCCTCGCTAAACAGAATAGCGAGGGACTAGCGAGGGATTTGCGAGGGATCATTCCCTCGCTAAATTCAAGTTGCTAATTAGCGACGGACGCATATCCCTCGCAATTCCCTCGCTACATTCCTTCGCTTTTCCCTCGCAACCAGCTTCGCTAGTTCGTCGCAAATTTGTGCCGCTAATTCTTCGCTGCCGCCTTGCAAATGTAGAACCTAAATTCCCTTGCTAATTGTATTTAATATTCCGTTGCTACTTTGTCGCTACTCCGTCGCAATTATCCCTCGCGATATTGTCGCTAATTCCTCGCAGTTCTGTAGCAATATATCAATTGAGGTCCCTCGCAAATCCCTCGCTAAACCCTCGCAAATATGTCCCTCGCAAATCCCTCGCTAAACCCTCGCAAATATGTCCTTCGCAAATCCCTCGCTAAACCCTCGCAAATATGTTCCTCGCAAATCCCTTGCTAAACCCTCGCAAATATGTCCTTCGCAAATCCCTCGCTAAACCCTCGCAAATAGGTCCTTCGCAAATCGCTCGCTAATCCCACGCAAATCCATCAAAGCATATGAATTGAGTTCCCTCGCGAATACCACGCTAATCCCTCGTGAAACCTTCACAACATATCTTTTGAGTTTCCTCGCGAATCCCTCGCTAATATCTCGCGAAACCTTCCTAATTTATCTATATATACATTATTCTCTCATGAATCCCTGTAAATATGCCACTTAATTTGATATTTTAAATAAATCTAAATCAACTACATAATTTTTTTTCAATTCGACATGATTTAAAATAAAAGTTGCATGTAACAATATCTCTTACAAAACCAAATTGTTAAATGTCTTACAAAATCCAACTTGTGCATACTATCTTAAAGAAACCTAAACTAATTAATGTCTTACAAAAAGAAAAGCCAAATAACGAGTCATCCTAAATAGTAATCAACCTAAGCTAGTAAAATCATCATCTCGTCCTTGATCCTCCCTATGTTGGTTGGTTGATGGTGTTGTTGATGGTTGAACTGCTTGAATTATTTGCCTCATCATCTCTGGTAATTATGTTTGCAAAAAAGAGGCCAATGCATTATTTATAACTGCAGTGACCCGTTCTTCTGTCATAGGCGTAAGATTTGTAGAGGCACCTGCAACCTCTGGAGATGAAGCTTGGGTAGAGCTACTAGTTCCAAGATCCAAGCTATGTCCCATGCCATGCACTCTTTTCTTCTTCTTTTCACCTGCAACTTTTAACCAAAGATCAGAATCAATTACAGGATGAGAAGAAGTGTCTTCTCCATATTTTTGTGTCATTGATTCTTCATATGTTTCCTACATATATATATATGAAAAGAAACCTAAACTAATTATGTTTATTGAAAAGAAACACACACACACACACACATATATATATATATGGAGAGAGAGAGAGAGAGAGTTATGGAGAGAAGGTAAATTAAATTAAATTTATTGAAAAATATAGAGTAAAAAAAACATGTTGAGCAAAATCGTTTTTGAAAAAATCGTGATACGTGTTTGGAAAAAAAAACTTCCTTTATATATAATATGATAATTAACAAATATCTTGATAAAATTGATTAATATATCTATATAATTTATGCTTACTTTAATTTTTCAAATATTATATATGAAATATAAGCTAAATATTTATTTAGAATTTTTTAATGTTGATCCTTCCAATTTTTAAAATTTTTTTTTAATCCTTATAGGATTATCCTTTCTCAATTTCAATCTTTATAATATTTTTTTTGAAAGTTTAGTCAATATAAGTTTATATTTTTTCTTTCTATTTTTTAGTTATTAGTACGAAGTTACATGAACTAAAGTGAAAGAAAATTATAATATATATTTAATGAACTAAAATTTGAAAAATGCATATTTATAAGGATAAAAATTTAAAGAACCAAAATTGAGAAAACATGAACTTACAGAGACTAAATTCATATATAAATCAAAATAAACAAAAATATTTTAAATTATCATAATTAAGAAAACAAAACATATACGGACTAAATTCATATTGTAAACATATAAATTATATTTAAAATTTATGATATATATATATATATATATATATATATATGTGTGTGTGTGTGTGTGTGTGTGTGTGTGTGTGTGTGTGTGCGTGTGTGTGTGTGTGTTTTAAAAAATATATGAGTGAAAATTCAGTTACTTCAAAAGTAACTCTTAAAAGAGTTATTTAATGAATGTAATTACGTTATATATTGAATTTCTTATTCAATAAATTAAGTCTAAAAATTTGTTTACTTTATCTTTTAATCAATAGTTTTATTTAATAGATAATGTTAGATAATATTTAATAATTTTTAAAATTAATATTAGATAATATTTAATAATTTTAAAAATGTTTTTAAATATTCAATAATTAAAAAAAATGAAGAGATAACAAATAAGATAAAATATATATAAGTAAAATAAAAAGAAAAAAATATGAGAACTTTCAAATTTTTACTTTTTTGGGAAAATTTGAAATTATATTATTTCAAGAAATTTTACAAATACTTGAATTTCAAATTATACTAGCAACGAAATCTCTTATTTGCGAGGGATTAGCGAAAAACCTTTTCCCTCACTAATTTGCGACGGATTTGCGAGGGCTATACTTATAACTCATTAGCGAGGGATTTGCGAGGACTATACTTATAACTCATTAGCGAGGGATTTGCGAGGGCTATACTTATAACTAATTAGCGAGGGATTTGCGACAAGAAAACTCCCTCGCTAAATGAAAAATTCGTTTTTATATTTTGGCTCATAATTTTGCGAAGGATTTGCGAGGGCCTAAGTTCCTCGCTAAATAAGCACTAGCTTTAGCGGCGGATTTGCGAGGAGATGAAGGTTGGTCGCAAAATGATCCTATTTAGCGAGAGAATTTAGCGAGGGATATAAATCCAAGCTATTCCCTCGCTAATTAGCGAGGGATTAGTGAGGAATTGTATTCCTCGCCAGTCCCTCGCTAATTAGCGAGGAAATAGCTTGGATTTATATCCCTCTCTAAATTCCCTCGCTAATCCGCGAAATTCTTGTAGTCCGTGTTATTAACATTAACTCTGTAATCTGAGACAATGGTTCTTAATATTGATTAATGGATAATTTCTATTTGGCTTAAAGGAATTTATCCCAACAAGTGGTATCAGAGCTACCGTTGTCATTAGGTTATGGGGTTCTAAAGCGTATTATTACAATTCTTTTTCTTTCTTCATTGACAATACGTGTATTTGAATGCGTTGGTCATTTTTTTGCTTCAATTTGGTTTAATTGATTGTATGGATAAGGAGATCGATTAAAAATTGAATTTTTATTAAAGGGAATTTTTTTTTTTTGTATTGTGAAATTGTATAATTTTCTGTGAATGTTATAAATTTGTATATGTAACAATTTTGCAATGATCCAGAAGACATTATCAAATGAAGAAATTTTTGAGTTTTTTAATTTTCTCACCGGAAGTGAGATAATTGTGCAACAATGCAATAAAGGAATATTTTCTCACCAGAAGTGAGTTAATTGTGCAACAATGCAATAAAGAAATATTTTCTCACCAAAAGTGAGTTAATTGTGCAACAATGAAATAAAAGAATATTTTTCTCATCGGAAGTGGGAAAATAATATGAAATGTGAAAAGGAAAAGGGTTGATAAAGACAAATATAATATAAATATTATGTTTGATCCTTTGAGTACCACCAGAAGTGGATTTTTTTTTGTCAAAATCATTATTTTAATATTAAATGATATTTGGGAAAATTATATGATCAATATATTAAATTCCACATTATCGAAATTTTAATGGCATTCGCGTAAGAATTATTTTCTTGAAATTTGATTGATATTATGTTCAAATTTAAATTGATTTTTTTTATATATCAAATTTGAGTACGAATGTTGGCAGATTATAGACCCTCTTTATTAATTAATTTTTCTGGTAATTTTTTAATTAAATAAATTGATGTAATATATATTGCCAAAGCAATCCCTATTATAGAAATTATTTTGATTAAAATTACAATAGATGTTAGTTGAGATTATTTATGCAATTTGTGCTCATCCCAAAGGAAGACACAATTTGGCCAAATAATAACATGTCTGTGATGATAAATATGTGACAATTATAAAGTTACAATGATGTGAATAATAATCGATCCAAAGAAAGACTATTATTTGACAGAATTCATTGTTAATATTTGATCGTTGCATTGAGAGTACCACTAACAAGTTAATTTGTATGTCCAAAGATAAAGAATTAATGTTGTGCTCGGTATCTTGTAATGGGTCTATTATGTAAATAATCTGCATGTTTTATTTATTTTATTTTACTTTGTGAGCATGTAATTAAATTAATTTTTTTTATCTATGTTCTATTAAAGTTGTTGTTGCTAGTGCTGTTAACTCATCTACTTAAATTAATTGTATACCCATGCTTAATGGGACAAACTTTAAGGCCTGAAAGGAAGTAGTTGAGATAATTATTGGCTGCATGGATCTTGATCTTGCACTTCGGGCTGAGAAACCCACTCCAACTCCGAAAAACCCGGATGTGGATAAGGTTGAAAAGTGGGAAAGATTAAACCGAATGTGTTTGATAATCATGAAGCGATCTGTTCTAGAAGTTTTTCAGGGCTCTATTTTTGAGAGCCAAAATGCTAAAGGTTTCCTTGATGTTGTTGAGTAGTATTTCACCAGTAATGAGAAAGATGATGCAAGCAGTTTGCTTGCTAAACTTATCTCTATGAGATACAAAGGTAAAGGAAACATAAGGGAGTACATTATGGAAATGTCTAATCTCGCGTCAAAACTAAAAGCACTAAAGTTAGAGCTGTCTGATGACTTGCTCATGAATCTAGTTTTGATTTCCCTTACTACACACTTTGGACAATTCAAGGTGAGTTATAATACTCAGAAAGATAAATGGACCTTGAATGAATTGATTTCTCACTGTGTGCAAGAGGAGGAAAGGCAACAAAGAGAAAAGACTGAAAGTGCTCATTTAGCGTCAAGTTCTCAGAATTAGAAGAGAATGAATAATAAGGATATTGTAGAAAGGACTTCTCAGCAAAAGAAAGTAAAAAAAAAATGAGAACACACCTATTTGCTTCTTTTGCAAGAAGCCTGGGCACATGAAGAAAGAGTGTCCCAAGTATGCCAAGTGATAATGAAAGAGTATGAAAGATTAGTGTAAAGAAAGGTAATTTTCTCTCTTTTGTTTGTTCTAAAGTTAATTTAGCTTTTGTACCACATGATACTTGGTGGGTAGATTCTGTTGCTACTACTCACATTAGTGTGTCCATGCAGGGTAGCCTTTGGAGCCGACCGCCAAGTGATAATGAAAGATTTATCTATGTGGGTGATGGCAATAAGGTCACAGTGGAGGCTATTGGAACATTTAGATTACTGTTAAAAACTGGATTTCATTTGGATTTATTTGAGACTTTTGTTGTACCATCTTTTAGGCGGAATTTAGTTTCTATTTCTAGTTTGGACAAATTTGGTTTTTCTTGTTCATTTGAAAATAATAAATTTAGCCTCTATCAAAATTCAAATGTTTTTGGTTCTGGTTCTTTAATTGATAATTTATACTTACTAGATGTAGTTAGTTCCAATAAAGAAAATTCTCACATTGATTCTCGTGGTACGAAACATAAAATAAATGAGAACTCAGCCACCTTATTCCATAAGCGTTTAGGCCATATCTCTAAATAGAGAATTCAGAGGCTTGTGTCGGATGAGATTCTTGAACCGTTTGACCTTTCAGACTTTGAAGTTTGTGTTGAATGTATTAAGGGGAAACAAACAAATTCTAGAAAATTAGGTTCCGAAAGGGCTAAAGACATTTTGGAATTAATTCACACAGATATTTGTGGACCATTCCCTACGACATCTTGGAATGGGAAACAATATTTCATTACGTTCATAGATGATTATTCAAGGTACAGCTACCTATTTTTAATTCATGAGAAGTCTCAATCCCTAGATGTTTTCAAATCTTTTAAAGCTGAAGTTGAGCTTCAAATTGGAAAGAAAATTAAGGCAGTCAAATCTGATCGTGGTGGTGAATATTACGGTAGATATGATGGATCAGGTGAACAACGTCCAGGGCTTTTTGCACTTTTCCTAAGGGAATGTGGCATTGTTCCTCAATATACTATGCTTGGAAAACCAAACATGAACGGTGTTGCAGAACGTAGAAATATGACTCTTAAGGATATGGTGAGAAGTATATGATTAGTCATTCTTCTTTACCAGAGTCATTGTGGGGAGAAGCGCTTAAGACTGCAGTTTATATCCTAAATAGGGTACCAAGTAAAGAAGTTAAAAAAACACCTTATGAGCTATGGATGGGTAAAAGGACAAGCCTAAAGCATTTACACATTTGGGGTTGTCCGGCTGAAGCGCGTCCTTTTAAGCCGCATGAAAGCAAGCTGGAGTCAAGGACTATTAGCTGTTATTTTGTTGGTTATCCTAAACACTCTCAGGGCTATAAATTTTACAATCCCACTACTAAATCATTCTTTGAGACAAGGAATGCGAGATTCCTTGAGGATGTTGAGTTTGGGAAGGAAGAGAACATAAGAAATGTTGTCTTTGAGGAAGAACCTGTCATTGACAGTGATCAAGTCCTCATGCCTATTACTATTCCAGTACCTACCCCAGTAATAGGTGACAATCATGGAGTTATTCCTGACATTGTCCCAACACAAGACAATATTGAGGTTCTCCCTCAAATTCCTATAGAGCAAGCTCAATAACCTCAAGAAGTGCCATTAAGGAGATCCACTAGAGAAAGGAAAAGTGTAATTCCAGATGATTACATTGTGTTTCTCCAAGAACATGAGGATGGCATTGGTTTAACAGAGGATGATCCAATCAACTTCTATCAAGCTATGCGCAGTTCTAACTCTCAAAAGTGGATTAATTCCATGAAGGATGAAATGAAATATATGCAAGACAACGATGTTTGGGATCTTGTTGAATTACCTGAAGGTGTGAATCCTATTGGTTGTAAATGGATATTTAAAACCAAGAGGGATTCAAAAGGTAATATCGAGAGATATAAGGCTCGTTTATTTGCTAAAGGTTTCACTCAAAAAGAAGGCATTGATTACAAAGAAACATTTTCTCCAGTTTCTTAAAAGGATTCTTTTAGAATAATAATGGCACTCGTAGCTCATTATGATTTAGAGTTCCATCAAATGGATGTTAAAATTGTGTTTCTAAATGGTGACATTGAAGAAACGATTTATATGATGCAACCAGAAAATTTTGTGTCTGGTGACTCAAAGTCTATGGTTTGCAAACTAAAGAAATCAATGTATGGTCTCAAACAAGTTTCCCGTCAATGGTATCACAAGTTCCATGAAGTCATTACATCATATGGTTTTGAGGCAAATATAGTTGATGATTGTGTTTATAATAAGTTTAGTGGGAGTAAAAATATATTCTTGGTGTTATATGTCGATGATATACTGTTGCCAGTAGCGATATAGGCTTATTACACGAAATCAAGAGATTTCTAACAAAGAATTTTGAAACGAAAGATCTTGGTGAAGCCTCTTGTGCATTAGGTATTAAGATACTAAGAGATCGTTCTCATGGTATCATAAGGTTATCACAAGAGAACTATATCGATAGATAGATTCGGTATGAAAGATAGTAAACTAGGAGATACCCCTATAGCCAAGGGAGACAAATTTAGCCTCAAACAGTGCCCTAATAATGACCTTGAAAGAAATGAGATGCAAAATATTTCCTATGCTTCAGCTATGGGAAGTCTAATGTATGCTCAAGTTTGTACTCATCCCGATATTGCATTTATAGTGGGAGGTTTAGGCAGATACTTAAGTAATCCTGGGATGCAACATTAGAAGGCAGTAAAGCGTGTAATACGCTATTTGAAGATAACAAAAGGATATATTCTCACTTATCAAAAGTTTGACAGTTTAGTGATCATTGGATACATCTTTATGTTGGCTGGAGGAGCTATCTCTTGAAAGTCTGTTAAACAGACTATTATATCTTCTTCAACCATGGATTCATAGTTCATTGCTTGTTTTGAGGCATCCAACCATGGGATATGGCTGCGAAATTTTATCACTAATTTACGTGTGGTTGATGGCATTGAAAGACCATTGAAAATCTATTGTGATAATAAATCAACAATTCATTATTCTAATAATAATAGGAGTACAACCAAGTCAAAATTCATTGATATAAAGTTTCTGGTTGTTAAGGAAAGACTTCAGAATAAGCAAATTTCTATAGAACATATAGGGACTAATTTTATGCTAGCTGATCCACTTACTAAGGGTTTGGTGCCTAAAGTCTTTCATGAGCACACTGCTCATATAGGTGTAATCCTTTATAGTACCCTAGTTTAGTGGGAGTTTCATTATGTCTTATGTCTTCTTTATTTTTTTAATTTTTCTAGATATTTGTATTATTTGGATTTTCTACAAAAATAAAGTTGATGTTAATGATTTTATTCTGAGCTTTATTTTGTGCAATATATATATGTTGCGTTTTGCATGGATCTTTGTAAAGAATAAAGTTTGGACCAGTTGGAAATAGACATGACTGAGATCACGTTGCATGTAATTTCCATGTCACTTATCCATATTTGATCTATGTCATTGAGTGCATACAATTGTGGTGATCGTTGTGGTTTAGTCACATCAGATAATGATGAAAGCTGCAGTGGTTCCCTATTGTTGTATGAGATGGACCAGATTGTTTAAGGGGAGTCTAAAAGTAAATAGCATATGGTTGTGCGCCTAAAGAATTTTGTGATATAAATACTTAAATGAATATGAAGCCCAAGTGGGAGATTGTTAGAAATTTTATTTCTAATAATTATTGTGGGCTACATATATTTTTTTTAGTATTTATATTAGCCATTTACATTTAGTTGGGATCTATAAAAGTGATCTAATTTTAGTGAGCCTTTAGACTGCCAATAGGAAAAACTGATATGGGCCCAAATAAGTGGAAACCAGATTTGGCCCGTTAGGGGTTAATGGGAATCCTAATAGGTTTAGAATCGTAAAGATGGTCATGGTCCCCAATATGCCAAATCAGAAATACACGTCTCTTTGTCTCCCCATCAGAAGAGTAACATCAAGTCCCATCAAGGAATCTAGTGATTTGGCTAAGGAAGATCATTGCACCAAAAGACTATTCCGCTACAACCTTTTGATCAATGTTAATGGATACAGGTACATGTTATTAACATTAACTTTATAATCTGAGACAACGGTTCTTAATATTTGATTAATGGATGATTTCTATTAGGCTTAAAGAAATTTATCCCAACACGTATTTTTTGGGTGATACTAGCACCCTTAAAAAGCTAACATCTAAAGCTACAACTCTTATGAATACCACGAAACCTAGTTCGATCATGTAAGGGTTCTAGTAAGGCTTACAAGTTACAGATGAAACTTTTCATGCATAAAACATGAGACTCATCTTGTGACTCACATAACTCAATCCTTTCTCAATACTTTTATGTAATTCTTGAGTCTAAACTGTAGTCCCAAATGTCTACTTTATGACCTAGCAAATGAAGCTCTATTCAGTAAATCACACAAAGAGAAATCATCTAAATACCGAGATGTGATCATACCATAATTTTCATAATTAAGAAAATCACACGAAATCCCTAAATCATACATCCAATAAACTTAAAACCCCCAAATATCATTTTCCTAACTCTTAAAACTTGAAATTCATCATCAGATTAATTTAATCATAATTGAGGCTCGAAATTACAAGGACAATACAATAACTCAATCTAAGAGCATGGACATAATCATTCATTAAAATCAAATCAATAACCTAAGAGGCTTTGGGATCGTTTCTCTACCCACATCCCTCATATATGCTCACAGATGTAATAATCTCACTCCCTTTACTTGGAGTGATGATCTCACGGTTCAATGTGTTTCCTGTAGCTACGACCGCTATTTTGCACCTTCCTTAGTGATCTCTTTTAGGTTTCCTTTTGCGAGTGCTCTAAGTTTTTAGAAGATGCATAATAAACCTATTCCTTTTATTTTACTTTTTTTAATCAACCTTCAGGTTGGGCCTAGAGTCTAGTTCAATACTATCTAATTTACCACTCTTCTTTTTTTATTTATTGCTAAAATATTATTTACATTATAAACTTAATTAATTAATTTAGCCTATAAAAGTAATTTATTTTATTGTGAAAAATCAGGATGGTACATAAGTAGGGACACTTTTAAGTTTTTTGCTCCTATACATATATTGTTGCATGCATATCGAAAAATTATTGCATGAGAATCTAAGTTAAACAACTCTTTATGTTTATCACTACTTAATTGCTACGTTGTAGTAAGTGTAGTAACCTGCTAGGTTATTATAGGTATCATGCAAATAAAATGAAATTGTTTGAAATTATTTTATTATTTTTTTTATCTATATAATAATTGGAACAAAATATTTTATTGTATTACATTTTAAATTATTAATATTTATTTTTTGTTCTTTTTCTTAGTTTTGTATAAGAAAATATAATAGTTAAATGATTAAGAACTTCAAATGAAGTTCATGATCAAAGGTAAAAATATCTAAGTAAATTTAAGTGAACCAATATCTCTTTGAAGTTAACTTATGAGAGAATTTATTCCAATATTTTATCAAATTAGAATATTAATTAAAAAAATATGATTGGCTTTGAATTTATTATTTCCAAATTTGTAATCCTTAAATCTATTTAAGATAAATGGTTATATTTTTAGATTTTGAAAAAAAAATATTTTATTAATAATTGTAAATAATATTAATTATTATACATGACCACTATGTTACAGTTATTAAGAAAAATAATTGGTATTATTTCTTATATGCTGTCAAAAAATATTAATTATTATACTTTTTTTTTGTAATCGAGAATTTAAGCAAATTTAATCTCTTAATTAATATAATTATTAAATTTATATCAATATATTAATACTAATTAAAATAAAATTGTAGAAACATTTCATTTTTCTCAAAGAAATTTTTTTTTTTTTATTAATAATCAATAATTAGTATGTTTTGGTCAAAATGTTGTTTTTATTATTTTATTTCTATTTATAACTAATCTTAATTTTTATAATGTTTCTATTTTTCTATAATTAAGAAATAATTTAATTTAATTTCTTAATCAGTATAATCATTAAAGTAATAATAATAATTTTTATTAATATTATTATTGAATTTAATTTCAAATTACCAACTACTTTATACTACAATTAATAATACTATTTTGTATTTAATATTTATTACCATACAATTTAATATTCTTATGTAACTATTAATATTAATTGTATAATATTTACATTTATTATTGTTAATACATATAATATAGCATTAATTTTTGTTAACAAAACTCCTTATGAGCTATGGATGGGTAAAATGCCAAGTCTAAAGCATTTACACATTTGCGGTTGTCCGGCTGAAGCGCGTCCTTTTAAGCGGCATGAAAGCAAGCTGGAGTCAAGGACTATTAGCTGTTATTTTGTTGGTTATCCTAAATGCTCTCGGGGCTATAAATTTTACCATCCCACTACTAAATCATTCTTTGAGATGCGGAATGCGAGATTCCTTGAGGATGTTGAGTTTAGGAAGGAAGAGAACATAAGAAATGTTGTCTTTCAGGAAGAACCTGTCATTAATAGTGATCAAGTCCTCGTGCCTATTACTATTCCAGTACCTACCCCAATAATAGGTGACAATCATGGAGTTATTCCTGACATTGTCCTAACACAAGACAATATTGAGGTTCTCCCTCAAATTCCTATAGAGCAAGCTCAACAACCTCAAGAAGTGCCATTAAGGAGATCCACTAGAGAAAGGAAAAGTGCAATTCCAGATGATTACATTGTGTTTCTCCAAGAACATGAGGATGACATTGGTTTAACAGAGGATGATCCAATCAACTTCTATCAAGCTATGCGCAGTTCTAACTCTCAAAAGTGGATTGATTCCATGAAGGATGAGATGAAATCTATGCAAGACAACGATGTTTGGGATCTCGTTGAATTACCTGAAGGTGTGAAACCTATTGGTTGTAAATGGATATTTAAAACCAAGAGGGATTCAAAAGGTAATATCGAGAGATATAAGGCTCGTTTAATTGCTAAAGGTTTCACTAAAAAAAAAGGCATTAATTACAAAGAAACTTTTTCTCCAGTTTCTTCAAAGGATTCTTTTAGAATAATAATGGCACTCGTAGCTCATTATGATTTAGAGCTCCATCAAATGGATGTTAAAATTGTGTTTCTAAATGGTGACATTGAAGAAACGATTTATATGATGCAACCAGAAAATTTTGTGTCTGGTGACTCAAAGTCTATGGTATGCAAACTAAAAAAATCAATGTATGGTCTCAAACAAGTTTCCCGTCAATGGTATCACAAGTTCCATGAAGTTATTACATCATATGGTTTTGAGGTAAATATAGTTGATGATTGTGTTTATCATAAGCTTAGTGGGAGTAAAAATATATTCTTGGTGTTATATGTCGATGATATACAACTTTCCAGTAGCGATATAGGCTTATTACACAAAACCAAGAGATTTCTAACAAAGAATTTTGAAATGAAAGATCTTGGTGAAGCCTCTTGTGCATTAGGTATTAAGATACTAAGAGATCGTTCTCATGGTATCATAAGGTTATCATAAGAGAACTATATCGATAAAGTTTTAGATAGATTCAGCATGAAGGATAGTAAACCAGGAGATACCCCTATAGCCAAGGGAGACAAATTTAGCCTCAAACAGTGCCCTAATAATGACCTTGAAAGAAATGAGATGCAAAATATTTTCTATGCTTCAGCTATGGGAAGTCTAATGTATGCTCAAGTATGTACTCGTCCCGATATTGCATTTATAGTGGGAGTTTTGGGCAGATACTTAAGTAATCCTGGGATGCAACATTAGAAGGCAGTAAAGCGTGTAATACGCTATTTGAAGAGAACAAAAGGATATATGTTCACTTATCAAAAGTTTGACAGTTTAGAGATCATTAGATACTCAGACTTTGATTTTGCCGGATGTCAAGACAGTAAACACTCCGCATCTGGATACATCTTTATGTTGGCTGGAGGAGCTATCTCTTGAAAGTCTATTAAACAGACTATTATATCTTCTTCAACAATGGATGTAGAGTTCATTGCTTGTTTTGAGGCATCCAACCATGGGATATGGCTGTGAAATTTTATCACTAATTTACGTGTGGTTGATGGCATTGAAAGACCATTGAAAATCTATTGTGATAATAAATCAAAAGTTCTTTATTCCAATAATAATAGGAGTACAACCAAGTCAAAATTCATTTATATAAAGTTTCTGGTTGTTAAGGAAAGACTTCAGAATAAGCAAATTTCTATAGAACATATAGGGACTAATTTTATGCTAGCTGATCCACTTACTAAGGGTTTGGTGCCTAAATTCTTTCATGAGCACACTTCTCATATAGGTGTAATCCCTTATAGTACCCTAGTTTAGTGGGAGTCTCATTATGTCTTATGTCTTCTTTATTTTTTTAATTTTTTCCAGATATTTGTATTATTTGGATTTTCTACAGAAATAAAGTTGATGTTCATAATTTTATTCTAAGCTTGTTTTTGTGTAATATATATATGTTGCGTTTTGCATGGATCTCTATAAAGAATAAAGTTTGGACCAGTTGGAAATAGACATGACTGAGATCATGTTGCATGTAAATTCCATGCCACTTATCCATATTTGGTCTATGTCATTGAGTGCATACAATTGTGGGGATCATTGTGGTTTAGTCACATTAGATAATGATGAAAGTTGCAGTGGTTCCATATTGTTGTATGAGATGGACCAGATTGTTTAAGGGGAGTCTAAAAGTAAATAGCATACGGTTGCGCGCCTAAAGAATTTTGTGATATAAATACTTAAATGAATATGAAGCCCAAGTGAGAGATTGTTAGAGATTTTATTTCTAATAATTATTGTGGGCTACATATATTATTTTTAGTATTTATATTAGTCATTTACATTTGGTTGGGATCTATAAAAGTGACCTAATTTTAGTGAGCCTTTAGACTGCCAATAGAAAACACTGATATGGGCCCAAATAAGTGGAAACCAGATTTGGCCCGTTAGGGGTTAATGGGAATCCTAATAGGTTTAAAATCGTAAAGATGGTCATGGTCCCTAATATGCCAAATTAGAAACACACGTCTCTTTGTCTCCCCATCAGAAGAGTAACATCAAGTCCCATCAAGGAATCCAGTGATTTGGCTGAGGAAGATCATTGTACCAAAAGACTATTCCGCTGCAACCTTTTGATCAACATCAATGGATACAGGTACGTGTTATTAACATTAACTCGATAATCTGAAACAACGGTTCTTAATATTTGTTTAATGGATAATTTCTGTTAGGCTTAAAGAAATTTATCCCAACACGTATTTTTTGGGTGATACTAGCACCCTTAAAAAGCTAACATCTAAAGCCACAACTCTTATGAATACCACGAAACCTAGTTCGATCATGTAAGGGTTATAGTAAGGCTTACAAGTTACAGATGAAACTTTTCATGCATAAAACAAGAGACTCGTCTTGTGACTCAAATAACTCGATCCTTTCTCAATACTTTTATGTGATTCTTGAGTCTAAACTGTAGTCCCAAATGTCTACTTTATGACCTAGCAAATGAAGCTCTATTCAGTAAATCACACAAAGAGAAATCATCTAAATACCGAGATGTGATCATACCATAATATTCATAATTAAGAAAATCACACGAAATCCCTAAATCATACATCCAATAAACTTAAAACCGCCAAATATCATTTTCCTAACTCTTAAAACTTGAAATTCATCATCAGATTAATTTAATCATAATTGAGGCATGAAATTACAAGGACAATACAATAACTCAATCTAAGAGCATGGACATAATCATTCATTAAAATCAAATCAATAACCTAAGAGGCTTTGGGATCGTCTCTCTACCCACATCTCTCATATATGCTCACAGATGTGATAATCTCACTCCCTTTACCTGGAGTGATGATCTCGTGGTTCAATGTGTTTCCTGTAGCTACGACCGCTATTTTGCACCTTCCTTAGTGATCTCTTTTAGGTTTCCTTTTGCGAGTGCTCTAAGTTTTTAGAAGATGCATAATAAACCTATTCCTTTTATTTTACTTTTTTTAATCAACCTTTAGGTTGGGCCTAGAGTCTAGTTCAATACTATCTAATTTACCACTCTTCTTTTTTGATTTATTGCTAAAATATTATTTACATTATAAACTTAATTAATTAATTAAGCCTATAAAAGTAATTTATTTTATTGTGAATAATCAGGATGGTACATAAGTAGGGACACTTTTAAGTTTTTTGCTCCTATACATATATTGTTGCATGCATATCCAAAAATTGTTGCATGAGAATCTAAGTTAAACAACTCTTTATGTTTATCACTACTTAATTGCTACGTTGTAGTAAGTGTAGTAACCTGTTAGGTTATTATAGGTATCATGCAAATAAATTGAAATTGTTTGAAATTATTATTTTTTTATCTATATAATAATTGGAAAAAATATTGTATTGTATTACATTTTAAATTATTAAGATTTATTTTTTGTTCTTTTTCTTAGTTTTTTATATGAAAATATAAGAGTTAAATGATTAAGAACTTCAAATGAAGTTCATGATCAAAGGTAAAAATATCTAAGTAAATTTAAGTGAACCAATATCTCTTTGAAGTTAACTTATGAGAGAATTTATTCCAATATTTTATCAAATAAGAATGTTAATCAAAAAAATATTACAGACTTTGAATTTATTATTTCCAAATTTGTAATCCTTAAATCTATTTAAGATAAATGGTTATATTTTTAGATTTTGAAAAAAAAATATTTTATTAATAATTGTAAATAATATTAATTATTATACATGACCACTATGTTACAGTTATTAAGTAAAATAATTGGTATTATTTATTATATGCTGTCAAAAAATATTAATTATTATATTCTCTTTTTTTTTTGTAATCGAGAATTTAAGCAAATTTAATCTCTTAATTAATATAATTATTAAATTTATATCATTATATTAATACTAATTAAAATAAAATTGTAGAAACATTTCATTTTTCGTAAAGAAAATTTCTTTGTTATTTTTTTGATTAATAATCAATAATTAGTATGTTTTGTTCAAAATGTTGTTTTTATTATTTTATTTTTATTTATAACTAATCTTAATTTTTATAATGTTTCTATTTTTCTATAATTGAGAAATAATTAAATTTAATTTCTTAATCAGTATAATCATTAATGTAATAATAATAATTTTTATTAATATTATTATTGAATTTAATTTCAAATTACCAACTACTTTATACTACAATTAATAATACTATTTTGTATTTAATATTTATTACCATACAATTTAATATTCTTATGTAACTATTAATATTAATTGTATAGTATTTACATTTATTATTATTAATACTTATTATATAGCATTAATTTTTGTTACTACACTATTAATAATAATAAGAATAGGTAGATATTAAATAGAGGTGTATAAACTTACTCTTTAATGTCTGACCTAACCTGTTTAATAAAAATGTCAAATTTAAATTTTTAAAAAATTTATTTATATTAAAAGGTCAGACTTATAAAAAAAAGTCTATTAAGTGTGATAATTCGGCTTATTTATTTATATAATATAATAAAAAATTAATATACATATATTATTAAAAATATATAAACAAATAAATTTATAAAAAAAAAACAAATTATCAATATTTAAAATATTTATTTATACAATTTTTTTTTTTTCATTATAAGTTTATAAACTTATGATCTATGTGTGAGTGTACGTCAACTTACATGATTAAGCATGAATTGTTCCTCCAATAGAAAATGATTTACCTTTTCTCCTTAATTTCTTTTAAAATTTAAATTTTAACAACATTGAGTAAACTATAATGAAAAATAATTTTATTTATATAATATAATAAATAATTAATATACATATATTATTAAAATATAAATAAATAAATAAGTTTATAAAACAAAAACAAATTATCAATATTTAAAATATTTTTTTATACAATTATTTTTTCATTATAGGCTTATAAGCTTAATAACTATGCATGAGAGTGTACATCAACATCATGATTACACATAAATTGTCCCTTTAATAGAAAATGATTCGCTTTTTCCTCGATATTTCTTTTAAATTTAAAATTAATAATATTGAGTAAACTGTATTTTAAAAATAAATTTGTTAGTTTTTAAAAAATTAAGTTTATTGACCTAATTAACATTATTAATATAAATAGGCTAATAGGTCATCAAACTTTAAAAAAGGCAGTTCAGACCTTTGAAAAAGCCTATGATATATAATGGACTACAATTTGGCTTCAATTTTGTGCAAAGTTTGACTTGACTTGACTTATTTACATCTCTTGTGACACCCTTACTACTCCAACACATATATATTGTGACAATGTAAATAAACTAAAGAATAAAATTTTTAACATTGGTAAAAGGGTTCACATAAAACCTTCAAAATTATTTTTCAATATCCAAAATAATTAAAAAAGAAAATTTGTAAGTAAAACTTAAGAGGTTACAAAATGTTTTCAAAATAATAAGTACAACTCCATATCCAAATAAAATTCATGTCCTATAAAATCCTCTGCCCCGATGTCGCAATATCAGAGCATACCCTCAATTCAACCGTTGACATTCTAGATGCCACTCATAGCCGGATCTTCCTCACCTAAAACATCCACAATTGCACAGTGAGAAAATAAAACATCTATATGTAAACACACAAGGAAAAACACAACATAATCTTATCATAACTCATCAATTAATGAAGTCTTTACAAGCATATCCATACATTCTAATTTTATCAATCATGCATCATATTCACATCACAATTTCACAATCACACCAATCTATCATAAATCTTGCAATTAACACTATGTCAATGGTCACACCACCTCAAGGTCGTGCCACTCTAGACATAAGTGATACGTATTAATTGCCTCACTCGTCCCACACTATGCCAGGGGCACGCCATCCCTGTAGCATCACTTACCCAGGGTTGTCTCATCCCTGGTCATATGTGTGAGGAACCACAATCACATCACAATCACAATCATCACAAATCTTACTATGTCAAGGTCACACTACCCTTTTACAGCCTAGGGTTGTGCTCACCCTTGACATAACACTGTGCCAAGGTCACGCTACCCTTTTAGCAGCCTAGGGTCGTGCTCACTCCTGACATAACATTGTGCCAAGGTCACGTTACCCTTTTTAGCAGCCTAGGGCCGTGCTCACCCTTGGTTAGTACGAGGATCCACAATCACATCTCATTCACATTTTACACATCTCATTTCATAACTCAAATTACATATTACATACAGATAAGTCCACACAATACAATGATTCACATACCCATCAAGGAATTCACCATGAATAGACATCTATAACAATAATATAATAATATTTATAAATTAATATAAAACCAATAAATTCACCAATTTAATACAATGTTAAATCAAATAGTAAAACCCCTAATTTTTTCAAAACCTAACTCACAGGCACGTTTCTACAATTTCGTTCTCTCTCCCAAATCATCATTTTCACAAATTAAATATATATTTCTAATCCTCAATACATACAGAATCTAATGAGATCATTAATTCTTCAAACAGAAACAATTATAAAATTACCCATAAAATCTTATTTAATTATATCATAATATTTTCACATCAAATTTTAAACCAGATATTAGTTATACAAAAATATTAAGATCATATAATAAATTGTCAATAAGATTTTAGTTCAATAATTTAAAATAAATATTTCAAATATATTTTTAATTATCAAATAATTTATTCCAAAGCTAATTAATTTTTTCTATATTAATTATTAGTAAAATTTAATAACTTTTAATTTAACAATTGGATCAATAAAATCTAACACACACCATGAGTTATTGGGCAGAATAACTTTATCAAGAGTTATTTTGTAAGTTATTTGATTCCACCACTCTCTCTCTCTCTATTTCTCTCTCTCTCTCTATATATATATATATATAGAGAGAGAGACATGAAGGTTATACTAATACCGGTATAACTTTTACTAAGTATTATACATCGCTCAATAACATTATATTAAATGTGAATTTTGTAAATCCAACCATTAGATTAAAAGTTCATATCACTTTATATGTTTATATCAAATTTTGTTAATGTGACACCCTTACTACCCCAACACATATTTAAATAAATCTTGTAATTAACTAAAGAATAAAATATTTAACAATGGTAAAAAGGATTCACATAAAACCTTCATAAATAATCAAAATAATTAAAAATGAAATTTAGAAAGTAAAACTTGAGAGTTTACAAATTGTTTTCAAAAGAGAAGGTATAACTCTAAATACATATAAAAATTTATCCTATAATCCTCTACCCCGATGTCACAATATTAGAGCACACCCATAACTCAATTGTTGGCATTCTAGATGCCACTCAAAGCCAGATCTTCCTCACCTAAAACATCCACAAATTATACGGTGAGAAAAGAAACACACATATATGGAAAGCACACAACATAGTTCATCATAACTCATTACTTAACGAAACATTCACAAGCATTTATATATATCATAATTTATCAATCATTCATCATCTTCACATCTCAATTATGTCAATCCATCAAAATCCTCACAAATCTTACAATTAACACTATGCCAAGGCCACGCCACAATTGACATAAGTGATACGGGTTAATTGCCTCACTCATCCCACACCATGCCAGGGTCGCGCCCTCCCTGTACCATCACTTACCCAAGGGCCGTGCCATCCCTAGTCATTGATGTGAGGAACCACAATCACATCACAATCCACACAATCTCTTGCAATTAACCCTATGTCAGGGCTGCCATATTTGACATAAGTGATACGTGTTAACTGTCTTACTCATCCCACACCATGCTAGGGTCATGCCCTCCCTGTAGCATCACTTACCCAGGGGCCGTGCCATCCCAAGTCATTAGTGTGAGGAAACTCAATCATAATCATATTCACATTCATCACATCTCAACTTATAGCTTAATAACATATCACATACACACAACAGATAAGTCCAACAAAATAAGGATTTCATACACCTCAAGCAATTCACATCTAAATCATCAATTTTCATCAAGTGATATAAGAATAACATTCATAAATTAATATAATAATCAATGAAATTACCAATTTAATATAGTATTAACATAAACGGTAAAACCCCCAATTATTCCAAAACCTAGTTCACAGGCACTTTTCTACAATTTCGTTCTCTCTCCCAGATCATCATTCTTACAAATTAAATATATATTTCTAATCCTCAACACATACAGAATCTAATGGTATAATTAATTCCTCAAACAGAAATAATCCAATTTTTCCGAAACCTAACTTACAAACACTTTTCTATAATTTCGTTCTCTTTCCCAGAGCATCATTTTTACAAACAAATCATATATTTGTAGTCCTAAATATATACAGAATCAAATAATGCCAATAATTCTTCAAACAGAAATAATTATAAAATTACTCATAATTCTACGGGTTCTTCCTCTACCCAATTCCCTCATGTAACTCTACATATAAATAATTTCCTTTTCCCCCGTACCTGGATAAACAGTAGTTGAACTAAAATAGGAATCTCTTGGTCTCCTCCTCTAAATGCCCCTTGGTCTGCAGAGAGAAGAAGAGGGAAAGAAAAGAGAACAGAAGATAATAGGAAGAAAGAATGAGAGATGTGTGAAAATGAGAGGTGAGGGGCGCTATTTATAGGATTTCAGGCTCACCTACCGGAACGGCCCGTTCCAAAATTGGAACGGCCGTTCTGGACCCTTCGAAACTACGCAAAATTCTCAACTAGAACGGCCCGTTCCAAAACCAGAACGGCCCGTTCTCAAAACTAGCAGAATGGCCCGTTCTCCCACCAGAACGGCCCGTTCTCCAAACCGGAACGACCCGTTCTGCTTCTCCAATTTTGGGCATTTTCCTTATTCTGAAACGACCCGTTTTACTTTTGAAACGGCCCATTTTGGGCAATCAATTTGGCCTCTGGCCCAACGATTTTGGGCTGTTACAATACTCTCCTCCTTTATGAAATTTTGTCCCCGAAATTTTTGCAATGGTAGACTCTTCGCTTCTTACTTTCTAATTCTTATGCAACCTCACTACCTTATTGATGTACAACTCTATCAATTTCACCAAAAGATATCTAAGGGCAAAACAAGTAAACTTGGCGAGCCTATCCACTAAAATACAAATAGAATCAACCTCTTGAGCGTCTCAGACAAACCTACAATTAAGGCCTATCCACTCATCATAAACACGAGTATACAATTTCTCTACTCCTCTCTTCACCTTAGGCCACCATGCTTCTGCTGCACCACTCTGATACATCCTCCTAAGGTCCCGATACATCTCATTAGCTCCTAAATATATGTTAAGAGTACTGTTATGTCCTTCCTCTAAAATCATCTTTCTTAATTCAAGGTTACTACGCACCCAAGTTTGTTCTTGCACCTCAAAACAACATCGATTTCTACTCAGAAATAATTATCTATACTTCTACCAATCTTCTCCACTTGGTTCCCTAAGAAAGGATCTGACTCCTAGGCTTCTCTAATCTCATCCATTAATTCACTAGTCACTTTCAACATAATCAATTCAATGCTCCTAAGGATAATCTCACACACTAAGCATAAGTCATTAAATTCTTCAATCAAATCCAACCCTTAAATCATCAAAAATGCTATATCAGAGGTCATCATAATCAAGGCATCTGCCACAATATTGATTTTACTTCTATGATCATTTCTAAAGATCAAACACCTAAGCGTAAGTACACTCGGTATTCATATCAGATCTCTAATTTCACCACTCCATCTACACCCAAGTCAAACTCTCATCCATCACCTTATCCTATCCTATAGCCTCATATCTTGTCACCAAAATGAATCAATTAATTATACGTCTCCAATTTCCTTCAACAATCCATTCGTTACTCAAGTCATACTTAGTCTCACACTACTAAGGGTAACCTTATAATCCAAACTTAAATCTCTAATTTGAGCCAAAAAGATTCATCTCTCTAATCATAAGGGAAAATAATGTAGAGGGTTCCTACTCAAAACATCAACCATCACATTGACTTTATGCAAATAACAACTAAGACTGAAATCCAAGTCCACAAAAATTCCAACTATCTCTTTTGTCTCATAATCAAGTCCTTCAGGTCAAACAAAATTTGAGGCTCTAATGATCAATAAATACCTCAAGCTTAGAATCATATAGGCAGTGTCTCTAAGTGTCTCTAAATATTACAACTACTAACTTAAAATCATAGGTAAGGTAATTCCTCTCATGAATTTTCAATTACCTAGACACATAAGCTACTACCCTTCCTTCTTGCATCCATACTCCAACCAACCCATCTTAGAAGCGTCACTATATACCACATAATACTTACTAAAATACGGTAGTATTAACACTAGTCAATCTTTCCTTAAGAGTTTGAAAACTACTCTCACATTTGTTATCCCATACAAAGGAAACTCTTTCCTAGTCAATCCAGTCAAAGGTAATAGTAAGCGACCCAGAGAAGTAAGCGACGAAATGCTTTGGGGAGTTAAAAAAAATAAGCATAGGTCCAGGAATGCCTGATATAGATTAACCTTTCGAACTACTGCTGAATCCATGGGTAGGCAAGAGACAACCTGGTGAACTGAAACATCTTAATAACTAGAGGAAAAGAAAGCAACAGCGATTCCCGTAGTAGCGACGAGAGAAACGAGAGCAGCCTAAACCGTGAACCGCTATCTTAAAAATTTACTCAATAAATTTCCTATAAACTATTTCAATAAAACTCCTAACCTCACTAATTGACTTTTGGTATCTCCAACTTAAGCACAACTTCTACCATAGGTAGATCTACGTTATATCCGCACAAGAAATTACAAGGCCTAGAACACTCACCTCATACAATCAAAAATCATACTTAGATAATTTAGCCTAAATCTATCTTAGATATATCTTCAGAATTAACTCTAATATGATGATATCACATCTTAAGGTCAATCTCACTAAACACACAACCACTCACTAATTAATCCATCAGTTCATCTATCCTCATATCCACATACATGCATATCAAATCATATTAGAATACCTATTTAAACCTTCATATATATCCTTCCCAATCATATATATGAATCTATCACTATTTACACCATATAACATGTGCATGAACTTACCACATAGCATCATACAACCTTGAACAACCTTACAATCCACATGACAACACCTCAGAACATCATAACAAAAATCATTTTTATCCTTGCATTGCCTAGTAACTCAAAAACATCATGATAGCATACATATCCCATCAATAACTGTCAAGGAAAATGATACCTAGAGAGTTACACTTGTCCAATGATCTCAATCCTATCTCAAAAGAAAGATAAAAGAATAAACTATAACTCTTATGAAGACATGAGATTCTGAATAGATCCTCTTCTTTAGCTAACAATTCAAAAATCACAACAGATATATTTAACGCTTACAACTAGCCTCTGATTACCAAAATAACTATAACTGGAGTTCTAAACCTTCATTTTACCTGATTCCAGCGCCATTGAAAAGATCACTCCCAAGACTACAACTTTCATGAAGACCACAAAATCTAAATCTATCAATACAGTACTCCTACTGGCATAACAAAACTACAGTGAAAACATCTCCTACACTAGACAACAATAGTGCACTAACATCCCACAAAATACCTCAAACCCTTCCAAACTTACTTCTTTCTACCTTAAACTCATATCCAAGCTTCCAACTACAATCCCTAAACGAAAATAACTCACCTATTCCACAAAAGACTTAGAGCTGAAATAAAATCCTCATGCAACCTAACCCCTAACAAGATTAATATGCAAGCATCAAAACTTAAGGAAATCACCAACACTTTGACATTTCATCAAGAACACTCAAAGCTCTAATGCTCGACACATAACCTCTTGGATTCAATCACTACAATTATAGCTTTCAGAAATGCTAACGATCGTAACTCTTAATACATTCGATAAGTCAATTTCTCACCCACATCCAAGGTTCCACTAGTTCTAGTTGGTTAGCAAGATACTTTGTCTTCTACCACTACTTGCACCTATGCTCGCAACATGAGCGATGCCACCCAACCACTACTTCTTACATAAGTAAGAAGTACCAAAACAATTAAGCAATCATGAGAATAACAAAGAGCAATCAAAAATAGCATCATCAAGTTATATCATGTCTATTAGAAAAATCTTGAGAACACAATGCAAACAAATAAATAAACAACAACATAATCAATCATCACATTAGCACATGAATAAGTTCAACAATCAATTCATCACATTATTAATCTACCAAACGAGCATAATAGACTCATAACTCACGGCCGATTGGATAAACCAGGCTCTGATACCACTAAATGTGACACCCTTACTACCCCAACACATATTTAAATAAATCTTGTAATTAACTAAAGAATAAAATATTCAACAATGGTAAAAAGGGTTCACATAAAACCTTCATAAATAATCAAAATAATTAAAAATGAAATTTAGAAAGTAAAACTTGAGAGTTTACAAATTATTTTCAAAAGAAAAGGTATAACTCTAAATACATATAAAAATTTATCCTAGAATCCTCTACCCCGATGTCACAATATCAGAGCACACCCATAACTCAATGGTTGGCATTCTAGATGCCACTCAAAGCCGGATCTTCCTCACCTAAAACATCCACAAATTATACGGTGAGAAAAGAAAACACATATATGGAAAGCACACAACATAATCCATCATAACTCATTACTTAACGAAACATTCACAAGCATTTATATATATCATAATTTATCAATCATTCATCATCTTCACATCTCAATTACATCAATCCATCAAAATCCTCACAAATCTTACAATTAACACTATGGCAAGGCCACGCCACAACTGACATAAGTGATACGGGTTAATTGCCTCACCCATCCCACACCATGCCAGGGTCACGCCCTCCCTGTAGCATCACTTACCCAGGGGCCGTGCCATCCCTAGTGATTGATGTGAGGAACCACAATCACATCACAATCCACACAATCTCTTGCAATTAACCCTATGCCAGGGCTGCCATATTTGACATAAGTGATACGTGTTAACTGTCTTACTCATCTCACACCATGTTAGGGTCACGCCCTCCCTGTAGCATCACTTACCCAGGGGCCGTTCCATCGCTACTCATTAGTGTGAGGAAACTCAATCATAATCATATTCACATTCATCACATCTCATCTTATAGCTTAATAACATATCACATACACACAACGGATAAGTCCAACAAAATAAGGATTTCATACACCTCAAGCAATTCACATCTAAATCATCAATTTTCATCAAGTGATATAACAATAACATTCATAAATTAATATAATAATCAATGAAATTACCAATTTAATATAATATTAACATAAACGGTAAAACCCCCAATTATTCCAAAACCTAGTTCACAGGCACTTTTCTATAATTTCGTTCTCTCTCCCAGATCATCATTCTTACAAATTAAATATATATTTCTAATCCTCAACACATACGGAATCTAATGGTATAATTAATTCCTCAAACAGAAATAATCCAATTTTCCCAAAACCTAACTTACAGGCACTTTTCTATAATTTTGTTCTCTCTCCCAAAGCATCATTTTTACAAACAAATCATATATTTGTAGTCCTAAATATATACAGAATCAAATAATGTCAATAATTCTTCAAACAGAAATAATTATAAAATTACTCATAATTCTACGGGTTCTTCCTCTACCCAATTCCCTCATGTAACTCTACATATAAATAATTTCCTTTTCCCTCGTACCTGGATAAATAGCAGTTGAACTAAAACAGGAATCTCTTGGTCTCCTCCTCTAATTGCACCTTGGTCTTCACAGAGAAGAAGAGGGAAAGAAAAGAGAACAGAAGATAATAGGAAGAGAGAATGAGAGATGTGTGAAAATGAGAGGTGAGGGGCGCTATTTATAGGATTTCAGGCTCACCTACCGGAACGGCTCGTTCCAAAAGTGGAACGGCCGTTCTGGACCCTTCAAAACTACGCAAAATTCTCAACTGGAACGGCCCGTTCTCCCACCAGAACGACCCGTTCTCAAAACCAGCAGAATGGCCCGTTCTCCCACCAGAACGACCCGTTCTCTAAATCGGAACGACCTGTTCTGCTTCTCCAATTTTGGGCATTTTTCTTATTCCGGAACAGCCCGTTTCACTTTTGAAACGGCCCGTTCCGGGCAATCAATTAGGCCTCTGGCCCAATGATTTTGGGCTGTTACAGTTAAATTTGAACAACAACGTGAAGGTAATCAAAATGTTCATATTTTAGTATATTTTGAAATGTATATATTACGTTAGTTTTTTTTTATAAGAATGAAGTATCAAATCATCTTGGATTAATATAAAATTTTGTACATATGATTTAAGAGTAAAGAATTTTCAATTTAACAGTTGGATTTACAAAATCTCATCTAATATAGAGCGATGTAATACTTAGTAAAAGTTATATCAGTGTTATTATAACGTTCATCATATATATATATATATATATATATATATAATTTTATGGACCTTTATTTATATATGATTGTCAATTTTCGTAAAAAATTCTTACATTTTTTATAAATATAAATTTATACGACATATTCCATCAGTAATATAACTTTTTTTACGAATTTTTTTTCCATAAAAAATATAAATTTTTCAACGGTTTAATTTGTCATAATTTTTTTAAAAAAATTAACATATATTCTTTAATTATGCATAATTCTTACATATAAAAATTTCATAAATAAAATTTAATATTTTGAGAGGGATAAATAATTCCTCACAAATTTTGTCATAAAATTTTTTAAGCTATTTGTTACGGAATTTGTGACAAAATACAAATGTTGACAAAAATTCCGTCACAAAATCCGTCCTTGACTTATTTATTATAGTATTGGACGCATTTTTGTGAGGGAATATTTATAGAAGAACTTAATCTGTCACAAAATCCATCACTAATTTTATTTTTTTATTCAGTGACGGATTTTTTGATGGATTAAATTTTTTGTCTAAAAAATCCCTCACTAATTTTATTTTTTTATTTAGTGACGGATTTTGTGATGGATTAAATTTTGTCTCTAAAAAATCTATCACAAAATCCGTCACTATTTTTATTTTTTTATTCAGGAATGGATTTTGTGACGGATTCAATATGGTCTCTAAAACTTTTGTCACAAAATTCGTCACCAATTTTATTTTTTTATTCAATGACAAAAATTGTGACAGATTTTTTAGAGACAAAATTTAATCTGTCACAAAATCCGTCACTAATTTTATTTTTTTATTCAGTGATGAAAATTGTGACGAGTCTTTTAGAGACAAAATTTAATCCTTCACAAGCTTCAGTAAATGGTAGTCCGTCACAAAAATTAAAATTCCCTCAAAATTCGTCACTATTAGTATGAATCTGATAAACTACTTGATATGTATGAATCTACATGCGTGTTATATTATATCTAAAACAAATTGATAGATTATATTTGTCATCATCAAAAAAGGGAGATTGTTAAGTTAGACGAAGCAATTCCCAACGAGGTTTTGAACATGACAAATATAATACATATTGTTATGACTAACCTATGTTTTAGTGTTTCAGATAAATATAAGAAATAGGCAAAACTAAAGGCATGAAGCAAGGATCAAAAAAACCAAGCCAAATGATAAATGGAACATGAGATGTGTGCCAGACGATAACGAATATTAGACAAAGATATGTCAATGACAACCCAGAGTGCAATATAAGAAATCAGACGCAAGGCAAAAATAAATATCAAACAAGACAAAATTTGACTTAGCAAAAAAAAAAAACATCTGATGAAGCTCGATGGTTAACTACACAATGGTCAACAAAACAAGTATCAGTCGATTATGGATAACCCAAGATGAAGAGATATTCTATATGAAATTAAAGTCATCCATCTTCACAACTGATCAGACGAAATGAAAAAGTTAAAGTCTAACTCTTAGACGGAGACCCAAATTCCAGACGCAAACGAAGAATGTTGAAAGGCGTCTAAAGTCCACTAGTCACAACGAGGAAGATCATATATCGTCTCCATTTATAAGAAAAGCACACGAAGTTATAAAAATATGAAAAGAAAGAAGGAGAATAAAAGAGGGCGAATTCACAAGTCAAAGCTGCGAGTGTCAAAAGTAAGTACACCTACTTTTTAGAAAAAGACAACACCTCGCAGCTACACTGACATAAATAGAAAAAAAAATACCTAGGTCATGATTGAAGTCAGACATAAAAGCGAATAAGCTACTAAAGAAGACTTAACGTAACAAATATTTAGCAAGCAAACATTTAATGCAAGATCAAACGCATTAAATGAAAATGATCTGTGTAGCCACGAACGAACGGCTATCTGCACCAACGGGAAACTCTGCCTCAACGGACACATTCAAATTCAAACAATGGGAAAATTTATCGCAAGGCTATAAATATCAAGACCTGAGAAGAAAAGAAAGGAGAAGAGAAGCAATAAGCAATAAGAAAAAAGAAAGCATCAAAACAAACTTACATCTCTTTTTGTTCAGATTTGAATATCTGTGTAAAACTAAGATAGTTTATCTTAGTGAATGTAGAAAATACCTCATCCTCTTTGCGAGAGTTACATACACACTCTAAACACATATTCTTGTAAAACTAAGGTTGAATACCTTAGCGAGTGTAGAAACCATACTATCCTCTCTGTGAGAGTCGCATACACACTCAAAAACATCTATTTGTTTGTAAAGCCTGAAGAGGCTAGTGAAATAATTCTTGGAGAACCAGAAGTGGTTTAAGAATACTAGCGTCAACGAGTGAAGTAGACGAACCAGAAGTGGTTGAGAATACTTGGAGAACCAGAAGTGGTTAAGAATACTTGTAATTCGTTGTGATTAGTGGAACCCTTCAATTGAAGGAGACTGGACATAGCTCAGGACGAGCAAACCAGTATAAAACTCTGTGCATTGTTTACTTGTCTTACAAATGCAATTTTATATTCAGACGAAATTACATTTGCTTAACTTAAGAAACTATTTTCGAGTAGACGATAGATCTTTAGACGCCAAGTTTATTTTAAACAATCTTGCACAATCTCCAAGTGCTTGAAATATTACTTTTAGACGTAAAGAAGTCCCTTTGAAAAAACGATGTTAAAATCCTTCGTTCACACACATTCAACCCCCCCCCTTCTGTGTGTTTTCCGATAACTTCATCGCTGCAGGGTGTGGAGTTTTGTTCTAGTGTTAGAGTTACCATCTTGGGTAACTGTTTGATTGTGCTTGACCAACACTAGGGCAGTATTATTTTGGATGATTGTATATACATAGTACTATATTTTGTATATAAATATTTAATTTTTTTTATCACTTCCTTTATATGTATATTCCGTTAGTATAGTTAGCATGATTCCTCTAAGTGTAGGGACCATCACGGTCCTTACAATTCCTAGAGATGGGAATAAGTCAGGGCAATACAAGCTTTCAATATACAGGTTAGGCTTGTTTTGCCAAATTAAAGTCTAAGTCTAACTTATTATCTATCATAGGTTTTTTTTATGTCTTTCCTGACTTTTTTGAAAACCTGATTTGACCTATTTGACCTATTTAAATTTTAATGTTAATTAGGTCAATAAACTTAATTTTTAAAAATAAATAAATATTTTTAAAATATAGTTTACTCAATATTATTAAAATTTAAATTTTAAAAAAATATAGGAGAAAATTGAATCTTGAAAGAACCATTCATGTGTAATCATATATGTTGATGTATACTTATGCACAAATCGTAAGTTTATAAACCTATAATGAAAAAAAAAATTTATAAAAAAATATTTTAAATATTGATAATTTATTTTTGTTTTATAAATTTATTTCTTTATTTATATTTTTAATAATATATGTATATCTTATTATTTTATAATATCATATATAAATAAATTGGCTGATCTATCAAGCTTAATATGTTTTTCTATAAGCCTAAGCCTATTTTTAATTTTTTTTTATATAAATAGGTTTTTTTTTAAAATTCTAAGTTTGACCTTTTTATTAAATAGGGTTGGTTAGACCAGGCTTTAAAGAGGTCAAGCCAGAGGCCCCTATTTAAGGTTTGACATATTACCATCCCTAATGATTCATAATACAATTTTTGACTATTGACTTTACATTTATTATATATTTATATAATTTATTTCTAAAAGAAAATAAGTCAACTTGATATGTCCCAATAAATATTCTTTTTAGGAGCGAAACCTATTTACTTGCATTATTTTCCCACTATAAATTGATGATTACTTTTTTTTTTTTGAAATATCAAAACATAAATCTAACCTTGTTACAAAATTCTTCGAGATAGATCGTAAAAATTATAGAAAAACTATGATAATGATTGAAATGAAAACAATCGGAGTTATGATTGTGATCATGGTTATGTTGGGCTTCGTGCAAGCTAATCACAATCCTCCATTAGCTCAAATTCATCCAAACAATGTTAAAGGCATGTATGTGCTTATGTTTGTACCTTAAAATGCTTGTTATCAAAATTTTATGATAGAAAAAAGTATGACCAATGTGTTGATAGTTGTACTGCAAAATGTCGAAGAAAGGATGTTGATTACAATTGTATTACAAGTTGCAACTTAACTAAGTCCATTGATAACAACATCGGTATTGACTCTATTGACTCTTTTTTTGGTTTTATAATTATTCTTTATAGTATCTAAAGTTTATTATCTTCTTACATGATTTTTATTATTGACTTTACATGCTAGATGCTCGTGGTCTTCCAACTTATATGATGGACTCTTGCTTACAAAAGTGTCAAAACAAGTAATTATATATCACAAGAATGTTCAAATAAAAGGTTGATAGGAGAAATGAAATTCATCAATCAACATAATTGTAATAAATAATTCTTAATGTTCTTTTCATATATCCAATTATTTCCCTTTCATTTGTTTGAAGTTTCTTTCATATGGGAATACAATTATTACCAACTTTTTTCTTTTTATTTCTAATAATTTTTTCTTATAATCATGCATTTTATGTTACATAGATAAGTATCTGCATTGATTTTAACAAGCACATTATGTGGCTGAATTGGCACAAGCGAAAGATTATAATTGTGACACCATCTACCTTGTACACCAATACTCATAAATAAAAAATAAATCTTTAATGGATTTGAAGGATTCTTAACATAAAAAGAAAATTATTCCAAAGACTTTGACAGTTCGACCTTTGATCACAACTTGAGTTATGGACATCTTGTTAGAAATTTTATTTCTAATACTTATTGTGGGCTACATATATTATTTGTAGTAATTATATTAGTTATTTACATTTAGTTGGGCTCTATAAAAGTGATCTAATTTTAGTGAGCCTTTAGACTGCCAACATGAAAAATTGATATGAACTCAAATAAGTGGAAACCAGATTTGGCCCATTAGGGGTTAATGGGAATCCTAATAGGTTTAAAATCGTAAAGATGGTCATGGTCCCTGTACTATCCGTACTGCGTAACCGAGCTCCGAGCTCGGCACCACAACGCAAGCCGACCTCGGACGCGCACCGCGTGACATCAGCTCGGCATTTAAGTGAATCATAACTGATTCCCGAGGATCTCGCCCCGGACGAGGTTCGTTATCTAATCATATTACATATCATCTCAGGCCCAAGGCCCAAAGCAACCCTAAATCACACGAAGGTACGTGCATTACATATACGAGATTCATGCTCATACAAACCCTAACTTTGGCATCGAAGTCTTTTTTGCAGGTACCACCCCCATCTTGGAGCACCCAGCGTACCAGTAAAGGAGGCTCACCAATCTTACTCGGAAGATCGTCCCTACAACAAATTCTGGTAAGAACAGTCCCCAATATGCAAAATCAGAAACACACGTCTCTCTGTCTCCCCATCAGAAGAGTAACATCAAGTCCCATCAAGGAATTCAGTGATTTGGCTGAGGAAGATCATTGCACCAAAAGACTATTCTGTTGCAACCTTTTGATCAACGTCAATGGATATAGGTACGTGTTATTAACATTAACTCTGTAATCTGAGACAATGGTTCTTAATATTGATTAATGGATAATTTCTATTTGGCTTAAAGAAATTTATCCCAACAAGTGGTATCAGAGCCGCCGTTGTCATTAGGTTATGGGGTTCTAAAGCGTATTATTACAATTCTTTTTCTTTCTTCATTGACAATACGTGTATTTGAATGCGTTGGTCATTATTAATTAATTTATCTGGTAATTTTTTAATTAAATAAATTGATATAATATATTGCCAAAGCAATCCCTATTATAAAAATTAATTTGATTAAAATTATAATAGATGTTAGTATGAGATTATTTATGCAATTTGTGCTCATCCCAAAGGAAGACACAATTTGGCCAAATAATAACATACCTGTGATGATAAATATGTGACAATTATAAAGTTACAATCATGTGAATAATAGTCGATCCAAAGAAAGACTATTATTTGATAGAATTAATTGTTAATATTTGATCGTTGCATTGAGAGTACCACTAACAAGTTAATTTGTATGTCCAAAGACAAAGAATTAATGTTGTGCTCGGTATCTTGTAATAGGTCTATTATGTAAATAATCTGCATGTTTCATTTATTTTATTTTACTTTGTGAGCATGTAATTAAATTAAATTTTTTTTATCTATGTTCTATTACAGTTGCTTTTGCTAGTGCTATTAACTTATCTGCTCAGATTAATTGTATACCCATGCTTAATGGGACAAACTTTAAGGCCTGAAAGGAATCAGTTGAGATAATTCTTGGCTGCATGGATCTTGTTCTTGCACTTCAGGTTGAGAAACCCACTCCAAATCCGGAAAACCCGGATGAGGATAAGGTTGAAAAGTGGGAATGCTCAAACCGAATGTGTTTCATAATCATAAAGCAATTTGTTCTAGAAGTTTTTCGAGGCTCTATTTCTAAGAGCCAATATGCTAAAGGTTTCCTTGATGTTGTTGAACAGTATTTCACCAGTAATGAGAAAGTTGATGCAAGCAGTTTTCTTGCTAAACTTATCTCTATGAGATACAAAGGTAAAGGAAACATAAGGGAGTACATCATAGAAATGTCTAATCTCGCGTCAAAACTAAAAGCACTAAAGTTAGAGTTGTCTGATGACTTGCTCGTGCATCTAGTTTTGATTTCCCTTCCTACACACTTTGGACAATTCAAGGTGAGTTATAATACTCAGAAAGATAAATGGACCTTGAATGAATTGATTTCTCACTGTGTGCAAGAGGAGGAAAGGAAGCAAAGAGAAAAGACTAAAAGTGCTCATTTAGCGTCAAGCTCTCATAATAAGAAGAGAAAGAATAATAAGGATTTTGTAGAAAGGACATCTCAGCAAAAGAAAGTCAAAAAGGATGAGAACTCACCTATTTGCTTCTTCTGCAAGAAGCCTGGGCACATGAAGAAAGAGTGTCGCAAGTATGCCTCTTGGCGTGTAAAGAAAGGTAATTTTCTCTCTTTTGTTTGCTCTAAAGTTAATTTAGCTTTTGTACCACATGATACTTGGTGGGTAGATTCTGGTGCTACTACTCACATTAGTGTATCCATGCAGGGTTGCCTTTGGAGCCGACTGCCAAGTGATAATGAAACATTTATCTATGTGGGTGATGGCAACAAGGTTACAGTGGAGGCTATTGGAACATTTAGATTACAGTTAAAAACTGGATTTCATTTGGATATATTTGAGACTTTTGTTGTACCGTCTTTTCGGAGGAATTTAGTTTCTATTTCTAGTTTGGACAAATTTGGTTTTTCTTGTTCATTTGGAAATAATAAATTTATCCTCTATCAAAATTCAAATGTTGTTGGTTCTGGTTCTCTAATTGATAATGTATACTTACTAGATGTAGTTAGTTCCAATAAAGAAAATTTTCACATTGATTCTCGTGGTACGAAGCGTAAAATAAGTGAGAACTTAGCCACCTTATGCCATAAGCGTTTAGGCCATATCTCTAAATAGAGAATTCAGAGGCTTGTGTCGGATGAGATTCTTGAACCCTTTGACCTTTCATACTTTGAGGTTTGCATTGAATGTATTAAGGGTAAACAAACAAATTCTAGAAAATTAGGTGCCGAAAGGGCTAAGGACATTTTGATATTAATTCACACAGATATTTGTGGACCATTCCCTACGACATCTTGGAATGGTCAACAATATTTCATTATATTCATAGATGATTATTCAAGGTACGACCACCTATTTTTAATTCATGAGAAGTCTCAATCCCTAGATGTTTTCAAATCTTTTAAAGCTGAAGTTGAGCTTCAACTTGGAAAGAAAATTAAGCCAGTCAAATCTGATCATGGTGGTGAATATTAAGGTAGATATGATGGATCAGGTGAACAACGTCCAGGGCCTTTTGCACTTTTCCTAAGGGAATGTGGCATCGTTCCTCAGTATACTATGCCTGGGAAACCAAGCATGAATAATTTTGCATAACGTAGAAATAGGAATCTTCAGGATATGGTGAGAAGTATGATTAGTCATTCTTCTTTACCAGAGTCATTATGGGGAGAAGCGCTTAAGACTGCAGTTTACATCCTAAATAGGGTACCAACTAAAGCAGTTAACAAAACTCCTTATGAGCTATGGATGGGTAAAAAGCCAAGTCTAAAGCATTTACACATTTGGGGTTGTCCGGTTGAAGCGCGTCCTTATAAGCCGCATGAAAGCAAGCTAGAGTCAAGGACTGTTAACTGTTATTTTGTTGGTTATCCTAAACGCTCTTGGGGCTATAAGTTTTACGATCCCACTACTAAATCATTCTTTGAGACGGGGAATGCGAGATTCCTTGAGGATGTTGAGTTTGGGAAGGAAAGAAAACATAAGAAATGTTGTCTTTGAGGAAGAACCTGTTATTGACAGTGATCAAGTCCTCGTGCCTATTACTATTCCAGTACCTACCCCAGTAATAGGTGACAATCATGGAGTTATTCCTGACATTGTCCCAACACAAGACAATATTGAGGTTCTCCCTCAAATTCCTATGGAGCAAGCTCAACAACCTCAAGAAGTGCCATTAAGGAGATCCACTAGAGAAAGGAAAAGTGCAATTCTAGATGATTATATTGTGTTTCTCCAAGAACATGAGGATGGCATTGGTTTAACACAGCATGATCCAATCAACTTCTATCAAGCTATGCACATTTCTAACTCTCAAAAGTGGATTGATGCCATGAAGGATGAGATGAAATCGATCTATCCAAGAAAACGATGTTTGGAATCTCGTTGAATTACGTGAAGGTGTGAAACCTATCGGTCGTAAATGGATATTTAAAACCAAGAGGGATTTAAAAGGTAATATCGAGAGATATAAGGCTCATTTAGTTGCTAAAGATTTCACTCAAAAAGAAGGCATTGATTACAAATGACGGAATACCACTAAGGCCAAGAAGTCCAAGAGGTGATGTATTGAAGGAAGCAAAAGGAATGGGTTAGTGTTGAAGAACCATAGGAGGAGTGAGGCCACTCTTGGCCCTTAGCTCCTAAGTTTTGATTAGCATAACATTTATTTTTATTCCTATTTTGCCCTTATCTTTGATTTCCTATTTTACCCTTGTATCATGGGGTATTTTAGTCATAGAATTTATTTTACTTGTATTTCCAATTTTACCCTTGTATTTTGGGGTATCTTAGTCCTAGGATTTATTTTCTTTTGTATTTCCCATTTTGCCCTTGTATTATGGAGTGCTCTAGATGATTAGGATTTTAATTTTGGGCTAGGGTTTAACATTAGAAGGGTGACGCATTTTTGGTGTTCATTGGATCTATTTTTGGTGTTAGAAAGGCTTAGGCCCAAGTGGAGGGCAAAGGTTGCATGGTCTTATCATGCACCTAGATATAGCCAATCTAAACCCAAAGAAAGATTCCATCCTTGGCCACCAAGTTGCATCTAGGGTTCATTTGCATTTCATTTGGAATGCATTTGCCTACTCCAAATGTAACCCTAGATGCCTCCCCTCCTATAAATACCCAACACCCCACACCTTGTAAATACTTTGGAATATATGAATTTGAGTGAGCCTTTTGTGCCTCAAATCCTCTCCTTAGTCACTAGGTCTACACGGCCTACCCCTCCTATCTCCTCCCTTGAGTGAGTTTAGGGTTCCTTGAGTGGCCTTCACCTCCACTTAGTGAAGAGAGCCAACCTAGAAGCACCCAAAACACCATCCTCCCTTCATCTCTCATATTCGCCTAAATCAACCCATTTACGCCCACCTTCCTTTTGCCTCACCCTTGAAGGAACATCCACCCTTAAGGTCATCATTTTGGCCTTAGCAAGGAGATTCTTCCCACCTTGGACGTCCATGATCAACCCCTTGGTGGAAGGAGTCCATCATTTGGTATCAAGAGCTTAGGTTATCTTCAAGGGTAACTAGCTTCCTTTCCATTTCTTTGAGTCTTTTCTTTTTTTTTTAGTCTTGTTTTGTGTCATCTTTGAGTTCATTGTCATCCATGAAAACCTTGTTAAAAATGTCATCTTATGTTGTTCCATGGTTCATTGCTTATTCATGAGCCTCCTTTTGTGCTTTAGGGTTTTTCTTGAGTTTTAGGTTCTTGTGTGCCATTTTTGTTTTTACTCTTGTTGCTGGAAAAAATATATTATGAACATCAAAAACATGTCTATCATCTCTTTTTGATCTTTTTACCTTTAAAGTTTTGTCAAAAGTTGTGTTTATCTCACCTTTCTCAAAAAGCAAAAAAAAATATATGTATGATGCACCCATTTGATGTATGAAACCATGAAAATATGAAATGTATGTGTTTTTCCATGAGGTGGCCTAAATTTTGCTGCACCATCTAGAGGTCATTCATGCATGTTAACTAGTCCTTGGCATGCTCCAAATTTGTGTTGAAATCTACGTGTTATTTCCTTCCTACACATACATGATTGGCCACCTTTCCATGCACATCATTACATGATTATTCTTTTGTCCTTTTATGCACATGTGTGAGTGATAAGTTTTGTGTGTGAGTGCTGGAATCTTTGAAAAAAATCTGCACCAAAAAGAAAATAGTACAAGACACACTCCACTCACAAAATGCTTCTATACCCACTCATGTGTTGCCACTTGTCTCTCTATTTTTGACTCCTTATATGTGCTGAATTTTTAATCACCCACAAGTGTAAAAACCAAGAAACATTTAAAAAGAAAATAGAAGAAAAATCTGGACAAAAATATTGAAAAAAAACGTGACCAAAAAGGCCAAAAGAAAAGAAAAGAAAATAAAAGGATTTGTTGCTAGACTTGTGGACATTGACCTAATTACCCTTGCACATTGGAGTTGGACTTGGACTGAATTTTTGGACCTTATTGGACCATTTTGAGACACAAAACCGTGGCTGGACCTCTACCAAAAAGGACTTAAAAATTCACAAGTGAAAACCATTAAAGTTTTAACTCCATTCTAGTGCCATTCTAGGACTTTTCCTTTGTGTGCTAGCCTTTTTAATGTGTCTTAATTTTTTTGCTTGTCTTCTTTGGAATTCTTATGTTTGTCTCATTAATCTCTCTTTGAGTTTAGCCTTTTAATTGAGCATTTTCAGTTTTATTCCTTGGCCTCCTTCTTGTTCTTGGTTGGTTTGTTATCTTTGGGTGTAGGTGAAGTACTACCTCCAAGAAACCCTTAGCAAAACTTCTTTGGAGGATTGAGTGGAGACTAAATCCGTGAGGTCTCAAGTGCTTTGGAGAAGGATATCATATCTCAAAGAGTGCAAAAACCAAAGGAGAGGACTAACTTTCTTTGTTCCTTGTGAAGGGGAGCCAAATTGGAGGAGTTGAAGACCTTTAATTTCTTTTCTTTCTTACTTGCTCATTTTGCTCAATTTTTGGCCACTTGTAATTGGGCCTTAGTTTCATTCTTTTGGTTTGTAATTTGGCCATTTCTAAACCTCTTCACTTTGGTTTTAGTTCGTGTAGTTGAAGGTGATTTGAAAACCTTCACCTAGGACTTCGACTAGAGTATGCTTTAAATGCTTTCCTTGTTGCATGTTTTAAAGCTTTTAGTAGTATAATTGCTTAGGTCCTTACTTTGCTTCCAACTACGTTTAGAAGGCTTGCTTTGCCTACTAGGGGTAACGTGCACACACACACTTCATTGTTGTGCCAACTTGTTTTGTGAGAAAAGTGGAAAGGGCTTTGTGATTTTTACTTGATAAGGCTTGGTTTTTAAGTGATTCCTAGTAGTTCACCTCCCTTTGATAGTTCACTTTGTACACTTAAGCCTTTTCCTACCTATCTTGCACCTTAAAAACCTTTTTGAAAACCTTTTATCACTCACTCTTTGTGAAAACTTTTTCAAACCTTTTTGAAAACACTTTGTGAAAACCTTTTTCTTAATCAAAGATTAGTGATCATTCTAGTGTCCATGGTCATAACTCTTGTAGAACTAGGTCTAGTGTTAGGGATGAACTTAGGCAACTAAAAGAATACCTAAGAAAAAAAGAAGAGGAAAATATAAAAAGAGAGGAAGAGTTGAGAAGAAAAGAAAAGGAGTTTGAAAAGAATAATGAGGAAATAAGAAATTTACTTGCAAAGTTGGTAGAAACTAGTGGATCCAAACCAAGGATTGTTCCAACTAGATCTCAAATAGGAAAAGAAGTTAGAGTCCCTAGGAGTATGCATGAGGAAGAAAATACAACAAGAGAGGTAGGACTTAGAAGAAAAGAAAAAGAAAAGAAAATAGAAAAGAAAGAAAAAATGAAGAAAAGTATAGAGAAAGTTCAAGAGTGGTTAGAAAATGAAACACAACCAACACTCTTAGAGAAGAGTAAGGAGGATAATGTTTCCTCCAAAGGGCTTATGCTTGAAGAGAGTCACTTTCCCATTGAAAATGATTTAAAAGAAACTCTCTTTATTCATCAAGACCTTAACTCTTTCTCTCACATTGCCACTAGTCATGAAGTGGAGATTCAAAAACAAGTCCTTTTTAAAGAAAAAGAATCTCAAGTTCAAGATTTAGTGAAGAAGAAGTGGACTACACTTAGTCCCACTTCTTGTGCTACTTCCTTGGTGGTGCCCAAGGAAGATAAGCCTTCCTTCTTTAAGACTTTCTCCACTTTAGTTCCCTTCATAAAGCACCAAACTTTAGATTTGTATGATTTGTTGGATACATCTCATGGTGTCCTATTTTCTATTTTTGATCTTGAGGGAAGTTCAAACTTATTTGAACTTAACTTGGATACTTCCCTACAAGACAAACTTAGATTATATGAGTTTTCTAAACTCCTTTTAACACATTTTTCTCATATGTATCTAAAAAATTATGCAATACAAAGTTGTTTAGGTAATTTTTTTGTTAAGTTTTCTTTATTTTCCAATACATACCTAGGTCATTACATTGGGCACTTCCAACAAGATATTTTAGTTTTTAGAACTAATGCATTAGTGTGCTATAGTTTTAGTCTTTTTACCTTTTTAGGTTTTGGTTATACATCTAGACTTCATGGGGAGAATCCTATCTTTCGCATTAGAGAGTCTAGTCCTTTTAATTTAGACAATCTTTTTAGCATTTTTAGTAGAACTTCTCTTAGGATACACTTTCCATTTCTATCATATACTATTACCTCTAATGCTTATTTTTATGTTTTTGTTGGTCATGATGCGCACCATGAGGCACCTCTTAATTTGAGGTCAAATCCTTTTCAAGAGGGAGGGAATGATGGAATACCACTAAGGCCAAGAAGTCCAAGAGGTGATGTATTGAAGGAAGCAAAAGGAATGGGTTAGTGTTGAAGAACCATAGGAGGAGTGAGGCCACTCTTGGCCCTTAGCTCCTAAGTTTTTATTAGCATAACATTTATTTTTATTCCTATATTTCCCTTATCTTTGATTTCCTATTTTACCCTTGTATCTTGGGGTATTTTAGTCATAGAATTTATTTTACTTGTATTTCCAATTTTACCCTTGTATTTTGGGGTATCTTAGTCCTAGGATTTATTTTCTTTTGTATTTCCCATTTTGCCCTTGTATTATGGAGTGCTCTAGATGATTAGGATTTTAATTTTGGGCTAGGGTTTAACATTAGAAGGGTGACTCATTTTTGGTGTTCATTGGATCTATTTTTGGTGTTAGAAAGGCTTAGGCCTAAGTGGAGGGCAAAGGTTGCATGGTCTTATCATGCACCTAGATATAGCCAATCTAAACCCAAAGAAAGATTCCATCCTTGGCCACCAAGTTGCATCTAGGGTTCATTTGCATTTCATTTGGAATGCATTTGCCTACTCCGAATGTAACCCTAGATGCCTCCCCTCCTATAAATACCCAACACCCCACACCTTGTAAATACTTTGGAATATATGAATTTGAGTGAGCCTTTTGTGCCTCAAATCCTCTCCTTAGTCACTAGGTCTACACGACCTACCCCTCCTATCTCCTCCCTTGAGTGAGTTTAGGGTTCCTTGAGTGGCCTTCACCTCCACTTAGTGAAGAGAGCCAACCTAGAAGCACCCAAAACACCATCCTCCCTTCATCTCTCATATTCGCCTAAATCAACCCATTTACGCCCACCTTCCTTTTGCCTCACCCTTGAAGGAACATCCACCCTTAAGGTCATCATTTTGGCCTTAGCAAGGAGATTCTTCCCACCTTGGACGTCCATGATCAACCCCTTGGTGGAAGGAGTCCATCAACAAAGAAACCTTTTCTCTGATTTCTTCAAAGGATTCTTTTAGAATAATAATGGCACTCGTAGCTCATTATGATTTAGAGCTCCATCAAATGGATGTTAAAACTGTGTTTCTAAATGGTGACATTGAAGAAACGATTTATATGATGCAACCAGAAAATTTTGTGTCTGGTGACTCAAAGTCAATGGTATGCAAACTAAAGAAATCCATCTATGGTCTCAAACAAGCTTCCCGTCAATGGTATCACAAGTTCCATCAAGTTATTACCTCATATGGTTTTGAGGCAAATATAGTTGATGATTGTGTTTATCATAAGTTTAGTGGGAGTAAAAATATATTCTTGGTGTTATATGTCGATGATATACTGCTTGCCAGTAGCGATATAGGCTTATTGCACGAAACCAAGAAATTTCTAACAAAGAATTTTGAAATTAAAGATATTGGTGAAGCCTCTTTTGTATTAGGTATTAAGATACTAAGATATCGTTCTCATGGTATCATAAGGTTATCACAAGAAAACTATATTGATAAAGTTTTAGATAGATTCGGCATGAAGGATAGTAAACCATGAGTACCCTTATAGCTAAGGGAGAAAAATTTAGCCTCAAATAGTGCCCTAATAATGACCTTGAAAGAAATGAGATGCAAAAGACTTCCTATGCTTCAGCTATGGGAAGTCTAATGTATGCTCAAGTTTGTACTCGTCCCGATATTGCATTTATAGTGGGAGTTTTGGGCAGATACTTAAGTAATCCTGGGATGCAGCATTAGAAGGCAGTAAAGCGTGTAATGCGCTATTTGAAGAGAACAAAAGGATATATACTCACTTATCAGAAGTTTGACAATTTAGAGATCATTGGATACTCAGAATCTGATTTTGTCGGATGTCAAGATAATAAACGCTCTACATCTGGATACAACTTTATGTTGGCTGGAGGAGTTATCTCTTGGAAGTCTGTTAAACAGACTATTATAGCTTCTTCAACCATGGCTGCGGAGTTCATTGCTTGTTTTGAGGCATCCAACCATGGGATATGGCTGTGAAATTTTATCACTAATTTACGTGTGGTTGATGGCCTTGAAAGACCATTGAAAATCTATTGTGATAATAACTCAGCAGTTCTTTATTCCAATAATAATAGGAGTACAACCAAGTCAAAATTCATTGATATAAAGTTTCTAGTTGTTAAGGAAAGAGTTCATAATAAGAAAATTTCTATAGAACATATAAGACTAATTTTATGCTAGCTGATCCACTTACTAAGGGTTTGGTGCCTAAAGTCTTTCATGAGCACATTGCTCATATAGGTGTAATCCCTTATAGTACCCTAGTTTAGTGGGAGTCTCATTTATTTCTTATGTCTTCTTTATTTTTAAATTTTTCCATATATTTGTATTATTTGGATTTTCTATAGAAATAAAGTTGATGTTCATAATTTTATTCTGAGCTTGTTTTTGTGCAATATATATATGTTGCGTTTTGAATGGACCTCTATAAAGAATAAAGTTTGGACCAGTTGGAAATAGACATGACTGAGATCACGTTGCATGTAATTTCCATGCCACTTATCCATATTTGATCTATGTCATTGAGTGCATACAATTGTGGTAATCATTGTGGTTTAGTCACATTAGATAATGATGAAAGCTGCAGTGGTTCCCTGTTGTTGTATGAGATGAACCAGATTGTTTAAGGGGAGTTTAAAAGTAAATAGCATATGGTTGTGCGCCTAAAGAATTTTGTGATATAAATACTTACATGAATATGAAGCCCAAGTGGGAGATTGTTAGAAATTTTATTTCTAATAATTATTGTGGGCTACATATATTATTTGTAGTATTTATATTTGTTAATTACATTTAGTTGGGCTTTATAAAAGTGATATAATTTTAGTGAGCCTTTAGACTGCCAACTGGAAAAACTGATATGGGCCCAAAGAAGTGGAAACCAGATTTGGCCCGTTAGGGGTTAATGGGAACCCTAATAGGTTTAAAATCGTAAAGATGGTCATGGTCCCCAATATGCCAAATCCGAAGCACACATCTCTCTGTCTCCCCATCAGAAGAGTAACATCAAGTTCCATCAAGGAATCCAGTGATTTGGCTAAGGAAGATCATTGCACCAAAAGACTATTCTGCTGCAACCTTTTGATCAACATCAATGGATACAGGTACGTGTTATTAACATTAACTCTGTAATCTGAGACAACGGTTCTTAATATTGATTAATGGATAATTTCTATTAGGCTTAAAGAAATTTATCCCAACACGTCTTTTTTGGGTGATACTAGCACCCTTAAAAAGCTAACATCTAAAGCTACAACTCTTACGAATACCACGAAACCTAGTTCGATCATGTAAGGGTTCTAGTAAGGCTTACAAGTTACTGATGAAACTTTTCATGCATAAAACATGAGACTTATCTTGTGAGTCACATAACTCGATCCTTTCTCAATACTTTTATGTAATTCTTGAGTCTAAATTGTAGTCCCAAATGTCTACTTTATGACCTAGCAAATGAAGCTCTATTCAAAAAATCACACAGATAGAAATCATCTAAATACCGAGATGTGATCATACCATAATTTTCATAATTAAGAAAATCACACGAAATCCCTAAATCATACATCCAATAAACTTAAAACCCCTAAATATCATTTTCCTAACTCTTAAAACTTGAAATTCATCATCAGATTAATTTAATCATAATTGAGGCACGAAATTAAAAGGACAATACAATAACTCAATCTAAGAGCATGGACATAATCATTCATTAAAATCAAATCAATAACCTAAGAGGCTTTGGGAAATACAAAAGAAAATAAATCCTATGACTAAGATACCTCAAAATAGGTCCAAAACCACCAAAAAATGCGTCACCTCCTAATTAAAACCTAGTCCAAAAATTAAAACCCTAATCATCTAAAGCACCCCATAATACAAAGGTAAAATGGGAAATACAAAAGAAAATAAATCCTATGACTAAGATACCTCAAAATACAAGGGTAAAATTGGAAATACAAGTAAAATAAATTCTATGACTAAAATACCCTCAAAGTACAAGGGTAAAGTTGGAATAAAGCAATAAAATTCTATACTACTCAAATTGGGCCTAGGAAATGGATCCATGCATGGTATCTCCTTTATCTTCCTCCATTCTCCTAACCATGAACCATGTGATGGGTCTCACATGAAGCACCAAGGATGGTCCTCCATCATCCCCTCCTTCTTGAGAAGGATTTGACCTCAAAACTTTAAGTTCTTCCATTACATTGGTCCTTCAAAAAGATGTGAAACCACAATTAGGGGAGTAAAAAACTAAACTTAGCTATTTCAATCCTTAAGTACATAATTTGTTGAATGAAAGTGTTAGGGGAATTGAGGGAGCCAAAGAGGCATCACCTTCCAAGCAAATTTTGAAAAGTTATTGACCTATGAAATTCATTCACCAAATCATCGATCTTAGGGATTGGGTGCCTTTTATTCAATGATGGCTTTTATAAAAGGTGTTCATCCCCCATTTCCATCTTTCTTTGGCACCAAAAGAATGAGGATGGCATAAAGGTTAAGGTTCTCTTGAACCTAGCCCTTTTTCTTCAAAGGAAAAATTCTTTTTTTTCTTTTCTTTTCTTTTTGTTTTTTCTTTTCTCCTCCTCATCTTTCTTAGATTTTAATTTGAGTCGGTCCTCATTCACTTGAGAAGGTGATAGAGGACACGACACAAATTTCTTTCCCAAGTGTTGGAAACTTATTTTATTGGTGAGGCCATCATGGATTGTTTGCTTGTCAAATTGTCATGGCCTCCCAAGTAAGACATGACTAACCTCTAATGGCACTATGTCACACCAAACTTCTTCTTTATATTTGCCAATGGAGATTGGTATGCTTGCTTGTTGGTTAACTACAATACCTCTCTCCTCATTGATCCATTGCATTCTATAAGGTTTTGGATGAGGTTTTGTAGTTAAGGCTACCTTATCAACCAATCTAGTGCTACAACAATTGGAAATTGACCCACTATCTACAATGAGAGAACAAGTATTTTCTAAAACCTTGAATTTTGTTTAAAACAAGTTCTCTCTTTGAGATTGGTCAATGTCAATAGATTGATTGTTAAGAAGCCTTCTCACCAGAAGTAAGTCTCCTTCACAAGGTAAAATCTCTTTCTTGGAATATATGGCTTCTTCTTCACTACTAGAGGAAGAAGAAGTAGCTTCATCAAGGCTACTATAGTGATCTTGGGCTTTTAAAACCATAGTTTTCTTTGTAGGATATTGAGAGGCAATATGTCCTCTTCCAAGACACTTAAAGCACTTGATTTCACTTGACTTATGCTCTTTCGAAGGTGCTTTAAAAGATGATTTTTCTTTTTCTTTTTCTTCTTTAGGATAAGGTAGGGAAGAGTGGCCCTCCTTCTTGAAACTCTTGGAATAAGAGGGAGTGGAGTCTTTTCGAAAAGTTTTTCTTTTAAGTTGATGCTCCACCCTTGAACAAAGTTGAACAAGTTCATTTAAATCTCTATAAGGAAAAAGTTCAACTTTGTCTCTTATCTCAAGGTTTAGACCACTTTGGAATCTAGAGATTGTGGTCCTCTCTTCCTCCCTAATCCCAGCCCTCATCATTAGTAACTCCATAGATTGCCTATATTCTTCCATACTAGATTACCCTTGTTTCAATCTTTGGAGCTTATCCATAAGCTCTTGGTCATATTATGGAGGAATATGCCTCCTCCTTAAGGCACTACGGAGCTCATTCCAATATTGGATTGGGGGCTCATGATTTATTCTCCTTTCTTTTTCTAAAGAGGTCCACCAATACATGGCATGCCCTTGGAAGCTAAGGGTTGCCAACGAAACCTTTCTTTCTTCACTCACTCCATGGCAAGAGAACAATTGTTCCACTTTCATTTCCCAATCCAAATAATGTTCAACATTGTCTTTGCCATGGAATGGGGGAAGAGTGATGTTGGGTTCCCTATTGGAAGACTCCCTATGTTTATGTTGCCTTGGGGGTCTTTGATAGTAATCATCATTGTGATGACTACTTTAGAAGATATCACTTGGAGGTTGGGTATAATGCCTTTCCTCCTCATGAATACTTGAAGGTATCATATGCCCCTTGCCCTTTTAGGACTTAGGGGAAGTGATGGAATCATGCCTAGGAAGGCAAGGGGTGACACATTGAAGGAACCAAGAGGAATTGGTTAGACATGAAGGTTTGGGCCAGTCAAGGCCCAATGGGCCCGATGGGCCTGGAAGGCCCAATTTGAGCTTCACATGGGCCATCTCTTAATAAATCCATTTTTCTTATATTTTGTACATATTATATTAGTATAGGTTTCACATATTTTGGTCTTGTATTTTGGACCACATAGAGTAGCATTTTTGGGCCATAGGCTTATTGGGCTTAGTTTTGGGCTTCATGGGCCTTTGGGCTTTTGGTACCCAATATTGGGCTCATTTTCATTCTTGTAATTTTTCCTATTCATTGTATTTGATTGACCATTGTATTTAGGTCATTAGATTAGGATTTAAGGAGGATTATTAGTTTAAGTGAATTAGGAAAAACTAGGTTTAATTTAGCATGCATTTAAGTTGCATTTTGAGTCACATGGATGGTGCCACCTTGGCTGAACATGTGTGACTCAAACTCAACCCTAAATGCACACTAAATCAAACCTAAATACACCTAGCATCAATGTGAACCGGACTTGCACATGTGAGTTAAGTTTTGAATTCAAAATTCAAAACTAGGTTTAATTTAGCATGCATTTAAGTTGCATTTTGAGTCACATGGATGGTGCCACCTTGGCTGAACATGTGTGACTCAAATTCAACCCTAAATGCACACTAAATCAAACCTAACAACACCTAGCATCAATGTGAAACGGACTTGCACATGTGAGTTAAGTTTTGAATTCAAATTCAAAATTTGAATTCAAAATTTGGCGCCACATGTGAAGCCTCCACATTGGTGCCAAGTGTCCCTAATTTCGGATCCATTTATGCTTCCTCCTTCACTCATTGTATTCACTTTTGATATATGAAATTTGAGAGCAAATATTCTGCCAAGTTTCTTCCAAAAGTCACCAAGAGAGAGCCATCACCTTTTAGGAACCCTAGCTAGGTTTCCTACCTTTTGAAGTGAGCTTTCCTTTGTTCCTTAAGCTTGGATGCTTCCATCCATAGTCTAGGAACCCTAAGTCCGAAAATCTTCACTCCTTCAAGTGTCTTACATTCGGATTTCAAGCTCCATTGAAGAGGTCCAAGCATTGGTGAATCCGAGGAGAAGAACACCTATCACTTCTCCTAGTTTTTGCCATCAGGAAGAGACTCTTGGTCTTGAACCACTAGCCTCTCCTCCCACAACTAATCTAGCAAGCAACCTTTTTATTTCTTCATTATTTTTCTCATTTTATTTTTCTCTTTTTCTTAACTCTTCCTCTCTTTTTATATTTTCCTCTTCTTTTTTTCTTAGGTACTCTTTTAATTGCCTAAGTTCATCCCTAACACTAGACCTAGAACTACAAGTGTTATGACCATGTACACTAGAATGATCACTCATCTTTGATCAAGAAAAGGTTTTCACAAATTTGTTTTCAAAAGGGTTGAAAAAGGTTTTCACAAAAAGGTTTTCAAGGTGCAAGATTGGTATGAAAAGGCCTAAGTGTACAAAGTGAACTATCAAAGGGAGGTGGACTACTAGGAATCACTTAATAACCAAGCCTTATCAAGTAAAAATCACTAAGCCTTTTTCACACTTTTCTCACAAAATAATTTTCACAAGACTAAGGTGTGTGTGTGCACGGACCCTTAGTAGGCAATTGTAAGCCTTCTGAACGAAAATTGAGACAAAATAAAGACCTAAGCAATTATACTACCAAAAGCTTTAAAACATGCAAAAGGAAAGCACTTAAAGCATATACTAGTCGAATGCCTAGGTGAAGGTTTTCAAATCACCTTCAACTACACGAAACTACCACCAAATGAGGAGGTTTAAAATGGTCAATTACAAACCAAAATAAAGAAACAAGGCCCAAATACAAATAGGGCCAAAATTAAAACAAGAAAGAAACAATTAGGAAAACAAAATTTTTAAGTCTTCACTCCTCCAATTTGGCTCCCCTTCACAAGGAACAAACAAAGTTAGTCCTCTCCTTTGGTGTTTGCACTCTTTGAGATATGATATCCTTCTCCAAAGCACTTGGGACCTCACGGATTTAGTCTCCACTCAATCCCCCAAAGAAATTTTGCTAAGGGTTTCTTGGAGATAGTACTTCACCTACACTCAAAGACAACAAACCAACCAAGAACAAGAAAGAGACCAAAGGAATAAAAACTGAAAAAGATCAATTAAAAAGCTAAACTCAAAGAGAGGTTAATGAGACAAACATAAGAATTTCAAGGAAGACAAGCAAAAATTAAGACACATTAAAAAGGCTAGCACTCAAAAGAGAAAAATCCTAGAATGGCACTAGAATGGAGTAAGTATTTAAAGGTTTTGCAATTGTGGATTTAATTCCTTTTTGGTAAAGTCCAGCCATGGTTTTGAGTCTCAAATTAGGTCTAAAAATTCAGTCTAAGTTCAACTCCAAAGTGCAAAGGTAATCAGGTCAAGTCCTCAAGTCTGGCAACAAGTCCTTTTTGTTTTCTTTTTGTTCCTTTTGTTTTCTTTTGGGCCTTTTTGGTCACATTTTTTTTTTCAATTTTCTGTCCAGATTTTGTGTCTATTTTTCTTTTAAAATGTTGCTTGGTTTTTACACTTGTGGGTGAATAAAAATGCATCACATAAAGGAGTCAAATTTAGAGAGACAAGTGGCAACACATGAGTGGATAATAAGGCATATTGTGAGTGGAGTGTGTCTTGTACTATTTCTTTCTTTTGGTGAAGATTTTGTTCAAAGATTCCAGCACTCACACACAAAATTTAACCACTCACACAGGTGCACAAAGGACAAAGGAATAATTATGTAATGATGATCATGGAAAGGTGGCCAATCATGTATGTGTAGGAAGCAAATAACACATAGATTTGAACACAAATTTGGAGCATGCCAAGGACTAGTTAACATGCATGAATGACCTCTAAATAATCCAGCAAAAATTCAGCCACCTCATGGAAAACCACATACATTTCATATTTTCATGGGTTCATACATCAAATGGGTGCATCATACATATATATATATATATATATATATATATATATATATATATTGTCTTTTTGAGATAGGTGAGATAAACACATCTTTTGACAAAACTTTAAAGGTAAAAAGATCAAAAAGAGATGCAAGACATGTTCTTGATATTCATAATATATTTTTCCAGCTACAAGAATGAAAGTAAAAATGGCACACAAGACCCTAAAACTCAAGAAAAACCCTAGAGCACAAAAGGAGGCTCATGAATAAGCAATGAACCATGGAGAAACATAAGAAGACATTTTTAACAAGGTTTTCATGGATGACAATGGACACAAAGATGACACAAATCAAGACTCAAAAAGAAGAAAAGACTCAAAGAAATGGAAGGAAGCTAGTTACCCTTGAAGATAACCTAAGCTCTGATACCAAATGATAGACTCCTTCTACCAAGGGGATGAACAAACGTCAATGGTGAAGAGGAGCTCCTTGCCAAGGCCAAGATAGTGACTTTAGGGGGTGGATGTCCTTCAAGGGTGAGGCAAAAAGGAAGGTGGGCGTAGATGGTGATGGCTTGGGCGAATATGAGAAATGAAGGGAGGATGGTGTTTTGAGTGTTCTAGTTGGCTCTCTTCACTAAGTAGAGGTGAAGGCCATTCAAGGTATCCCTAAACTCACTCTAAGGAGGAGATAAGAGAGGTAGGCCGAATTGACCTAGTGACTAAGGAGAGGATTCGAGGCAAAAATGTTCACTCAAATTCATATATTCCAAAGTATTTACAAGGTGTGGTGCCTAGGGTATTTATAGGAGTGGGAGGCATCTAGGGTTGCATTTAGGGTGCATAAATGCACACCAAATGAAACCCAAATTAACCCTAGATGCAACTTGGTGGCCAAGGATGGAATCTTTGGGTTTAGTTAGGCTACATCTAGGTGCATGATAAGACCATGCAACCTTTGCCCTCCACTTGGGCCTAAGCCTTTCTAAGTCCAAAAATAGGTCCAAAACCACCAAAATATGCGTCACCTCCTAATTAAAACCTAGCCCAAAAGTTAAAACCCTAATCATCTAAAGCACCCCATAATACAAGGGTAAAATGGGAAATACAAAAGAAAATAAATCCTATGACTGAGATACCTCAAAATAAAAGGGTAGAATTGGAAATACAAGTAAAATAAATTCTATGAATAAAATACCCTCAAAGTATAAGGGTAAAGTTGGAATAAAGCAAATACAACTCAAATTGGGCCTAGGAAATGGATTCATGCATGGTATCTCATTTATCTTCCTCCATTCTCCTAGCCATGAACTATGTGATGGGTCTCACATGAAGCACCAAGGATGGTCCTCCATCAGAAACCTTAGCATCATTTCTTTGTAATTTCCGTTGATTGAGTTATTTGTTTAAGTTATGGTACTCTCTATCTAAACAAGTTTGGTATTTCAATTATGACAAATTAAGTTATTCAAATTTTGTTATCTATGTATTATGGTATGCAGGGCAGAGGATGTCACAGTACCAACTTTGGAGGATTATCACCGAAGGTGACATTGTGGTGATCCAACTTGAGAATGGATACACTTAGGAAAATTACAACATCCTGCAGCAAAACACTAAAGTAAGATATATACTCACTTGTTCTCTATCTAGAATAGAGCACAACAAGTTCTGCAACTCCTCTACTGCAAAGGAAATGTGGGATGCCATTCGAGTAATGATCGAGGTCGTACCCGATCAAATAAAAACAGTTAAATGCAATACTAGGAAGTTTTCCTAGGTCGTCTCCCAAGGACCATTTGTCTCTGGCAAAGGTTCACACACGAAGTGGGAGGTGGTGGTTTGGTTCAGTTTTATAAAGGTTTAAAACACAATAAAATGCAAGTAAAACAGTAAGTAAAGCAAGTTGACTCCTTGTTCGGATTGTAACTCTCTTATCCCTGGTTCACAAGAGATTACTCTATCAACCACTTAATCCTTGTTCCATCCGAGTTTACCAACTAAACGAAGATTAACTCAAGACTTCCCTACACGAATTAAGCAAACGCATACAACATTGAACCTCATCACAGATTAAGAAATTCTGGCATTAAGGACAGCCCATTAAGCATGAGCACATTAATACAGAGATTAAATGAAGAATGACCAAGTAGAACACAGATTTACAAAAACGTACCCAACCTCAAACACAGATTACAATCCACAAGAAGGAGCCAACTCCAGGGGTTTTAGCCTTCCATTAAAATGAAAATGCAGTAGATAAAATGAAGAATAACAGAAACATAAACAGCCAGTGAGAAGAAAAGAAAACTAAGAATCTGTATTAACTTCAATATCAAAATGTGGGTCTCCAATACAAGCAATGAAGAAAAACGTGAAAAGGAAGAATAGCATAACAGAAAAATAGGAAGACAGAAGCCAAAAACAAAGAAAAAACTCAAGGAAGAAGAAGAACTAAAACCTAAAACGTAGTCACATCAAGTCTGCTGCATGGTCAGCCCTCCTAGGTCCCTAAAAACATTAGAAAAGTCAAAATGGGCCCCCAATCCATGTTTGACCCAAAAATACAATAAAATAAATGAAACAAAATAAAATAAAACAAAATGTTGATGTGGCGCTGATGTGGTGAAATGGTGCTGACGTGGCATTTATCTCTTGAAGTCCAAAAATAATATCCAAGCCCAAAAATGCTTCACAATTAACCTGTAAATAATTAACAGAAAAAAATTGTGACACCCTTACTACCCCAACACATATATTGTATAAATAAACGAAGGAAATAAATTTTTCAACGTCGATAAAAGGGTTCACATAAAAACCTTTAGAAACATTCTTCGATATCCAAAATATTTTGAAAAAGAAACTTGGAAAATAAAATATAAGAGGTTACAAAATGTTTTCAAAATAATAGTACAACTCCATTTACAAATAAAGTTCATGTCCTAGAAGTCCTCTGCCCCGATGTCACAATATCAGAGCATACCCACAACTCAACTGTTGGAATTCTAAATGCCACTCATAGCCGGATCTTCCTCACCTAAAACATCCACAAATTGTACGGTGAGAAAAGAAAACATTTATATGTAAAGCACACAAGGACAAACGCAACATATCATCTCATTATAAAATATTCATAAACATTTCAATATATCATCACTCTATCAATCATGCATCATCATCACATCGAAATTCGCAATCACACCAATCCATCACAAATCTTAATATTAACCTTATGCCAAGGTCACGCCTGTAGCATCTCTTGCTCAAGGTCGTGCCACCCCTGACATAAGCATTAATTGCCTCACACATCCCACCCTATGCCAAGGTCACGCCTGTAGCATCTCTTGCCCAAGGTCGTGCCACCCCCGACATAAGAATGAGAAATCACACATCCTACACTGTGCCAAGGTCACGCCTACAATATCTCTTGCTCGAGGTCGTGCCACCCCCGACATAAGCATGAGGAATCACCCATCCCATACTATGCCAAGGTCACACCTGTAGCATTTCTTGCCTAGGGTCGTGCCACCCCTGGTAACAAGTGTGAGGAACCACAATCACATTCTCATTCACATCCACATCAACATCCACATTCACATCCACATCCACATCCACATCCACATATCAATTCCACAATACATACACAATCCACACAAAATGGTGGTTCACATACCCCTCAAATAATTCACCATGAATCTCATCTAGATTATCAATTTTATCAAATAATATAACAATAACATTCATTAACTAATATAATAATCAATAGAATTAGCAATTTAATATAAATTCAACATAAACTGTAAAACCCCCAATTGTTCCAAAACCTAACTCACAGGCACTTTTCTACAATTTCGTTCTCTCTCCTAGATCATCATTCTTACAAATTAAATATATATTTCTAATCCTCAACACATACGGAATCTAATGGTATGATTAATTCCTCAAACAGAAATGATCCAATTTTTCCAAAACCTAACTTATAGGCACTTTTCTATAATTTCGTTCTCTCTCCCAGAGCATCACTTTTACAAACAAATCATATATTTGTAGTCCTAAATATATATAGAATCAAATAATGCCAATAATTCTTCAAACAGAAATAATTATAAAATTACTCGTAATCCTAAGGGCTCTTCTTCTACCCAATTCCCTCATGTAACTCCACATATAAATAATCCCTTTTTCCCCTGGATAAACAGTAGTTGAAACTAAGGATCTGGTTGATCTCCTTCGCTGGGTTCCTCTCAGTCTTCAGAGAGTGCAGAAGAAGAGGGAAAGAAGAGAGAACAGAAAATAATAGGAAGAGAGAATGAGAGATGTGTGAAAATGACAGGTGAGGGGCGCTATTTATAGGATTTCAGGCTCACCTACCGGAACGGCCCATTCCAAAATTGGAACGCCCGTTCTGGACCCTTCAAACCTACGCAAATTTCTCAACTGGAACGGCCTGTTCTAAAACCGGAACGGCCCGTTCTCAAACTCAGTAGAACGGCCCGTTCTGTTTCTAGAACGGCCCGTTCTCCAAACCAGAACGACCCGTTCTCCAATCCAGAACGGCCCGTTCTCCAATTGGAACGGCCCGTTCTCCCACTTCATTTTCTAAGCATTTCCTTACTCCGGAACGGCCCGTTCCGAGCAACGAATTGGGCCCTTGGCCCAGCGAAAAATTGGGCTATTACAAAAATTAGACCCAATGAATTGGAATTAATTAGAATTTGAATTACTAGCCCAATGAAGCCCAAACAGTGAAACCGTGCAATTAATAAGCGATTAAGCCCAAATCAACAATTAAAATAAGTACAAAAAGATAAATAAATAAGGGAAATTAATGACTCATCAAGTAACTCATGAGGGCACTAAAGATGTCAGACTCACACTACAAGAATTTCGCGGATTAGCGAGGGATATAAATCCAAGCTATTTCCTCGCTAATTAGTGAGGGACGGGCGAGGAACACAGTTCCTCTCTAATCCCTCGCTAATTAGCAAGGAAATAGCTTGGATTTATATCTCTCGCTAAATTCCCTCGCTAAATAGGATCATTTTGCGACCAACCTTTATCTCCTCACAAATCCGTCGCTAAAGCTAGAGCTTATTTAGCGAGGAACTTAGGCCCTCGTAAATGCCTTGCAAATCCCTCGCCAAATTACGAGCCAAAATATAAAAATGAATTTTTCATCTAGCGAGGGAGTTTTTTTGTCGCAAATTCCTCACTAATGAGTTATAAGTATAGTCCTCGCAAATCCGTCGCAAATTAGTGAGGGAAAAGGTTTTTCACTAATCCCTCGCAAATGCCTCGCTAATCCCTCATTTTTTTTTTCTTTTTATTTTACTTATATATATTTTATCTTATTTTTTATCTCTTTATTTTTTTAATTATTGAATATTTGAAAATATTTTTACAATTATTAAATATTATCTAATATTAATTTTAAAAATTATTAAATAGTATCTAACATTATCTATTAAATAAAACTATTGATTAAAAGATAAAGTATACAAATTTTTAGACTTCATTTATTGAATAAGAAATTCAATATATAACGTAATTACATTCATTAAATAACTCTTTTAAGAGTTACTTTTGAAATAATAGAATTTCCACTCATATTTTTTAAAATACACACACACACACACACACACACACACACACACACACACACACACACACACACACACATATATATATATATATATATCATCATAAATTTTAAATATAATTTATATGTTTATAATATGAATTTAGTCTGTGTATGTTTTGTTTTCTTAATTATGATAATTTAAAATATTTTTGTTTATTTTGATTTATATATGAATTTAGTCTCTGTAAGTTCATGTTTTCTCAATTTGAGTTCTTATAAATTTTATTTTTATCCTTATAAAAATGCATTTTTCAAATTTTAGTTCTTTAAATATATATTATAATTTTCTTTCACTTTAGTTCATGTAACTTCGTACTAATAACTAAAAATTAGAAAGAAAAAATATAAACTTATATTGACTAAACTTTGAAAAAAATATTTGCGAAGGATTTGCGAAGGACATATTTGTGAGGGTTTAGCGAGGGATTTGCAGAGGACATATTTGCGAGGGGTTAGCGAGGGGTTAGCGAGGGATTTGCGAAGGACCTCAATTGATATATTGTTGCAGCGTTGCGAGGAATTAGCGACCATATCGCGAGGGATAATTGCGACGGAGTGGTGAAAGATTAGCGAGGAAATAATTAAACAATATTTTGCGATGGAGTAGTGACAAAGTAGCGCAAGATATCTTGCGAAGGTTTTGCGACGTTTTAGCGAGGAAATATTAAATGCAATTAGCGAGGGAGTTTAGGTTCTACATTTGCGAGGCGATAGCGAAGAATTAGCAGCACAAAGTTGCGACGGACTAGTGAAGTTGGTTGCGAGGGAAAAGTGACGGAATGTAGCGAGGGAATTGCGAGGGATATACATCCGTCACTAATTAGGTTTTGCGACGTTTTAGCGAGGAAATATTAAATGCAATTAGCGAGGGAATTTAGGTTCTACATTTGCCAGGCGATAGCGAAGAATTAGCGGCACAAAGTTGCGACGGACTAGTGAAGCTGGTTGCGAGGGAAAAACGACGGAATGTAGCGAGGGAATTGCGAGGGATATGCATCCGTCACTAATTAGCAACTTGAATTTAGCGAGGGAGTAGTCCTTCACAAATCCCTCGCTAGTCCCTCGCCATTTTTTTTAGCGAGGGATTTGCGAGGGATCTTTCCCTCTCTAATTCGCAATTTTCTTGTAGTGTCAAATGAACTGCAACTCTTTATAGGCACTATGAGTTGTTATCTATGAAGGAGAATGAAACCATTGATAAACCATTTAACTCCAAAGCTCAAAATATCTTAAAATCCTAGAGAACCTTCCTAAGGTCTGGAAACCTAAAGCCACTGCCATCTCTGAAGCTTGAGATCTAAAAGTTATCACGCTTGATGAACTTCTTGGAGCACTATGTGTTCATGAGGTTCACCTAAAAAGTATAGATCAAACCAATGCAAAAGATACTATTTCCTTGAAAAGGGGTGAAACGAGTGGAAGAAAAGAGAAAGGAAAAGCTCTAAAAGTTGAAACTGAGTCAAGCATGTCAAAAGACAGCTCAGAAGATTTAACAAACTATGAAATCCGCCTCATGTCAAAAAGGTTCAAAAAAATGCTGAAAAAGAAAGGAAGATTGATGAAGCTACACAAAAAATAAGAAGAATAAAGAAAAATAAACAAACCAAAAATTAAGGATATCGTCTACTATGAAAGTAAGAAGAGTGGACATCTAAAAGTAGAATGTCCCTTAGTCAAGAAAAAGTGGTCAAATAAAAAGAAACTCAAAAAGAGTCTAATAGCAGGAGGATCTGTAGACACCCAATTTCGATTGGGGTACCCAAACCAAGGACAAATGTCTACTAGAGTAAGACAAACAACCCTTGAGGGCCCAATACGTTGGGTAGCATTTTTTTCCTAATAATATCTCCCATTATAGACCTAATTTTGATAATCCGACCGTTGAAGTTAAAGATGAATGTATTGAAAAGATATCATCAAAATTTTAGCATAATCCAACGGTTAACGAATTCTCTAGAGGCCTCACACTACAATTGGAAAAAGCATCACGTACGACCCCTAAGGGTCCAATAGAGCACCTAAGAGGACCAAGATAGCTCCATAAGGCCCAAAAAACTCAATAACCTAATGTGGGGCTGCGAAATGACCATTTTGGTCACCAGAGTGGCCCATTCCTCTTTCAAGAAAAGCTTTGCATCGAGCAATGTTTTTGTTATGATAATGTCTCCCACTACAAAACTAATTTTGACGATCCAACCATTGAAGTTAAAGATCAATGTATTACGAAGATATCATCAAAATTGCAGCATGATCCAATGGTTAACAAATTCTCTAGAGGCCTTACACTACAGTTGGAAAACAGGAGTCTTATACCATACAACATTTTTTTTCTGATAGTATCTCTCACTATAGACTTGATTTCAATGATCCAACCGTTGAAATTAAAGATCTATATATTGTGAGAATACTATAAAAGAAATGGCACGATTCAACGGTTAACGAGTTCTCTAAAGGTCCTTCTCGGTGCCTAGAAAAAGATTGTATTTTTATAAGAATTAGTCTCACATCGAACAACTCTCTTATGCTTTTGCTTCCTAGATGGCTATATAAGAAACCTTCTGGCCAAGGGATTAGACACACCTCAAGTTTCATAACTTTCCCCTCTTTTATATAAATCTCTGAGTGATAGTGAGACATTTTGTAGAGTAAAGGTTTACCCAAACACCCTTTACACGCATTTGGGAAAATTCCTTTATAAAAAGCTTTCTTCTGAGGTTCTAAATTCTTCTCTTTTATTTTTTGTTTTATTTATTTTATTTTATTATTTTGTTTATTGATGTATTTTTTGTTTTATTTATTATTTTGTTTATCATTTTATTTATTATTTTATTCATTAGTTTTCTTATATGCAATAAATAAATAAATAGTCATGTAGATAATAAGTATTTTCATCCTGTAAATAATTAATAAAAGGGGTAAACATTTAAAATATTGTTTATTATTATGCTAAATTCATCATTGGGTACCAAATTAGGGCATTGTAGGGTACCTAACACCTTCCCTACACGTAATCGACCCTCGAAACTAATTTTGGCTATAAAGGTCATTATTGCAATTTTGAAAACATTTTTTTCTTCGATGTTTTGAGTAAAACATCGGTGGCAACTCCTTCAAACTCTTTTCTTAAACCATTGATTAGTGATTAGTCTAGTTTCCAGGCATTCCCTAATCGATGAGATTTTCAAAATGGAATTCCAAATCATCTATGGGCAAGATCGAAATTTTTTGGGTTCTGACAGGATCTTGACGGTGAAACTAGCAATTTAGATGAAGAAGTTACTAACATCTGTCTCATGATAGACGTTGGGTCAGACCCAACCAACATTGAGGTAAATTCTGACTCTAGTTCATATTCATCTGATTCTGATATTTATGACGCGTCTTTTGAGATTCTCTTAGCTAATTCTCTCATGATTTCTCTATAGTTCAAAATACTTAAAGAAAAATATAAAGCTTTGAAAAAGAAAATCTTGAACTCAAAAGAAAAATGTTAGACAATGCTAAAGAGATATTACGTCTCAAAAACAAGATCACTATTTTTGTTCCTCTTGATATAAAAGACTTAAAAAATGAAAATAGTCAACTCAGGAAAGACCTAACTAAATTTTTTGATGGATCCACAAAACTAAACCTTTTGTTTAAAAAACAGAAGGATTTCATCCAACAAAGCTAGTCTCGATTTTTGACTCAAGTCTTGAGACATCTCAGACCAAACCTAAAGTTTTTTTATCACAAAACTAATGGCTATAAATATAAAAATTCAGGCAAGAGAAAAACTAAGGGAATGAGAACTAACAAGAAAGGACCCAATAAGATATGGGTACCAAAATCTCAAATAACTTTTTTTTCAAATATCCATGGTGGGAAAACCAAAGGATTCACACTAGTACTTGGATAGTGGGTGTTCACGACATATGATAAGAGAAAGGCCTATGTTCCTAGACCTGCAACCACATGATGGATTCATCTCCTTTGGAAGCAGAAAAGGGAAGATCAAAGGTATAGGTAAAATAGGTAAGAACTCTACACCTATTGTTTGTAATGTTCTTTATGTAGAAGGATTGAAGTATGATCTGCTTAGCATAAGTCAATTTTATGATAATGGATCTACTTTATCTTTTGAAAAAATTTCATGCATAGTCAAATAGAGTGATGGATCCGTAGTTTTTTACTACTCAAATAGAGTGATTGATATGTGACTAGTTTGAGCAAACAAAATGTAACATGGCTAGTTTGTAGAGAAGATGAAAAATTGATTTTGCACAAAAATCTTGGGCATGTCAACATGAAACACATTTCAAAAAATATCCAAAAGAAGGTTGGTAACAGGACTACTTGAAATTTCTTGGAAAACTCATCTTCTTTGCAAAGCCTATTAGAGAGGGAAACAGACAAAGTCATCTTTCAAAGCAAAAAATAACGTTTTTACTTTTAGACCACTAGAATTGTTACATATGGATGTATTTGGTGTAGCTAGAACCCTTAGTCTGGGAGGCAAAAAATATGGTTTTATCATTGTTGATGACTATTCTAGATTCACATGGGTATATTTCCTAAGCCATAAGTATGAGTCTTTTAAGGTCTTTGAAATATTCTACAAGCGTGTTCAAAATGAAAAAGGATTTTACATATCTATCATAAGAAGTGATCATGGAACAAAATTTCAAAACTCTAATTTTAAAACTTTTTGTGAAAAACAAGGTATCTTTCACAACTTTTCTTCACCTAGGACACCCTAACAAAATGGGGTAGTTGAAAGAAATAATATAACCTTGCAAGAAATGGCTATAACACTTCTTTGTGAAAATGATTTACCTAAACATTTATGGGCAGAGGAAGTGAACATTTATGATGGCATCTTTGCTAGCATTGATGGATTGGTTGATCAATGTGAGGACACCTTGACTCCTTGGATCAAGTTCTTCAAAGGTGGCGTCTTGTTTAGAGAAGGAATATGGTGGAATGGATAAAAATGGAGAGTGTGGATGAAGTGTTTGATGAAAGGTTTGAGAGGGCACTCTAGGATTTGGCTCACTTCAAGGTAGGTGAAGGCCACTTCTAGGGTTTTGCTCTCAAGGTGGAGATAAGATGGGAGGTGGCCAAAAATAGCCAAGGTGACTAAGGATGATATAAAGGCAAAATGCTCTCTTTATATTCAATTTCCAAAGTATTTACAAGGTGTGGTGCCTAGGGTATTTATAGGAGTGAGAGGCATCTAGGGTTTCATTTAGGGTGCCAAATGCACACTAAATGAAACCCAAATTAACCCTAGATGCAACTTGGTGGCCAAGGATGGAATCTTTGGGTTTAGTTAGGCTACATCTAGGTGCATGATAAGACCATGCAACCTTTGTCCTCCACTTGGGCCTAAGCCTTTCTAAGTCCAAAAACATGTCCAAACACCACCAAAAATGTGTCTAGCTCCCTAATTAAATATCTTAGCCCAAAATTAAAAACCTATGATGTAAAGAACCCCATAATACAAGGGTAAAATGGGAAATACAAAAGAAAATAAATCCTATGACTAAGATACCCCAAAATACAAGGGTAAAATTGGAATAAAGTAATAAAATTCTATACTACTCAAATTGGGCCTAGGAGATGGATCCATACATGGTATCTCTCTATTCTCCTAGCCATGAACCATGTGATGGGTCTCACATTAAGTACCAAGGATGGTCCTCCATCACTCCAGTTGCCAGACTTGAAGCTTTTAGAATTATGTTAGCTTTTGTTGCTCATAAAAATATAAAACTTTATCAAATGGATGTAAATAGTGCTTTTTGAAATGAAATTATTGAAGAGGAGGTATATGCTAAACAACCTCTAGGTTTTGAAAATCCTAATTTCAGAGAACATGTTTTCAAACTTAAAAAGGATCTTTATGTTTTGAAACAAGCTCCTAAAGGTTGGTATGACAGATTAAGTAATTTTTAACTTGGAAATGATTTCAAGAGATGAAAACTTGATACAACTCTATTTAGAAGGGTCTGGAACTGATTTCATTGTTGTTTAAATATATGTAGATGACATTATCTTCGATGTTACTAATTAATCTCTATGTAAGGATTTTTCTAATTTGATGCAAACTGAGTTTGAAATGCGCATGATGGGAGAACTAAAGTTCTTCTTAGACCTACAGATCAAGCAGACCAATGAAGGGATCTACATTCATCAACAAAAATATACTCAAGAACTTATGAAGAGATTCAAGATGAATGAGTGCAAGCCAATGCCTACACCTATGCATCCATTTGTAGGTTTGAAAAAAGACTAATCAGGAAAATCTATAGATCAGATGAACTATAGAGGCATGATTGGATCCATACTCTATCTAACTACAAGTAGACCAAATATCATGTTCAGTATTTGTCTTTGTGCTAGATTTCAATCTAATCCTAAAGAGTCTCATCTAAAAGTTGTAAAAGAATTTTTAGATATTTAGTAGGTTCTACTAACCTTAGTCTATTTTATGAGAAACACAGCAAATTTTATGTTAGTAGGATTTTTTGATGCAGACTATGTTGGAGATGGAGTTAAAAGAAAGAGCACAAGTGGAGGGTGTCACTTCTTGGGAAAGTGTTTCATCTCTTAGGCAAGCAAGAAGTAGAACTCCATAACCTTTTCAATAGTAGAGGTAGAATACATATTAGTTGTCGGGCGTTGCTCATAATTACTATAGGTCAAGTATCAATTAGAAGACTACTCAAGTTTGCATCTAGTATATTTCTATTTTGTGATAATACTAGTGCTATAAATCTGTCCAAAAATCCTATTCAACATTCTAGTGTTAAGCATATTGAAATAAGATTTCACTTCATTTGTGATTATGTTCAAAAAGGTATTTTTGACATAAAATTTATTGATACTAATCATTAATGGGCTGATATCTTTAGAAAGGCTTTAGTTGAGGAACAATTCATGTTCATTATAAATCACCTGGAATTAAAATCTAAACACGAATAGATTTTTCATGCACCATCTTACCATGTTTCATCTAATCATATTGCATATTTCATCTGATTACTGTTACATCTGACATGCATCATTCGTCTACTCTAACGTGGCAACTTTATACAGCTAATATGCACTAACATCTTATCTAAGTTTCAAGAGTATTGATATTCAAAAACATACTGTGAAGAACTCTTAGAACTCTAGAGACTCATCATCTCAACATCAACTCTTCCCTCATACGTCATATCATCATGCCAACCTGTGACTCATCATGACCTACTGTACTTTCTTTTTATTTTCTCGTGCTTATAAAGCTAACTCATCTCATTTCCTCTTCTCATTAAATCTTCCAAAGTGCTCATTTTCTTTGAACATTTACTCTCTTCATGTATTTCTAATTGCTTCATTTGACTAGGTTGACCGAGCACGTTATCCTTCATCTGTATCCCTTCTACAATCATTGCTATGATGACACCTTTCATCTCCAGGAAACCCAGTCTAATGAGTCTATTGCTAAGCCATCATTTTTCTAACCTCTCTAGTCCATCTTCTTCTACCACACCATTCACTCCACCTTCTTCTCTTATGTGTTGAGATGATGGTACATCTTGAAGACTCCTCAAGATTTTTTTAGTTTTGATAATATGTATTACATAGATGTTTCTTAAACCTACACAAAAGAATATTGTATTGATTGTAATAGATATAGGCTTGTGTGTGTGTTTGTTTATGTTTGATGATGATAATGGATGCTTAATTCAAGAACTAATCAAGTTTTTTTAAGAAACAAAGAATTTGATTTTTTAGTATTTCCATGTGTAAACATAAAGTAGTAGATTATCATGAAAAGGTAATTTACTACCAAGTGTTTAAACATAGAAATATGACTTGATTAAAATAAGAGTTTTCAAGGCAACATTGTTAATCAATTACCATTCAGGGTAATAGATTACCAAGTTTGTTACTGGAAAAGGATATTCAAATGGCCTCTATGTTAATAGATTTCCAAGCCTGTTACTGAAAAATGATTTTCAAGTGCTTCCTGAGGTAACAAATTACCAAAGTTGGTAATAGATTAAAACAGACTCTCTTGCTTGAAACAAGGCTGAAGAATCAAAGTTTTCATTGGGATAATGGATTACCACTTGAGATAATCGATTACCATATAATGAAACTTAATTATGGGTCTTAGAAAGATCGTGATAATCGATTACCATATCCCGTAATCGATTTCCCTGGTAGTTTTATGTTCCTGGTTCAACTTTAAAGAGTTGGTAACATATTACCATATCAGGTAGTAAATTACCTCTATTATTACTCTTTATAACTGAATCACGTCTTGTACTTTAAATAACTATCTTTTATGAAATTAAAAGAGAATAATTAGAAAATCTTTTGAAAAAAAAAATTAGAGAAAAAGATTACTTTCAGAAACAAGAATCAATGTTGATCAAAGAATTTTTCTGAAAAACCAAGAAGTACAAAGATAAAACATGAGTTCTTGAAGAAAGAAATTCAAGAAGTACTATTTTCAATTGTGAAAGATCAATATCTACACGAAATTAGGTGATATCTTTATGATCTTTAAATATGAATTTTCATTTTGAATGGTGTATCTCTTGATATAAGGTGTCTCAACAAGAGATTTTGAAATCTTGAGTGGGATTTCTCATGTAATTTTTGTGGGGTATAGAAATTTTGTGTGTCTTCAATCTTGTGGTGTCAAGATTGATGTTTGTTTGAATTCTTGTAATATTGTGTGTGCAAGGTGTTTGTAAACAATATTATAGTGAATGATCTTTGATTTAGTGGGGTGCTAAATCAGAGAAAACTGGATGTAGGCCAAGTGGATGGCTAAACCAGTATAAATTTCAGTGTTCTTAATCTTTTTACCCTTATCTCTTTAAGAATCTTGATAATTTCTTGATTAAAGAATTCAAAGATATGTGAGATATGATATTTCAATTACTGTATATACTCTCAGATATTATTCTTGTAATTGAAATTGATTAAGAAATTGGTAATATAAATTCAACCTTGATTACAAGTGATTGTTTTGCTACAACAGCTTTCATATTTTGATACTTTGGTAATAAACCTTGTAATCTACTATTTTTTGTTAAATCAAATTGAGTAAAGGTTGAGTTTTAGATGTCTTGGTAGGTTTTAATCAAGATTTTCGAAATTAGAGTTATCTTAGGATAGAATCTATTCAACCCCCTTCTAGATTCTAGTAAACTGGGACCAACATTATGCTATCAAAAGAGGAAGAAAAGATGAAAATGTGGGTAACTGGCCTGGTCTAGCTTTTGTTGGTGATAAAAAGGGGAGAATAATAAGCAACATTTTTAATGTTTTCTTTGTTTTATTTCTCTGGGATGCTTCAACTATGTTTGATATGCTGTTTAAATGAAATATATTTCTATGCTACTCTGTTATGTGTTTTATGAATGATCTGTCTCTTTCATCATGCATGTTTTTAGGGGGAGTCCATTATGTATTGTTCTTAATCTCAAATGTCTTATAATTACTTTTGATCAAAATACTTGGACACAAACAAATATGCTCTGACATACATGAATGCTTAAATTTGTTCACAAATTGTATGTTGTAAATGCTTTACTACATAGTTAGGATAAATGCTTTGATATCTTAGTCTATCAGACACCATATCGTCTAAATAATAAGACTAAGAAAATATGACGAATCATATGTCATAAGAAAAATATCATATCTTAATCAAATTTGCTCATATGATTTCTCTTATCTTGGTTATATATAATTCACATCGGTCTGATAAAATTTTAACTGAGTATATCTTATAAATCTAAAGCTCTTTTTGAAAATTGAACATTCATTTTATAAAAAAAATCTCTTTCCAAAAGAAAACAAGAATAATTTTTTAAAGAATGTTTGTCACCATCAAAAAGGGGGAGATTGTAAAATCAAAAGACGATCTTGGATCCCTCAAGAGTCTATAAATTTTAATGATGACAACTTTTTTTTTCTTTAAGCAAAGTAAAAAAATCTACAAAGATATACTACATCAGATAAAATGTGAAAAATATATATCATCTGTAAGATAAAGGAAATAAGACGAAGCATATAGTTTGTCTCAGGATATTAAAATGAATACTTCCAAATGAGACTAACATTAAATTTTATTTAATGTGTTATTCCTTAATAGATCAAATATGAAAGAAACTTCAAAACTCTCAAAGTTTATTAAAGAAGAAAAAGAAAAATCATGGATATCACGAAAAAGGTTCTGCAAAAGATTGTTCTACTTTGACTTCAACTACTTTTGTGCTTACATTACTTATGCCATGTTCAATTTAGAAGGAAATGATGATAAGTAGTCTGCAAGATCATATAAAAGATACGAGCTTTACTGAAAGGCATTTAATGTTTGCATTAAATGCATCAACGATAATCTCTAGGATTAACAAAGAAGACAGACGAAGAAACTCATTAAGAAAATTGAAATTTTAACTCAAAGTTACTGTAATGGTCATCTTCTTTGAAACTACTATAAAAGGATCAAGCCTTCAACATAATGAGACAACAAAATACTGTAAATTAAGATATCAACATATACTGATAAGTTTGTATTGAGAAGCATACTGAAACGGTTGGAGCTGGTAACTGTGACCGCTGCGGGGTGTGGAGTTTTGTTCTAGTGTTAGAGTTACCATCTTGGGTAACTATTTGATTGTGCTTGACCAGCACTAGGGAAGTATTATTTTGGATGATTGTATATGGATAGTACTATATTTTGTATATAAATATTTGATTTTTTTTTATAAATTCCTTTATATGTATATTTTGTTGCCTAGCTTAATATTTTAACATAGACGACTAGTATAGTTAGCATGATTCTTTTAAGTGTAGGGACCATGACGGGTCGTTATACTTTTATGGTATCAGAGCCGGTTGATTCTTTTGGATACTCTGTGGGGAGTGATCCTTCTAGGTTTCTATTGTGTTATATCTTTGATATGTGTACTGGCTGTTGGTGAGTTATGGTGAGACAATATTACTAAAAGAATGTTTGAATTCTTTTAGCATGGTGAGGCCTTAGTATGACCAGATTGTTAGGGCCATAGAGATGATGGCCATGGCAATGCAAAAGCAGAGTGCTCATTTTGCTCAAATAGAGGCGAGTATAGTTGTAGCTGAGATAGCTAGACCGGTGATCTCTTAGGATGGGAGAGATTTAGCAGAGTTCAGGAGATGTCAACCTCCTTAGTTCAAGGGGGATTCAGATCCTAATATTGAAAATCATTGGTTGTTCAAGATGGATAAGATCTTTAGTGTTTTGGGATCGAGGAAAGGAAGTTGGCCTATGCAGTATACATGTTAGTGGGTGAGGCTGAGTACTAGTGGAGAGACACCAGGTAGATGTTAGAGAGCAGATGTGTTGTGGTTGATTGGGATTGCTTCAGGAGGGTCTTTTTGGAGAAGTACTTCCCAGATAGCGTTAGATATGCTAAGGAGATAGACTTTATGAGGCTTCAACAGGGGACCATGTTTGCTTCTGAATATGCTATGAGGTTTGAGCATCTGGCTCATTTTTACTCTCAAGCCATATTTGAGGCTTGGAGATGTAGAAAGTATGCAGAGGAATTGAGACATGAGCAGAAGAGGGTTGTTGTTCCTATGTCCATTGTGGAGTTTCCTACCTTGGTTGAGAAGGCAAAGGCGGTTAAGAGACTGGAGGATGGTAGTGGTGGCAATAAGGCTACTAGAGTTCAGGACGGGTCATTAAGATCCAAGAGGGGAGGCCAACAGAGGGGACCCTATGATAGGCCCATTCAGTCTCAGAGGGGTGTTATTAGTAGGGGACCTCACCCTACTACACCTCAAGGTGGATCATAGTTAGTGGGCTGCTACAGATGTGGAGGAGCCCATGTAATTAGAGATTGTTCCCATCAGGGGAATGTTTGTTTCAAGTATGGTAGACCATGCCACATTTCTAGAGATTGTCAGATGCCACCGACTCCGTCTATGAGTGCCTTAAGGCCAAATAGGCCTACAACTGAGAGAAGGGTATTTGCTTTATCAGGTGTAGAGACTTCCACCTCATCAAACTTGGTGAAGGGGAAAGGGAAGGCAGCATGTGAGAATGTTTTATTTCTGTTTGACTCTGGTACTACTCATTCATTTTATATCTATTGATTGTGTGAGGATATTGGGTTTAGCGGTGTCTACATTGCATGTTAATTTGTTTGTATCTACTCTGACTTCAGTTTCTGTGGTGATGTCAGAGATGTGTGTGAGATGCCCGATAGAGGTGTTTGGTAGGAGGTTTCGGGTGAACCTGATTGTTTTGCCCATGGTGGATATAGATATCATCTTGGGGATGGATTGGTTATCTACCATCACATCCTTATAGATTGTGCTCGAAGAGAGTTAGTGTTTCCTTAGTTGGAGGATGAGGTGTTGGTGTCTGCTAGTCAAGTTGAGTAATTGATAAGGGATGAAGTTTAGTGCTTCATGTTGGTTGCTGCCTTGAGTGTTGAGATAGAGAGGGTCATCACTAGGATTGTGGTTGTCAATGAGTTTCCTGATGTGTTTCTAGATGATGTGTTAGGATATCCACTTGTACGTGATATTGAGTTTAGCATTGATCTGGTGCTAGGTGCAAGACCAGTATCAGTAGCCCCTTATAGGGTGGCTCTAGCTGAGTTGGTAGAGTTGAAGAAGCAGATAGAGGATTTGTTGGAGAAACAGATGGTGAGGCCCAGTGTTTCTCCTTGGGGTGCCCCTGTATTGTTAGTGAAGAAGAAAGATGGTGGGGTCCATTTGTGTGTTGATTATTGGAAATCGAATAAGTTGACGATAAAGAATAAGTATTCACTTCCAAGGATTGATAATTTGATGGATCAATTGAGGGGAGCTTCGGTGTTCTCAAAGATTGATTTGAGATTTGGATATCATCAGATAGAGTGAGGGAGAGTGACATATCGAAGACTACTTTCAGGACTAGGTATGGTTACTATGAGTATGTTGTGATGCCATTTGGTGTCACTAATGCTCTGGCAGTGTTCATGGATTACATGAACAGGATTTTCATATCGTTCTTGGACAGATTCGTGGTGGTCTTCATTGATGACATATTGATATATTCCAGATCCTTGGCAGACCACTGTGAGCATCTGAGGTTGGTTTTAGAGGTGTTGAGGGAGAGGCAGCTGTATGCCAAGCTGTCCAAGTGTGAGTTTTGGTTATCTGAGGAAAGTTTTTGGGGCATGTAATATCAGCGGATGAGATTGTAGTGGACCCGGCCAAGGTGGAGGTTGTGGTTCAGTGGGAGTGTCCAAGGACTACTACAAAGATTAGGAGCTTTGTTGCGTTAGCGGGTTACTATTAGAGATTCATAAAGGGTTTCTCCCGAATAATAATGCCTTTGACTCAACTGACCCGAAAGGACCAACCTTTCGTTTGGATGGATGCTTGTGAATAGATTTTTCAGGAGTTGAAGAGATGATTGACTACTTCTCTAGTTTTGGTGTTACCTGACACTGGTGAGTCTTTTGATGTGTATTGTGATGCTTCTCACTAGGGGTTAGGTTGTGTGTTGATGCAAGGAGGGAGAGTAATGGAATACGCTTCAAGGCAACTTAAGACCCAAGAGAAGAACTATCCCACTCATGATTTGGAGCTTGCAGCTGTGGTGTTTGTCTTGAAGTCATGGAGGCACTATCTGTATGGTGCGCGATTTAGTGTATTCTGTGATCACAAGAGCTTGAAGTATTTGTTTGATCACAATGAGTTGAATATGAGGCAGAGGAGGTGAATGAAATTCTTAAAGGACTTTGACTTCCAATTGATGTATCATCCTAGAAAGGCGAATGTGGTAGAAAATGCATTGAGTAGGAAATCTATTCACATGTCGGCCATGATAATTAGGGAGTGGGAGCTGATTGAATAGTTCAGAGATTTGAGGTGGAGGTTACTCATGATCACATTACACTACAAGAAAATTGCAAAATAACGACCAAAATTAGCGAAAAAAATTTATCAGTAGCTATTTAGCGACTGATTTAGCGACCGATTCTAAATAATCAAATAACGACTGATTTAGCGACCAAATTAAGTTGTCGTTAGAAAATTGGTCACTATTTCGGTTGCTGCTTGATTTTGTTTCATGAACACAAAGGTTGTGATGGAACCAGCGACCAACTAGCTACTAAATTATAAAAAACGTTGCAATCGAATTAAATTCGATCGCTAAATAAGAAATTTTGATTTTTTAGCAACAAAATTGAATTCGCTCGCTAAATATTAGTTAAAATTAACAAAGAAATTAAATTCAGTAGCTAAATATTAGTTAAAATTAGCGACGGAATTGAATTTGGTTGCTAAATGTTAGTTAAAATTAGCGACATAATTATATTCGGTCGCTAAATAAAACTTAAAAAAATATATAAATTATTTAAAAGTGATGATAATATTGTTGTTGAGTATCAATCCCATTTTCTTTTTTTCTAAGAGGAAGACATTAATTTATAATAAAAAAAATATTTATATGCACTCCTACATAATTAATACCAATAGTTATTTATGTGAAAAAATATTTAGAGGTTTTTTTACGATTGGATTTATAGGCATTTTTTTAATTAGAGTATATGAATTTTTTAAAATTTCTTATTTATTTTGATCCATATTTATAATATATATTTTTAACTTATGATAACTTTATATTTAAATAAATTTTTATATTTAAATTTTATTGATAGAAGAGATGTGATATCTTGAGGAAAAAAAGAATTATAACATCCTCTCTCTTTCTAATAGGAAAAGTACAAATGTATTTTCTTAACTATTAGTATTTCTTTATTGTTGTGTGATAAAATTGATTATTTTAAATTATTTAACTATAATCTTATTAATAATTTACTATATGGTTTTGATATTTTTGTATAACTAATATCTGGTTTTAAAAACTTGATATGAAAATATTATGATATAACTAGATAAGATTTTAAATTAGTATTTTATTAATGGTTGATAATTAGAAAATAAAACAAGGATAAATACATTTTTTGAATTTTATATCTTAGATTTAAGATAAATAAATATATTGTTAATTAATAATTTATTGAAAATGTTAAAATTTTATTTATAAAAATATTATTTTGAAAGAGAAGGGTTATAATAACATCAGTGTAACTTTTATTACGTATTACATCGCTCAATAACTTTATATTAAATGTGAATTTTATAAATTCAACCGTTAGATTAAAAGTTTTTTACTCTTAGATCATATATACGTACAAAATTTTATGTGAATTCAAGATGATTTGATACTTCATTCTTGTAAAACAAAATTGACGTAATATATATATTTCAAATAAAATATGAGCACTTTGATTACTTTCAAATTGTTGTTCAATTTTAACAAAACTTGATATAAACATATAAAGTGATATTAACTTTTAATCTAACAGTTGGATTTACAAAATTCACATTTAATATAAAGTAATTGAGCGGTGTAATACTTAGTAAAAGTTATACCAGTGTTATATAAAAGTAAGTATATATATAAATAAAGATTAATTAAATGTAATATAATAATTATTATTAGTAATATAATTATTATATATATTATTATATATTTATAACGGTCCAGATATACCAAAATGAGAAGGATCTAAAGATAGTATAAGTATGAGATTGGATAGTTGAGGATGACTTAAATGAATTAATTTGTACTACTTTTACTAACAATATGCATCTGCTTTTCAGTAGCTTGTCTCATCAGAACTTCACAGTTAAACGTGCTTTACTTGAAGTAATATAGGGATGGGTGACCTTCTGGAAAGTTTCTAGAAATTGTGTAATTAGTGACAAAACATGCTAAAAAGTTAAGTATTGTGAAATAGAATCCTTGAGAAACCAAATGTGAGTGGTTCATAGCAACCAAATTTGCGACGTCTATAAAATTTAATAAAATAAAAAATAAATATTTAGATTTATTCAGTCATTAATTTGGTCCCATACACTTCAGTGACCAAAATCATTGTAAACATTTTGCGACCGAAATTTTTTTTGTCGCTAAACAGCTTTGCGACTAGGGTTTTAGCGACTACTTAAATTTGGTCGCTAAGGTAAATAGCGACCAATTTTTGCAATTTAGTGACCGATTTTGGTGGTCGCAAAATGCCATATTTTTTGTAGTGGTCTCTAATGCTCAATCTTCGCTTTTTGACAAGTCAGACAAGCAGCCACAAACTCTGCTATCTCCCTCTTCATACCAGGCCACCAAAAACTTTTCTTGATGTCCTGATACTTCTTAGTCATACTGGGATGTATGCTAAGACGACTCATGTACCAGAAAATTATTATTTGTTGGGGGTATTATAACGTAGTAAGTTATTGTTTAAAGTTTAGTTAACGCTAGAGATAAAAGTATATAAGACTTTGTCTGAGAATGAAACCTCATAAAGTCATTTTCAAAGGAATTCTAGATAGAAGTTTTAGAGAGAAAGGCTCTAGGTCTGTGAGCTCCCAAATTACTCTATTTGATTCTTCTTCTTCTCTAGATTACTAATCTCTTCTGTCTCTTCTTAGAATTCAGGCTAGTAAGCTTATTTTTGGAGGATTGAAGTCCACGGGTCGAGCTTCTGGGAAAATTCTTCTTCTTCTCATTTCTTGGTTGTACTAAGCCAATTCTTCAAGTGAGGGAAGCTATAATGTAAGTTGTTTGGTTGCATGTGAGTTTAGGAACTCAATTGGTACATGAGTTTCGGGCACAATGGGAATTTTGGTGATTTTGATGCATCGGATAGGTGCATGTTGAATATGAGATTTGTTCTTGAATTGTATGGAGTCTATGTATTATTTTCACGGATTGCATGTGGTTGGGATCTTCTGATTTTCAAGTTTTGGATGGAATTCCTGGGTTTTAGAGGTTGTAGTTTGAATTTGCGTCGGGCGCATGTTCTTGGCACCGGGCGTACATTCATCAGAGGCAGCAATTTCCTAATCACTCCCGGCGAAAGATTAGTCGCGTCAAGTGCGATTTGAGATGGGATCCTATGGATGAGTCATGCCATCCATGAGGAGAGCCACGCTGGGCGTGATATCAGATAGTGGATCTGAATAGTATTTTTACAAATATGGCGCTAGGCGTAGGGTAGGTGCGCCGGGCGTGGAGGCCCTTGGAAGTCTTTGTCTAAATGATGCTAGGCATGATAATTCTACGCCGGGCGTGGGAGAGCCTTAGAGCTCTCAGGTTGGGTTTAGGCCGGGCGCGAGTTGACTTATGTCGAGCATGCGTGTGGTTGGTATTATGATTGAAAATGATGCTTTTGCATGTTTAAAGTTGAAGTTTGATCATGTATGTATGATATATGATGTGTAGTGATGCATGATTCATATGTATGATTAGTAATTATATATATGAATGTTTAAACATGACATGATATGTATGTATGTTTACATGAGGATGATATTGATCATAGTGGTAGCTTGACCATGTATGATGTATGATGCATTGTTGCATGTGATGCTTTATGGCATGTGTCTAGCCTAGGACTTGAGGAGAGGGAAAATGTTTTCGAACCGGAAGAGCTGACATAGAGTCTCTTGAGAGTGGTGCTCGGATAGACCACTGATTTAGATGAGAGTGGTTCTTGGATAGGCCACTGTTTTTGGGTGAGAGTGGTGCTTGGATAGGCCACTGGTTTAGGTGAGTCTCCTCTAAGTCCTTAACTAGCGTTGGAGCGGGGTATGAGGTTGAGGGTTATAACCTTAACCAAGTACTGGGGAAGGTGCGTGGTTCCTTGCGGATAGTCGGTGGGCAAACTCCACAAGTGACTTGGTAATGCATGTCAAGGTCGTGGTAAGCCTTTACCCAGCTATGTTATACCTAACTGTGGAACACTACTAAAAAAATTAAAATTTGTGACGATATAAAATGTCGTCATTAATAGTGACGACTTTTGTGACGAAAATTTTATTTTTGTGACGGGCTACTTATTTTTAGAGTTTGTGACGGATTTTGTGACGGAAAATTTTCCGTCTCTAACAATTCCGTCACAAACGGGTCACTAATAAAAAAAAAATTGCGACGGATTTAGTGATGGATTTTGATTCCTCTCTAAATATTTTGTCACAAATTCCGTCACAATCTGTAAGGGATTATGTATCCCTCTCAAAATAGAAAATTTTATTGTACAATTATTATATTTAAGAATTATGTATAAATAAAAAATATTTTGCTAAAAAAATAATTAAAAAATTATGAAACTAAAATATTTTTTTAATCAAAAGATTAAAAATTAAAACATAAGAAATGAATTAATTTAAATAATAAGTTGTCATTTTGAAGTATAAGAAATTAAAATATGAATTAGGAAAAAACTTTTAATTTAAAAATACTTATGAAATTATAAAAAGACAATATTATTTTGCATTTTAACTAAAAAAGCTAAAAATAAATATATTAAAGTATATTTATAAATTATATATAATTATATATAACTATATATATATATATATAGTTATATATATAGATATATATATATATATATATATATATATATATATATATATATAATGATTGACGCTAGAAAATTCATTGTGCTTGATCATTTAATAAAAGTACAATTAAGTCTATCAATAAATATATAAAAATATTATCATCATACTTTATAATATACTTAAATGGAATAATTTAATATATATTATATAATTAATAAAAGGTGAAATATATATATATATATATATATATATATATATATATAATTAATTATAAAGTGTATTATATATATTATATAATACACTTTATAATTAATACTTGTATATTAGAAAAAAAGGTGAAAATAATATATATTATATAATTAATAAATTTGGAATAATTTAATTATTTTTTATTTAAAAATTCATAAAAATAAAAAATTAGGATTTTGTGACGGAATTGAATCCCTCACAATTTGTGACGGATTCTGTGACGGAAAATTTTTAAAAATTATATTCCGTCACAAATTCCGTCACAATTTGTGAGGGATTATGTATCCCTCTCAAAATATAAAATTTTATTGCATAATTATTATATTTAAGAATTATGTATATATAAAAAATATTTTGCTAAAAAAATAATTAAAAAATTATGAAACTAAAATATTTTTTCATCAAAAGACAATATTAATTTGCATTTTAACTAAAAAGTTAAAAATAAATATATGAAAGTATATTTATAAATTATATATAACTATATATATATATATATATATAATGGTTGATGTTAGAAAATTTATTGTACTTGATCATTTAATAAAAAGTACAATTAAGTCTATCAATAAATATATACAAATATTATCATCATACTTTATAATACACTTAAATGGAATAATTTAATATATATTATATAATTAATAAAAGGTAAAAATATATATAATTAATTATAAAGTGTATTATATATATTATATAATACACTTTATAATTAACACTTGTATATTAGAAAAAATTTATAAAAATAAAAAATTAAGATTTTGTGACGGATTTTGAATCCCTCACAATTTTTGACGGATTCTGTGACGGAATATTTTTAAAAATTGTATTCCGTCACAAATTTCGTCACAATCTGTGAGGGATTACATATCCCTCTCAAAATAGAAAATTTTACTGCACAATTATTATATTTAAGAATTCTGTATAAATAAATCATAGTTTGCTAAAAAAATAATTAAAAAATTATGAAACTAAAATATTTTTTTCATCAAAAGATTAAAAATTAAAACATAAGAAATTAATTAATTTAAATAATAAGTTGTCATTTTGAAGTATAAGAAATTAAAATATGAATTAGGAAAAAACTTTTAATTTAAAAATACTTATGAAATTATAAAAAATACAATATTAATTTCCATTTTAACTAAAAAACTAAAAATAAATATATAAAAGTATATTTATAAATGATATATAATTATATATATATATATATATATAATGGTTGACGCTAGAAAATTCATTGTGTTTGATCATTTAATAAAAAGTACAATTAACCCTGTCAATAAATATATAAAAATATTATCATCATACTTTATAATACACCTAAATGGAATAATTTAATATATATTATATAATTAATAAAAGGTGAAAATATATATATATTAGAAAATATATATATAATTAATTATAAAATGTATTTTATATATTATATAATACACTTTATAATTAATACTTGTATATTAGAAGAAAAAAAAAGGTGAAAATAATATATATTTTATAATTATAAATCTGGAATAATTTAATTATTTTTTATTTAAAAATTCGTAAAAATAAAAAATTAGAATTTTGTCATTTTCATTTATTTAAACTTCTTTTAATTTTTATAATTAGTTTAAAAAATATTTATGATAATTTATAATATATAATTTTTATAATAATATATGAAAGTAAAAACACTCGTTAATAAATTAATAAAGATGTGAATCTATTATAGCAGATCAATATCTGTGAATGCAAGTAATGTAAAAATAATATATATATATATATATATATATATATATATATGGTTGATGCTGGAGAATTTATGGCGCTTGATTATTATTTTGGATTGAAGTGTAAAATTTATAATTTTATTAAATATTATAAAAAAATCATTATTTATAATATTTTTTATTAATTAAAAAATTAGTTAAAGGATTATAAGTATTAGAATTAAAGTTAAATTTATAAAATCATCTGGTAATCGAATATAAGGTTTTAGTAATTGATTACAAGTTTCACAATCTAAACAACTATTTATTCTTTTCGTTTTTCCTCGTGTAACCGTTTCGAATAAATTGTTTTAATTTTCAAATTATATTTATGCATTACAGTTTCGGAGTCTATTATCCTTTTCTTTTTGGTGGAGTATATCACACTGAACTCAGTCCGTGCGTATTGGGTAGTTTGGTCCAATCAACATTATTTTTTGGTCTTAATTTTTGGATGACTTAATTATCAAAAGGTTTGATCTTTTCTTTTTATTTTATTTTTTTTTTGGGAAAATAACGCAAACAAATATAAGTTTAGTTTTTTCTGAAAATTTTTACTTAAGTAGTGTGTTATGAGAGAAATAAATTTTAAAATATATTTTTCATTTAATTATTTATAAAAATACTTTTATATTCAAATATTTACTAAAAATATACTTTCAATTAAAATATACTTTAAAAATTTTGTTAATTCATTATCATTCATTCACTTGATTAAAAAGTGATAAAATAAAATTAATTTTTAATTAATTTAATAAAATAAAAATTCTAAAATAAATTATATTATGATTTTAATTATGAATCTATTTTAAATTTATTAGTTTGATGTTTAATGATGTTTGATATTATTGTGATAAAAATTGATATTCTTTCATATTTATATATATATTGTTAAATAAGTACTGAACTGATAAGGTAGCTCAGATGGCTGGAGAAGGAGTGTTAAGGTTAGAATGAGTAGAAGGTAAGGGGTTCGAATCTTACCACTGTCAATTATTTGAAAATTAATAATTAATACTTGTATAGTAGAAAAAAAAAGTGAAAATAATATATATTGTATAATTAATAAATCTAGAATAATTTAATTGTTTTTTATTTAAAAATTCGTAAAAATAAAAAATTAGAATTTTGTGACGGATTTTGAATCCCTCACAATTTGTGACGGATTTTGAATCTAGTTTGTGACGAATGCTTTCCCTCACAAATTGCGACGGAAAATTTATTAGTTAGTGACGACATATTTCCGTCACTAATTGTGACGGATTGAATTTTTCCGTCACTAAATATTTTGTGACGCCATTTTTTGTGACGACCCAAAATCCGTCACAAATTCCGTCACTAATAATTTTGTGACGGATTTTCTTTAATTTTGTGACGGATTCTTTCCGTCTCTAATTTCCATTTTTCTAGTAGTGGAACCAGACTTCCAAGTGTGTAAGGGACATCATTCGAGTAAACCCAATTGGGAATTTATGTCCTGGTTTGTTGTGACCGAGCCGGCACATTAGGCGTGAAAAGGGTTGGAGTGGTTTCGGTAGGATGAGATGTCACTTATACTGCTTTTTAGTTAGGGAGATCTCCTAGGTGAATGTGTGACGACGCATTAGATGATTGATATGCATTGATATCTGTCATGAGTTGCATTTACTGCATGAGTAGTGTATGATAAAGTGTATGGTCCGACTCTTTGAGAATGATTGGTGATTTGATAATGGTGTAGCACAGATGTTTATTTGTATGCTTACATGATTGATTTTTGAACTCTAGCTTACCCTTCTATTTCCATGTGAATGGACTGCGATGATCATACTATGTATGGGTGCCTATCAGGGGTAGGTTGGAGCTAATTGTTGTGACTGCTGCGGGGTGTGGAGTTTTGTTTTAGTGTTAGAGTTACCATCTTGGGTAATTGTTGGATTGTGCTTGACTAACACTAGGGCAGTATTATTTTGGATGACTGTATATACATAGTACTGTATTTTGTATATAAATATTTGATTTTTTTTTATCACTTCCTTTATATGTATATTCCGTAGTATAGTTAGCATGATTTCTCTAAGTGTAGGGACCATGACGGGTCCTTACAACTCCCAGAGATGGGAATAAGTCAAGGCAAGACAAGCTTTGAATATATAGGTCAGGCTTGTTTTGTCAAATTAAAGTCTAAGTCTAACCTATTATCTATCATAGCTTTTTTTATAAGTCTTTCCTGACTTTTTTGAAAGCCTAATCTAACCTATTGACCTATTTAAATTTTAATGTTAATTAGGTAAATAAACTTAATTTTTTAAAATAAAAAAATCATATTTAAAATATAGTTTACTCAATATTATTACAATTTAAATTTTAAAATAAATATATGAGAAAAATTGAATCTTGAAAGAACCATTGATGTGTAATCATATATGTTGATGTATACTCATGCACAAATCGTAAGCTTATAAACCTATAATGAAAAAAAAAATTATAACTTTTTTTAAATATTGATAGTTTATTTTTATTTTATAAATTTATTTGTTTATTTATATTGTTAATAATATATGTATATATTATTATTTATAATATTATATAAATAAATTGGCTGATCTATCAAACCTAATATGTTTTTCTATAAGCCTAAGCCTATTTTTTTTTTTATATAAATAGGGTTTTTTATATAAAATTCTAAGTTTGACCTTTTTATTAAATAGGGTAAGTTTGACCAGGCTTTAAAGAGGTCAAGCCAGAGATCCCTTTTTAAGGTTTGACCTATTACTATCCCTAATGACTCATAATACAATTTTTGACTATTGACTTTACATTTATTATATATTTATGTAATTTATTTCTAAATGAAAATAAGTCAACTTGATATGTCCCAAAAAATATTCTTTTTAGGAGGGAAACCTATTTACTTGCATTATTTTCTCACTATAAATTGATGATTACTTTTTTTTTTTTGAAATATCAAAACATAAATCTAACATTGTTACAAAATTCTTCGAGATAGATCGTAAAAATTGTAGAAAAACTATGATAAAGATTGAAATGAAAACAATCGGAGTTACGATTATGATCATGGTTATGTTGGGCTTTGTGCAAGCTAATCACAATCCTCCATTAGCTCAAATTCATCCAAACAATGCTAAAGGCGATGTATGTGCTTATGTTTGTACCTTAAAATGCTTGTTATCAAAATTTTATGATAGAAAAAAGTATGACCAATGTGTTGATAATTGTACTGCAAAATGTCGGAGAAAGGATGTTGATTACAATTGTATTACAAGTTGCAACTTAACTAAGTCCATTGATAACAACATCGGTATTGACTCTATTGACTCTTTTCTTGGTTTTATAATTATTCTTTATAGTATCTAAAGTTTATTATCTTCTTACATGATTTTTATTATTGACTTTACATGCTAGATGCTCGTGGTCTTCCAACTTATATGATGGACTCTTGCTTACAAAAGTGTCAAAACAAGTAATTATATATTACAAGAATGTTCAAATAAAAGGTTGATAGGAGAAATGAAATTCATCAATCAACATAATTGTAATAAATAATTCTTAATGTTCTTTTCATATATCCAATTATTTCCCTTTCATTTGTTTGAAGTTTCTTTCACATGGGAATTCAATAATTACCAACTTTTTGCTTTTTATTTCTACTAATTTTTTCTTATATTCATGCATTTTATGTTACATAGATAAGTATCTGCATTGATTTTAACAAGAACATTATGTGGCTGAATTGGCACAAATGAAAGATTATAATTGTGATACCATTTACCTTGTACACCAATACTCATAAATAAAAAATAAATCTTTAATGGATTTGAAGGATTCTTAACATAAAAAGAAAATTATTCCAAAGACTTTGACAGTTCGACCTTTGATCACAACTTGAGTTATGAACGTCTTGTTAGAAATTTTATTTCTAATAATTATTGTGGGCTACATATATTATTTGTAGTATTTATATTAGTTATTTACATTTAGTTGGACTCTATAAAAGTGATCTAATTTTAGTGAGCCTTTAGACTGCCAAAAGGAAAAATTGATATAGGCCCAAATAAGTGGAAACCAGATTTGGCCCAATATTAGGGGTTAATGGGAACCCTAATAGGCTTAAAATCATAAAGATGGTCATGGTCCCCAATATGCCAAATCAGAAACACACGTCTCTTTGTCTCCCCATCAGAAGAGTAACATCAAGTCCCATCAAGGAATCCAGTGACTTGGCTAAGGAAGATCATTGCACCAAAAGACTATTCCGCTGCAACCTTTTGATCAACGTTAATGGATACAGGTACGTGTTATTAACATTAACTCTGTAATCTGAGACAACAGTTCTTAATATTGATTAATGGATAATTTCTATTTGGCTTAAAGAAATTTATCCCAACAAGTGGTATCATAGCCGCCGTTGTCATTAGGTTATGGGGTTCTAAAGCATATTATTACAATTCTTTTTCTTTCTTCATTGACAATACGTGTATTTGAATGCATTGGTCTTTTTTTTGCTTCAATTTGGTTTAATTGATTGTATGGATAAGGAGATCGATTAAAAATTGATTTTTTATTAATGGGAATTTTTTTTTGTATTGTGAAATTGTATAATTTTCTGTGAATGTTATAAATTTGTATATGTAACAATTTTGCAATGATCCGGAAGACATTGTCAAATGAAGAAATTTTTGAGTTTTTTAATTTTCTCATCGGAAGTGAGATAATTGTGTAACAATGCAATAACGGAATATTTTCTCACCAGAAGTGAGTTAATTGTGCAACAATGCAATAAAGAAATATTTTCTCACCAGAAGTGAGTTAATTGTGCAGCAATGAAATAAAAGAATATTTTTCTCACTGGAAGTGGGAAAATAATATGAAAAGTGAAAAGGAAAAAGATTGATAAAGACACAAATACAATATAAATATTATGTTTGATCCTTTGTGTACCACCAGAAGTGGATTTTTTTTTTGTCAAAATCATTATTTTAATATTAAATGATATTTGGGAAAATTATATGATCAATATATTAAATTCCACATTATCGAAATTTTAATGGCATTCGCGTAAGAATTATTTTCTTGAAATTTGATTGATAATATGTTCAAATTTAAATTGATTTTTTTATAGACCCTCTTTATTAATTAATTTTTCTGGTAATTTTTTAATTAAATAAATTGATGTAATATATATTGCCAAAGCAATCCCTATTATAGAAATTAATTTGATTAAAATTACAATAGATGTTAGTTGAGATTATTTATGCAATTTGTGCTCATCCCAAAGGAAGACACAATTTGGCCAAATAATAACATGTCTGTGATGATAAATATGTGACAATTATAAAGTTACAATGATGTGAATAATAATCGATCCAAAGAAAGACTATTATTTGACAGAATTCATTGTTAATATTTGATCGTTGCATTGAGAGTACCACTAACAAGTTAATTTGTATGTCCAAAGACAAAGAATTAATGTTGTGCTCGGTATCTTGTAACGGGTCTATTATGTAAATAATCTGCATGTTTTATTTATTTTATTTTACTTTGTCAGCATGTAACTAAATTAAATTTTTTTTTATCTATTTTCTATTACAATTGTTGTTGCTAGTGCTGTTAACTTATCTGCTCAAATTAATTGTATACCCATGCTTAATGGGACAAACTTTAAGGCCTGAAAGGAAGTAGTTGAGATAATTCTTGGCTGCATGGATCTTGATCTTGCACTTCAGGCTGAGAAACCCACTCCAACTCCGAAAAACCCGGATGAGGATAAGGTTGAAAAGTGGGAAAGCTTAAACCGAATGTGTTTGATAATCATGAAGCGATCTATTCTAGAAGTTTTTCAGGGCTCTATTTTTGAGAGCCAATATGCTAAAGGTTTTCTTGATGTTGTTGAGTAGTATTTCACCACTAATGAAAAAGATGATGCAAGCAGTTTGCTTGCTAAACTTATCTCTATGAGATACAAAGGTAAAGGAAACATAAGGGAGTACATTATGGAAATGTCTAATCTCGCGTCAAATCTAAAAGCACTAAAGTTAGAGCTGTCTGATGACTTGCTCGTGAATCTAGTTTTGATTTCCCTTACTACACACTTTGGACAATTCAAGGTGAGTTATAATACTCAGAAAGATAAATGGACCTTGAATGAATTGATTTCTCACTGTGTGCAAGAGGAGGAAAGTCAGCAAAGAGAAAAGACTGAAAGTGCTCATTTAGCGTCAAGCTCTCAGAATAAGAAGAAAAAGAATAATAAGGATGTTGTAGAAAGGACTTCTCAGCAAAAGAAAGTCAAAAAAAATGAGAACACACCTATTTTCTTCTTCTGTTAGAAGCCTGGGCACATGAAGAAAGAGTGTCCCAAGTACGCCTCTTGGCGTGTAAAGAAAGGTAATTTTCTCTCTTTTGTTTGTTCTAAAGTTAATTTAGCTTTTGTACCACATGATACTTGGTGGGTAGATTCTGGTGCTACTACTCACATTAGTGTGTCCATGTAGGGTAGTCTTTGGAGCCGACCGCCAAGTGATAATGAAAGATTTATCTATGTGGGTGATGGCAACAAGGTCACAGTGGAGGCTATTGGAACATTTAGATTACTGTTAAAAACTGGATTTCATTTGGATTTATTTGAGACTTTTTTTTGTACTGTCTTTTAGGAGGAATTTAGTTTCTATTTCTAGTTTGGACAAATTTGGTTTTTCTTGTTCATTTGAAAATAATAAATTTAGCCTCTATAAAAATTCAAATGTTGTTGGTTCTGGTTCTTTAATTGATAATTTATACTTACTAGATGTAGTTAGTTCCAATAAAGAAAATTTTCACATTGATTCTCGTGATACGAAACATAAAATAAATGAGAACTCAGCCACCTTATGCCATAAGCGTTTAGGCCATATCTCTAAATAGAGAATTCAGAGGCTTGTGTCGGATGAGATTCTTGAACCCTTTGACCTTTCAGACTTTGAGGTTTGTGTTGAATGTATTAAGGGTAAACAAACAAATTCTAGAAAATTAGGTTCCGAAAGGGCTAAAGACATTTTGGAATTAATTCACACAGATATTTGTGGACCATTCCCTACGGTATCTTGGAGTGGGAAACAATATTTCATTACGTTCATAGATGATTATTCAAGGTACGGCTCAATCCCTAGATGTTTTCAAATCTTTTAAAGCTGAAGTTGAGCTTCAAATTGGAAAGAAAATTAAGGCAGTCAAATATGATCGTGGTGGTGAATATTACGGTAGATATGATGGATCACGTGAACAACGTCCAGGGCTTTTTGCGCTTTTCCTAAGGGAATGTGGCATTGTTCCTCAATATACTATGCCTGGGAAACCAAGCATGAACGGTGTTGTAGAACGTAGAAATAGGACTCTTAATTAAGGATATGGTGAGAAGTATATGATTAGTCATTCTTCTTACCAGAGTCATTGTGGAGAGAAGCGCTTAAGATTGCAGTTTGTATCCTAAATAGGGTACCAAGTAAAGCAGTTAACAAAACTCCTTATGAGCTATGGATGGGTAAAAGGCCAAGTCTAAAGCATTTACATATTTGGGGTTGTCCGGCTGAAGCGCGTCCTTTTAAGCCGCATGAAAGCAAGCTGGTGTCAAGGACTATTAGCTGTTATTTTGTTGGTTATCCTAAAGACTCTCGGGGCTATAAATTTTACAATCTCACTACTAAATCATTCTTTGAGACAGGGAATGCGAGATTCCTTGAGGATGTTGAGTTTGGGAAGGAAGAGAACTTAAGAAATGTTGTCTTTGAGGAAGAACCTGTCATTGACAGTGATCAAGTCCTCATGCCTATTACTATTCCAGTACCTACCCCAGTAATAGGTGACAACCATGGAGTTATTCCTAGCATTGTCCCAACACAAGACAATATTGAGGTTCTCCCTCAAATTCCTATAGAGCAAGCTCAACAACCTCAAGAAGTGTCATTAAGGAGATCCACTAGAGAAAGGAAAAGTGCAATTCCAGATGCTTACATTGTGTTTCTCCAAGAACATGGGGATGGCATTGGTTTAACAGAGGATGATCCAATCAAATTCTATCAAGCTATGCGCAGTTCTAACTCTCAAAAGTGGATTGATGCCATGAAGGATAAGATGAAATCTATGCAAGACAACGATGTTTGGGATCTCGTTGAATTACCTGAAGGTGTGAAACCTATTGGTTGTAAATGGATATTTAAAACCAAGAGGGATTCAAAAGGTAATATCGAGAGATATAAGGCTCGTTTAGTTGCTAAAGGTTTCACTCAAAAAGAAGGCATTGATTACAAAGAAACTTTTTCTCCAGTTTCTTCAAAGGATTCTTTTAGAATAATAATGGTACTCGTAGCTCATTATGATTTAGAGCTCCATCAAATGGATGTTAAAATTGTGTTTCTAAATGGTGACATTGAAGAAACGATTTATATGATGCAACCAGAAAATTTTGTGTCTGGTGACTCAGTCTATGGTGTGCAAACTAAAGAAATCCATCTATGGTCTCAAACAAGTTTCCCGTCAATGGTATCACAAGTTCCATGAAGTTATTACATCATATGGTTTTGAGGCAAATATAGTTGATGATTGTGTTTATCATAAGTTTAGTGGGAGTAAAAATATATTCTTGGTGTTATATGTCGATGATATATTGCTTGCCAGTAGCGATATAGGCTTATTACACGAAACCAAGAGATTTCTAACAAAGAATTTTGAAATGAAAGATCTTGGTGAAGCCTCTTGTGCATTAGGTATTAAGATACTAAGAGATCGTTCTCATGGTATCATAAGGTTATCATAAGAGAACTATATCGATAAAGTTTTAGATAGATTCGACATGAAAGATAGTAAACCAGGAGATACCCCTATAGCCAAGGGAGACAAATTTAGCCTCAAACAGTGCCCTAATAATGACCTTGAAAGAAATGAGATGAAAAATATTTCCTATGCTTCAGCTATGGGAAGTCTAATGTATGCTCAATTTTGTACTCGTCCCGATGTTGCATTTATAGTGGGAGTTTTGGGCAGATACTTAAGTAATCCTAGGATGCAACATTAGATGGCAGTAAAGCGTGTAATACGCTATTTGAAGAGAACAAAAGGATAATTCTCACTTATCAAAAGTTTTAAAGTTTAGAGATCATTGGATACTCAGACTCTGATTTTGCCGGATGTCAAGATAGTAAACGCTCCACATCTGGATACATCTTTATGTTGGCTGGAGGAGCTATCTCTTGAAAGTTTGTTAAACAGACTATTATATCTTCTTCAACCATGGATGCAGAGTTCATTGATTGTTTTGAGGCATCCAACCATGGGATATGGCTGCGAAATTTTATCACTAATTTACGTGTGGTTGATGGCATTGAAAGACCATTGAAAATCTATTGTAATAATAAATCAACAGTTCTTTATTCCAATAATAGGAGTACAACCAAGTCAAAATTCATTGATATAAAGTTTCTGGTTGTTAGGGAAAGAGTTCAGAATAAGCAAATTTCTATAGAACATATAGGGACTAATTTTATGCTAGTTATTCCACTTACTAAGGGTTTGGTGCCTAAAGTCATTCATGAGCACACTGCTCATATAGGTGTAATCCCTTATAGTACCCTAGCTTAGTGGGAGTCTCATTATGTCTTATGTCTTCTTTATTTTTTTTTAATTTTTCCAGATATTTGTATTATTTGGATTTTCTACAGAAATAAAGTTGATGTTCATAATTTTATTCTGACCTTTATTTTGTGCAATATATATATGTTGCGTTTTGCATGGATCTCTATAAAGAATAAAGTTTGGACCAGTTGGAAATAGACATGACTGAGATCACGTTGCATGTAATTTCCATGCCACTTATCCATATTTGATCTATGTCATTGAGTGCATACAATTGTGGTGATCATTGTGGTTTAGTCACATTAGATAATGATGAAAGCTGCAGTGGTTCCCTATTGTTGTATGAGATGGACCAGATTGTTTAAGGGGAGTCTAAAAGTAAATAGCATACGGTTGCGCGCCTAAAGAATTTTGTGATATAAATACTTAAATGAATATGAAGCCCAAGTGGGAGATTGTTAGAAATTTTATTTCTAATAATTATTGTGGGCTATACATATATTTTTTTTAGTATTTATATTAGTCATTTACATTTAATTGGGATTTATAAAAGTGATCTAATTTTAGTGAGCCTTTAGACTGCCAATAGGAAAAACTGATATGGGCCCAAATAAGTGGAAACCAGATTTGGCCTGTTAGGGGTTAATGGGAATCCTAATAGGTTTAAAATCATAAAGATGGTCATGGTCCCCAATATGCCAAATCAGAAACACACGTCTCTTTATCTCCCCATTAGAAGAGTAACATCATGTCCCATCAAGGAATCCAGTGATTTGGCTGAGGAAGATCATTGCACCAAAAGACTATTCCGCTGCAACCTTTTGATCAACGTCAATGGATACAGGTACGTGTTATTAACATTAACTCTATAATCTGAGACAACGGTTCTTAATATTTGATTAATGGATAATTTCTAATAGGCTTAAAGAAATTTATCCCAACACGTCTTTTTTGGGTGATACTAGCACCCTTAAAAAGCTAACATCTAAAGCTACAACTCTTATGAATACCACGAAACCTAGTTCGATCATGTAAGGGTTCTAGTAAGGCTTACAAGTTACAGATGAAACTTTTCATGCATAAAACATGAGACTCATCTTGTGACTCACATAACTCGATCCTTTCTCAATACTTTTATGTAATTCTTGAGTCTAAACTGTAGTCCCAAATGTCTACTTTATGACCTAGCAAATGAAGCTCTATTTAGTAAATCACACAAAGCGAAATCATCTAAATACTGAGATGTGATCATACCATAATTTTCATAATTAAGAAAATCACACGAAATCCCTAAATCATACATCCAATAAACTTAAAACCCCTAAATATCATTTTCCTAACTCTTAAAACTTGAAATTCATCATCAGATTAATTTAATCATAATTGAGGCACGAAATTATAAGGACAATACAATAACTCAATCTAAGAGCAAGGACATAATCATTCATTAAAATCAAATCAATAACCTAAGAGGCTTTGGGATCGTCTCTCTACCGACATCCCTCATATATGCTCACAGATGTGATAATCTCACTCCCTTTACTTAGAGTGATGATCTCACGGTTCAATGTGTTTCCTGTAGCTACGACCGCTGTTTTGCACCTTCCTTAGTGATCTCTTTTAAGTTTCCTTTTGCGAGTGCACTAGGTTTTCAGAAGATGCATAATAAACCTATTCCTTTTATTTTACTTTTTTTAATCAACCTTCAAGTTGGGCCTAGAGTCTAGTTCAATACTATCTAATTTACCACTCTTCTTTTTTGATTTATTGCTAAAATATTATTTACATTATAAACTTAATTAATTAATTAATTAAGCCTATAAAAGTAATTTATTTTTTTGTGAAAAATCAGGATGGTACATAAGTAGGGACACTTTTAAGCTTTTTGCTCCTATACATATATTGTTGCATGCATATCCAAAAATTGTTGCATGAGAATCTAAGTTAAACAACTCTTTATGTTTATCACTACTTAATTGCTACGTTGTAGTAAGTGTAGTAACCTGCTAGGTTATTATAGGTATCATGCAAATAAAATGAAAATGTTTGAAATTTTTTTTTTATCTATATAATAATTGGAACAAAATATTTTATTGTATTACATTTTAAATTATTAATATTTATTTTTTGTTCTTTTTCTTAGTTTTGTATATGAAAATATAAGAGTTAAATGATTAAGAACTTCAAATGAAGTTCATGATCAAAGGTAAAAATATCTAAGTAAATTTCAGTGAACCAATATCTCTTTGAAGTTAACTTATGAGAGAAATTATTCCAATATTTTATCAAATTAGAATGTTAATAAAACTTCTCCATGCACTATGACAAATCACCAGGACCAGATGACCTTAATCCAGGTTTTTACAAGCGATTTTGGGACCTCCTTGGCCTAGAAGTCTTTGTTGCCGGCACTCATTGGCTTGAACAAGGAGAGTTTCCTCCTCAACTGAACAACACGAATGTGGTGCTTATTCCTAAAACAGCAAATCCAACTTCCATGAAAGATCTTCGCCCCATATCCCTATGCAATGTGATTTATAAAATCCTATCTAAGGTTCTAGCTAACCACATGAAGCCATTACTCAACCAATGCATCTCTCTAGAACAATCAGCCTTTGTGGAGAACCGCTCAATACTTGACAATGTTTTGGTAGCCATAGAACTCATTCACCACATGAAATGCAAGAAAAATGGCAGAACAGGGGAAGTTGCTCTCAAGATTGATATTAGCAAGGCGTTTGATCGTGTAGACTGGTCCTACCTACACAGCCTGCTACTGAAGCTTGGTTTTCATCATAAATGGGTTAGTTGGCTGAAACTATGCATGGAATCGGTCAAATTCCAAGTCCTTATGAATGGAGAGGAGGTGGGACCTATTACTCCAGGAAGGGGACTTCGCCAAGGCGATCCACTATCACCTTATCTATTCATCATGTGCTGGAGGTCTCTCTTCATTACTACAACAAGCTGAAGCAAGAGGAGACATTCATGGTATCAAAATTTGTAGAGGTGCCCCACAACTCACTCACCTCTTATTTGCAGATGATTGTTTTCTCTTTTGTAGGGCTACTAATAGAGAATGTACCACACTTAAGAACATCCTCAACCAGTACGAGAAAGCTTCGGGTCAAGCCATCAACATACAAAAATCAGAAATCTTTTACAGCAGTAACACAACACCTGCTGCTAAAGCATCAATCGCTACTATCTTAGGTGTTTCAGAATGCATAGGCACCGGCAAGTACTTGGGACTGCCTTCAATGATTGGTAGGAAGAAAAAGGCACTGTTTAACAACATCAAGGACCGCATATGGAAGAAAATCCAGCATTGGTCTGGTAAGCACTTATCTAAAGCAGGAAGAGAAACACTCCTAAAATCAGTAGCTCAATCCATTCCATCCTATTATATGAGTGTCTTCCTCATTCCTTCATCACTTGGCGATGAGATTCAACGCATGTTAAACTCTTTCTGGTGGGGTTCAAACAGACACTCTGGGAAAGGCATCCATTGGCTTAGCTGGGAAAAATTATCCATGAGGAAAGAACACGGAGGCATGGGCTTTCGCAACCTCTATGGCTTCAACTTAGCCATGCTAGGGAAGCAAGGTTGGAAATTCTTGACCAACCAAGATGTTATAGTTACTCGTGTTTTCAAAGCTAAATACTTCCCGCGAGGGGATTTTCTGGGGGCCAATCTTGGCCACAACCCGAGTTTCACATGGCGTAGCATCCACGCTTCACAGGTAGTGGTAAGGAGAGGCATGCGGTGGTGTATTTGTAATGGTCTTCGCATCAAGCCATGGATTGATCCCTGGCTGCGTCAACAAGGTAAGCCCTATGTGACATCATTGCCTCCAGCAGGGTATGAGGAGATCAGGATAGCTGACCTAATTGACTTTGATAATGGCACTATCAACAGGATTTTCAACCAACGTGACGTTGCTGCAATAAAAGATATCCCACTCCTCCAACTTGATGAAACAGATACACTCACGTGGAATCTCAACAGGAAAGGCTCGTACTCTGTTAAATCTGCTTATTATCTTATTATGGAGTCCCTGTTATTGAACTATATCTCAAGGCTCCCTGGTGATTGGAAAAAGTTATGGGCTTTACCTATTTCACATAACATGAAAATCTTTCTTTGGAGACTTCTTAGAGACTGTCTTCCTTCACGCCAACGCCTTCAGCAAAAGGGAGTCCCTTGTACCTCCCTTTGTCGCCACTGTGAAGCTGCACAAGAAAATAATTGGCACATTTTCTTTGGTTGTCAAGAAGCACAGACCGTATGGCAAGCAACTGGCATATGGCAACACATTAAATCCTTAGTAGATGTAGGTGAAGGAATTGTCGAGCTCATCTTTTCCTTACTTGGCAGCATATCTCAAAGCCATATTGTTGAAGTCATGGTCACGCTTGGTTGTATCTGGAGGCGTCGGAATGCTAAGGTTTGGGATCAGGGCGCCCCACCTTCAGGAGTAGCCATCTCACAAGCAAAGCAACATTTTCGGGATTGGCAAGCGGCACAAGCAAGATCGTCGACACAAAGGATCCCTCCTGTACACGATTTACAATGGAAAAAGCCCCATGTAGGGACGTTTACGTGCAATATTGACGCTGCTCTCTTCCACGACTCATCATACTTTGGGTATAGCATGTGCATTCGAAATGATCATGGACAGTTTCTCACAGCCAAAACTGGTTGGGCTCACGGCCTTCCACCTGTTCATGAGGCTGAAGCTACAGCTTTACTTACAGCCATCCAATGGATAGTAACTTTGAGCCTCACCCATGTTACCATTGAGTCGGATTGTAAATTTGTCCTTGATGCTCTATCTAGGACTCAATCACACCACTCAGAATATGGGTCTCTTCTTAATAAGTGTAGAGGATTGCTACACAATCATCCGAACTTATCACTAAAGTTCATCCCGAGGCAAGCCAATCGGATCGCTCACTATTTAGCTAGGGTGTCACGATGTTATGCTAGCTCTCACACTTTTGAATTTATTCCCTCATGTATTGTTCCAATTATTTTGACTGAAATGACATAATCTTATTTCCCTCAAAAAAAAAAAAAGAATGTTAATAAAAAAAATATGACACACTTTAAATTTATTATTTCCAAATTTGTAATCCTTAAATCTATTTAAGATAAATAGTTATATTTTTAGATTTTGAAAAAAAAATATTTTATTAATAATTGTAAATAATATTAATTATTATACATGACCCCTATGTTACAGTTATTAAGTAAAATAATTGGTATTATTTATTATATGCTGTTAAAAAATATTATTATACTCCTTTTTTTTTTGTAATCGAGAATTTAAGCAAATTTAATCTCTTAATTAATATAATTATTAAATTTATATCAATATATTAATACTAATTAAAATAAAATTGTAGAAACATTTCATTTTTCGCAAAGAAAATTTCTTTGTTTTTTTTTTTATTAATAATCAATAATTAGTATGTTTTGTTCAGAATGTTGTTTTTATTATTTTATTTCTATTTATAACTAATCTTAATTTTTATAATGTTTCTATTTTTCTATAATTGAGAAATAATTAAATTTAATTTCTTAATCAGTATAATCATTAATGTAATAATAATAATTTTTATTAATATTATTATTGAATTTAATTCAAATTACCAACTACTTTATACTACAATTAATAATACTATTTTGTATTTAATATTTATTACCATACAATTTAATATTCTTATGTAACTGTTAATATTAATTGTATAGTATTTACATTTATTATTATTAATACTTATTATATAGCATTAATTTTTGTTACTACACTATTAATAATAATAAGAATAGGTAGATATTAAATAGAGGTGTATAAACTTACTTTTTAATGTCTGACCTAACCTGTTTAATAAAAATGTCAAATTTAAATTTTTAAAAAATTTATTTATATAAAAAGGTTAGACTTATAAAAATAAAAAATAAAAAGTCTATTAAGTGTGATAATTCGGCTTATTTATTTATATAATATAATAAAAAATTAATATACATATATTATTAAAATATATAAACAAATAAATTTATAAAACAAAAAAAAATTATCAATATTTAAAATATTTTTTTATACAATTCTTTTTTTTTTATTATAGGTTTATAAACTTATGATCTATGTGTGAGTGTACGTCAACTTACATGATTAAGCATGAATTGTTCCTCCAATAGAAAATGATTTACCTTTTCTCCTTAATTTCTTTTAAAATTTAAATTTTAACAACATTGAGTAAACTATAATGAAAAATAATTTTATTTATATAATATAATAAATAATTAATATACATATATTATTAAAATATAAATAAATAAATAAATTTATAAAACAAAAACAAATTATCAATATTTAAAATATTTTTTTATACAATTATTTTTTCATTATAGGCTTATAAGCTTAATAACTATGCATGAGAGTGTACATCAACATCATGATTACACATGAATTGTCCCTTTAATAGAAAATGATTCGCTTTTTTCTCAATATTTCTTTTAAATTTAAAATTTAATAATATTGAATAGACTGTATTTTAAAAGTAAATTTGTTAGTTTTTAAAAAATTAAGTTTATTGACCTAATTAACATTATTAATATAAATAGGCTAATAGGTCATCAAACTTTAAAAAAGGCAGTTCAGACCTCTGAAAAAGCCTATGACATATAATGGACTACAATTTGGCTTCAATTTTGTGCAAAGTTTGAGTTGACTTGACTTATTCGCATCTCTTGTGACACCCTTACTACCCCAACACATATATATTGTGACAATGTAAATAAACTAAAGAATAAAATTTTTAACATTGGTAAAAGGGTTCACATAAAATCTTCATAATTGTTCTTCAATATCCAAAATAATTAAAAAAGAAACTTGGTAAGTAAAACTTAAGAGGTTACAAAATGTTTTCAAAATAATAAGTACAACTCCATATCCAAATAAAACTCATGTCCTATAAATCCTCTACCCCGATGTCACAATATCAGAGCATACCCTCAATTCAATTGTTGGCATTCTAGATGTCACTCATAGCCGAATCTTCCTCACCTAAAACATCCACAATTGCACGGTGAGAAAAGAAAACATCTATATGTAAAGCACACAAGGAAAAACACAACATAATCTTATCATAACTAATCAATTAATGAAGTCTTTACAAGCATATCCATACATTCTAATTCTATCAATCATGCATCATATTCACATCACAATTTCACAATCACACCAATCTATCATAAATCTTGCAATTAACACTATGTCAATGGTCACACCACCTCAAGGTCGTGCCACTCTAGACATAAGTGATACGTATTAATTGCCTCACTCGTCCCACACTATGCTAGGGGCATGCCATCCTTGTAGCATCACTTACCCAGGGTCGTCTCATCCCTGGTCATATGTGTGAGGAACCACAATCACATCACAATCACAATCATCACAAATCTTACTATGTCAAGGTCACACTATCCTTTTACAGCTTAGGGTCGTGCTCACCCCTGACATAACACTGTGCCAAGGTCACGCTACCCTTTTAGCAGCCTAGGGTCGTGCTCACCCCTGACATAACACTGTGCCAAGGTCACGTTACCCTTTTTAGCAGCCTAAGGCCGTGCTCACCCTTGGTCATCAGTACGAGGATCCACAATCACATCTCATTCACATTCCACACATCTCATTTCATAACTCAAATTACATATTACATACAGATAAGTCCACACAATACAATGATTCACATACCCATCAAGGAATTCACCATGAATAGACATCTATAACAATAATATAATAATATTTATAAATTAATATAAAACCAATAAATTCACCAATTTAATACAATGTTAAATCAAATAGTAAAACCCCTAATTCTTTCAAAACCTAACTCACAGGCACGTTTCTACAATTTCGTTCTCTCTTCCAGATCATCATTTTCACAAATTAAATATATATTTCTAATCCTCAATACATACAGAGGGATCAATAATTCCTCACAAATTTCGTCATAAAATTTTTTAAGCTATTTGTTACGAAATTTGTGACAAAATACAAATGTTGACAAAAATTCCGTCACAAAATCTGTCACTGACTTATTTATTATAGTATTGTGACGCATTTTTGTGAGGGAATATTTATAGAGGAACTTAATTCGTCAAAAAATCAATCACTAATTTTATTTTTTTATTTAGTGACGGATTTTGTGACAGATTAAATTTTTTCTCTAAAAAATCCGTCACTAATTTTATTTTTTTATTTAGTGACAGATTTTGTGATGGATTAAATTTTGTCTCTAAAAAATCTGTCACAAAATCCATCACTAATTTTATTTTTTTATTCAGTAACGGATTTTGTGACGGATTAAATATGGTCTCTAAAAAATTCGTCACAAAATTTGTCACGAATTTTATTTTTTATTCAGTGACGAAATTGTGACGGATTTTTTAGAGATAAAATTTAATCCATCACTAATTTTATTTTTTATTCAGTGACGAAAATTGTGACGGATCTTTTAGAGACAAAATTTAATCCATCACAAACTTCAATAAATGGTAGTCCATCACAAAAGTTAAAATTCCCTCACAAAATTCATCACTATTAGTGATGATATTTTTTCTGTCACAAAAATTCGTCACAAATATTAATTTTTCTACTTATAACAAATACTTAATAATTGCTCTAATGTATATATGAAATGCATGAATCTGATAAACTGCCTGATATGTATGAATCTACACGTGTGTTATATTATATCTAAAACAAATTGATAGATTATATTTGTCATCATCAAAAAGGGGGAGATTGTTAAGTTAGACGAAGCAATTCCCAGTGAGGTTTTGAACATGAAAAATATAATACATATTGTTATATGACTAAACTATGTGTCAGTGTTTCAGATAAATATAAGAAACAGACAAAATTAAAGGCATGAAGCAAGGATCAAACAAACCAAGCCAAATGATAAATGGAACATGAGATGTGTGCCAGACGATAATGAATATTAGACGAAGATATGTCAATGACAACCCAGAGTGCAATATAAGAAATCAGACGCAAGGCAAAAACAAATATCAAACAAGACAAAAGTTGACTTAGAACCAAAAAAAAAAAAATCAGATGAAGCTCAATGGTCAACTGCACAAAGGTCAACAAAACAAATATCAGTCGATTATGGATAACCCAAGATGAAGAGATATTCCAGACGAAATTAAAGTCATCCATCTTCACAACTGATCAGACGAAATGAAAATGTTAAAGTCTAACTCTTAGACGGATACCTAAATTCCAGACGCAAACGAAGAATACTAAAATTCGTCTGAAGTCCACTAGTCACAACAAGGAAGATCATATATCGTCTCCATTTATAAGAAAAGCACACAAAGTTATAAAAATATGAAAAGAAAGAAGGAGAATAAAAGAGAACGAATTCACAAGTCAAAGTTGTGAGTGTCAAAAGTAAGTACACCTACTTTTCAGAAAAAGACAAACCTCACAGCTACACTGACAGAAAGAGAAAAGAAATACCTAGGTCATGATTGAATTCAGACACAAAAGCGAATAAGCTACTGAAGAAGACTTAATGTAACACAGATTTAGCAAGCAAACATTTAATACAAGATCAAATGCATTAAATGAAAAAGATCTGTGTAGCCATGAACGAACGACTATCTGCACCAACGGGAGGCTCTGCCTTAACGAACACATTCAAATTGAAACAACGGGCAAATTTATCACAAGGCTATAAATATCGACCTGAGAAGAGAAGAAAGGGGAAGAGAAGCAACAAGCAATAAGCAAAAAGCAAGCATTAAAACAAACTTACATCTCTTTTTGTTCAGATTTGAATATCTATGTAAAACTAAGATAGTTTATCTTAGTGAGTGTAGAAAATACCCCATCCTCTCTGCGAGAGTTACATACACACTCTAAGCACATATCCTTGTAAAACTAAGGTTGAATACCTTAGCGAGTGTAGAAACATACTATCCTCTCTGTGAGAGTTGCATACACACTCAAAAACATCTATTTGTTTGTAAAGCATGAAGAGGCTAGTGAAATAATTCTTGGAGAACCATAAGTTGTTTAAGAATACTAGCATCGACGAGTGAAGTTGACGAACCAGAAGTGGTTGAGAATACTTGGAGAACCAGAACTGGTTAAGAATACTTGTAATCCGTTGTGATTAGTGGAACCCTTCAGTTGAAAGAGACTGGACATAGCTCAGGATGAGCGAACCAGTATAAAACTCTGTGTGCATTGTTTACTTGTCTTACAAACGCAATTTTATATTGATATATCACACTAGAAAAATTTTGTCTACTACTTATTTTCTAAACATGATGGAGAAGGTTAGGAGGAGTGGTAGATGACTTCTCCTTAGCTACTCCTTAAACTCGGATCTTCTTCAAGGGAGATTGAACACGAAATGATGAACCAAAGAAGGAGGAAATATCATGGATGGAAGAGGCTTAAGCCTTGGATGGAAGCATCCAAGCTTAAGGTGCAAGGGAAAGCTCACTTCAAAGAGGAGGAAACCTAATAGGGTTCCTAAAAGTGTAGCTCTCTCTCATGGTGACTCTTGAACGAAATTTGGCTGAATAAGCTCTCAAATTTCATTATTCTCAAAAGTGAATACAATGTGTGAGGAGGGATCCAATTAAGCAACCGAAATTAGGAAGCATTTGGCGCCAATGTGAAAGCTTCACATGTGGCGCCAAGATTTGAATTCAAAATTTGAAATTTTGAATTCAAATCTTAACCCACATGTGTAAGTGATGGAGGACCATCCAAGGAAGAGGAATACATGAAGGCCATTGGACCTTTGACAAGGTCCATGGTAAGGAAGCTAGAAGAGACATCTAAGGAGGAGGTGCTTCTTAGACCCTTGCTCACCATGAGCATTGTGTACTTTTCTCCTTAGTAGTATCTTGAGTAGTCCCATTGTATATATTGTATATAGTAGACTTTGTATAGGATTGTTTTGCCTTTGTATTTTGGAGGCACCTTTTTCTTTTTAGAAGTAGGCATAGGAGTGGCATTAGTAGAACTAAAGTGTGCTCCTAGCATTTTAGCCAAATGTGGTCTTAGGATAAAGGTTTTACATATTGGACTCATTTAACTCCTAATTTTTCATAGATTTGCTTTAGCTAGGTTCCATTCACATTGAATGAACCTAACTAAACCAAATGAACCATTTTCAAACCGGGTGGAGTTAAATGAAACCAATCAAAACCGTCCACACCTTTGTGTTCACACCTTGTGTTCACATTGGTGCACACTTGGCCAAATGCTTGGACCTCTTTTCTCTCCTACACAAGGGCGGTTTAGGAAGGCTCAACCATGGTTCTTAGTGAACCATGGTCTAGCCTTTTCTTGCTCCCTAAGTTGGACGGACCCAACCATGGTTCCTAGTGAACCATGATCTAGTCTAGCTTAACCCCTAGGTGGCCACGCCTATATAGCCTCAAATTTTCACTTGTATGACACTTTTGGCATTAATGAGAATTGAGTATTCAGATTAGAGATCAGATTTCTCTCCTCCCAAAGGTCCTAAACCTCTTTGTGCAAAACCAATCTCTTATCACTTTTTCCAAAGACAAGTGTGGCGGGTTGAAGAATGCTTATCCCTTCACCAAGAGTGGCGCATTCTTGAGAGGCTTCTCCACCATCTTAAGGTGGCCGTGAGGTTCCTCCCTCCATTGGAGCCTTACACAAGCATTGGAAGGATTCTAGGAGCCAAAGATCTAGGGAGAGACTTGAAGGAAGCTACATCAATCCGGCCCCCTCCAAAGTTCTTCCATCATTTGGTATCATGAGCTAGGACTCCAAGTAATCCGATTCCCTTGCTTTCTTTCTTTTCTTTTGCATGTCTTGAATCATCTTGGTAGAGTCTTGTTGCTGTTCTCCTTGTCTTCTTTTTCCTTTTTGAGTCTTGGTATGTTCTTGGAGTGATTCTTGAGTCACATTTATAAATCTATAGAATTCACTCACATTGTCTTGCTTTTCTTGGTTCATTTTTGATAATTCTTGTGAATCAATCTTGGTATGTGCTGTAGGTACTCTTTGTTTGTCTTTCTATATGAATTAGGATTGTTTTTATCTTCTTTTGAATTCCTATGGTATTCGGTCTTAAAAGAAAGTTCAAGAAAGAAACAAGAATGCATGCTTTTTCTTTTTGTAATCTACTAGTTTTGTCTTAGTTGTCATGTGTAGTTCTTTTTTTGTCATTGCATCCGTGTTGTCCCATTTTTCTTTTTCAATCTTGTTCAATGAAAGCCTGTTCTTGAATGTGTCATTGCTGGTTGCATGATTAAATCATTCTTAGAGTGCTCACCAATTAATTCCTATGCATGTTATTAGACCTAACATGTTCTAGAGTCATTTTTGTGAAATTCTTTGCTATTAGTTTCATAGCAATATATGACCAGCAATTCTGTGGTGTGTCTTGTGCTTGCTTTGATTAAATAAAAATTGAGAAAGAAGTGCATAGAAAACGCCTATTAAGTGTGCTAAAAGAAGTGACAAAATTGAATAAAAACTAGTCACAAAAGTGCTGAAAATTTTGGTCTAAAAGTGCACTTGTATTTTCTTCTCTTCTTTCTCTCCTTTTCTCCACTTGTTTTGGAAACCTTTTTGATGTAATTGGCCTCTGTCCAGTGCTTAATATTCTGTGTTTAAAGGAAAGAAAAGAAAGAAAAAGATTTCAAAAAAAGCAAAGAAAAAGAAAAAGAAAGCAAAAGAAAAGAAACTAGAAAAATTCAAGCTGAAAATTTGACAATTTTGTAGCACTTGGCCTAGTGAATTTGCGTGAATTTTTCATGCGGTTTCCTTCTCTTTACAGTGGCTGAAAAGAACTTTTAAATCATCATAGCATTGCACAAAATTTTATTTTGGTTTTTGTAATCAAATCTAGTGCCATTCTTAGGCAATTCTTTTGAGTGCTAGCCTTGAAATTAGCCTTATTTGTTGCTTTGTGTCTTCTTTGGCTCTCTTTGTTTGTCACATCAATTCCCATGAGAGTTTTGCCTATCCTAAATTGTGCTTTTCAGTTTTACTTCTTTGGCTTCTTTCCTCTCTTGTGTTGCTTGCTAAACTTGGTGAAACTATAAGCCTTGTTCAATCTATTACACTTGGAAGGAAGGTATAATTGAGGCATATTGGTTGACCTCAAAGGAGCTTAGCCTTGAAGGAGGATTGAGGTACAAACTGCTGAGTGAAACACCTTTTTGGAGGCTAACTTGTTTTCTCATTTTGCAGCCAAGACTTGCTTGAATTTTCAGGTACTTTCTGGTGCAAAGTGGTGGCGGTTTTGAGTGGAGTTTGGTGGCGGCTTTGGTGCCTTTTGGTGGCGGCCTTAGTGGCAATTTTGTGGCTGTTTGTAAGACCTTGAAAAGGATTTGATTCCAGCCAATTTGGGGCACATCCCTGGACTAGAGGCTGTCCCAAACTGTCCAGCTATTTTGGTGGAAGAGTGGCCAAGAAGAACTTTTGTTTTGTATTGCTTATTTGAGTTGTAATTTCATCACTTAGCTTGAATAGTTTTGTGTCAATTTTCTTTGTATTCAACTTGCATTTAGGGGTGGCTGTTTGGACATTAAGTAAGCTCCCCCACCTCCTAAATAGTCCTACTTAATTTCTATTAGCCTCAATTAGTGCTTGTGGAAGGGTCCCCAAAGGCTTTAAGTGCCACCTTGGGCTTCCACTAGGAACCGGCTAGATTTAGTTTTAGCTTTCATAAACCGGATTTCTAGGTTGGTGAAAGTGTCCCAAAAAGCCTTAGGTGCTACTTGGACTTTCACCTTAGGATAAGCGACTAGTATATGCTTTATTTGCTTTCATTTTAATTGTTTAGCTCCTAGGTTCGTTTAGAAGGCTTCTATTGCCTACTAGGGGTTTCGTGCACACACACACACTACTTTACTTGTCTTGTGTGGAACTTTGTTTTGTAAGAAAAGTACAAAGGGGTTTAGTAATTTCCACTTGAAGAGGCTTGGTTATTAAGTGGCTCCTTGTAGCTCACCTCCCTTGATAGTGCAACTTGTATACTTAGACCTCTAAGTACTTAGTACTACACCAAAAAAAAAAAAAAAAAAAAAAAAAAAACTACAAGCTTTTGTGAAAACTTTTATCACTCACTTTGCAATTTTCAAAGACTTGTGAAAACCTTTTACCTTGCAAAAATGAGTGATCATTCTCATAATAGTAGTGTGCATGGTCATCACTCCCCTAAGAGCCATAAGAGTACTAAGGAAGAACTTAGGGAACTTAAGGAATACATTAGAAAAAAAGAACTAGAAAATGAAAAAAAAAACAATGAAACAATTAGAGAGTTGTTAAATAAACTTGTTGTGGGTGAGACTAGCAAACCCCACGGCCATGAGGGTCATGGACCTTCTAGGCCCAAAGGCTATCACTCGCACACACATTCACTAACAAGTGAAGGGTTGCATAGTAGTCATCATGATGATGGTTACTACCAAAGACCCCCTAGGCACCATAGGCCTAAGCATGAAACAACTCCTAAAGAACCTAGGTTTGACCTTCCTCCCTTCCATGGCAAGGATAGTGTGGATGACTATTTAGATTGGGAGATGAAGGTTGAACAACTCTTCACTTGCCACAATGTAGGTGAAGACCGAAAGGTTCCCATGGCTACTCTTAGCTTTCAAGGGTATGCCATGTATTGGTGGACTTCCCTAGTTAGAGAAAAACAAATTCATCATGAGCCTCCAATCCAATATTGGAATGAGCTAAGGAGTGCCTTGAGGAGAAGGCACATTCCTCCATACTTTGAGAGGGAGTTAATGGACAAGCTCCAAAGACTCCAACAAAGAAATTTGAGTGTTGAGGAATATAGGCAACAAATGGAGTTGCTTATGATGAGAGCGGGAATTAGGGAGGAAGAAAGAACCACCATAGCCAGGTTTCAAAGTGGCTTAAACCTAGAGATTAGGGATAAAGTTGAGCTATTGCCCTATAGAGACCTAAATGAACTAGTTCAACTTTGTGTGAGGGTAGAACAACAATTAAAAAGAAAACCTAGTTTTAGGAAGGAAACTACCCCCTACCCTAAGAAAGACTTCAAGAAGGAGGGTACCCCCTCCTATTCAAAGGATAAGTCACTAAAAGAGAAACCTAAGGAAAGACCGTCCCATGATACTAGGACTAGCTCCATAAAATGTTTTAAGTGCTTAGGAAGGGGACACATAGCTTCCCAATGCCCTACAAAAAAAACCATGATCATTAGGGGCAATGAGATCCTAAGTGAGGAGAGCACTTCATCTTCTTCATCCTCCTCAAGTGAAGAAGACGAAAGCCATAGTTCTAGTGAGGAAGCACCATGTGAGGGTGATCTATTAATTGCCCATAGATTGTTGACTAACCAACTTAAGGAACAAGACCAATCACAACGAGAGAATCTCTTTCATTCTAGATGCAAGATTTTCAAGAAAACATGTTCTCTCATTGTTGATAGTGGCTCTTGTAACAATTTTGTAAGCCAAAGGTTAGTTGATAAGCTTAACTTGACTACTATAGCCCATCCTAAATCTTACAAACTCCAGTGGCTTAATGAGGATGGACCTATAGAAGTCAAAGATCAAGTAAATGTGCCTTTTTCCATTGGGAAGTACAAAGATGAAATTTTATGTGATATCATTCCCATGGATGCAAGTCATATTTTACTTGGTAGACCGTGGCAACATGATAGACAAGCCATCCATGATGGTGTCACCAATAAGATCCGCCTAGTCCATCTAGGTAAAAAGCATACCTTGATCCCTCTTACACCTTCCCAAGTGTTAGAAGATCAAGTGGCCATGAAAAAGAAAATTGAGGAAGAAAAAAAAGAGAGAGAAAAAAAAAAAAAAAAAAACCTCTTAAGTTGTGAAAAAGAGGAAGAGAAGGTTATAGAGTTGGAAGGAAGTGTCCCTTCCAAGGTAGTTGTCCCTAGGAGTCAATTTTCTATAAATCATTCCATTAAACAATGTCTCCTAGTTGATCAACCTCTTTTCCTTCTCTATGCTAAAGAGACACTTGCTGCCACAAATTTTGGATTTGAGTCTCTACCAAAGGGGGTTCAAAACCTTTTAAAGGAATTTGATGACCTATTTCCCAAAGAAGTTCCAAGTGGGCTTCCTCCTTTAAGGGGAATAGAACATCAAATTGATTTGGTTCCCGGGGCAAGCCTACCCAATAGGCCCGCCTATAGGACCAACCCCCAAGAAACAAAAGAAATAGAGACCCAAGTTGAAGATTTGATGAAGAAGGGATGGGTTCAAAAGAGCTTAAGCCCTTGTGCTGTGCCGGTTCTTTTAGTTCCAAAGAAAGATGGGACTTGGAGAATGTGCACGGATTGTCGAGCTATAAATAATATAACCATTAAGTATAGGCATCCAATCCCTAGGTTAGATGACATGCTAGATGAGTTGCATGGAGCACTCATATTTTCTAAAATTGATCTTAAGAGTGGTTATCATCAAATAAGGATCAAGGAAGGAGATGAATGGAAAACCGCTTTTAAAACCAAGTTTGGATTATATGAATGGTTAGTCATGCCTTTTGGTTTGACCAATGCTCCTAGCACCTTTATGAGGTTAATGAACCATATCTTAAGGGATTGTATAGGTAGGTTTGTAGTTGTTTATTTTGATGATATCCTAATCTATAGTAAAAGCCTTAAAGAACACCTAGAACACCTTAGAAATGTCTTGCTTCTTCTTAGGGAAAACCATCTCTATGCTAACTTAGAAAAATGCATATTTTGCCAAGAAAGTGTGAATTTCTTAGGGTTTATAGTTAGCAAGGAGGGGGTTAAGGTGGACCCCGAGAAGGTTAGAGCCATCCAAGAGTGGCCTACCACTAAGAATGTGGGAGACATTAGGAGTTTCCATGGTTTAGCAAGCTTCTATAGGAGGTTTGTTAAAGACTTCTCCACCATAGCATCTCCTCTTAATGAGTTGGTCAAGAAGGATGTGCCTTTTGTATGGGGGGAGAAGCAAGAGAAGGCTTTTCATAACTTAAAAGACCAACTTACACATGCACCTATTCTAGCTCTTCCAAACTTTTCTCAAACTTTTGAGCTAGAATGTGATGCAAGTGGTTTAGGGATAGGTGCGGTCCTACTTCAAGGTGGCCACCCCATTGCTTATTTTAGTGAAAAACTTAGAGGTCCCACCTTGAATTACCCCACCTATGATAAAGAGCTCTATGCTCTTATAAGAGCCCTCAAAACTTGGGAGCATTATTTAGTGACTAAAGACTTCATCATTCATACCGATCATGAGTCACTAAAGTATTTGAGAGGGCAAGGTAAGTTAAATAAGAGACATGCTAAGTGGGTAGAATATTTAGAGCAATTTCCATATGTGATCAAGTACAAGAAGGGAAAAAGTAATGTGGTGGCCGATGCCCTTTCTAGAAGATACACATTACTTACTACCTTGAGTTCCCAAATTCTTGGATTTGACAACATTAGGGAATTGTATGAAAATGATCTAGATTTTCAGTCCACTTACAAGCAATGTCTTAAAAGGGCCTTTGATGGATTCTACATCAATGATGGGTACTTGTATAAAATGGGAAAGATTTGCATACCCAAAGGATCCATTCGAAAGCTCTTAGTAAAGGAAAGTCATGAAGGAGGTCTCATGGGCCATTTTGGAGTTGATAAAACTCTAAGTTTTGTAAAAGAAAAATTTTATTGGCCACACATGAGAATAGATGTCCAAAGGCATTGCTCAAAATGCATAGCTTGTTTACAAGCTAAATCAAGAGTTATGCCTCATGGACTCTATACACCTCTACCTATAGCTAGCACCCCTTGGGAAGACATTAGCATGGATTTTGTACTTGGTCTCCCAAGAACCCAAAGGGGTCATGATTCTATCTTTGTGGTAGTGGACCGATTTTCAAAGATGGCTCACTTTATTCCATGCCACAAGGTAGATGATGCTAGCCATATCTCAAGACTATTCTTTAAAGAAGTTGTGAGATTACATGGAATCCCTAAAACAATAGTCTCGGATAGGGATGTTAAGTTCCTTAGTCACTTTTGGAAAACACTTTGGGAAAAACTAGGAACTCAACTTCTATTTTCTACTACTTGTCACCCACAAACCGATGGGCAAACTGAAGTAGTAAATAGATCCTTATCTACTCTATTGAGGGTCATTTTGAAGAACAACAAGAAGTCTTGGGATGAACATCTTCCTCATATAGAGTTTGCATATAATAGGGTAGTCCACAAGACTACCAATCTTTCTCCTTTTGAGGTTGTTTATGGCTTTAACCCTCTCACACCTTTGGATATACTTCCTTTGCCTAGTACTTCTTCTTATGTTCACAAAGAAGGAGTTTCTAAGGCTGATTTTATAAGAAAACTCCATGAGAAGGTTAAAGACCACATAGAAAAACAAACTCAAAAATATATGGAATACAACAACAAAGGGAGAAAACAAATTATTTTTGAGGAAGGAGACTTAGTTTGGCTTCATTTGCGAAAGGAAAGATTTCCTACTCAAAGGAAGTCTAAACTAAGTCCGAGAGGAGATGGTCCATTCAAAGTACTCCAAAGAATAAATGAGAATGCCTACAAAATAGATTTACCTTCTGATTATGGTGTTAGTAGTACATTTAATGTTTGTGATCTTATGCCTTTTTCAGGGAATGCTAACATGGATGATGAAGAGGTAGATCTGAGGACAGATCCTTCCCAAGAAGGAGGGTATGATGGAGGACCATCCAAGGAAGAGGAATACATGAAGGCCATTGGACCTTTGACAAGGTCCATGGTAAGGAAGCTAGAAGAGACATCTAAGGAGGAGGTGCTTCTTAGACCCTTGCTCACCATGAGCATTGTGTACTTTTCTCCTTAGTAGTATCTTGAGTAGTCCCATTGTATATATTGTATATAGTAGACTTTGTATAGGATTGTTTTGCCTTTGTATTTTGGAGGCACCTTTTTCTTTTTAGAAGTAGGCATAGGAGTGGCATTAGTAGAACTAAAGTGTGCTCCTAGCATTTTAGCCAAATGTGGTCTTAGGATAAAGGTTTTACATATTGGACTCATTTAACTCCTAATTTTTCATAGATTTGCTTTAGCTAGGTTCCATTCACATTGAATGAACCTAACTAAACCAAATGAACCATTTTCAAACCGGGTGGAGTTAAATGAAACCAATCAAAACCGTCCACACCTTTGTGTTCACACCTTGTGTTCACATTGGTGCACACTTGGCCAAATGCTTGGACCTCTTTTCTCTCCTACACAAGGGCGGTTTAGGAAGGCTCAACCATGGTTCTTAGTGAACCATGGTCTAGCCTTTTCTTGCTCCCTAAGTTGGACGGACCCAACCATGGTTCCTAGTGAACCATGATCTAGTCTAGCTTAACCCCTAGGTGGCCACGCCTATATAGCCTCAAATTTTCACTTGTATGACACTTTTGGCATTAATGAGAATTGAGTATTCAGATTAGAGATCAGATTTCTCTCCTCCCAAAGGTCCTAAACCTCTTTGTGCAAAACCAATCTCTTATCACTTTTTCCAAAGACAAGTGTGGCGGGTTGAAGAATGCTTATCCCTTCACCAAGAGTGGCGCATTCTTGAGAGGCTTCTCCACCATCTTAAGGTGGTCGTGAGGTTCCTCCCTCCATTGGAGCCTTACACAAGCATTGGAAGGATTCTAGGAGCCAAAGATCTAGGGAGAGACTTGAAGGAAGCTACATCAATCCGGCCCCCTCCAAAGTTCTTCCATCAGTAAGTCCGAATCCCATGGGTACTAAATGCATTTAGGTCTGATTTAGTGTGCATTTAGGGTTGAATTTGAGTCACACATGTTCAGCCAAGGTGGCTCCATCCATGTGACTCAAAATGCAACTTAAATGCATGCTAAATTAAACCTAATATTTCCTATTTCAATTAAACAAGTAATCCTCCTTAAATCCTAAACTAATGACCTAAATACAATGGTCAAGAAAATACAATTAGAAAAAATTACAAGAATGAAAATGAGCCCAATATTGGGTACCAAAAGCCCAAAGGCCCATGAAGCCCAAAACTAGGCCCAATAAGCCTAAAGCCTAAAAATGATATTCTAAATGGTCCAAAATACAAGACCAAAATATAGTAAACCTATGTTAACATGTTATATACAAGACATAAGGAAAAATAGCTAAACAAGATATGGCCCATGCAAAACTCTAATTGGGCTTTCCAAGCCCATCGGGCCCATTGGGCCTTGACTGGCCCAAACCTCCATGTCTAGTCAACTCCTCTTGGCTCCTTCAATATGTCACATCTTGCCTTCCTAGGCATGATTCCATCAAAACAATATTCTGACGAAATTACATTTGCTTAACTTAAGAAACTATTTTCAAGTAGACGATAGATCTTCAGACGCCAAGTTTCTTTTAAACAATCTTGCACAATCTCCAAGTGCTTTAAATATTATTTTTAGACGTAAAGAAGTCCCTTTGCGAAAATGTTTTTAAAATCCTTTATTCACACCCCTTCTGTGTGTTTTTCGCTAACTTCACCGCTGCGGGCCGGGGTGTGGAGTTTTGTTCTAATGTTAGAGTTACCATCTTGGGTAACTGTTTGATTGTGCTTGACTGACACTAGGGCCGTATTATTTTGGATGACTGTATATACATAGTACTATATTTTGTATATAAATATTTGATTTTTTTTATCACTTCCTTTATATGTATATTCCGTTAGTATAGTTAGCATGATTCCTGTAACAGCCCAATTTTCAATGGGCCGTAGGCCCAATTCGTTGCCCAGAACGGGCCGTTTCAAAAGTGAAACGGGCCGTTCTGGAATAAGTTAAAGGCCCAAAATTTGAGAATCAGAACGGGCCGTTCTGGAGGGAGAACGGGCCGTTCCGGTTTGGAGAACGGGCCGTTCCAGAGGGAGAACGGGCCATTCTGGTTTGGAGAACGGGTCGTTCCGGGGGGAGAACGGGCCGTTCTACTGGGATTGGGAACGGGCCGTTCTGGTTTTGGAACGGGCCGTTCCAGTTCAAAAATTTGAGTAGGTTTGAAGGGCCCGGAATGGGCCGTTCCGATTTTGGAACGGGCCGTAGTGGTAGGTGGGCGAAAAATCCTATAAATAGGCCTCAAATCCTCTCATTTCGATACACCTCTCATTCTCACTCTCTCTTCTCTTCTGTTCTCTCTTTCGTTCCTCTTCTTCTCTCTGAAGACCAAGGGGAACTCAGAGGATGAGGTTCTGCTCCAGTCTTAGTTTCGATCCTTATTTAAGGAAAAAGAGGAGGTTCTGCCCGAGTTCCTATGTATCCAGGTACGGGGGAAAAAGAGATTATTTATGCTGAATTATATTAAATTGATAATTCCATTGTTTATAATATTAATTTATGAATGTTATTATTGTATTGATTGATAAGAATGAATGATCTTGATGTGAATTACTTGAGGGGTGTGTAAACCCTTATTTTGTTGGGCTTATCTGTTGTGTATGTGAGGTGGAATTGTGTACGTGATGTGAATTTGAATTATGAGATGAGATGTTGTATGGATGTGATTATGATTGTGATTATGGTGCCTCACATCAGTGACTAGGGATGGCACGACCCCTGGGTAAGTGGGTGCTACAGGGAGGGCGTGACCCTAGCATGGTGTGGGATGAGTAAGACAGTTAACACACACCACTTATGTCGATTATGGCAGCCCTGGCATAGGGTTAATTGCAAGAGACTGTATGGATTGTAATTTGATTGTGGTTCCTCACACTAAAGGATCAAGGATGATATGAACCCTGGTAGTTGATGTTTCAGGGACGAGCGTACTCCCGGATGATCAGGGATGATACGAACCCTGGGTAGGTGATGCTTCAGGGACGAGCGTACTCCTTAATGACTAGGGATGGCACGACCCCTGGGTAAGTGATGCTACAGGGAGGGCGTGACCCTGATTTGGTGTGGGAGGCAATTAACCTGTATCACTTGTGTCAGATGTGGCGAGGTCTTGGCATAGTGTTAATTGTAAGATTGACATGAATTATGAATATGGAAATGATGTTGTAAATTGTATAATTGGTGTGGATTATGATGGATTGAGATATGTATGTGAAATGAGATATGTTAAATGTGAATTGAGATGTGAAGATGATGAATGATTGATATAAATATATATATATATATATATATATATATATATATTTTATTAAATAATGAATTATGATGAGATTATATTGTGATGTGTTTGTATGTACTTTGCATATAGATATTTTCTTTTCTCACCGTATAAACTGTGGATATTTTAGGTGAAGAAGATCCGGCTACGAGTGGCATCTAGAATGTCAACAGTTAAATTATGGGAATGCTCTGATAATGTGACATCGGGGCAGAGGATTTCTAGGACAGAATATTTATATGGATTTGGTATTGTAATAAATGTGTTTAAAATTGTAAACTCTTAAATTTTACCTTTCAAGTTTTATTTTTCAGTCATTTTCTTATATTGAAGAAAGAACAGTTTCGAAGTTTTATGTGAACCCTTTTACGAACCCTTTGAAAGTTTATTCTTCTTAATTAAATTATATTATATATGTGTTGGGGTAGTAAGGGTGTCACAATTCCTCTAAGTGTAGGGACCATGACGAGTCCTTACAACTCCTAGAGATGGGAATAAGTCAGGGCAAGACAAGCTTTCAATATATAGGTTAGGCTTGTTTTGCCAAATTAAAGTCTAAGTCTAACCTATTATCTATTATAGGTTTTTTTTATTTATAAGTCTTTCCTGACTTTTTTGAAAGCATGATTTGACCTATTGACCTATTTAAAATTTTAATGTTAATTAGGTCAATAAAATTAATTTTTAAAAATAAAAAAAAAATATTTTTAAAATATAGTTTTCTCAATATTATTAAAATTTAAATTTTAAAAAAATATAGGGGAAAAATTGAATCTTGAAAGAACCATTCATGTGTAATCATATATGTTGATGTATACTCATGCACAAATCGTAAGCTTATAAACCTATAATGAAAAAAAAATAATTTTATAAAAAAATATTTTAAATATTGATAATTTATTTTTGTTTTATAAATTTATTTGTTTATTTATATTTTTAATAATATATATATATATATATATATATTATTATTATTTTATAATACTATATATAAATAAATTGGCTGATCTATCAAGCCTAATATGTTTTTTTATAAGCCTAAGCCTATTTTTTTTTATAGATATAAATAGGCTTTTTTTTAAAATTCTAAGTTTGACCTTTTATTAAATAGGGTCGGTTAGACTAGGCTTTAAAGAGGTCAAGCCAGAGGCCCCTATTTAAGGTTTGACCTATTACCATCCCTAATGACTCATAATACAATTTTTGACTATTAACTTTACATTTATTATATATTTATATAATTTATTTCTAAAAGAAAATAAGTCAACTTGATATGTCCCAATAAATACTCTTTTTAGGAGCGAAACCTATTTACTTGCATAAATTTCCCACTATAAATTGATGATTACTTTTTTTTTTTTGAAATATCAAAACATAAATCTAACATTGTTACAAAATTCTTCGAGATAGATCGTAAAAGTTATAGAAAAACTATGATAAAGATTGAAATGAAAACAATCGGAGTTATGATTGTGATCATGGTTATGTTGGGCTTCGTGCAAGCTAATCACAATCCTCCATTAGCTCAAATTCATCCAAACAATTTTAAAGGCGATGTATGTTCTTATGTTTGTACCTTAAAATGCTTGTTATCAAAATTTTATGATAGAAAAAAGTATGACCGATGTGTTGATAGTTGTACTGCAAAATGTCGGGGAAAGGATGTTGTTTACAATTGTATTACAAGTTGCAACTTAATTAAGTCCATTGATAACAACATCGGTATTGACTCTATTGACTCTTTTCTTGGTTTTATAATTATTCTTTATAGTATCTAAAGTTTATTATCTTCTTACATGATTTTTATTATTGACTTTACATGGCAGATGTTCGTGGTCTTCCAACTTATGTGATGGACTCTTGTTTACAAAAGTGTCAAAACAAGTAATTATATATTACAAGAATGTTCAAATAAAAGGTTGATAGGAGAAATGAAATTCATCAATCAACATAATTGTAATAAACAATTCTTAATGTTCTTTTCATATATCCAATTATTTTCCTTTCATTTGTTTGAAGTTTCTTTCATATGGGAATACAATTAATTATAAACAACTTTTCGCTTTTTATTTCTACTAATTTTTCTTATATTCATGCATTTTTTGTTACATAGATAAGTATCTGCATTGATTTTAATAAGCACATTATGTGGCTGAATTGGCACAAAGGAAAGATTATAATTGTGACACCATCCTTGTACACTAATACTCATAAATAAAACAATAACTATTTAATGGATCTGAAGAATTCTTAACATAAAAAGAAAATTATTCCAAAGATTTTGATAGTTCGACCTTTGATCACAACTTGAGTTATGAACGTCTTTTTTGGGTGATATTAACACTCTTAAGAAGCTAACATCTAAAGCTACAACTCTTATGAATACCACAAAATCAGTTCGATCATGTAAGGGTTCTGGTAAGGCTTATAAGTTAGAGATGAAACTTTTCATGCACAGAACATGAGACTCATCTTGTGGCTCATATAACTCGATCCTTTCTCAATACTTTTTATGTAATTTTTGAGTCTAAACTGTAGTCTCAAATGTCTACTTTAGCAAATGAAGCTCTATTCAGTAAATCACACAAAGAGAAATCATCTAAATACCGAGATGTAGTCATACCATAATTTTCATAGTTAAGAAAATTACACAAAATCCCTAAATCATACATCCAATAAACTTAAAACCCCCAAATATCATTTTCCTAACTCTTAAAACTTGCAATTCATCATCAGATTAATTCAATCATAATTGAGGCACGAAATTATAAGGACAATACAATAACTCAATCTTAGAGCATGGACATAATCATTCATTAAAATCAAATCAATAACCTAAGAGGCTTAGGGATCGTCTCTCTACCCGCATCCCTCATATATGCTCGCAGATGTGATAATCTCACTCCCTTTACTTGGAGTGATGATCTCACGGTTCAATGTGTTTCTTGTAGCTATGACCGTTATTTTGCACCTTCCTTAGTGGTCTCTTTTAGCTTTCCTTTCGCGAGTGCTCTAGGTTTTCAGAAGATGCATAATAAACCTATTCCCTTTATTTTACTTCTTTTAATCAACCTTCAGGTTGGGCCTAGAGTCTAGTTCAATACTATCTAATTTACCACTCTTCTTGTTTGATTTATTATTAAAATATTATTTACATTATAAACTTAATTAATTAATTAAGCCTATAATATAATTTTTCTATAAAAAATAATTTATTTTATTGTAAAAAATCATGATGGTACATAATTAGGGACTCTTTTAAGTTTTTTGCTCCTATACATATATTGTTGCATGCATATCCAAAAATTGTTGCATGAGAATCTAAGTTAGACAACTCTTTATGTTTATCACTACTTAATTGCTACGTTGTAGTAAGTGTAGTAACCTGCTGGATCATTATAGGTATCATGCAAATAAAATGAAATTGTTTGAAATTATTGTATTATTTTTTTATCTATATAATAATTGGAACAAAATATTTTATTGTATTAAATTTTAAATTATTAAGATTTATTTTTTGTTCTTTTTCTTAGTTTTGTATATAAAAATATAAGAATTAAATGATTAAGAACTTCAAACGAAGTTCATGACCAAAGGTCAAAATATCTAAGTAAATTTAAGTAAAACAATATCTCTCTGAAGTTAACTTTTGAGAGAATTTATTCCAATATTATATCAAATTAAAATATTAATAAAAAAATGACACACTTTGAATTTTTTATATCCAAATTTGTAATACTCAAATCTATTTAAAATAAATGGTTATATTTTTATATTTTGAAAAAAAAATATTTTATTACTAATTGTAAATAATATTAATTATTATACATGACCACTATATTATAGTGATTAAGTATAATAATTGGTATTATTTATTATACGTTGTTAAAAAATATTAATTATTATACTCTTATCTTTTGTAATCGAGAATTTAAGCAAATTTAATCTCTTAATTAATATAATTATTTAATTTATATCAATATATTATACTAATTAAAATAAAATTGTAAAAACATTTCATTTTTCGCAAAGAAAACTTCTTTGCTTTTTTTTGTGTGATTAATAATCAATAATTATTATGTTTTGGTCAAAATGTTTTTTTTTTATTATTTTATTTCTATTTATAACTAATCATAATTTTTATAATGTTTCTATTTTTATATAATTGAGAAATAATTAAATTAAATTTCTTAATTAGTATAATCATTAATATAATAATAATAATTGTTATTAATATTATTATTGAATTTAATTTCAAATTAAAAACTACTTTATACTACAATTAATAATACTAATTTGTATTTAATATTTATTACCATAGAATTTAATATTTTTATGTAACTATTAATATTAATTGTATAGTAAACATTTATTACTATTATTAATACTTATTATATAGTATTAATATTTGTTACTACACTATTAATAATAATAGGAAAAGGCAGATTTTAAATAAAGGCCTATGACTTCTTTAATGTCTGACCTTTAATAAAAATGTCAAAATTAAATGTTTAAAAATTTTATTTACATAGAAAGGTTAAACTTATAAAAAAAAAGTTTATTAAACTTGATAGGTCAGCTTATTTATTTATATAATATAATAAAAAATTAATATACATATATTATTAAAGATATATAAACAAATAAATTTATAAAACAAAAATAAATTATCAATATTTAAAATATTTGTTTTATACAAGTCTTTTTTTTCATTATAGGTTTATAAACTTATGATCTGTGTGTGAATGTACGTCAACTTACATGATTAAGCATGAGTTGTTCCTCCAATAGAAAATGATTTTCCTTTTCTCCTTAATTTCTTTTAAAATTTAAATTTTAACAACATTGAATAAACTATAATGAAAAATAATTTTATTTATATAGTATAAAAATAATTATTATACATATATTATTAAAATATAAATAAATTTATAAAACAAAAAAAAAAATTATCAATATTTAAAATATTTTTTTATACGATTATTTTTTTCATTATAGGCTTATAAGCTTAAGAGCTATGCATGAGAGTGTACACCAACATCATGATTACACATGAATCATCCCTTTTAATAGAAAATGATTCACTTTTTTCTCTATATTTCTTTTAAAATTTAAATTTTAATAATATTGAGTACTCTATATTTTAAAAATAAATTTGTCAGCTTTTTAAAAATTAAGTTTATTGACCTAATTAACATTATTAATATAAATAGGCTAATAGGTCAGACCAGACTTTAAAAAAAGGTAAATCAGACCCCTGAAAAAACCTATGATATATAATTGGCTACACTTTGGCTTCAATTTTGTTCAAAGTTTAACTTCACCTGACTTATTCGCATCTCTAACTATTAATACTATTTATATTTAATATTTATTATTATACTATTTAATATACTTACATAAGTTTTTTTTTTTGTGTTCTGTATTACTTAAATGCTGATAAGAGAAAAATGTGGAAAATTGAATAATTTGTATACTTTAAGTCTTTGCGTGTGTGTGTTTTTTTTTCTCTTATTTCTTTAAAGTTTGTGTTCCATGATTCTTTTGTTCTAAAATCTAATAATGAAAATTTTCATTAAATGAAATGTCAAAAGCCGCATGACTGGCCGATATATAATTAAGTCTAAAATAAATCTTAAAGTGAGATTTTTTTTAAAATTAATAATAATATCTTTTAATAAAAATAAAAGAAAATATTTTAGAGATGGGCCTTGAAAAAAATAATTATATTCTCATATGTTTTAGAAATAAAATTTTTTAAGTGAAATTTTAAGAATGTAAAAAGTAACTTTTTAAGTTATATAATCTTGTAAAAATCATATAAATATCAATATAAAATTGTTTTTTTTTAAAGGGTCCTAATGCAACGACATTGTTGGCTTACCCTTTGGGCCAACCCTACTAAAAGGTAGAAATAGATTGTGTGAAATCCTCTATCCTACATGTGATAATACAATATAAAATCGAATAACCTTAATATAATAAATAAACTCAAAGTTCACCTACACTACAAGAAAAATCAGCATTATTTACGGAAGAAATCCGTAGATAATGCTAAAAATCTGTAGGTAACTGTTAATTACCTACGGATTACCTACGGAAAAAAATCCGTAGGTAATAAGGTCGTAGATAACGTTACCTACGGAAAATTTTCCGTAGGTAACGTTACCTACGGAAAATTTTTCGTAGGTAACGTTACCTACGGATTTTATCTAAGAAGTACTTATTCATATAACCCTAATTACATACTCAAATAGGAATCAAATAGTTATTTATATTTAAATAAAACATAAAGCTAAAGAAATAACTTCAACAAATTAAGAAGTATAAGAATATATATTTTCACTGGAGTACCTAATAAGCACGCAACAAGCTAACTAGGTAGTAGGTAGGTACACAACAATATGACTGGGCAGTAGGTATGCACACAATCCCCTGCAAGCAACAACAACATAAATATACATGTGACAAAAACTAATCATAACAAAAAATTAAAACTAATTTTGCATGTGATTTGGAAGAAAAGAATTAAAACCACTATAACATTTCATATCATCATAAATATTATTATCAACTATAAAGAGAAAAAATATTTTGTATCTCTGTTTAATTACTCTTGTCAATAAATAATGTGCAATTATTATAAACTAAAAAACTTTTATAATATTTATTTAGTTTTTTTTTTTTTATTTAAAAAGTTAAAATTATCTTATAAGTATAAATTAATTTAATTATCGTAATATTATTGGAAGAATGCATTATATATAGTGACTACTATTTTCCATGTAAGGATGCAGCTCAACTACCTAATCTCCCAATCCCATCAAATACATAAAACTTTTAAATGTGCAAAAAAAATGCTAATTTACAAACCTTCCAAACTTCTTAGTTGTTACATCTAGTGTTCTGCAAAAATGAGACACAAGAAAAGCTCCAGTTAGAATCACTGACATGCTAAACTGAATATATTAAACACAAGAATTATAGAAAGACAGAAAAAAGGAATAATCATGAGCTGAATTTCTCTCGGCCTTCTTTCTCTCTGAGTTCAGGTAGTTTCAACCTTAATTTTGACATTAATGAAACTTGAAGGCCAATGCTTCTCAGTTTGATCCGCTAATTTCGTGCATTTATAGTTGTAATGAAATTCCTTTTTATCCAATAGAATAGGAAAAAGAATGGCCTAGTGGTTTAGGATAAAATCTCCCGATAATGACAGAATTGGATGATGAAATATCTTATTTAAGTTAATTTTATGTGTTTGTACTAGCAATTGTTTCTATTTATTTTTTATATGTAGATTTTCACCATCACATTACTTTTGAACTACGGACCTTAGGACTCTAGTGGCTTTTGTCTTCATTAAGTTTTGCTGTGCAGGGAAAGGAATCTATTCTTTTGGGAATGAGAAAAGGTGAAAAACAGTCAAATTGAACAGTTTTACATATACTGGCTCACCCTGATAGTAGAAAAGGGAAATAGAAATATTTAATTGAATAATTTGAAAACTATATTTCACTTCTTTATTGTTTTTTGGTTAGACTATGGATTCTATGAATCCCATGTATATTATTAACTACCCCATGTTGGGTGCCTGTAGTATTTAGTACTACCAACCTCTTGCTCAAATGCAATCATGGATTTGGCAGTGTCAAGGGAGAGTTCATTAGAGATCGATCATGTATTGACCCTTCTATGGAATCCATCCACTTTCGTACGAGGGATCCCAAGATAGAGTGAATGACAACTTTGTCTTTGCGTGCATCCCCACTCTCTCTCTCTCTCTCTATCTATGTCACCAATTTTCAGCATTCAATTATTCACAGAAGATGATTACAACGACCAGTTAAAAAAAGTCTTTGAAAAGGGTCAAGCATTATTCCGTGTCAGGTGCAGGTGCTAGTTGGAAACGTTATCTCGTGAAAGTTCTCTTGCTTCACTTCACCTCTTTATCAAAGAAAGGAAGTTTGGTTGAATCACGTCACTGTTCAAACCAAAGTTGAGGGAGAAAATGGTATTCAACCTGAACCATAACCACAGTGGCTCAGAGTTCTAATTTTAGTCCGAGATATATATTAAGGTCTCATGTAAGGTCAACATCATTTTCAGCTAGCTTTACTCTAATCATAGCATTGGGATGTATGAAAGAAAGCCATGAAAGTTGTTTTTTGCTGAAGTGTCAAATAAATTGAATAAAAGAGGCACCTAAAATGGTTTGAGATTCTTTTTTAAAATGACTATATTCCTGTCCTATCCTCCGTGGACAACTAATCAACATTATCCATTACGTGTCGTGCCTTCCAAATCATCACACAAGTCTTTAACGCCTTGTCAAGTAGCATCCATAATTAGGCATGGTAAAAAAACACTTTAAAATTGTTTAGCAAAGAAAAACACCAAAGCCTGTGTCAGTTTAAAAAGTTTGGAAACTTTTGTAGACAAAACCATTTTGCTGAAAAGCAACACAAGTAGTAGTAACACCGAGAAATCAACGGGAAACATGTCAGTTAACCAGTCTCGAAAGAATCAAACAGAGATATGGTCATTACTGCACACTAAAACCAGAAAAATTAATTTTAAATCCACTTGCAGCATATTTTTTTTATCAAATATCTTATTTACTGTATAATAATATATATATATATATATATATATATATATATATATATATATTTATCAAACATATTTTTTCATTTAAATCTTATTTTATAAAACATTGACAAGATGTAACAACACCACAAAGAATGAAGCACCTCATGACTACAAACTTGTATTTTTTGGTAGTGTGTCTCTGATTCTAAGGCGCAAAGAAGTATTTGCAAGCTAACCTGGTAAGGCAATAAAAGCATCTGAATGCTTCGCCATCTCTGCCTTCCTTTGGTGCATATCAGCAACAGCTTTTACTTCTCCCACTGTTTCACCAGTTAGCTGCAAAAGGGTATCAAAGAAAGAGCACTTAGTAATGATGAAAGTTGCATGAACCATAATCTGATTCATTTAACCTATTTCTATAACATATAAACAGGAGATACTGAAGCAGTAGTGGTAGATATTCCAGTGGAATATTCGTGTACAAGATAAAAGAAACAAAGTATTAATACCAAAACTGTAAAATAGTTAAGTTTTGAAATAGAAAACGTGCTTATGAAGTTTGGAAAAGTTGGAATAGAATACATGAATAGAAGAATCCTTGATGAATATGAGAACAAATTATAAAATAAGAAACACAAGTAGGAATAGTTTATTGCAAGAGAAGAGAAAAGGGGTTAAGCTTTTTCTAATGGATGAAGCAGATTTAATGGATACACCCATGCACATGTATTAAGCTTGAAGTATGGAAAACTGATAATTTTATAATATAGAATGTGAAAGAGGTTTTGATTAGAACAAGGGAAATAATGGAAGACTGCTCAAATCCTAGCCAGTAGCCACTAATGCAATCAAATAATTAGCAGATTTAACTAAAAAATGTGATTAAAATAACACTTATATTTATTTTTGAAGAGGAGCAATTGTATAAGGATGCTCGTGAACTCTTTCACAGTTTCACGTGTTTATTTTTTATCATGACATCATGTGCCAGCCAATCAGAATAACAAATAATATTTCATCTCTTTTAGATTAAATGAATCTCTTTGACAGAGGTTTCAGCTTCCAAACAGAGCATGGATGCTCCCTCTAATACTTAGGAAGGTGAAGACAAGCTCAAATATAAAGAAAGAACCATGAAACTCTGTTGGAAAGCTTGAATTTAGTTATTCACAAATTTTCTTCAGTTCAAGTAGTGGAGGTAGGTCATAAGGCAATGCAGTCTTTAGAAATTGTAAGCAATTAAGTCTAACACCATATCACTCCATAACTTTTTTAAAATGACAATGCAGCAACATAAGCTATGTCGTATGTCAGGAAGGAAGAAATTTTCAATTGAACACTAACACTTTGAAAGCTAGATTGCAAAGAAAAAAAAAAAAAGGAAATTGCATTGGGCTCCTCTAATCTCCTCTGTACCTGGTCTTTGTTGAATGGAGTAGTTTTGTTTTAGTAAATCACTTCTGTAATTACTATGATGTTAGATCAAGTTACTTATCAGTGAAATGTTCTGTTTACTGGCTAATCCATCATGTTGTGGGTTAACAATTGGAATTCTAAACACTTGAAATGTTCTACAAACTTGTTATCATTTCTGAGAAACTGCTGTTATGATTGTTTCTTTTTAATTTATGCATAACAAAAATGTAGCTTTGTAAATGCTATTTGCTCTTTTGGTGGTTCTGATAATTTACAAAGAAACATACTGCTGGGACTGAAAAGTACATCCTTAATTGATACATCTATTAAGTTATTTAAGTTTCTTGAACTTAGTTGTGGATAATCAATATCAATGATGATATTAATCACTCATGCCTTTGTGCAGTCTAGCAAATGGCATTCCTTTATATCTTCATTATGGCACTATGGCTACTATGAAGCCAAGAGCACAAATATGGCACTAATGGCCCAACGCATTTTTCAGCAGCAAGAAAAGGTTCAAATAGAAAAAACAAAAAAGTGAGTTTTAACGTGTAAGTTAACTGATGTTATGGAAGGGGTGGTATGTGAAAGCCAAATTATAAAATAAGGAAGGTGGGTGTCAATTAATAAAATAGAAGGGAGGTCAGTGTTATTTTGACAGACCTCAAGGGAGGATATAGCAATCAGCACTAACAAAGTACTAAATACTACCTAATTATAAACACCCGTTTGAAGCAACAAACAGCATTATACAAACAAAAAAAAAAATTAAAAAAGTGACAATAATTAGCTACAGCAGCATAATAACTTGCAAACAAGAAACAAATGAATTAACCTAGCAGAATCAATCTATTTATTCCCTGGTTGGATAATTTTTTCCGTAAACACTTACAGAAGAAGAAAATACGAAGGAAAAATACATTGAGCTTCTTCATAAGTAAAAATCAACTGATGCACCTTAACTTTTGGAGAAGTTAAATGAAAAGAAGTAAAAAGCTTACATAAAAAAGTGCATAAGTTGATTTTAGCTTGTGCAAGAAGTACAATTCATTTTTCTTTCTTATTTTCTTCGGAGAAGTTTATCTAAACAACCCTATAAACTAATTTATTAAATTTTACTTCAGATTAAAATTGAATAACTAGTAAATAGATTACGCATATTAAAGAAAGAGGCTATGAACTAATTTGAGTAAAGCACATGATACTCACATTTAGGAAAGAACTCTCCAATCCTTTTAAGCTTGTGAAGTGTCAGAATCAAAGGACAAAGGATAACAATTCTGAGCGCCAAAGTAGAGGAAACTATAGTAATCCACCTGAAATTCAATTACTGGATTAACACGAACGTTCGTTTCAGAATCGAAAACTGAACAGAGAAACAAATGTTACAGTAGCAATGGCAACAAGAAATACGAGACCTAGAAGCTTACCACGGAAATCCAGAAATATCGTGGAGTGATTCGAGCAACCAAATCACCGCGCGAACGGGGAAAACGGCGTCGTCTTCACCGTCGCCACTGCTATTGGTGATTGTTTTCAGAAGATTTAAAGGACCTTCGCTCCTGGAGCAGTGCGTCTCGTCGGAGCAGGCAAATCGCAACCCCGGTATAGCGTCGTCCACTGCAGCGATTGAATGGACCGTCGTTGCTCCTCCAAGGACCGTCGTTGCTCCTCCAAGGACCGTCGCTCCTGGTGTGCGTTTCGTCAGAGCAGAAAATCGCAACCCTAAAATTCCGCAGGCAACCCCTAAGAAAGTTTGGCAAAGCGTTTCGTCTCATGTCTTCAGCAACCCCTAATACAATGCAGTTTAAACGCTGCGTTTTTTTTGTTTTAGTTATCTACGGAATTTTTTCCGTACGGAAAAAATTCCGTAGATAACACTCTGTAGATAACTAAAAATTACCTATAGAAAAAATTCCGTAGGTAATATTCCGTAGATAACTAAAAATTACCTACGGAAAAAATTTCGTAGGTAATAATAACATTTTTTCTTGTAGTGCTAGGTAGAGAGAATCATATTTTAACATAAATTAGACTTAACGAAAATAATAATTACAACGAAAATAAAAAATTAAACTATTCAAAGTAAATAGCAAGAATAAAATCCTAATTAGTCCTAACTAATTCCCCAGTGTCACATGTCCTATCAGAGCAAAATCCAACATTTAGTCCCATCACCGACATCCTCAGCACCAAGTTGATGATTACTTGCAAAAATCACAAGAAGACAACATAAAAGAAAAAGAGACTAAAAAACATCTCATTCTAGCTCACGGTGCAAGAATGCAAATCGGCTAGCCAAACACAAACAACACATATCATGATATAGCATATACAGTTACACATCATTATAATTAATTCATTCATAGCATAGTAAGCAACAATAAATAAGATTATAATGCATAAGCAATGGACACGAGCTGCATGTTATCATGCACGTGGCATCAATAAATTTATCACATATCACACTTGTGCATTGCCTCTAGCAACAGACTAGTCTAGGAGAACATGTCGAGTCACAACCTCTGCGCATTCTCACTAGAAGGACATACTACTAGGGTCTGGTCGAGGTAGCTAAGTTGCACAAGATACATCCCACACTCACGAGGATAGGCTTCGGACTTCTAAACCAAGTTATCCCCAAGGTTGGATCCCAAGCTTTTACACAAGGGACCTTTCCTGGTAGTATATTCCATATCATACCCTTAAAAAGAAAAACACTTTTATGCACATGATACATGTCAAATAGACTCTATATATAACATTTCACATGATCTCATTAATTCATTGTCAACTAATCTCATATCATAAAATCATCAACCATTCTCAATATAACAATTAATAATTCAAATATATCAATTAAATATTAGCAATCAATGGAATAAAGGATCACATCACTATAACTCATACATAGCTCACAAGCATATCAATAGCACACTCACGTACTATATTTCTATAACTTAATCTTCTACGATATCGCGTGGTTCATACACCTTAAATAGAGCCATATATATGCTATTAAGTTGATCTTAATTTTATTAGAAAGCTAAAACAACTATCTCCAACTTCTTTGTTGACCTCAAGAGCTAAATATGTCATATAATATTTTAAATAAATACAAAATTGCAATGTTTTAGCCTAAATTTGACAGTCTGACCTTTGCTCACTAAATTGATCATAACTTGAGTTCTAGACCTCCTCTTTAGGTGATTCCAACATAATTTGAAAGCTAACATCGAAGAATACATCTTTTATGAAGATTACAAAACCTAATTCTGTCATTAAAGTCTACTAAAAAGGCTTATAACGTACGCATATTACATTTCACGCATAGAATATGAGGTTCATTTTTTAATTCACATAACTTGGTCATTCCTTAACATTTTTACGTGATTCTTGAGTCTAAAATGTATATCTAAATGTCGAATTTCTAACCTAACAATAAGAACTCAATTTCGTTAATCACACACAAAGAAATCAGATAACTACCAAGGTATGTTCATTCTAGAATTTTTAGAATTTGACACAACTCACATCCAAACTCTTTTCTCTTAATTGCAATTGGTAATAACTCTCTGTAGGTTATGTTACACTTCTAAAAGACACAATTTACACATATAACTACATACTCAATCAATGTCCTCATACAATCACTAATTCGTTTCACTAGGGTTTCCCAAGAAATACAGAGATCTCAAATCATATAATTACAATCTCAAAACATGAAATCAATCATTCATTCAAGAAATTCATACCATTAATTATATACAAGAAGAACAAAAAGTAAAATAGACAGAATTGGGGAAAACCCCTCATACACGAACATACAACAAACATAGGATTAGGGTCAACCCCACTACTCAGCATACAAACCCACACTCAGAGTGAGGTTTCTCACTTCTCCTTACCTGGATAAACTCTAGATGATGGGTGCGCGACTCCAGAGTAATTTCATTCTTACTCTTGTTCTTCGAGCTCTGAAGTGCATACGTGAAAATAGAGGTCTAAAAAGGGTTTGATCAGAGAACTTTTTTTTAAAAAAAAACTAATTTTAACCCTCTAATTAAAACATACTAACCACAATTATGCTGAAGATCCTTTCCCATTTTAAAAAAATATTATACTATTCTTTAATAAAATATCATATGATATATTCTAAAATATATTACATAATTAAAATAAATATTTAATAGTCCCTACTAATAAAATAAAAATATCAAAATTATTAATAAAATATTTATATTATATTTCATGAAAAATGGGATGTTGCAGATTGTGAACAATTTCACAATTAATAGGAAACATCCATTGATACCATAATTTATATGCATATTTCTTATAATTATAATAAATTGAAGAGATCATTATATTACAAATAATTAGTAAAGATGATTTGTGTGTTTAATTCACAGAATTAAATTTATTAAATGCTAATAAATTTGTTTTAGAATTAATAGAAAATGTTTAAATTTAACATGAATAATGACATGATTATTTCTATAAAAGCAAGAAAAAATTGGAGACTATTTTAAATTAAGTAATATTAAGATAAAATTTGTACCTATTATATGTTAAAAAATATTATGACTCATAATACAATTTTTGACTATTTACTTTATATTTACTATATATATGTATATAAGTTATTACTTAAAAAACAAGAACTTGATATGTTCCAATACCCAATTTTGTTTAGGAGTTAAACCTAGTTTACACATATTATTTTTTGTCTATAAATTGGTGTTTACTTATTTTTCTTGAAAGATCAAAACAAAAATCTAATAGTGATACAATTTTTTTAGATAGATTGTAAAAATTAGAGAAGAGCTATGATAAAGAATGCAATGAAAATAATTGGAGTTGTGATTATGATCATGATTATGATAGGATTCGTGCAAACTAATCACAATCCTTTGTTAGCTCAAATTGATCCAAACAATGTGTCCATTAAAAAACATTTATGTGGTTATCTATGAGCTATAGGTTGTTGTTGTTTTTTTTTTTTTTAATTTTTAAAAAATGCTATAGAAAACAATATCTAATTTGTATTGATGATTGTACTCACAAATGTTTTGGAAAGGATGTTGTCTAGATTGTTTTACTAGTTGCGGCTTGACTAAGTCTATTGATAACAACATTGGTATTCACTCTATTCACTCTTTTTATTTATTTTATAATTATTCTTTATAGTACATAAAGTTTATAATGTTTTAACATGATTTTTATTATTGACTTTACATACTAGATGCTCGTGGTTTTCCAACTTATGTGATGGACTCTTTCTTCCAAAAGTGTTGGAACAAGTAATAATTTGTTATAAGAATCTTGAAATAAAAGGTTAATAGGAGAAATGAAATTCATTCATCAAAATACAAATATTTCCTTTTCACATGTTTGAAGTTCCTTTCATATGGGTATAAAATGATTAACATCTTTTTACCTCTTATGACTACTAATTTTCTGTTTTATAATCATGCATTTTACATTACATAGATAAACACATGCATTGGTTTTAACAAGCAAAATGTTTGGCTTAATTCTTGCAAATGAAAGATTATAATTGTGACACCATCTACCCCATATACCAATACTGATAAAGAAATAAAATAAATAATTGATGGATCTAAAGAAGCCTTAACATAAGAGGAAAATCATTCGTAATTTACCTCTAAGTATGACACCCTTCTACCCTAAAGTATTTAATAAATAAAATATAACAATTTTTGAAAAATAAAAAAATTATAATAATTCTCCTCATAAAACTTGTAAAAAGGTTCACATCCATAATCATTATTTAAACTATAACAAATTTATTAAACATTGTTTAATCAAAACTAAGAAAATCTCTTAAATCAAATAAGTTCTGAAAATAAAAAAAAAAACTTAAAAAGAAATCCAACTTGAGACAACCATTTATCCTAAAACTCAACCTCGATATAACACTATTAGAGCAAGACCCCTTCATTTGGTTCATTCTCCTCAAACCCATCATCTTGTACTTGCTTTGTTCCTGCAAATCGCTTTTAAGCCAAACACAAACAATACAAACACAGGGAGTGAGAATACATCTCATCCATCACAACATATACAAAGCATAAGGATAAACACACATACATCAAACAACAACTACATCTCATACACCTTTATCAATTCTCCCATAAAAATTAATAATTGTTTAACATATCAAATTTTATCTATCACCATCATTCCATCGATCACAAACATAACATTTTTTATCAATTAAGACTAATGAGATGTATGCTCCTAACTCTATGCATGTGGTACCAATCTCCTCATCATTATCGAGTGTACGTAATAACCTAGGATCAATGGAACGAGTCCACTCCATTGAATGGTGTAGGGAAGACTCTATAGCAATGATCCCCTTCAAACCACCTCACTAGGGGATGTCCATCAAGGTCCTTTTAAAGTGTTATAGTTGAACATGGTAACCTCCATTCCAAATAGAGGTTTCCCCACCATAACAACCCTTGGGGGAACAGGTAAATGACCTATGATATCCTACCTACATAGACTTACACCATTTCATGAAATTCAATTATCACATCATAGTGACATAATATGCAATGACTCACATCCTCACGTGCTAGTCCACAACACTAGATCTATCCATCTCATCTCATCACAATATTCATAATACATACAATAATTCAATTACTTATTTTCCAGTTCACAATACTGGACTTATCGACTAGATCTCATCAAATTACCCATAAAATTCAAAACATAAATCTTTATAACTTCTCATACAATATCTTCACACAACATGACATTATATATCACAATTACTCATATTATTCATTCATCACATATTATAGCATTCTTCATTATAATATCATTATCATAACATCTTAACCATAAAATCATCATCATCAAACCCTAAACTTCATCATCAAACATCATAATATTAACATTATCGTTACTCATATGAAATATAGGAACTTAAGGAATAAAACAACTCACCAATATAACTCAAATTATTTATTCTTATCTTAAGCTTCTATAATGTCGTATGGTCTAAGCATGTTATCTATAGATGTAACTATTCTATAAAGTGTATATTAATTTTATTAGAAAGCTAAGATAATTATCTACAACTTTTATGTTCACCTTAAAAGTTGATTTTGTCATCTAGTATTTTTAAAAACTACAAAATCGCAATATTTAAGCCTAACTCTGACAGCCTAATATTTTCTCACTAATTGAGCATAAGTTGAGTTCTAGACCTTATTTTTGGAATATTCAAGTGCGATTTAAAAGCTAACATCCTAACCTACAACTCTTATGAATAACACAAAACCTAAGTTGCCTATCTAAGTGCTCTCGTAATGCCTATAAATGTCAAAAGTTATGTTTCGCGCATAGAACGTGAGACTCATCTTGTAGCTCATATAACTCACTTGCTTGTTTCTTAACATTTTTATGAAATTCTTTTGTCTAAACTATAGCCTCAAATGTCTACTTTCCAACCTAAAAAATGGAACCTTATTTGGTTAATCTCATAGAAAGCATTCATCTAAATGCCAAGATGTGTTTGTACCAGAATTTTTATAATCAAACAAATCACATCAAATATCTAAATCATGCACACAAAACCCCTAGAATTAATGCATAACAACTCTAACCCTTACAACACACAATCTCAATATCAATTTAATTGATTCAAACCAATATATTTCATAGCATACAACAATAATATAATTTCAATCAATTTCATACTCAAGAAATCCCTCTTAAAGAGATAACCTTAGAGGCTTAGGATTTACCTCTCTACCCTTATCCCTTATTCATGCTTAGGACATGATAATTTTTTTTTCATGCTACTTGCAGTGATGATTCTCAAGAAGTGATGTTCTTTCGGTATCTTCTGCCATTAATATGCATTTTTTCTTATGACCTCTTTTGTTTCTCTTATTGTGAGCTCTTAGGTTTCAAGATATGCGTGAAATGACTTCACCCTTTCTAACCTCTCCTATTTGAATTAGCCCCTAGGTTAGGCCTAGAGTCTAGCCAAAATTTTTTTGATGAACTCTCTCTTCCTTTTATTTATTTATTTTTTTTAAAAATAGTATGTTACAACGCTCTCCCCCTAAAAGAAAATTATTCTGCAAAATTTGTTCGTATAAAAAAGTTTTGATAATGCTCCTTCATAATGCTTTTAAGCCCTCAAGTAAAACTTGCCATAAGAGTAGGTTTTGCCCCCCTTTTGTTCTCAACTCTCAAGGTAATGTCTCCAAGGTATGATTTTGTCTTAGCTAGCTATTACAGACACAACGATATGGATTATGTCATGAGTATAATTTGAGTCGTGAACATGGAAGACTCTATAAAGGTTTAAAAGAAAAGAGGTAAGGCTATAAATTAGAAACTTGTTAGTTCATATTAAGATTTGGTAGGAACAAAAGAAATGAGTAGGCTTGCATGATCTTAATATGAAATTAACTTCAATTCAAGTAGTTATTTTTAGGGATACATGATCTTCCTCATCCTCTCTTGGGTCATCATAATGTTACAAGTGGTTTATTAACTCACTTCAGGTCCTAAGATAAGGTTCCTACTAGGTTCTAATCATAAAGGTATTTCACACCTCCTTGTACTAACGGTCTGTAAAGTATCATCCTAACTACCTTTTAATCTTAAGTAAAATCTTTAAGGGAATTCTTTAAGGATTAGATAGTTCTGTCATATTGGCTATCTGTATAAAGGTTATAAGCTACACTTAATCTAAGGTGGTTCTTAAAGTTTTGTGAAGTTATCCTAAAAATATCTAATGGTAAGTCTAAGGTCTGTAGTAGAAACTATGCTATAGAGCACCCCATGTAATTGCACTCCCACTCAGTACACCTAAAGGTTGCAATTTTCTTAAAGATTTTGGTATTCTTTCTTAGGCTTATAACATATTGCACATGCATGAGTAACTTAATTACAACTCTTTCCACTTTAACCACCCCCCAAGATCTTAGTATACCTTTATAACTTTAGGGGTGAAGACTTATATTACTTTTATGTCCTTCTTTTAAGCTTATATTCTTAAAACCATGAACACTAGGTGTACTCAATTCATCTTGGAATCTTAGAACTTCATCTATACCTCACCTCAAAATCACTTGCCTTACTTTGACTCAAATACTCTACTTGAATTGACAAAAATAGACTTAGCTTGTGGCTTTTACTGGTCTCATTTATCAGTCTATTAGTTGTTCTCATATATCCAACTTATGATTCATTAAGGGTTACTCGCAAGTCAACTAAGGTTTCTAAACTTATTCTAAAAGGTTCAACTCTCTAGTAATCTTTGTAGGCATATTAAGGATTTACCTACATAGGGTCCAATCATAATTCTTAAAAGTTTCTAACCCTTTCAATTGTCTTGTGCTTAAATATTTTCGATCAAAAGATATTTAAGGTTCTTATTATCGCTAAAACTTCTCACCAATATTACTAAAACTAAAATTCTCATTTATAGGTTCATCTTACCTTAGAAGAGATGTTTACATGCTACTTTCATTAGTTTAATTAGTGGGAGCCCATACATAAACTCATTGTGACACCCTTACTACCCCAACACATATATTGTAATAATGTAAATAAAAATAACGAATAAATTTTTCAACATTAGTAAAAGGGTTCACATAAAAACCTTCACAAATGTTCTTCAATATCCAAAATGAATAAAAAAATTAGAAAATAAAACATAAGAGTTTACAAATTGTTTTAAAAGTATTAAATACAAATTCATATAAAAATCCATGTCCTAGAAATCTTCTGCCCTGATGTCACAATATCATAACATACCCATAATTCAACTGTTGGCATTCTAGATGCCACTCATAGCCGGATCTTCCTCACCTAAAACATCCACAAATTATACGGTGAGAAAATAAAGCATCTATATGTAAAGCACACAAGGAAAATCCACAACATAATCTCATCATAACTCATTACTTAATGAAATATTCACAACCATTTCTAATTCTATCAATCATGCATCATATTCATATCACAATTCAAAATCATACCAATCCATTACAAATCTTGCAATTAACACTACGCCAAGGTCACGCCACTCCTGTAGCAGCCCAAGGTCGTGCTCACCCCTGATATAACATTGTGCCAAGGTCATGTCACCCATGTAGCATTTCTTGCCCAAGGTCGTGCTCAACCCTGACATGTTATCCAAGGTCACGTCACCCATGTAGCATTTCTTGCCCAAGGTCGTGCCACCCCTGACATAAGTTACACGTATTAAATGCCTCACACATCCCACACTATGTCAAGGTCACGCCACCCCTGTAGCATCACTTATCCAAGGTCGTGCCACCCCTGGTCATAAGTGTGAGGAAACACAATCACATTCACATTCACATTCACACAACACATACACTAAATCCACACAAAACAAGGGTTCACATATCCCTCAAGCAATTCACCATGAATCCACATCTAGATCATCAATTGTTATCATATAATATAACAATAACAATAATAAAAAACCCAATTGATTCACCAATTTAATAGAATATTAAATCAAATAGTAAAACCCCCAATTTTCCCCAAAACCTAACTCACAGACACTTTTCTACAATTTCGTTCTCTCTCCCAGATCATCATTTTTACAAATTAATTATATATTCATAATCCTAAACACATACAGAATCTCATAATACTAATAATTCTCCAAACAGAAACACAATTATAAAATTATTAAAAACTCTACAGGAACTATTCTCCACCCATTCCCTCATGTGACTCAACATATAAATCTCCCTTTTTCCCCCGTACCTTGATAAGTAGTAGCTGAAACTAAAGCAGGATCTTGTTGGTCTCCTCCTCTAGGTTTCCCTCGGTCTTCAGAGAATGTAGAAGGAAAAGAATTTAGAACTGAAAAGTGTGCTTTTTGAGAGTGCCAGAGCGCTCTATTTATAGGCATCAGGAGTCGCCGGAATGACCCGTTTCAAATCCGGAACGACCCGTTCTAGACTCTTACGTCATGTGTAAAATTCACATCCAGAACGGCCCATTCTAAAATCAAAACGGCCCGTTCTGGGGTTACATTTTAACCCATAACGGCTATGTTTGGAACGACCGTTCTCAACTAGGGTTATAGGCCATTTTGGTGATTTGGAACGGCCCGTTCTAGGCTACCAAAAATGTCTTTTTAGTAGTTTGGAATGGCCTGTTCCAGTTTGGGAATGACCTGTTCTGCGCTACTAAATCATCCATATTGGGATTTTGGGCCTTCGTACAATCTGTTAAAATCGGGCTGTTACACTGATGCTCTTGCACTATCAATGTAAGTGCACTCCCCAAGGTGACACAAAAGACTTAAACAATTATTTACCAAAGGTTTTTTTTTCCTAGTCCTTAAGCTATCAAAACATATAGGTTAGGTTACTATTTTTACCCATGTATACAATAATCTCTTGATGGAACCGAATAGTAGAAGTGGTTGATAGCTTCTCCTAGACTCCATCTTCAAGTCTTTCTTCTCTTGAGGTAGACTCTTAATGGCGGAAGCAATGTAGAAACTCCATTGATGGAAGATGCAACAAGATGCATTCGGTAGCTTCTTTAAGAAGCTAGACAAAATATGTAACCAAGGCACAAAGGAGGAAATCCTTTGTGAGGAACCTAGGGAGAAAAGGTTTCTCCATGGATTCTATGGCTTTGAAAGAGAGAATTTTAGAGAGAAAATTCTAAGTTTATTCATCCAAAGTGGGTAAAAATGAGAGGTTTACAAATATATAAAAGGAGGTAGCTTAGGGAGCAAGCTAACCTTAACCATGGTTCAAGAGAACCATGGTTTGGTTGCTTGACCGACCATCCTAGTTTAGGAGGCTTGTGGAGAAAGCTTCTATCTTAGCTTGCTTAGGAAACAAGCTAAGTTAGAAGCTTGTAGCACAAGCTTTCCAAAGCTTCAAGGAAGAAGAGAAGCAATTCGGCCAAGATGAAGCTAGGCGGCCTTATACTAGTTTTGCTCACTAAATCTGTTCCAAAAATGTTTGATTTGGTTAAGTTAGGTCCATCCAAAAATGATGAGACCTAGCTAAATCAAATCCTTGAAAAATTACGAGCAAAACAAGTCTAATATGTAAAATTTTGCCTAAGCCCAATTACTAGTCACACCCTCAAACATTGTTAATTCTCACCCCACTTCTACTACTGAAAAATAGAAAAAGAGTGACCTTAAATATAAGGTCAAATGGAGTCAAAGTCTCCAAAGAACTTACCCTAAAAACAATATACAATGGTTTATAAAAAGAAAACAAAGCGCCTCACAAATACAAAGGCAAAAGTAAACCTATACAAAGAAATTATGTACAAGTTACATACAAAAGAACTATGCATTCTCTTCAAGATAGGGTGGTCCATATGAAGAGTACCTTGGGCTTAGAAAGCCCACTAGTCTTCAAGCTGTCCAATCCCTCCTATATGCTCTTGGCCATAACTCTAGTGATTGGGCCCTTGGCCCATGGTCCATCATCTCCCTAAATACATCTTAGAGGCATCGTGAAACACTACAAGGATTCACTAGAAATAGGAAAACTAACACAAGTATGGTAGTCACTCTACTTAATCTATTGGAAATTATTCTCTCATATTGCATTTTACACAGAGGTTTGACCCTTCCTAGTCAATTATAGAAAACCTTGCCTCTCTCCTAGGTGAAATATTAAACACCTCCTTAAGAAACCCTACCAAATGATCTCTTTAAGGGAGTATTTAGTAATCTAAGTTTTTCTCTCAAGTTCTAAAGAGGCAACATAATGTATAATTGAAATTACTTTCTAAACATATATTAACTATATTGGTGACAATAAGATCCACACTCTTATTCACATAAGAACTATTGCATGGTGAAGAATTTAAATAGGACATAATTGAAAGATAACCAATCTATACTAATAGGTTCCTCTTATCGACTAGGGAACAAACAAATAAACCAACTACAATTTTATTTCCAAAACTAACAAAGGATGTTTTGAGAAGACATCGAAAGTAAAAAAAAAAACTAAACTATTAGTTGGTTCTTCCATAAACAATTTGATTCTCAAGGGAAGACGTGCATAATTAGAGATTTTCTTTTAAGAAATTATGAACAAACAAATTGTCTCGGAATTAAACAATACAATCTAAGGAGTTTCATATTTGAGACAAGCACATTGGATAAAATTATTGAGTTTTAAAGCATCAACACCACTTGAAGCGAAGGTTTCTTCTTTGATTCTTGATTTACAACATTTTCTACTACTGCAAAACTATCATAAACTCCATGATTGTAGCACAAAAAGGGACCTATATTTCTCTTTCAATTCATCACTACAAGTTATCGCATTTTGATTCCCCCACCTTCCGCGTCGTAGACTGTAAAGTATAAGTCCTTTCATACATGTCCTTACTAGCTATCTATTACCTTAATCTATTAAGATCAAATTGAAAGTAAAGAGTAGTAACCAAAAAGCAAAACAAACAAATTGATACAACAATGTTACATCAACTTAAACAACATTCAATAGGATAATTCTCATAATATCAAGGGAAAAAGTTTCATGAACAATTTCTCATACTTCGTAAACAGAGAATAAACAAGATACTCTATTTAGACACAATAAAAGATTCATCCATTAGGAAAAATATCCTTCAAATAAGCTAACAAGAGAAATTATAAATAAATAAAATGATAAGATAATGCTCATGGTCACATGTTTTAGATTTGTCAAGTCCCCTATTTGTAGTGCACAATATATTAAGGTGATTAATCTCAATAAATCATATCAAAACAATTATGACCCTTGGCAAAGAAATTAAACAAACAAAAGCTTTACATATCATATCAACACTTACAAGAAACACAATTTAGAAACATGGAAGACACAAAACTCACTGGCCGGATGAATTGACTTGCTTTAATATCACTAAATGTGACAAACTTTTACCTTAAAGGATTAAATCAATAAAATATAATAAAATTTCTAGAAAATAAAAATAAATTATCATAAGTCTCCTCATAAAACTTGTAAAAGGGTTCACGTCCATAATCATTATTTAAACCATAATTAGTAAACATGTTTAATAAAAAACTAATAATAACCTCTTAAATCCATGTAAGTTATGGCAATAAAACAAACTTAAAAAGGAATGAAACTTAAGGCAACCATTTATCCTAAAACTCAGACTTGATATCACACTATCAAACCAAGACCACTCTTTATGGTTCTCCCTCCTCAAATCCACCATTTTGTCAATGGCATTCACCCCAAACACAAATTATACAAACACAGGAAGTGAGAGTACATCTTATTCATCACAACATATACAAAGCATAAAGATAAACACGCATATCAAACAACTACTACATCTTATACACTTTTATCAACCCTCCCGTACAATATTAATAGTCATATTAAGTCACTTAGAATGATTGTTAAGATGAGATAATATGATAACATGGACAAAATTTCCAACTCTTTGAAAAATAACTATAAGAGGTATATAGTTCAACCTTGCTCCATTCATAAGTTTAATTTTAATAGTTAAGATTCATTCAATTGAAAAAATATTGTAGATGATCATGATATGCATGTAATCATATGAGATCACATGACATCTTAAAATAATTGTTAATATGACATAATAAATATGATATGTATTTAGTCATGTCATAATGTCATTTTAGAATGATAGCTAATATGTCATGATAGATGTGTGACATGTGTCTTATAAGTGGTATATCACCAATATAAGTAGTTTTAAAATTTATAAAGATTAAAATCAACAATTTTAAAAAAATACAAATAGTAAATAAAATTATATTTATAATAATTAAAAATATATTTCATTGTTCATATTTTAAAAAACGAGAGAATTAAATTTTATTTAGCCTAAATTGTAGTGGGATAATATGATCATATGAATTTCTTTTTACGGGAATAATGATAGTTGTTCTATCATGTAAACTGATGAGGATTACATTTCAAAATATGATTGCGATGACTCTTTGGAATCTTTGACAAATAGTCACCTTGCATTTCATTTGAGAGTCAAGTAATTGTGAGAGTAAAACCAATCAATTAATGTTGTAGAAAGGGAAAAAAGGGAGAAAAAAAAGGAAAATAATTTTTGGATTGGGTTGACCAAAAATTGGCATACAATCGGTCTGAGCGAGTTATTCGATAGAAACTACAAATGACTCATCAACCGACTCAACTAGTATTTTTTTTTTTATTTAAGAAACTCGTGACCTAACAAACTGGTCATTGCATTTTATACTTTGTAGACATTTCATGCCTAACACTTTGTTACATGTTGCATGGTCATTATTAGCTAACAAAAGAGTTTATTATAAACATTGTAACATATAACTTTCTTTATTTCTTCAGTTGCTTACATTGGTGAGAAAATGTTTTTTTTTTTTTAACTAATGAATATGGTGAGAAAAACCAGTCAGTAGGGGAATGGTTTATGGGTGATTTTGTGTAAATGTGCTTCTTAAATAGATTAAGTCTATAATTTTTATAAAATTTAAAAACAATTTGTTACATCTTTATATTAATTCAAATAGATGTATATTTATAAAAGAATATTCTATGTTAATTTGTTTTTTGTTATAATATTATAATTAATTTGAATATATATAATAAAGTAACATATAATTTTTAAAATTTGCAAAAAATTGTAGACCAAGTTTATTTATTAAGAAATTTGAATTTAACGCTTAGATCATTGAAATTTAATATAAATCATTTGTTGAGTGGAATAACTTTAAGAAAAAAAATTAATTCCTTCCTATAATACACATAAACACTATGAGAAGAAAATGTAATTTTTATGTGAGAATGAGAATGTTTAATCTTAACTCTAAAATTAAAATAAATGACATAGATTAAAAGATTATAAATAAAAGTACCATATATCACTACCATTGTAGTTGTCTCTATCATTGTCGTTGTAATTGTAATTGTCACATGCAACCACCACCACCATTGCACCACTGCAACAACCACCATAATTGCCACCACCACCATTATGACCACCATAACACCATTGTCGCTAGCATGATCATTATTGCTACCACTATTGGCGATAGTGATCATGATGGCGATGGTAGTTACAATGGTAGCGATAACAATAAAAATAATAAATGTAACTACAATAATTAATGAGGATATGTGGTAGCTTTATTTATAATCTCTTGGTCTAAATTGTTTATTTAAGGGTCTAGATTAAGCATTCTTATTATTTTCATGTAAAAGTTACATTCTCATAGTGTACAGTCTCTATTATTTGTTATATTTTAATCTAATCCATTTTTTTACCATTTAAGGGTCGAGATCAATCATTATGATTATATCATAAAAATGACATTCTAATAATATAAGAAGCATATACCATGAAATATCATTTTTACATGAGAATGAAAATGCTCAATCTTAACCGTTAAATTATAATAAGCGACTTAGATTAAAAAATTACAAATAAATGGACATCATCCTAATTTCCTCAATCATTATAAATAAACTTCCATTAGAACTCCTATCACCACCACTTATCTCCACCATCACCATTAGCACCACATTCCTCACTATTTCTACCATCACAACCACTACCACCATCACTACTTCCACCACCACCATCACTACTTCCACCACCACCATCGTCACTATCACCATCATTAGTAATAGTGGCAGCAGCAATGGTGTTGGTGACAACGATGACAACAATGGTGACGATAGAGGTAGTGGTGGTGGTGGCAGCAACTATGGAGGTAGTGACAACAAAAATGACGATGGTGAGGGGTGTTCCAATGGTAGTTGTGAGATTGACAATGATAGAGGCAACAACAATGGTGAATGTATGTGGTATCTTTAATTGTAATTTCTTAATCCAAGCCTTTTATTTTATTTTAAGTGTTGAGATTGAGTATTCTAATTATCACATAAATTTGACATTCTCATAATATATGCTTCATATATATATATATAGTGGACCCCCCTCGTACTTGTATTCTTTTTAAAATCAAGTACTATATGTCGAAACCCGAAAAATTCTAACCTTGTGAATAGATGGTTTGGACCTCTAGTTTAAAAATCTCATCAACTTTGGATTGCCCAAACTTTGGACTAATCCTCCATTTGATGGTTAAAAGAGTTCAAAGGAGTCGCCACCGATATTTTACACAAAATATCAGAAAAAGAAAGTTTTCAAAAAACTCAATTTTGACTTTTATAGCTAGAGTCGAGTTCGGGGGTCGGTTACGTGTGGGGAAGGTGTTAGGCACCCCACAACGCCCAGATTTGGTACCCTATGACGAATTTAGCATAATAATAGCGTAATTAAATTCTGCCCCTTTTACTTATTAAGAATAAAATGATTTAATTGTTTACATTATTCCTAATTTACAACATACATTCGACTTTATTATCTACATGATGCTTATTCTATTGCATACAAGAAGAATGATAAATAAAGCGGTAAATAAGAGAGAAGAACTTGAGAACCTCCAAAGAAAGCTTTTATAACCCTTCTTGTAAATCAACATAGGGGTGCTTTTTGGCAGCCTCTTCACTCTACGAGAACCTCACTATCACTCAAAATTCTCGAGGAGGGGGAAGGAATCAAGTGTCGAAAGAATGAGCCCCTGATATGCTTTTATAGGCGTTCAGGGAAGGGGAACGATTATTCCCAACATTGGAATGGTTGTTTCGCGACTCAAAACTACACTAAATTAGGTTAGGTGGAACGACCATTTTAAGGTTGCAAACTACACTAGAACTGCTAATAGGAACAGTCGTTCCAATGGTGGGAACAATCGTTATGAGCCTGATTTAGGGTTTTGACCCTTTTTTTGTGCAGAAACTCCTCCCGAACATCCCTGCTCTGTCTTGGCCCATTTTTGTACCTTCCTTAGCCCTCAGGGGTTGCTTTTCTTGTTTCAGAAGTCTCCCAACCCTTGTAGGAAAAGCTCGAACAAAATCTGGTGTCTACACTATATATTAAATATGATCAACTATGTGTGAGAACATTTTAAAGCATTTTTCTTCAATGTGGGAGAGTTTTGGGATCCTTTTTGCTTTATCTAATTCATTTTTTTTAATTGAAATGAGTATAAAAATGAAACCAAATTTGTTTTAAATGGAAGAAGCTTTCAAACTCCTATATTGTAAAATTAAGGGATGTTTAAAATGTCTAAGAAAACTTGAAATTATAAAGTTTTAGAACATCTACCAATAAGATACGTTGAAAACTTTCATTAAAAATACTCCACAATTAATTTGCTTTAAAACATCCGTTCATTTATTTATTTTAAGTAATTAATTCATACGTATTTATGTTTTACCATTAAGAGTATTTTTATTTCTCCTTCATTTATATTATTACGCATCTCAAGTAGGATTGCTTCACATAGAAGACACCTATTGATGGAAAACCCTTTGGAGATACTAGATTGATGTAATTTCTCCTCCAAGTTCCTTGAACGGATCTTTTCCTTCTTGGTCTCCTCCTAACTTTTTCAATGGCTTCTGAAGGTGTTAGAAGCCATCTTCAAACACACATGGAAAGGTAAAGAGCCCCCTTGGAGATGCCACACTCATGGAATGATAAGTCCCACCAAATCTCGCCACACTCAAGAAATGATAACAGAAATGGAACAAGTTTCAAGGAGAGAAACAAGCTTTGAGAGAGAATTAGAAAAAATGCATTTAATTCATTAATACTCAAAGTTAAAAGTTTAGCCAATACAAGGAAATCCTATATATAAGAGTTTGGTTGGCTTATGGTGCAAGCTAGACTAACCATGGTCAAGTGTAACCATGGTTAGCTATTTTGCACTTACGCTAACCAACCCTAGTTAACTTTCTACAAGTTTAGTTGTCTAGAAGCTTATGGAATAAGCTAAGCTAATCCTAGTTTAAGAATAACTTAGGTTAGCTTAAGTTAACTCTAAATACCTAACTTAATTATTACAACTACTAGACTAATGATTACTTTGACTAGTTTGTTAAGATGTCACTATCAAGGCCATGTGACTTATTTCACAAGCTTGGATGGTGTGGCACCCTCTACCCCACATACATGTTACACAATAAATATAAAGTACATTTCCTAAGTAAATAAAACTTTCTTAATCAAAACAAGGTTTCAAAACACATAAATAGAGAGTTTACATTCATATTTCACAAATCATAGTCCAATGCAGAAATGATGACAAAAAAAAATCATTAGTCTTTCCAAAACACAATAACAACAATGAAACCCCTATCTAATCCTAACTAAGACTTAATGTCAGATATCCTATCAAAGCATGCCCAACTGAAGCCTAAGCCTCATCACCAACATCCTCATGCTGATGATCACCTACGACACAAGAAAACATGCATAGAACAAATAGGAAAGTGAGAAACATCTCACTTGGGTTCAGGTGCAGAGACACATGTTGAATAGCAAACACACGCAACAATCATAATACATGGTACAAGTACAATCCATACATAGTCAATTATTACACACACAATCATTCATCATGCTATAGGATGCCTTGGACTCGACTCTTAATGCATGCATGTGGCACCATAAGGAAGTTGCACATTTCTCATCACTGGCATGTTGCTACAGCAACATACCTAGGGGCATGTTTATTCATAAATACATCACTGGTGACCTAAGGTACACTTGAAATAGCTCAATATCTCACAAGCATGCGGCCTAAGCGGCACACCTGTAATAGCTCAATACATCACTAGTATGCGACCTAAGCGACACACCTCGAATAACTCAATACATCACTAGCATACAACCTAAGCGACACATCTGGAGTTAGATATGCACATGATGCATGTCACACATTCACTATTCATTGATTCAACATTTCACTTATCATAGATTCTCATAACTCATACTACGTTATCTCATAATATCATGTCACATGTCACACATTCACTTTTCATATTTTCACATTATATTTACATAGTCTTATACAAGGAACTTCTCATAGCCATGTACATCAGAATAGACAAAAACCATACTAAGAAATTATCCAACATCATACACATTGAACTTGCAATTCATAACATACGAAACATAAAGGTCATAAACCCAACTTCATGATTTCATGCATTTTTTTACAACCAGCCAGTTAATATAATATTTCAATTAGTCAAAACACTCCATATATTACCCAAAACACGAATCCATCATCAATTTTACATATAATGCCTCAAAATTCATCCAAAGATCATATATCTAATTTCACTTCATAGGGTTTCCCACAGGAACCCACATAGTACTCTAATTCATATAAAAACTTGTCTATTTTTGAAATTAATAGCATATTCACATTCAGAAACCATTAAGGAACACAACAAAAAACATAGACACGAAAATAGAAAACATTCGAAAAGTGCCTGTTTCTAAGAGCATGTATCACGTAAGGGATTTGTGCCAATCCTACTACCAAACATATCCATTATTGAAATTGAACATATATCCACACTCATAATCTCACAAGGAATGCAACAGAATAATCAGAAAGAAAAATAGAAAACTTTCATAAAGTGTCTATTCTTATAGCACTAGTGGAAAATGAGTCTTTTACGTCACCTATTTCTCATCGGACAATAAAAACCGACGTAAAAAAGATGCGGTGGAATTTTTGTAATTTTTGTGAACTTTTTTACGTCAAACTTTGTAGGGTCCAGCATAAAATGTACAATCTACATTGGACACAACATACAACCGACGTAGATTTTACATTTTACGTCAGACCCTACCAAGTCCGACGTAAAAAAGTAGCGAAAGCAAATAAGAAGAGTGCATGGGAGGCACACACACTCACTCGGATCTCATCACTTTTCTAGATTCTTCTATGTATAAACCCTACCTCTCCTTTGTTGCTAAATCATTTTTTCTGTCTTCTGCAGAGTGAGGTGAACTCTTTGTTACTCGTTCGCACACTGTTGCAGCTCAGGTATGAATCACTAACACCTTTTTGCTTCGCATTGCTATTGTGGCTATTTTCTCTATTCGGTCTTTATGTTGTTCTATTTGTTTGGGTCATTGGCCTTTTCTTCTGGTTGTTCTATCAAGCAGAATGGCCCGTTCTTCAAGCAGAACGACCTGTTCTTCAAGCAGAACAACCTGTTTTGCTTGAACTCGTTATGTTTTTTTTTGTATACAACTTTTTTACGTCGGATCTTGGTAATGTCTGACATAAATTTACGTCAGTTTTCACAACCGATGTAAATTTACGTCTCCCGCTTTCACGTCGAACTTTTTTATGACGTAAAAAGCTTAAAATAATCAACGTAGATTACCTCTTTTGTACTAGTGAAGGCATACATCACGTAATTTGGGCCAATCCTGCTACCAAACATATCCATTATTGAAATTGAACACATATTCACACTCAAAATCACACAAGGAACGTAATAGAATAATCAAAAAATAAAATATAAAACTTTCATAAAGTGTTTGTTCCTATAGGCATACATCAAGCAAGGGATTGGGGGCAATCCGACTACCCTACATATATCTCCACACCCCAAGTGAGATTTCTCAAAAGCGTAGAAAGAAAAATGAGTCAGAATAAGAGCGTAGGTAACTTCCTTAACTCTTGATAACTCATTTTTTCTCATTAATAAAATAAAAATAATAATAGTAATTAATAAATGACTGCAACGTCCTTCCTCTCCTTCTCATAAAATAATTAATATACTTAAACATATTTTCTCATTTTTAATAAATAACGTAAACATATTTCTAAATAAAATACATTCCATAAAAACACCTTTATATCACTAGTCAAAATAATTACAAATCACGCTTTATAACAAAATAGTGTTTATATAAATAATTAAATATTATCAAAAATCTCTTAATAAATACATTAAAATATTAAAATAATTTCTAAAATATTATTATTATAAGGTATGAAAATCGGGTGTTACAGATGGCTTGTTCATTAAGCTTGGATGTCCAAACCACTTGCTTAGGCAAGTGGACGTCCAACCTTAATGGGATAGAAAAATGTTTATGCCATCCAAGCCCAAATAAGTCTATGGCGTAGGCTACTTACACCTCTCCTAAATTACTAATTACACCCTTAAAGAATAATACAAGGACAAAAATTCCTATACTACTTTACCCAAAATACATGGTAAAAAATATCCTATACAATCACTGCTCAAAATGTAAAATGACAATAGAAGTCCTTAAGGTAGGATAGACCTCCAAATGCAGGGTACCCTACAAAATAAGGGTAAATGTCCTACAATTCTTCAAACCATCTTTATCATCCTTCGCCCTTCTTGGTTCTTTTCCTTCCAAAGGGATCCTTGGGAAGTAGGTTTCCATCACCTATGTTCTTTACATAAATATTAAAATGATAAACTTATACAGCATAAATTTTTTATCCAATGATGAATAATTAAATATTTAAATTTTTTGTTAGATCATATTCTTCACTATTTAATTTGACTAGTACATTAATTAATTTAAAATTTTCATACAATTCTTTAATAATAAAAAATTAATGCTAACGTGTTTTTTTTTTATTAATTAGATTTTTTTTTACAATTTCTTCTAATTATATGTAGATAACATTGCCGATTCACTATAAAAAATTATTAGATTTTCTCCAAAGATTTGTAATATAGGGAACAACCTAGGTAATTTTTCTTGAAGACACAAACCAATAGGATCCAAAATTATCACGCAATTAGGAAGGAGATTTTTTTGAAAAACAAAGAGAAATTTGAATATTAAAAATGCAAATAGAAACTTCAGTAAAAAAAAGTACATTGATTCAAGATTTCAATTGTTACGGTAAAATTTTCACGGTTCAAATTATAATCCAAATTCAATTAACCTAAATAAACACAAACATAATCTGAATGTAGATCTAAATCTAGATCTATTGAATTTCATAAAGACGTGAAACGCAATTGCGATCTCACAATTTTCATGAAATTCAAGAATGATGAATGATTGATTTAGGTGATTTATGTTATTTTAGGTCTAGATATAAATTTAGATCTAGATCCAAAACTAATATTCAAATGTGATTAGGATGTATTAAAAAAATTCATAATCATGAAGAATGGAAAATATATCTAGAACGAAGAAGAAGACAAAGATAATTCGTAGGGTAAAAATCGAAAGTTAACTCGAATTTTACCGTAATTCATGAAACCTCGAATCAAAAGAATGGATTAACCACACATCTTCATCAAGATGTTGCGGTTCCTTCATGTAGAAAAATGTGAAAATAAAATTCTAATAGCGAGAGAGAGAGAGAGAGAGAGAGAGAGAGAGAGAGAGAGAATTTAGAGAAAATTGTAGGGGAAACAACTCTAATATCTAAAAAATGAGTGTTAAGTATACATAACAAGTCTTACAACATCAATTAATAGAGAAATATAGTAGGCTTAATCAAAATATTTACAAGACCCCACCCACTAATTAACTAATTAAGAAGGTTGGACAACTAATACAATAAGATCCTAAAGTAAACCCAAAATGAAATGCAAAAACGTAACATTAAGGCACACTTTTAGACTTGTAAACATCTAAAATGGGTGAAAATCCTAATAGAGAAGTGGTAGAGCTCTATCTTAGCTTTCCAAGGATACCAAGAATGTAGAAATTTGATGTTGGGAGCTCTATAGATGGCATGCGCAAGACTAGAGTATAAAAATGGGTCAAATGCAAAATTTAATAAGAATTTACAATCATCACTAACTACACCCACTAATACAAATCACATCTAATATATCAATTATTGCCACTATTAAATGCCAAATTATCCTAAATTAATTCATTGAAATATGTGTCCCAAATGCACTATCAAATACCTCTGCACTTAATATTTTGCACTTTAGGGCAAAACTTAATTTTCAACCTAGAACTAACTATGAATCTATGAACAAATTTTTTTCAACACTTCTCAATGAATAACAAATGTATAGAAAAGGGGAAGAATACAAACATTTCAAGCATCAAGGTTACAAGCAATCTATAAAGACATTAATCAAATTAAAAGCAAGTAAGATGACAAGCTAAATTAAAGGATGATCTAAAAATCATAAAACCCTATAGTGTTTAACTCTCAATTCTTATGTGTTTAGGTTTGTATTTACACTCAAGCACATCATACAAAATAGCACTACCAAGCTTTGACAAGCCTCTAATTTCAACAACTTGAAACACATGCAATTAAAGATCAAAAGGACTTTTATTAAGCTTGTAATGTAACCAAGGTAAAGGTGGAATAAAATAATTTTTAAGAGAAAAGAGGAGCAATGAGGAATAAATTTAATAAGCATGAAAGCTACCCAAATATGATTCTTTTGTTTTGGCTTCCCACTTATTTCAACAATAACTTTTTTACTTTTCTCTCATTCTCTCTCTCTCTTCAATGCATTTCTTTGTTTTTATTTATTTCTACATTTTTTTCTCTCTCTTTTTTTTTTCAAGCTTATGCCAAACAACTCAACAACTTCAATACAAAACCATTCCCTTGGGGTTACACCTCCACACTTATTTAGAACCTATATCCAAAACAATTCCGAAACTCCTTTAATCTCTAAGGTTAGGATGTATCATGATTTTTCACTTTCTAACTTGTAATGAGCTTTAAAGTCAAATAAAATGTTATATATGCTCAAAAGGGGTATCCAAGGTTAAAATGTGAGGTAGGTCATTTTGGCAAGTAGCTTATAAAGAAAGAAGGTCTAAATCATATATAATGCATGTGAAACAAGGGGCATAAAAAATAGTCAAGGCAAAACCTAGAGTGATGGAATAACAATAAGGTCAAGAAGACCAAGAGGTGATATATTGAAGGAGGCAAGAGGAATGAGTTAGTGTTGAAAAACCATAGGAGGAGTAAGCCTACTTTTGGGCCTTAGCTCCTAAGTTTTTATAGCATTTATTTTATTCCTATTTTTGCCCTTGTCTTTAATTTCCTATTTTACCCTTATATTTTGGGGTATCTTAGTCATAGGATTTATTTTCTTTTGTATTTCCCATTTTACCCTTGTATTATGGGGTGTTTTAGATCATAGGTTTTTAATTTTGAGCTAAGGTATTTAATTAGGGAGCTAGACACATTTTTGGTGGTGTTTGGACCTATTTTTGGACTTAGAAAGGCTTAGGCCCAAGTGGAGGGCAAAGGTTGCATAGTCTTATCAGGCACCTAGATGTAGCCTAACTAAACCCAAAGATTCCATCCTTGGCCACCAAGTTGCATCTAGGGTTAATTTGGGTTTCATTTGGTGTGCATTTGGCACCCTAAATGCAACCCTAGATGCCTCCCACTCCTATAATTACCCTAGGCACCACACCTTGTAAATACTTTGGAAAAGAAAATGCTGATTTAAAATCCACTCTTGCAAAGTTCACAAATGGAAATGCAAGCTTAAACATTCTTTTGGGAAAACAAAGAAACACTTTTGATAGGAGTGGACTTGGTTTTAATCCAAGCATGAGCATGCCATTTAAGTCAAAGAAAGAAGCTTTTGTGAAAAACCAAAACTTTAGAAAATTCAAAAGCAATTTCTCTAGACAAACAACTTGTTTTTATTGCTGCAAAAAAGGCCATACAATTAGGAACTGTTATTCTAGGAAATATGGAGTTCCAAATGGATAGATGGTCTGGGTTGAAAAGAGTCAAAGGCTGAGAACTAACATACAAGGACCCTTCACATGGGTACCTAAATTTTCCTCTGAATCTTTGTTGTAGGAATGCTTGAGGGCCAAAAATCTTCTTTGGTATCTTGATAGTGGCTGCTCAAGGCATATGACTGGGGATCCTTCAAAATTCTCAAGTCTGAAATTGAAGAATGAAGGGTATGTTACCTATGGTTACAACAACAAAGGGAAAATTCTTGGCCATGGCAATGTTGGTAATTCCTCCTCTCAAACATTGATTGAGAATGTATTGCTTGTTGATGGTTTGAAACATAATTTGCTGAGTATAAGTCAACTAAGTGATAAAGGTTTTAAAATTGAATTTGATAATACATGTTGCTTGATATGTGATAAAAAGAGTAAAGAAATCAGATTCATAGGAAAACGAATTGACAATATATACATGCTTGACTCAGAACACTCTATAGCTGTAGACCCCTAAAATTGTCCGGGTCGGAAATAAGACTCGAAGACTCTCGAAGACCGAAGGAAAGTCAGCCAGAAGGACTCCTGGAAGATCCTAGGATGATTATTCGTAGGTTTAGAAGTCTTAGAGTAGCTTAAAATAAAGATGTGGGAGGATTGAAGCTCAATACGGCCTCCTAGAAGTTCAGTACGGCCGTACTGAACAATTTGAACTACAATACGGCCGTACTGAAACCAATACGGCCATACTGAAGTTTTTGAACTTCAGTACGGCCGTACTGAAACCAATACGGCCGTACTGAATTCAATACGACTGTACTGTAGTTCAAATCTTCAGTACGGGCCGTATTGATGTCAGAGGCCGTACTGCGCCTCACTCCTATATATAGGACGTCATTTGGACGTCATTAGAGACTTTTCCACACTTCTTGGACTCTCTTCTTGAGTATTCTGGGGTTTTTGAGCAGTGTTCTGCCCTAGGAATCTCTCCGAGAGCCGATCCGACGAAGTTCTTGAGTTCTGAGCATTTAGCTTGAGAATTTGAACTAGTCGAAGGGAAATCTTTTTGATTTCCATAGTGAAGATTAATTTTTAGGGAAGGAGTGAGCGAGCGTGTAGTGGGAAGGAGCGCCAAAAAGCCTCCTAACATTTGAATATATAAAAGCACGCTTCAAAGGTTTCTTCTTCAAAATCCTTCCTTTTACTGCTTTCTGATTGTTGCATCGCATGTTTAATTTATTCATCATGTAGATATCTTATTCATAGCCGTTTATAATAAATAGGGGTAATTTAGTAATTTTACACTATTATTAATAAAATAATCCGTCATAGGGAACCCGAAAGGGGCGTTGTGGGGTGCTAACACCTTCCTCGCACGTAACCGACTCCCTTACCCAACTCTGGTTGTAATGGCCAAGGTTGATTTGCGAAAATCAATTGCCTTATCCCTTTTTCCAATGTTTTGAGTAAAACATTGGTGGCGACTCCAAGAACCCTTCTTTTTGCGAAAACCACTAATCCATGGAGGGTCCCGCTTGGGATTAACATGGATTGGTGAATCATTTAATAAAATTGTTAGTTCGATGAGGTCTCAGTTTGAGAATAAGTCGTTCTAACAATCCATCATTTTTCCAAAACTTAAAAAGAGTCCGACCATCTTCGCGAATGCCAAGGTCCGTTTCGGCGGGTGGCGACAGATGGCGACTCCACTAGGGAAGCCTCGAGAGTCAGTCCCATTTAGTGATGGATTATTTCTAAAATAATAGTTTAAAATTACTTCATTACCCCTCACTTGTATGATAACATGCTTTATCTATTTGGCTTTAATAACTGTTGTATGTTTAAATTCTCGCAATTGTTTGAAATACAAACTGCACACAAACCTTTGCACACAACAGTTCCCTCTATACCCGGGGGCATGAGTGGAAAGCCATAGGGAGTGGATGTTAGTACGACCGGTTGTCGAATGGGTCTATAGGTGCCCGTAGACCGTTGTCGGAAAGCATCACTCAAGGTGAAAACCATGAACTCAAGTCCGACAGTGCGTTGGAACTTTCCATCGACTTACGACGAGAGGAATTGGGTCCCTATAATGGGGGCACCTTGGGGGCCTCAGACCAGTGAGAACAGTTAGAACCACCTTGAATATGCACTTTTCTGCAGGATACCCCTACCTCGTGATTCGCTCGTGACTGTTCGTGGATGAGTGAATTGTTTATGCATTGTTTATGTGACATTGTTTGAGCATACATTGCATTCTTTAAACATACAACATTCTCCTTTTAAAAATAAGAATAAATAGGAATAAAAATCTTCCATTACATGGTGTTAACATCTACCTTCATCACATTCATATAGGTAGTTTCCCTTTTCACCCAAAAAAAATACAAAAAACAAAATACCCAAAGAAAAATAAAAAAAAGAATATTATTTATCCAAACCAAGCAATATCATGCATCATCTTAGGAAAATCCCGAAAACATGATAATGCTTAGTTGAATAAACACTATGCATGCATATTCACCGCCATCATCTCATATCATGCATTTTTGTCATAGATCATGGAGGGATCTAGGGGAATGCAAGGGCAGTTGAAGAAAGTGGACTTCTTATTATACCGTGCCGAGAGGTTGGATCACCTCTGTTCTTTGATGCCACGAGAGGCTCGTATTGAGTTTGAAAAATCATATGGACGAGTTCTCGACTTGATGAAGATATGTGTGGATCCAGCTTTTCTAAGAGCATTGGTTCACTTCTGGAGTCTCGATCTACATTGCTTCGAGTTTCCCCAGTTTGACTTAGTTCCTACTCTCGAGGAATACGAGCTCATGCTTCGATGGCCCAAATCAGAAGGGGTCTATATCTTTCATGGCAATCATGTGGCCGTGGAGAGGGTCGCTACTCAAGTCAAACTGCCATCACGTTTATCTGCCTTAGTGGGGAACGACAGTATCAAGGGTTGGAAGCTCGCTATGATTGAGGACCACCTTTCTTCCTTGGCTGGTGAGGGAGATTGGTTAGCTTTCAACAAGACTCTAGCGTTAGCCGTGTTTGGGATGATCCTATTCCCCTTTCACGCTAACACAGTGGACCATGCTGCTATGGACGCTTTCTTCGCTTGGGACGTACACATGAAGAGTCCCGTGCCTGCCATTCTTGCCGACACCTTGCTTTCTGTTAACCTATCTCAGCAGAAGCAAGGGAAGACTATCCGATGCTGTACCTCCTTGTTGTATGTATGGGGCATCACACACTTCTATGCCTCTAGTCACATGGGGACCTTGCCCGATCCGTTGAGGAGTTTTTCGAAGATCCCCGTATGCCGCCAATATGCTTCCGAGTGGAAGGAAGAGATGGAACAGTGGAGTATTGAACACTTCACATGGGTTTGTCCTTGGTTCCGTCCGAGCAATATATTGATGAGATGCGGCAGCTATCCAAGCATACCATTGATGGGCCTTAGAGGTTGCATAGCCTACTCACCTAGATTGGCTATGAGGCAACTTATGAGGACTCAGATTGTTCCTACTCAAGAGGAGCTTGGAGGATTGTGTTTCTCCTTTGATTCCGAGCATCAAAGGGACATACACGCCGTCATTAGAGCGTGGGAGAAACCAATCTATGAGGGCGATCAAGAGCTTGGAAAGCCTCGGGTATCCGCCTCCACAGATTACGAGATATGGAGGAACGAGAGGGGGGTGTCCCAACCATCCACCTCTTGCGCAACCGCAACTACAAGGAGGTTAATGCAAGAACAAGTCGATGCCTTGACCAAGAAACTGGAAATCATGGGAGCTCAGATGAGAGTTCTTGAAGAGAAGAATGAAGAATCCGGTTTCGTCATTGATGGTCTACAAAGGCAATGCAAGAAGAAAGACCACGAGATAGAGCGGCTCAAGGATGAGTGTGCTAACCTCAATGAGGAGGCTACTCGGGCATCCAAATTGCCAAAGGTTGAACCGAGTAGTCAACTCCTAGAAGTCAACGCAAAGATAGCACACCTTGAAGCCGAGCATGCAAGGCAGGCACAGTTGATCAAGGACATGCAAGACGATCTGCTCTTGACTCGATCCGACGTACAACAATGGCGGGAAGTTGCTCAACAACAAACCGCAAGCCTTTCCGATTTCCGCAAAAAGGAAAGGGAGGGACTAGCACAGATGGCTAGACTCCGGGAGGAGAAGGATCGAGCCGAAGACAAACTTAACGAGCTGCAGGCCATGATCAACTACCACATTCAAAAAGCGAAGGACGCTCAAAAGATCAGTGATGATATGAGCCAAGCAGTCCATACGCAAGTCGAAGCAATGGCCCGCCATGTAGAGGAAGCCGAAGACGAATGGAGAAGAAACATGAACCCGCCTGTGGGTTTCTATCGGCTTTTCTCATTTTGTAAAAAATTGCTTCAAAGCATTGTATAATAAGTTGTACACTTTCTTTGATCAATAAAATCAAATTTTTGATTTATTGCCTTTGCATTTCATAGTCATTCATTTGCATATATCTCTCCCGGTAATTTAATAATAAACATTAATAAAAAGAAAGAATTAATCGATGCGTATGTTCAGAATGGATCGCACGCCATTTGTAATCAAGTGCAAACCAACAACCACGCAAAGCGAGCACACGGCAGCTCCGTTGTTGGTAATCAAGACGAATAAAGGGGAAGGTCCGATACCATTAAGGATCACTGCTCCAAGACCTTTTCCTTACGAATCGAATAAGGCTGTGCCATGGATATACGACATCCATTCTTCTGCCGACAGCGATATCTCTAACATCGCTGGACTTGGGGGCATGACTAGGAGTGGCAGGATCTACACTCCTGAAGATTTTCACGATAAAGCTCCCAAGAATAAAGAAAAAAAAAACCGAGGAAAATAAAGAATCCGAGGATAAAAATCAAAGGACGAAGAGGAACCAAGATCCTTCTCGACGTTCTTTAAGCCAGATCTTTAGGAAGGCCGGTTCACAAGCGTCAAGGCCGGTCGTCGTCATCAAGTGTTCTTCTCCTTCCGATAGGGATGTATAGACTTGATGACTGTTAGAGATCACTCCTCGAGGACAGCCCGACCCCCGAGCCTCGATAGGGCACATGTTTCCATTATGATTATAATAAAATCATTCTTTATTATTTCTTACTGCTTCTCTTCTTGCTTACAATAAATTTCTAAACCGCATTATTTTTAACCCTGTTTGAATAAACATGAATGAGGTTAAAATCATCTTAATAATAATCCCGCATCATTTTTATGTGGAAGTGTGTGTGACAACTTGGAGCACCTTCCCTTGGCCTCGACAAGTGCCATCATGGATAAAAAGAAATCCTTTAAAATAAAAGAAGCTCGGCAGGAAACCCAAAAAGGGGGCTGCGCAAAAATAAGAGCAAAAGACCCGCTAGGAATCCCACGAAAGGGTGACCTAGGCAAAAGTTAGGGTTGCAAAAATGAACAAAAACAAAAGTCCGCTAAAACGCCACAAAAGGGTGTTTTAGGCAAAAAAAAGGACAATCAAAAAACAAAAGAAATCCATGATGGTACCATGAGCCGAATTCAAAAAAGGTTCAAGGGAAGCTATCTAAGTTGTCAAAATCACAACGTCAATAACAAGATTTTCTTAACTTCATAAGTGTTTAATCAAACAAGCCTAAACACATAAGCCTACCTTGGCCAACCATTCTTACAAAAACCATTTTTGAAAAATAAATCCCCTCTAAAACACAAACTTCAGAACAAAAATATCTTTCCTTTCTTTTCTCTCTTGTCCCAAACGATTTTAGGATAATCTAGTGGAAACATGGAGATATAGTGGTCAATAGGAGGGTTGACACGTCTTCTAAAGGAAGGGGAGGATCACTGGGTTGATGACGCCCATCTCAATATAACACGCATCATTCCTCGGTTACAGAAATCGGCAACGCACAGCCCGTCTGGAGGAATGGCAAAATTCAAACAGAGAAACGCATCGGTTAATTCTTTTGAAAAATGAATCAAATAGAATTAGGTGCATCATACCGCATACATGCATACAGATGATAGGTGTACTGGAAGATCACTTATTCTCTGTTTATTGAAAAAACAAACAAAAAAAACAAAAAAACAAAAAAACAAAAAATATAAACTTCAGAAAAAACAATGCGCCCGTACCATGTTCAGTACACCCGTACTAAAATCAGGGTTATGAACAAATTTTCAACTCAATACGGGCGTACCGAAATGAATACGGCAGCATTGGCCATAATGTCCACACCAATACGGGCGTATTGAATTCAATACGGCTCGTATTGGCCCATTCTCATTCATCACAACATCTTCATTCCTCTGCATACTTCATCTGTGAGTGTGTTTGAGATCCCTCCAACAGAAAAAGCCGAAATCAACGAAAAAAGGCAAAATTCAGAAAATCCAACAAATATACAGAATAATTGAGCCTGGAGAGGCTTGCCGAAATAATTCTCCCGCATCATACAGAATAACTGAGCCTGGAGAGGCTTGCCGAAATAATACTCCCCAAGAAACATCTCAGCTTGCATTCTTGGGCTGAACAGAAAATCAACAAATTGTACAGAATAACTGAGCCTGGAGAGGCTTGCCGAAATAATACTCCCTCATCATACAGAATAACCAAGCCTGGAGAGGCTTGCCGAAATAATACTCAACAAATTGTACAGAATAACTGAGCCTGGAGAGGCTTGTCGAAATAATACTCCCCAGAGACTTCTCAGCTCACTCTCGTAGATCAAATCCCCAGTAAGAGCTATCAAAGCAAGATCAGCAAGATTCCCCAATGGAAGCATGATCATCCGAACAGAACATCCGAGTCAAAGGACTTTGACTTCCTCAGTGGAAGATAGCTTTCCAACTCGAGCGACAAGTGAAGCTAAGCCTGAAGAGGCTTTCTAAATAATACTCTGGGATACATAAGATCCTCAATCCCCATTCGCCTACTCAGAGGCACTCCTTCAAAAAGAGAAAATCAATTAAAAGATCAATAATCATTCCCCAAGCAGAATTCGGCATTCAGCCAATCATTGAACGTCAAGATGATCTGCCTAACAGAAGAGGCTAATCAAAATTAACGACAGAATCCCCCAGCGGATAACAGCCTACACAGAGGCAACAAAACCAGAAAATCAAAAAGAGTCACCCGAATAAGGATAACCGGGATACTCCACCAACGTGGAAAGGACGTCAGCCAATCATAAGGCATCGCTCACCTCAGGAAGAGCATCTTTGTGTCTGCATCCCCACGGAATCAGAATTTCCCAGTGGGTACCAACTACGCAATGGAAAGTTGGGACACAAGAACCTATGAGTAACTGCACATCCCCTAGACGGATCCCTGCGTTATCCAGCCCTCAGCGGCACCAAAATCAAAAACAACCGTCGAAGCAGCATCGTGGACTGTGGAGACAAAATCATCACAAATCCCTGGAGAGGAGATACTCACGCTACCCCCGTCGTCACAAACACGGAGGTATGCCGCTTCTGGCTCGAAGGACGAGCGAAGCTAAGCCTAGAGAGGCGGTACTCACGCTACCCCCGTCGTCACAAACACGGAGGTATGCAGCTTCTGGCTCGGGTGGCGAGCGAAGCTAAGCCTGGAGAGGCGGTACTCACGCTACCCCCGTCGTCACAAACACGGAGGTATGCAGCTTCTGGCTCGGGCGGCGAGCGAAGCTAAGCCTGGAGAGGCGGTACTCAGCTACCGAGGTTGTCAGAAGCACCGAGGTATGCACAAGCCTGGAGAGGCGACGACTGATACTCAACCTGGAGAGGCTACTCAACAATTTTCCACCGGAAGACACTACAAGTCAGAAGGATGGCCTACTCCCTGGACAATTGGGTCAACTCCTTTACTTGTTAACCGGTACACCAAAAAGCCGTTTGACTAAGTAAAGGGGGGGCAGCTGTAAACCCCTAAAATTGTCCGGGTCGGAAATAAGACTCGAAGACTCTCGAAGACCGAAGGAAAGTCAGCCAGAAGGACTCCTGGAAGACCCTAGGATGATTATTCGTAGGTTTAGAAGTCTTAGAGTAGCTTAAAATAAAGATGTGGGAGGATTGAAGCTCAATACGGCCTCCTAGAAGTTCAGTACGGCCGTACTGAACAATTTGAACTACAATACGGCCGTACTGAAACCAATACGGCCATACTGAAGTTTTTGAACTTCAGTACGACCGTACTGAAACCAATATGGCCGTACTGAAGTTTTTGAAACTTCAGTACGGCCGTACTGAATTCAATACGGCCGTACTGTAGTTCAAATCTTCAGTACGGGCCGTATTGATGTCAGAGGCCGTACTGCGCCTCACTCCTATATATAGGACGTCATTTGGACGTCATTAGAGACTTTTCCACACTTCTTGGACTCTCTTCTTGAGTATTCTGGGGTTTTTGAGCAGTGTTCTGCCCTAGGAATCTCTCCGAGAGCCGATCCGACGAAGTTCTTGAGTTCTGAGCATTTAGCTTGAGAATTCGAACTAGTCGAAGGGAAATCTTTTTGATTTCCATAGTAAAGATTAATTTTTAGGGAAGGAGTGAGCGAGCGTGTAGTGGGAAGGAGCGCCAAAAAGCCTCCTAACATTTGAATATATAAAAGCACGCTTCAAAGGTTTCTTCTTCAAAATCCTTCCTTTTACTGCTTTCTGATTGTTGCATCGCATGTTTAATTTATTCATCATGTAGATATCTTATTCATAGCCGTTTATAATAAATAGGGGTAATTTAGTAATTTTACACTATTATTAATTAAATAATCCGTCATAGGGAACCCGAAAGGGGCGTTGTGGGGTGCTAACACCTTCCTCGCACGTAACCGACTCCCTTACCCAACTCTGGTTGTAATGGCCAAGGTTGATTTGCGAAAATCAATTGCCTTATCCCTTTTTCCAATGTTTTGAGTAAAACATTGGTGGCTGTCGCCACCGGCCCGAAACGGGCTTTCGGCATTCGCGAAGGATGGTTGGACTCTTTTATTTGTTTAAAAATATGGATTGCTAGAATGACTTATTCTCAAACTGAGACCTCGTCAAACGAGCAATTTTATTAAAAGGCTCACAAATCCATGTTAATCCCAAGCGGGACCCTCCATGGATTAGCAGTTTTCATAAAAAGGAAGGGTTCATGGAGTCGCCACCAATGTTTTACTCAAAACATTGGAAAAAGAAGCTTAAGGCAATCGATTCAAAAATCGACTTCGGCCATTACAACCAGAGTCAGGTAAGGGAGTCGGTTACGTGTGGGGAAGGTGTTAGCACCCCACAACGCCCCTTTCGGGTTCCCTATGACAGATTATTTCTAAAAATAATAGTGCAAAATTACTAAATTACCCCTATTTATTCTAAGCAATTATAAATTAACTATCTACATGATGACAGTTTAATATGCACACAGAAAGCAGTAAAAGAAGGGATTTTTAGAAAAGAAACCTCTTGAAGCGTGCTTTTTATATATCAAGTAAAACTGGGAAGCTTTTTGGCGTTCCCTCGCTCTACAAGCCCGCTCACTCCTTCCTAAAAATAATTTTTGACTATGGAAATCCGGAGGATTTCCCTTCGACTAAGTTCGAATCTCCAAGCTAAATGCTCGGAATTCCAGAATTTCGTCGGATCGACTCCCAAAGAGATTTCTAAGGCAGAACACTGCTCAAAAACCCCAGAATACTCAAGGAGGGAGTCAAAACTGTGTGTAAAAGTGTCAAATGATGTCCCATTGACGTCATATTTATAGGGAAGAGGCTCAATACGGTTTATGAGGGTCAATACGGTCAACATTGAAATTTTGAACTAATACGGCCGTATTGAATTCAATACGGCCGTATTGAAGTTCAAAAAACCTCAATACGGCCGTATTGAAGTTCAGTGCGGTCGTATTGAAGTTCAGTGCAGCCGTATTGAATTCAATGCAGCCGTATTGAAGTCCAGAAACTTCAATACGGCCGTATTGAGTTCAGTGCGGCCGTATTGAAGTTCAAAATGTTCAATACGGCCGTACTGAACCTCTAGGAGGCCGTATTGGGCTTCATTCCTCCCACTTTTCTTATTTTAGCTATCCTAAGACCTCTAGACCTATAGAGAACCCTCCTTGGGCCTTCTGGAAGTCCTTCTGGCTGATCTTCCTTCAGTCTTCGAGAGTCTTCATGCTTTATTTCTGACCCGGACAATTTTAGGGGTCTACAGCTGCCCCCCCTTTACTTAGTCGGACGGCCTTTTGGTGTACCGGCTGACAAGTAAAGGAGTTGACCCAATTGTCCGGGTGATGTGCCAACCTTCTGACTTGTAGTGTCTTCCGGTGGAAAATTGTTGAGTAGCCTCTCCAGGTTTTGTGCATACCTCGGTGCTCTGGACATCTAGGTAGCGTGAGTTTTGCCTCTCCAGGCTTGTGCATACCTCGGTGCTCTGGACATCTGGGTAGCTGAGTATTGCCTCTCCAGGCTTGTGCATACCTCGGTGCTCTGGACATCTGGGTAGCTGAGTATTGCCTCTCCAGGCTTGTGCATACCTCGGTGCTCTCGACAACTGGGTAGCTAAGTATTGCCTCTTAGGCTTGTGCATACCTCGGTGCTCTCGACAACTGGGTAGCTAAGTATTGCCTCTTAGGCTTGTGCATACCTCGGTGCTCTCGACAACTGGGTAGCTGAGTATTGCCTCTTAGGCTTGTGCATACCTCGGTGCTCTCGACAACTGGGTAGCTAAGTATTGCCTCTTAGGCTTGTGCATACCTCGGTGCTCTCGACAACTGGGTAGCTAAGTATTGCCTCTTAGGCTTGTGCATACCTCGGTGCTCTCGACAACTGGGTAGCTGAGTATTGCCTCTTAGGCTTGTGCATTCCTCGGTGCTCTCGACAACTGGGTAGCTGAGTACCGCCTCTCCAGGCTTGTGCATACCTCGGTGCTCTCGACAACTGGGTAGCTAAGTATTGCCTCTCCAGGCTTGTGCATACCTCGGTGCTCTCGACAACTGGGTAGCTGAGTATTGCCTCTCCAGGCTTGTGCATACCTCGGTGCTCTCGACAACTGGGTAGCTGAGTATTGCCTCTCCAGGCTTTGAGATGATTTTGTCTTCACAGTCCACGATGCTGCTTCGACAGTTGTTTTTGATTTTGTTGCCACTGAGGTCTGGATAACGCAGGGATCCGTCTAGGGGATGTGCAGTCATTCATAGGTTTTTTGTGCCCCAACTTGCATTGCTTAGTTGGTACCCATGGAGAATTTCTGACTCCTTGAGGTGTAGACACAGATGCTCTCTCTCTGAGTTGAGCGATGCCTTATGTTTGGCTGTCATCCTTTCGACGTTGTGGAGTATCCCGGTTGTCCTTATTCGGGTGACTCTTTTTGTTTTTCTGGTTTTGTTGCCTCTGTGTAGGCTATTATCCGCTGGGGATTTTGTCATTGATTTTGTCTCCACAGTCCACGATGCTGCTTCGACGATTGTTTTTGATTTTTGTGCCACTGAGGGCTGGATAACGCAGGGATCCGTCTAGGGGATGTGCAGTTACTCATAGGTTCTTGTGTCCCAACTTTCCTTTGCATAGTTGGTGCCCATTGAGGAATTTCTGATTCCTTGGGGGTGCAGACACAAAGATGCTCTTTCTGATTGTGAGCGGTGCCTTATGATTGGCTGTCGTCCTTTCGACGTTGTGGAGTATCCCGGTTATCCTTATTCGGATGACTCTTTTTGTTTTTCTGGTTTTGTCGCCTCTGTGTAGGCTGTTATCCGCTGGGGGATTTTGTCATTGATTGTGATTAGCCTCTTCTGTTAGGCAGATCATCTTGACGCTTTGATGTTTGGCTGAAAAGCCAGATTCCGCTTGGGGAATTGTTATTGATCTTTTGGATTTTTGCTTTTTGTAGGAATGCCTCTTGTGTAGGCGACTGGGGATTTGAAGTTCTTATGCATCCCAGAGTATTATTTGGAAAGCCTCTTCAGGCTTAGCTTCACTCTTCGTTTGAGTTGGAAGGCTACCTTCCACTGAGGAAGTTTAAGTCCTTTCGACTTGGATATTCTGTTTAGATGATTAAGCCTCCCTTGGGGAATTTTGCTGATCTTGGTTTGATAGCTTTCACTGGGGGATTTGGCCCGTGAGTGGAAGCTGAGATATCTCTGGGGAGTATTATTTCTGCGAGCCTCTCCAGGCTCATTTATTTTGTACAGTTGGGGAGTATTATTTCAGCAAGCCTCTCCAGGCTCAGTTATTCTGAGAGAGTATTATTTCGGCGAGCCTCTCCAGGCTCAATTATTTTAAGAGGGAGTATTGTTTCGGCAAGCCTCTCCAGGCTCAATTATTCCGAGAGAGTATTATTTCAGCAAGCCTCTCCAGGCTCAGTTATTCTGAAAGAGTATTATTTCGGCAAGCCTCTCCAGGCTCAATTATTCTGTGGGAGTATTTTTTCAGCAAGCCTCTCCAGGCTCAATTATTCTGTGGGAGTATTATTTCGGCAAGCCTCTCCAGGCTCAGTTATTCTGTGGGAGTATTGTTTCGGCAAGCCTCTCCAGGCTCAGTTATTCTGTATGAGTATTGATTTTCTAAATCTTTTGCCTTTTTTGTCGTTTTTGGCTTTTTCTGTATTTTTTGCCTTTTTTGTCATTTTTTGGCTTTTTCTGTATTTTTGCCTTTTCTGTTGATTTGCGGCTTTTTCTGTTGACCGCTGCCATACACAAGCAATTTTTCCTATTTTCTATTTTATGCAATTGCCTCATGATAAGGTCTTTGAATGTGCAACTAATGTGTGTGATGCACAAATGCAAGTTTTATTATTTAATGTTTTTAGAAAAATGAATGGCTCTCCCTATCCTCCTTTTCTTGGAGGAATTTCTGTCATCGACGTGAGGGAATATTTTTGTGAGCCTTTTATGCAGGAGATTATGGATTTTATAGGAACCCCTCCAATTTTCTTTATTGACCGATTATTAAGGAATTTCATACAATTTTTAGAAATACCAATTTAGAGGCATAATCACATGGTCAAGAGAGAAAAGAAATGAATAGATATTTTATTAATATTCACAAGTGTTTTTACAGAAAGATATACAGAACGAAATTTCTGAAGAATGGCTGGCCTGGGTAGGCTATTTACATTGGGCTTAACAATTATATCTGCAATTGTTGCTCCGTATGTTCTCCTAGTTGTTTCGGGTGATATGCCTGAGTCAGGAGTGTAGACACTGCAAGACGCTTGCTTCTAGAAGATAATCACACGAATCGCCTTTTGGTTTTCGATTCAAGTGATCGTTGCTTGCTTTATTTTTATGTCTTATTCTTTTGCCCCTAACTTTTGCCTAGGACGTATCCTAGCGGGGATAATTTCACCTTTGTTTTGCCTAGTACCCTTGTACTGGCGGGCTTTTTATTTTGCCCTAACTTTTGCCTAGGACGCCCTTTTTGGGTTTTCATCCTAGCGGGCCTATGCAAGCAACGTCTTCAAGCATAGTACTTCTTTACCTCGTCAGCGTTGACTGGGTATCGAAGTTCTTTTCCATCCATGTCTGTGAGGATCAATGCTCCTCCTGAGAAGACTCGTTTTTCCACGTATGGTCCTCCGTGATTTGGGGCATACTTTCCGATTTTGTCCTTTTGAGTTGGTAGCGATTTCCTCATTACCAACTCTCCCTCATGGTAGACTCGAGGGTGGACTTTCTTGTCAAAAGCCTTTTTTTTTATCTTCCTCTGATAGGCTTGACCATGGTATATGGCGTTCAACCGTTTTTCTTCAATGAGGTTCAACTGGTCATACCGGCTTTGAACCCGTTCTGCTTCGGAAAGTTTTGCTTCCATGATTACCCTTAGGGAAAGTATTTCGACTTCGACGGGTAGCACTGCCTCCATCCCATAGACGAGGGAGAATGGAGTAGCTCTTGTAGATGTGCGTACAGAAGTCCTATAACCATGGAAAGCGAAGGGTAACATCTCGTGCCAGTCTTTAAATGAGACAACCATCTTTTGCACTATTTTCTTGATGTTCTTATTGGTTGTCTCGACTGCCCCATTCGTCTTCGGCCGATATGGGGAAGAGTTATGGTGTTGGATCTTGAATTCTTGGCACAGTTCTTCCACCATTTTGTTGTTCAGATTAGATCCATTATCAGTGATGATTTATTTCTCCGTGCTTCCACTAGATTATTCTAAAATCATTTGGGACAAGAGAGAAAAGAAGGGAAAGATACTTTTATTCTGAAGTTTGTGTTTTAGAGGGGATTTATTTTTCAAAAATGGTTTTTGTAAGAATGGATGGCCAAGGTAGGCTTATGTGTTTAGGCTTGTTTGATTAAACACTTATGAAGTTAAAAAAGTCGTGTTGTGATTCGACAACTTGGATAGCTTCCCTTGAACCTTTCTTTTTGAATTCGGTTCATGGTACCATCATGGATTTATTTTTGTTTTTTGATTGTCCTTATTTTTGCCTAAAACACCCTTTTGTGGCGTTTTAGCGGACCTTTGCTTTTGTTTATTTTTGTAACCCTAACTTTTGCCTAGGTTACCCTTTCGTGGGATTCCTAGCGGGTCTTTTGCTCTTATTTTTGCGCAGTCCCCTTTTTGAGTTTCCTGCCGAGCTTCTTTTATTTTGAAAGATTTCTTTTTACCCATGATGGCACTTGTCAAGGCCAAGGGAAGGTGCTCCAAGTGGTCACACACACCTCCACATGAAAATGATGTGGGTTTATTATTATTAAGATGATTTTAACCTCATTCATGTTTATTCAAACAGGGTTAAAAATGATGTGGTTTAGAATTTTATTATAAGCAAGAAAAGAAGCAATGAGAAAGAATGATTTTATTATAATCATAGTGGAAACATGTGTCCTTATTTCATCACTGATATGGGTCCCAATGTTGACCTCTTATATCTCTCGGCCATGCCCCAAATTCACAGTCTCCAATTTCTCTTGACGAGTTGGAGTAGGCGAGCTTCTCGTTCTAGCAGTCTTTGCAGATCCGAAGAGATGGTTTCCTCATCACTCTCCAACTCAACCCATTCATTTTTGGATTCCGGTCAGAGCGAACAATTACAGACATAATTATTTTATTGGTTCTGTTTAGGTTTAGAATTTTTAATGAGGAAAGAGAGAAAAGAACAAAAGAGAGAATGATATGTGAAAAATGCCTCTTTATTGATATGTACAAAACTGTAAAACCCTTATTTACATGAAAAGGTTCTCATGATCTCGGGTACTGATCATGAGTCCCTAAAAGAAGAAAAGAAAAATATGAAGGGGCCCTATCGTGGCTTGCCATTCTCTACTCCTGCTTTGGTAGAGGATTCTTGCTCACGTCGGGCGCTGTCGAATCGAAGGTGACCCACCCAACATCAATAAGGTCTTGGACCTTATATTTGAGAACTTTACAGTCCTCCGTTGAATGCCCCGATGCCCCCGAATGGTATAGACATTTGTCTTGTGGTTTGTACCAATCGGGGTATGGTGGATCAAATTTCCTTGGTGGAACATAAGCTAGAAGATGCGCTTCCACTAGCTTCGGCAGGAGGTCGCTATATGTGGTCGGAAGTTTATCAAACTTCCTCACAGGCTTGTATTGCGACTTTCCCGACTTCGAAGTGGAAGAAGATGGAGAAATGGTTACAGCGTTGACTCCTTCTTCTTTCTTCTTCCCGAAGGTCTTCTTGGCTTCAAATGATTGGGGAAGCCCAGCTAGCTTCCCACTTTTTAGCCCTTGTTCCACTCTTTCGCCAATGGTGATGATGTCCGAGAAGAGTGTTGTCGTGTTCCCTATCATCTTGTCATAATAGGGAACAGTCAACGAATTGATGAACAAGGACACCGTCTCCTTATCCGACAGCGGGGGCTCTATCTGTGCCGCCAACTCCCTCCATCGTTGGGCGTACGCCTTGAAAGATTCATCATTTTTCTTACTCAAGGCTTGAAGATCTGACCTATCGGGTGTTAGGTCGATGTTGTATTTATAGCGCTTGAGAAAGGCGTCGGCCAACTGCCTCCATGTGTGTACTAGATTTCCATCTAGCTGCATATACCAGTTGAGCGCGGTATCAGCCAAGCTCTCTTGGAAGCAGTGGATCAAGAGCTTTTCGTTTGTGGCATATGCAGCCATCTTTCGGCAGTACATGGTGAGATGACTCTTGGGGCAAGTCGATCCCACGTATCTCGGGAAATCTGGCACTTTAAATTTAGGAGGAAATTGAATATCCCTCACTAAGCACATGTCGGCGGCATCTTTAATATCGAAATCATGCCCCTCCATAGCCCTTAGCCGATCCTCTAGGGCGTGGAATTGTTCCTTTGAAACTTCGGGCTCTTTAATCATAATTCCAGCCCCAATAGGTATGGCGTGTGGAGGCTCTTCTTCATGCACCTCCTCTTCCTCATGATGGGACCCATGGTCACTGTGGCTTGATCCATGGACGTTATGTTGACGCATGAGTTCCATCATTTGCGCCATCTGCTCTTTAAGCTGTGAAAGCTCGGTTGTGAGCTTCTTATTTTGCTCCTCCAATGCTTCCATTTTCTTGATTTTCTGCGCGCGTGTGAAGACAGAGAGATGACCAGCCACTTTCTAAAATGAATATTTTAATTAGTTTATTTATGGGATGAATACGCTCTTGACATGAGCTTGATAACCCTCCATTTTTAAGGCGCTGCCTTTTTAAAATGGAGTGTTACCACCCTCCTTGAATTATGATCTCTCCCCAATGGAGAATCTCGATAATTATGGGTCTCTTTTACTCATGTCAAGAGGTATTGGTGAACCTAGAATGCATGGTTTATGAGGATGCATGATATCTTATTGGTAATGATGCTCATGCTCCTCACTTTTATTATATTTTCACACATTGGTTTTTCCTCTCATGTCATGACATTTTCATGCATGGGGATTATTCTTTAGACCTTATCGCGAGGTTATTTATTAATGCACAAACAATTGCACATAAGCATTTACACAAACAATTCACTCATCCACGAACAGTCACGAGCGAATCACGAGGTAGGGGTTTCCTGCAGAAAGGTGCATATTCAAGGTGGTTCTAACTGTTCTCACCGGTCTGAGGCCCCCAAGGTGCCCCCATTATAGGGACCCAATTCTCTCGTCGTAAGTCGATGGAAAGCATCAACGCACTGTCGGACTCGAGTTCATGGTTATCACCTTGAGTGATGCTTTCCGACAACGGTCTACGGGCACCTATAGACCCATTCGACAACCGGCCGTACTAACATCCACTCCCTATGGCTTACCACTCATGCCCCCGGGTATAGAGGGAACTGTTGTGTGCAAAGGTTTGTGTGCAGTTTTTATTTCAAACATTTGCGAAAATTAAACAAACAACAGTTATTAAAAGCCAAATAGGTAAAACATGTTATTATACAAGCGAGGGGTAATGAAGTAATTTTAACTATTATTTGTTAAAAATAATCTGTCACTAAATGGGACTGACTCTCGAAGCTTCCCCAGCGGAGTCGCCATCTGTCGCCACCGGCCCGAAACGGGCTTTCGGCATTCGCGAAGGATGGTTGGACTCTTTTATTTGTTTAAAAATATGGATTGCTAGAATGACTTATTCTCAAACTGAGACCTCGTCAAACGAGCAATTTTATTAAAAGGCTCACAAATCCATGTTAATCCCAAGCGGGACCCTCCATGGATTAGCGGTTTTCATAAAAAGGAAGGGTTCATGGAGTCGCCACCAATGTTTTACTCAAAACATTGGAAAAAGAAGCTTAAGGCAATCGATTCAAAAATCGACTTCGGCCATTACAACCAGAGTCGGGTAAGGGAGTCGGTTACGTGTGGGGAAGGTGTTAGCACCCCACAACGCCCCTTTCGGGTTCCCTATGACAGATTATTTCTAAAAATAATAGTGCAAAATTACTAAATTACCCCTATTTATTCTAAGCAATTATAAATTAACTATCTACATGATGACAGTTTAATATGCACACAGAAAGCAGTAAAAGAAGGGATTTTTAGAAAAGAAACCTCTTGAAGCGTGCTTTTTATATATCAAGTAAAACTGGGAAGCTTTTTGGCGTTCCCTCGCTCTACAAGCCCGCTCACTCCTTCCTAAAAATAATTTTTGACTATGGAAATCCGGAGGATTTCCCTTCGACTAAGTTCGAATCTCCAAGCTAAATGCTCGGAATTCCAGAACTTCGTCGGATCGACTCCCAGAGAGATTTCTAAGGCAGAACACTGCTCAAAAACCCCAGAATACTCAAGGAAGGAGTCAAAACTGTGTGTAAAAGTGTCAAATGACGTCCCATTGACGTCATATTTATAGGGAAGAGGCTCAATACGGTTTATGAGGGTCAATACGGTCAACATTGAAATTTTGAACTAATACGGCCGTATTGAATTCAATACGGCCGTATTGAAGTTCAAAAAACCTCAATACGGCCGTATTGAAGTTCAGTGCGGCCGTATTGAAGTTCAGTGCAGCCGTATTGAATTCAATGCAGCCGTATTGAAGTCCAGAAACTTCAATACGGCCGTATTGAGTTCAGTGCGGCCGTATTGAAGTTCAAAATGTTCAATACGGCCGTACTGAACCTCTGGGAGGCCGTATTGGGCTTCATTCCTCCCACTTTTCTTATTTTAGCTATCCTAAGACCTCTAGACCTATAGAGAACCCTCCTTGGGCCTTCTGGAAGTCCTTCTGGCTGATCTTCCTTCAGTCTTCGAGAGTCTTCAAGCTTTATTTCCGACCCGGACAATTTTAGGGGTCTACAGTGGCGACTCCAAGAACCCTTCTTTTTGCGAAAACCACTAATCCATGGAGGGTCCCGCTTGGGATTAACATGGATTGGTGAATCATTTAATAAAATTGTTAGTTCGATGAGGTCTCAGTTTGAGAATAAGTCGTTCTAACAATCCATCATTTTTCCAAAACTTAAAAAGAGTGCGACCATCTTCGCGAATGCCAAGGTCCGTTTCGGCGGGTGGCGACAATAGCAAATTCAAACACTAAGTGCCTAATATCTCAAGAAGAAAACATATGGCTTTGGCATAGGAGAGCTGCACATATTCATATGGATAATTTGAATAAGATTAGTAGGAAAGAATTAGTGATTGGTCTACCTAAACTCAAGTTTGGTAAGGACAAACTATGTGATGCTTGTCAAAAGGGCAAGCAAGTGAAGACTAGCTTTAAAAGCAAGCTCATTTTTGATTGAGAATGACTATGAAAGAGGAAAGGTGAATAATACATTGTTTGTCAAGAAATTTAAAGATGATACAATGTATGTACAAATATATGTGGATGATATTGTGTTTGGATCCCCAAATTCCTCTCTTTGTAAAGAATTTGCTAAAACCATGCAAGGAGAATTTGAAATGTCAATGATGGGAGAGCTTACATTATTATCAAAACAATTCTTGGCTGCAAAAACAACAAACAAGTGAGCCTATCCAAGGTGTTTCACTCAGGTTAGGTGTACCTCAATCTCCTTCAAGTATAGACCCCTTTGAGATTAGCCAATATGTCTCAATTAGTCCTTCCTTCCAAGTGTGATGGCTTGAAAAGGATTATGTCTCACCAAGGCTTAACAACCACACAAGAAAGAGTAGAGGCCAAGAAATGAAAACTGTTAAGCACAATTTAGAAAGGCTACACTCTAGTAGGAATTAATGAGACAAAACAAAGAGAGCCAAGAAGACACAAAGCAACAATTAAAGGCAAATTTTCAAAAGCTAGCACACAAAAGATTAGACCTAGGAATGGCACTAAAATTGATGGAAACTTGCTTGGAGAATCCGGATTGATGTGAATCCTCTTCAAGTTCCTCCGTAGATCTTTGGCTCCTTGATTCTTCCTAGGCTTGGCTAAGGTCTCCAAGGGAGGAGGAGACCTTAGAACCACCACGGTTTGGTGGAGAACACTCCCAAGAGGCGCCACTCCTTGATGAAGAGATAAGCCACTTCAATTCTCACCACACTCTTCAATGAAGGGATAAGAGAATTTGATGAATATCAAAGAGGTTTAGGGACTTTTAGGAGAGAGTAATCTGAACAATATTTTCAGAAATCAATTCTCTATACATCCAAAAGTGTTTTACAAAGAGGGAAAAACGAAAATATAGGAGTAGGAAGCTTGGAGAGTAAGCTAGTCTTAACTATGGTTCACTAGGAACCATGGTAAGGTCTAGCTAACCACCCATGGTCTAGAGGCTTGGAGAGCAAGCTCCTCACTTAGCTTGCTTGGTAAGCTAGCTAAGGAGAAGCTTGTGCCAAGCTTCGAAGCTTGAGAAGAACCAAGCTATTTGGCCAAGTGTGAACACAAGTGTGAACACAAGTGTGAACACAAGTGTGAACACAAGTGTGAACACCTCTAGGTGGGCGGCTCTTTGGACTTAATTTACTCCAACCGGTTTTGAAATTGATAATTTGGTTTAGTTAGGTTCATCCAATGTGAATGGAACCTAGCTAAATCAAATCTATGAAAAATTAGGAGTAAAATGAGTCCAATATGTAAATTTTAGCCTAGGACCACCTTTTGGCTAAATTGCTAGTAACACTCTCTAGCTTGCTAATGGCACTCTCTAGCTTGCTAATGCCACTCCCAATCCTACTACTAGAAAACTAAGAAAAAAATGTATTTCTAGGTTAGGTTAAATGGAGTCAAAGTGCCCAAGTAACCTACCCAAGAAACAATATACAATAGCTACTAAAAAGGAAATAAAGTGCCTCACAAATACAAAGGCAAAAATACACCTATACAAGTATCTACTATATACAAGGTACAAGAAATCAAACTATACAATGTATGTACAATGGAAGCTCAAGAGACTAATAAGAGGAATCATAATCAATGCTCATGAGGAGCAAAGGTCTAAGAAGCACCTCCTCTATAGAAGTCTCCTCTAGCTTCCTAACCATGGACCTAGTTAAAGGCCCAATGGTCTTCATGGGTGAGCCTCCTTGGATCAACCTTCACCTTTCTCGGTCTTACCTCTTCCAAATGGATCCTTGGGGATTAGATTTCCATCAAAAATGGATTATAAAAACCAAAACAAAATTTGTGCAATTGTTTTGAGGGTTTAAAATTATTTTTCCAGCCACTGGACAGCAAGCAAACCTCAAGAAAAAGTCACACAAAAATTCAAGGCCAAGTGCTACTAGTGATGTTTTGTTTTCACTTTTTTTTTCTAGGTTTTTCTCTTTTGTTTTCTTTTCCTTTTATTATCCTTTTGTCTCTTTCTTTTCTTTTTCTTTTGAACACAGAATATTAGCACTTAAAACAGAGGCCAAACAATTTAATAAGAGGTTTCCAAGTGGTGGAGAAAAGAAGAGCAAGAAGTGTAAGCAATGTAAGTGTACTAGTCAAAATTTTCAACCACAAAATGTTACTAGTTTTGGTACTAGTTTGTTCTTATCTTTTGTACACTTTGATTTTCGTTTTCAATACACTTCTAACTCTGTTTTCTTTTTTCAAAACAAGCACAAGACACACAAGGAATTGCTGGTCACAAATTGCTAAGAAAATAATAGCAAAAGAAGTTCACAAAAAATTGACTCTAGAACATGTTAGGTCTAATAACATGCATTGGAATCATTTTATGAGCACTCTAAGAATATTAATGTCCAACCAGCAATGACACCATATATAAACAGAGGTTAACACACTTATATTTAAAAAGAAAAAGGCACAACAAAGATTTAATAACAAGTAAAACAACTACACATGACTCTAAGACAAAACTTCAAGATTAAGAAATGAAAAATGCTTGTATTCTTGTTTCTTTTTAGGAGTTTCTTTTTAGTCCAAATTTATAGGAGTCCAAAGGAAGATAAAAGAAACCCTAAAACATTTAAAAAGACATACAAAGAATACATAAGGCACACACAAATATTGGTTAACAAGAATTTAGAAGATGAACCAAAAACAAGCAAGATAAAGTGAGTGTGTTCTATAGATTTATAGTTGTGACACAAGAACCACTCAAGGCACACAAACACAAGACAATAAAAGAAGATACATGTAGGAACAGTTTAGACACATATTAACATGGATTGAACCGAACAAAAAAAGACAAAGAAGCTTAGGAACGAATTTACCAAGGAGACCTAGCTCTTGATACCAAATGATGGAAACTTGCTTGGAGAATCCGGATTGATGTGAATCCTCTTCAAGTTCCTCCCTAGATCTTTGGCTCCTTGATTCTTCCTAGGCTTGGCTAAGGTCTCCAAGGGAGGAGGAGACCTTAGAACCACCACGGTTTGGTGGAGAAACTCTCCCAAGAGGCGCCACTCCTTGATGAAGAGATAAGCCCCTTCAATTCTCACCACACTCTTCTATGAAGGGATAAGAGAATTGGATGCTATCAAAGAGGTTTAGGGACTTTTAGAAGAGAGAAATCTGAACTCAATTTCAGAAATGAAATCTCAATACATCCAAAAGTGTTTTACAAAGAGGGAAAAACGAAAATATAGGAGTAGGAAGCTTGGAGAGTAAGCTAGTCTTAACCATGGTTCACTAGGAACCATGGTAAGGTCTAGCTAACCACCCATGGTCTAGAGGCTTGGAGAGCAAGCTCCTCACTTAGCTTGCTTGGTAAGCTAGCTAAGGAGAAGCTTGTGCTTCAAGCTTCCAAGCTTGAGAAGAACCAAGCTATTTGGCCAAGTGTGAACACATCTAGGTGGGCTGCTCTTTGGACTTAATTTACTCCAACCGGTTTTGAAATTGATAATTTGGTTTAGTTAGGTTCATCCAATGTGAATGGAACCTAGCTAAATCAAATCTATGAAAAATTAGGATTAAAATGAGTCCAATATGTAAATTTTAGCCTAGGACCACCTTTTGGCTAAATTGCTAGTAACACTCTCTAGCTTGCTAATGCCACTCCCAATCCTACTACTATAAAACTAAGAAAAGAATGTATTTCTAGGTTAGGTTAAATGGAGTCAAAGTGCCCAAGTAACCTACCCTAGAAACAATATACAATAGCTACTAAAAAGGAAATAAAGTGCCTCACAAATACAAAGACAAAAATACACCTATACTAGTATCTACTATATACAAGGTACAAGAAATCAAACTATACAATGTATTTACAATAGAGACTATGAGACTAACAAGAGGAATCATACTCAATACTCATATTGAGCATAGGTCTAAGAAGCACCTCCTCTCTAGAAGCCTCCTCTAGCCTCCTAACCATGGACCTAGTTAAAGGCCCAATGGTCTTCAAGTGTGAGCATCCTTGGATCACCCTTCACCCTTCTTGGTCTTACCTCTTCCAAAAGGATCATTGGGGATTAGATTTCCATCAAGAAGGGAGAAGAATCTTCTTCAACCCCAAGATGCTATGAATGCAATCAACCTGGACATTTGAGATTATAATGTCCTATCCTTAAAAGAAAAATGGAAAAATCCAACAAGAAAAGCTTCAAACAAATGAAAGGGAAGAAAACTTATATCACTTGGGAAGAAAATGACATTGATTCTACAAGTGACTGAAAATGAAGTTATGAATTTGGGACTTATGGCCAAAGATCACGAAAGCGAAGAAGAGGTAACATCTTCTGACACTGATATCACAATTTCATTTGATGAACTACAAGATGCAATAAATGATCTACATAAGGAATCTTTAAAACTTGCAAAACTAGTATCATCCTATAAGAAAACAATTTCAAATATGGAAAAGGAAATTACTAAATTAAATGAAGAATTAATGGAAATCATTGCTCTACAAGTAACTTGGAAATTACAAACATTACACATCCATTTACATCATGTCATGAATTTAAAGAAGAAATTAACAACTTAAGGAGTACTCTTTCAAAATTTACTAGTGGAAGAAATAATTTAGATATAATATTAGGAAAAAAATGTGTATTTGATAAGGAAGGATTAGGATATGATGGAGGACCATCCATGGTACTTCATGTGAAACCCATCACATGGTTCATGACTATGACCAATTTGAGTAGTATAGTATTTTATTTTTATTCTTCCAATTTTACCCTTGTATTTTGGGGTATTTTAGTCATAGGATTTATTTTCCTTGTATTTCCCATTTTACCCTTGTATTATGGGGTGCTTTAGAAGATTAGGTTTTTAATTTTGGGCTAGGGTGTTACATGAGGAGGTGACGCATTTTTGGTGAGCATTGGACCTATTTTTGGTGTTAGAAAGGCTTAGGCCCAAGTGGAGGGCAAAGGTTGCATGGACTTATCATGCACCTAGAAATAGCCAATCTAACCCCATAGATTCCATCCTTGGCCACCAAGTTGCATCTAGGGTTCATTTGCATTTCATTTGGAATGCATTTGCCTACTCCAAATGCAACCCTAGATGCCTCCCCTCCTATAAATACCCAACACCCCACCACTTGTAAATACTTTGGATTATATGATATTGAGTGAGCCTTTTGTGCCTCAAAATCCATCCTTAGTCATTAGGTAGTTTCGGCTAACCTCCTCCTATCTCCACCCTTGGAGAATAGGAAACCTAGAGTGGCCTCCACCTACACTTGGAGTGAGCCAACTTGAGCAACCATACACCAACCCCTCTAAACACTTCCGCCCAAACACCTCCTATTCACGCCTATCTTCATTCCTTCACCATAACCCTCCCTTTGTCTACCCTTTGGTGAGCTTAGATCAAGGGCAAGGTCTCCTCCCTTCACACTCTACATCAATCATGGAAGGAGGAAGCCATCAGGATATAATCCTCAAAAACAACAAAAGAAATACAAAAATTTCTTTGTTCCCACACAAGTTACTAGTTCTCCATTAACATGTTTTTATTGTGGAAAGAAAGGTCATAATTCTTCAACTTGCTATATTAGAAAGAATTTTAACAATCTCAAGAATATGGTTTGGATTCCTAAAGGTTCTTCTATTATTACTAACATTAAGGACCCAAAGAAAACTTGGGTACCAAAATCAATTCATTCTTTGTCTTGAAGGATTCCAAAGACAAAACTTGGTACATTGATAGTGAATGTTCCAAGCATATGATAGGAGATGCTTTAAAATTCATTGACATTACTCCTAAGAAAAGTGGACATGTAACCTATGGAGACAATAACAAAGAAAAATACTTGACATTGGAAAAACAGGTACAAATTTCTCAATCTCCATAGAAAATGTCTTGTGAATGTTCTTAAATATAGTTTATCAAGTGAGTCAATTATGTGATAAAGGTTTTTCTGTATATTTTGATTCACAAAAATGTCTTATTAAAAATAAAAATTATGAACATGTTAAAATAATAGGATTTAGAGTAAACAATGTATACAAGATAAAATTAGAGAAAAAAATATGAGTCATTCTCAATGTCTTGAGTGAAGATGATGAATCATAATTATGGCATAAAAGAATTTCTCACATAAACATGGAACACTTAAATATATTAATCTCAAAAGATTTAGAAATAGGATTACCAAAAATTAAATTTGAGAAAAATAAACTTGGTAATGCATGACAATAGAGGAATCTATTCATGTTATATTTGATGAAACTAACCTTGGTTGTCCAAGAAAAGATATTATTGATGATATTGTAGAAAGCTTTGAAGACACTCATATTCATGAGCAAACTCATAAGGACAAAGAAGATGAAGGAATGGAGGATTCTATAATTCAAGAGAATCAAACAAACATGATTCCTCAAAGAGAGTTGAGAATCTCAAGAAATCATCCTCTTGAAAATATCATGGAGACATATCAAAAGAGGTAACTACTAGATACTCTCTCAAAGAAGCATGCAATAACTTGGATTTTGTTTATAAAATAGAAGTTAAAAATCATTGATGAAGCCTTAAATGATGAACATTGGATAAATGCTATGCAAGAAGAGTTAAATCAATTTGAGAAAAATCAAGTATGGAAACTAGTCCCTAGACCATATGTTACATGTGAAGGCCCAGATACTGTGGAAGGAGATTCGGCTGAGAGGGCTAGGCCCAAAAGAATGATCCGCAAGGCCAAAGAGATTCCAGGATTTATATATTATTGAGTATTGAGTTATTTAGCATTATTAGTATGAGCATATTCTAGAAGAAAATTGGTTAGGATATTGCATTTTTTTTGTATTCGGACCTTGCATTACGTGTCCAGTTTGTTAGGATCATCCTGATATATATTCTCTGTGAATGAATGAAAAAGGGAGGAAAAAAGTTTACTCTCTTCTCTTCTTTGTTAGTGCTTTAGGAGGTAGCCTGTCCTCGAATTCAGTGCTTAACCAATCATTTTACTTATCATTGGTGCTCTCGTCACGTCTCACCTTGTCGCCACCCGCCGAAACGGACCTTGGCATTCGCGACGATGGTTGGACTCTTTATATAGTTTGAAAAGTGGTGGATTGCTAGAACGACTTATTCTCAAACTGAGACCTTGTCGAGCTAACAATTTTATTAAATGATTCACTAATCCATGTTAACCCCAAACGGGACCCTCCATGGATTAGTGGTTTTCGCAAAAGGTAGGGTTCTTGGAGTCGCCACCAATGTTTTACTCAAAACATTGGAAAAAGGGATAAGGCAATTGATTTCATAAATTAACCTTGGTCATTACAACCAGAGTCGGGTAAGGGAGTCCGTTACGTGCGGGGAAGGTGTTAGCACCCCACAACGCCCCTTTCGGGTTCCCTATGACGGATTATTTCATAAATAACAGTGCAAAATTACTAAATTACCCCTATTTATTATAAACGATTATAAATTAAATATCTACATGATGACAAAATTAAATATGCGACAATCAGAAAGCAATAAAAGAAGGGATTTTAAGGAAAACCTCTTGAAGCGTGCTTTTATATATCTAAACAGATGTTAGGAGGCTTTTTGGCGCTCCCTCCCACTACACGCTCGCTCGCTCCTTCCCTAAAAATTAATCTTTACTATGGAAATCAAAAAGATTTCCCTTCGACTAGTTCGAATTCTCAAGCTAAATGCTCAGAACTCAAGAACTTTGTCGGATCGGCTCTCGGAGAGAATTCTAGGGCAGAACACTGCTCAAAAACCCCAGAATACTCAGCAAGAGGGTCCAGAAGTCTGGAAAAAGTGTCAAATGACGTCCAAATGACGTCTTATTTATAGGGGTGAGGCGCAGTACGGCCCCTGGTGTCAATACGGCCCGTATTGAAGTTTTGAACTTCAATACGGCCGTATTGAATTTAATACGGCCGTATTGAGGTTCAAAAACATCAATACGGCCGTATTGGTTTCAGTACGGCCGTATTGCAGTTCAAAAATGCAATACGGGCCGTACTGAGCTCCAAAGAGGCCGTATTGAGCTCCACTCCTCTCACTTTCTTATTTTTAGCTACTCTATGACCTCTAAACCTACAGATAGTCATCCTATGTTCTTCTGGGAGTCCTTCTGGCTGACTTTCCATTGATCTTTGATAGTCTTCGAGTCTTATTTCCGACCCAGACAATTTTAGGGGTCTACAGCTGCCCCCCCTTTACTTAGTCAAGCGGCTTTTTAGTGTACCGGTTGACAAGTAAAGGAGTTGACCCAATTGTCCGGTGAATAAGCCACCCTTCCGACTTGTAGTGTCTTCCGGTGGAAAATTGTTGAGTAGCCTCTCCAGGTTGAGTATTAGTCGTCGCCTCTCCAGGCTCGTTGCATACCTCGGTGTTTCTGACAACCTTGGTAGCTGAGTACCGCCTCTCCAGGCTCAACTTCACTCGACGCCCGAGCTGGAAGTTGCCTACCTCCGTGTTTCTGACGACGGGGTAGTGTGAGTATTAGTCGTCGCCTCTCCAGGCTCGTTGCATACCTCGGTGTTTCTGACAACCTCGGTAGCATGAGTTTGCCCTCTCTAGGGTCAGCTTCACTCGACGCCCGAGCCGGAAGCTGCGTACCTCGGTGCTTCTGGTCACTTTGGTAATGTGAGTTTGCCCTCTCCAGGGTCAACTTCACTCGACGCCCGAGCTGGAAGTTGCATACCTCCGTGTTTCTGACGACGGGGTATGGTGAGTATTAGTCGTCGCCTCTCCAGGCTCGTTGCATACCTCGGCGTTTCTGACGACCTCGGTAGCATGAGTTTGCCCTCTCCAGGGTCTGCGGTTTGCCCTCCCCAGGGTTGCGTACCTCCGTGCTTCTGATCACTTTGGTAGCGTGAGTTTGCCCTCTCCAGGGTCTGCGGTTTGCCCTCCCCAGGGTTGCGTACCTCCGTGCTTCTGATCACTTTGGTAGCGTGAGTTTGCCCTCTCCAGGGTCTGCGGTTTTCCCTCCCCAGGGTTGCGTACCTCCGTGCTTCTGATCACTTTGGTAGCGTGAGTTTGCCCTCTCCAGGGTCTGCGGTTTGCCCTCCCCAGGGTTGCGTACCTCCGTGCTTCTAATCACTTTGGTAGCGTGAGTTTGCCCTCTCCAGGGTCTACGGTTTGCCCTCCCCAGGTTGCGTACCTCCGTGCTTCTGATCACTTTGGTAGCGTGAGTTTGCCCTCTCCAGGGTCTGCGGTTTGCCCTCCCCAGGGTCTGCCTCCGTGTTCTTGACGACGTTGGCAATGTGAGTTTGCCCTCTCCAAGGATCTGTGATGGTTTTGTCTCCACAGTCCACGATGCTGCTTCGACAATTTGTTTTTGATTTTGGTGCCGCTGAGGGCTGGATAACGCAGGGATCCGTCTAGGGGATGTGCAGTTACTCATAGGTTCTTGTGTCCCAATTTTGCATTGTGTAGTTGGTGTCCACTGGGAAATTCTGTTTCCTTGGGGGTGCAGACACAAAGATGCTCCTTCTGAGGTGAGCGATGCCTTATGATTGGTTGTCGTCCTTTCGACGTTGGTGGAGTATCCCGGTTATCCTTATTCGGGTGACTCTTTTTGATTTTCTGATTTTGTTGCCTCTGTGTAGGCTGTTATCCGCTGGGGGATTTTGTCGTTGATTTTGATTAGCCTCTTCTGTTAGGCGTATCATCTTGATGTTCAGTGATTGGCTGAAAGCCGGATTCCGCTTGGGGAATGATTATTGATTTTTTCGATTTTTCCTCTTTTTGAAGGAGTGCCTCTGAGTAGGCGAATGATCTTGATGTTCTGTGTTCGGCTGAGTGCCGGATTCCGCTTGGGGAATGGTTATTGATGTTTTTGATTTTTTGCTTTTTGAAGGGGTGCCTCTGAGTAGGCGAATGGGGATTGAAGATCTTATGTATCCCAGAGTATTATTTAGAAAGCCTCTACAGGCTTAGCTTCACTCATCGCTTGAGTTGGAAAGCTACCTTCCACTGAGGAAGTCTGAGTCCTTTGGCTCGGATATTTCGTGTTTGGGCGACCATGCTTCCATTGGGGGATCTTACTGATCTTGCTTTGATAGCTCTTACTGGGAATTTGGTTTAAGAGTGTGAGCTGAGAAGTCTCTGGGGAGTATTATTTCGGCAAGCCTCTCCAGGCTCAATTATTCTGTATAATTTTTTGGATTTTCTGTTCAGCCCAAGAGTGCAAGTTGAGATGTCTCTTGGGGAGTATTATTTCGGCAAGCCTCTCCAGGCTCAGTTATTCTGTATGATGCGGGAGTATTATTTCGGCAAGCCTCTCCAGGCTCAATTATTCTGTATATTTGTTGGATTTTCTGAATTTTGCCTTTTTTCGTTGATTTCGGCTTTTTCTGTTGGAGGGATCTCAAACACACTCACAGATGAAGTATGCAGAGGAATGAAGATGTTGTGATGAATGAGAATGGGCCAATACGGGCCGTATTGAATTCAATACGCCCGTATTGGTGTGGACGTTATGGCCAATGCTGCCGTATTCATTTCGGTACGCCCGTATTGAGTTGAAAATTTGTTCATAACCCTGATTTTAGTACGGGTGTACTGAACATGGTACGGGCGCATTGTTTTTTCTGAAGTTTATATTTTTTGTTTTTTTGTTTTTTTGTTTTTTTTGTTTGTTTTTTTTTTGTTTGTTTTTTTTTTGTTTTTGTTTTTTTTGTTTTTTTTTTTTTTTGTTTGTTTTTTCAATAAACAGAGAATAAGTGATCTTCCAGTACACCTATCATCTGTATGCATGTATGCGGTATGATGCACCTAATTCTATTTGATTTATTTTTTCAAAAGAATTAACCGATGCGTTTCTCTGTTTGAATTTTGCCATTCCTCCAAACGGGCTGTGCGCTGCCGATTTCTGTAACTGAGGAATGATGCGTGTTATATCGAGATTGGTGTCATCAACCCAGTGATTCTTCCCTTCCTTTAGAAGACATGTCAACCCTCCTATTGACCACTATATCTCCATGTTTCCACTAGATTATTCTAAAATCGTTTGGGACAAGAGAGAAAAGAAAGGAAAGATATTTTTTGTTCAGAAGTTTGTGTTTTAGAGGGGATTATTATTATTTTGAAAATGGTTTTTGTAAGAATGGTTGGCCAAGGTAGGCTTATGTGTTTAGGCTTGTTTGATTAAACACTTATGAAGTTAAGAAAATCTTGTTATTGACGTTGTGATTTTGACAACTTAGATAGCTTCCTTTGAACCTTTTTTGAATTCGGCTCATGGTACCATCATGGATTTCTTTTGTTTTTTGATTGTCCTTATTTTTTGCCTAAAACACCCTTTTGTGGCGTCTTAGCGGACCTTTGTTTTTGTTTATTTTTGCAACCCTAATTTTTGCCTAGGTCACCCTTTTGTGGGATTCCTAGCGGGTTCTTTGCTCTTATTTTTGCGCAGCCCCTTTTTGGGTTTCCTGCCGAGCTTTTTGTTTTTAGGATTTCTTTTTTATCCATGATGGCACTTGTCGAAGCCAAGGAAAGGTGCTCCAAGTTGTCACACACACTTCCACATAAAAATGATGCGGGATTATTATTAAGATGATTTTAACCTCATTCATGTTTATTCAAACAGGGTTAAAAATAATGCGGTTTAGAAATTTATTATAAGCAAGAAGAGAAGCAGTAAGAAATAATAGAGAATGATTTTATTATAATTCTAGAGGAAACATGTGCCCTATCGAGGCTCGGGGGTCGGGCTGTCCCCGAGGAGTAATCTCTAATAGTCATCAGGTCTATACATCCCTATCAGAAGGAGAAAAGCACTTGATGACGACGACCGGCCTTGACGCTTGTGAACCGGCCTTCCTAAAGATCTGGCTTAAAGAACGTCGAGAAGGATCTTGGTTCCTCTTCGTCCTTTGATCTTTATTAGGGTTGTATCCTAACCCTTGTTTCCCCGGATTATCCTTGATAATGGGTAGCTCGGGAATTCCTTGGGAATCCTTGCCAAGTCCTTGTCCGGGCAAGTATCCGTTCTTGGTGAGCGTGTAGGCTACCTTCTTCATTTCTCGGGGAAACGTTTCGACATTGGCGATCTCCAATGCTTGGAAGGCGATTTCTAAAGCTTCCTCTGCTGCATCCACGTAAGGTATGGTGGATGGCTTGCTGATGAGTATGTCATCTTCAGCTTGTATAGTCACCAGCTTGTCACCCACAATGAATTTGACTTTCTAGTGGAGCGTAGAAGGAACAACTTTTGCATCATGAATCCAAGGTCGGCCGAGGAGACAGCTGTATGCGGAGTAATATCCATCACTTGAAATTCGACATTGAAGATGGTGGGTCCAATTTGGATTGGGAGATTGACTTCTCCCACCACTTCTCTTTTAGAACCGTTGAAAGCTCGGACGATCATGTTGCTCGGGCGCATTTGGATTCCCTTGATTTCCACTTGATCGAGCGTTCTTTTTGGCATCACATTCAAGGAAGATCCATTATCCACCAAGACTTTAGCGATGTGATACTCCTTGCACTTTACAGAGATGTGCAAGGGCTTGTTATGATTTGGTCCCCCAGCGGGGATTTCTTCATCGGTGAAAGTGAGGTGATCATTAGTCGTGATGTGACTAACAATCCCCTCAAACTTGTCTTGGGAGATAGTGTGCGACACATATGCCTCGTTCAAGACTTTCAACAGAGCTTGTCGATGCGGTTCGGAGCATAGGATCAACGACAACAGAGTAATCTTTGCTGGCGTTCTATGAAGTTGATCCACGATGGAGTACTCGCTCTGTCAGATAAACTTTAACAGCTCATCAGTCTCCTCCTCGGATTCTTTGTTTTCCTCAGTTTTCTCTTCTTTTTCTTTCCCTTTATTCTTGGGAGCTTTATCATGAAGATCTTCGGGAGTGTAGATCCTGCCACTCCTAGTCATGCCCCCAAGTCCAGCGACGTTAGAGATATCGCTGTCGGCAGAAGAATGGATGTCGTATATCCATGGCACAGCCTTATTCGATTCGTAGGAAAAAGGTCTTGGAGCAGTGATCCTTAACGGTGTCGGACCTTCCCCTTTATTCGTCTTGATTACCAACAACGGAGTTGACGTGTGTTCGCTTGGCACGGTTGTTGGCTTACACTTGATAACGAACGGCGTGCGATCCATTCTTTGAACATACGCATCGATTGATCCTTTCTTTTTATTAATGTTTTTTTTTAATGAATTACTAGGAGGGATGTATGAAATGCAAAACTAGATCCCTCCATGATCTTTGATAAAAATGCATGATATGAGATGATGACGTTGAATATGCATGCATTGTGTTTATTCAACTAAGCATTATCATGTTTTTAGGATGTTCCTAAGATGATGCATGACTTTGCTTGGTTTGGATAAATAATCTTTTCTCTTTTTTTGGATATTTTGTTTTTTGTATTTTTCAGGTGAAAAGGGAAACTACCTATATGAATGTGATGAAGGTAGATGTTAACACCATGTAATGGAAGATTCTTATTCCTATTTATTTTTATTTTAAAAGGGAATGTTGTATGTTTAAAGAATGCAATGTATGCTCAAACAATGTCACATAAACAATGCACAAACAATTCACTCATCCACGAACAGTCACGAGCGAATCACGAGGTAGGGGTATCCTGCAGAAAAGTGCATATTCAAGGAGGTTCTAACTGTTCTCACTGGTCTGAGGCCCCCAAGGTGCCCCCATTATAGGGACCCAATTCCTCTCGTCGTAAGTCGATGGAAAGTTCCAACGCACTGTTGGACTTGAGTTCATGGTTATCACCTTGAGTGATGTTTTCCGACAACGGTCTACGGGCACCTAGGCCCATTCGACAACCGGCCGTACTAACATCCACTCCCTATGGCTTACCACTCATGCCCCCGGGTATAGAGGGAACTGTTGTGTGCAAAGGTTCGTGTACAGTTTGTATTCCAAACAATTGCGAGAATTTAAACATACAACAGTTATTTAAAGCCAAATAGATAAAGCATGTTATCATACAAGTGAGGGGTAATAAAGTAATTTTAAACTATTATTTTGAAAAGAATCCATCACTAAATGGGATTGACTCTCGAGGCTTCCCCAGTGGAGTCGCCATCTGTCGCCACCCGCCGAAACGGACCTTGGCATTCGCGACGATGGTTGGACTCTTTATATAGTTTGAAAAGTGGTGGATTGCTAGAACGACTTATTCTCAAACTGAGACCTTGTCGAGCTAACAATTTTATTAAATGATTCACTAATCCATGTTAACCCCAAACGGGACCCTCCATGGATTAGTGGTTTTCGCAAAAGGTAGGGTTCTTGGAGTCGCCACCAATGTTTTACTCAAAACATTGGAAAAAGGGATAAGGCAATTGATTTCATAAATCAACCTTGGTCATTACAACCAGAGTCGGGTAAGGGAGTCGGTTACGTGCGGGGAAGGTGTTAGCACCCCACAACGCCCCTTTCGGGTTCCCTATGACGGATTATTTCATAAATAACAGTGCAAAATTACTAAATTACCCCTATTTATTATAAACGATTATAAATTAAATATCTACATGATGACAAAATTAAATATGCGACAATCAGAAAGCAATAAAAGAAGGGATTTTAAGGAAAACCTCTTGAAGCGTGCTTTTATATATCTAAACAGATGTTAGGAGGCTTTTTGGCGCTCCCTCCCACTACACGCTCGCTCGCTCCTTCCCTAAAAATTAATCTTTACTATGGAAATCAAAAAGATTTCCCTTCGACTAGTTCGAATTCTCAAGCTAAATGCTCAGAACTCAAGAACTTCGTCGGATCGGCTCTCGGAGAGAATTCTAGGGCAGAACACTGCTCAAAAACCTCAGAATACTCAGCAAGAGGGTCCAGAAGTCTGGAAAAAGTGTCAAATGACGTCCAAATGACGTCTTATTTATAGGGGTGAGGCGCAGTACGGCCCCTGGTGTCAATACGACCCGTATTGAAGTTTTGAACTTCAATACGGCCGTATTGAATTTAATACGGCCGTATTGAGGTTCAAAAACATCAATACGGCCGTATTGGTTTCAGTACGGCCGTATTGCAGTTCAAAAATGCAATACGGGCCGTACTGAGCTCCAAAGAGGCCGTATTGAGCTCCACTCCTCTCACTTTCTTATTTTTAGCTACTCTAAGACCTCTAAACCTACAGATAGTCATCCTATGGTCTTCTGGGAGTCCTTCTGGCTGACTTTCCATTGATCTTTGATAGTCTTCGAGTCTTATTTCCGACCCGGACAATTTTAGGGGTCTACACACCTCATGGCTGAAGGCACTCGTTCCAACTCACAAAAATTAGATGAATTACTTCACCACCTCTCTCTTTTCCAAAACTCTGTTTCTCAACAATTCTCCTCTGTGAACAATCAAGTCCATGACAATAGCCTTCGTCTTTCATCCTTGGAGCAGCAACCCCCTTCCACTCCCCCACCTCTCTCCTCCACCGATCCCATTTCTTCTCACCGCCACTTCTTGAAGCTTGATGTTCCCCGTTTTGACGGCACCGACGCGTTAGGGTGGATATTCAAAATTTCTCAGTTCTTCGAGTATCATACCACTCCGGAGGAGGAGCGCATCACCGTTGCTTCCTTTTATTTGGATGGTCCTGCCCTTGCTTGGTTTCAATGGATGTATCGTAATGGCCAGCTCCATTCCTGGAACCAGTTCCTCCAAGCCTTGGAGAACCGATTTGCCCCGACGGCTTTTGACGACCCTCGTGGCAAGCTTTTCAAGCTGACACAATCCTCCTCAGTGACGGAATATCTCACGGAGTTTGAATCGCTGGCAAACAGAATTGATGGCCTCCAACCCTTTCTCCTACTGAGTTGTTTCATCTCGGGTTTAACGCTAGAGCTCCGCCGTGACGTCATTGCCCACCAACCGACGTCCATTTCACAAGCTGTTGGTTTTGCACGTCTCCATGAGGAGAAGTTACATGATCGGTCCCACCCCTTCCGACCTCCACAATCCCATCGTTGGCCCCCTACATCAGTCTCATGTACCTTCTCTCAACCTCCTCCATTGTCCATTCCTAAACCTACTCCTCCTCTGTTACCTACCCCACCACCCAAGACACGTTTTAAGCAACTAACGGAGGCGGAGATGGCAGAGAAACGTGAGAAGGGCCTGTGTTTTAACTACGACCAGAAATTTTCCCGTAACCACCGCTGTCCTGCTCGTTTTTTCCTCTTGATCGCTGACGAGGAAGACTCTCCACCTCAGACCAGCGAGCACGGTTCGGGTACAAATTCAGATTTTCGGACTGTGGAGGATTTGTTGGATCCGGGTTCTGGTTCGGCCCAGTTGAGTCTTAATGTTTTATTTGGTACTGGGGCTTCTGAGACTCTACGAATTTTGGGCCTGTTAGCCTAATACCAAGTACGAGTACTTGTAGATAGTGGTAGTACTCATAACTTTATCCAACTAAAAGTTGCTCATCTTTTGGGGTTGCCTCATACTCCTACGACTCCCTTACAAGTACTGGTTGGTAGTGGGGAGGAATTAGCTTGTAACCAATGTTGTTCTGGAGTGGAGTTATTCATTCAAGGCCATAAATTCGTGGTGGACCTTTATGTGCTGGATATGGGTGGTTCAGATGTGGTTTTAGGTGCCCAGTGGCTAAAGACTTTGGGCCCCATTCTCATGGATTATCAGGCCTTGACCACGAAATTCTTTCACAACCAACAATTGATTGAGCTTAAGGGGGATTCCAGCCCACAAACCTCTTCTATTTCCATCCACCAACTGAAACGGGTCATTAAAAGTGATCAAGTGGCCCAACTCTTTTCCCTTCAGCTATCACCTTCTTCCCCAACTCCTTCTTCTTCGTCCTCCCTCTTCCACCCACATCCTGACATACATCAACTTCTCCTCTCCTATTCATCCCTCTTTGATGAACCTAGTCAATTGCCTCCTTCACGCCCTACAGATCATCATATTCCACTTATTTCCAACACTGACCCAGTCAATGTTCGTCCCTACCGATACCCCCATGCTTATAAGGTGGAGATTGAACGTCAAATAGCGAAAATGTTGGAGTCGGGTTGGATTTCTCCCAGCACCAGCCCCTTCTCTTCCCCAGTTCTCTTGTTATGGAAGAAGGATGGGTCATGGCGTATGTGTGTGGATTATAGGGCACTAAACAGCATCACGGTCAAGGATCGCTTTCCTCTGCCTACCATCGATGAGTTGTTGGATGAATTGCGGTTAGCTCGCTGTTTCTCTAAACTGGACCTTACTTCTGGGTTTCATCAAATTTGGTTACATCCCTCTGATGTGCATAAAACCGCATTTCGCACCCATGACGGGCATTATGAGTATAAGGTGATGCCCTTCGGTCTCTGTAATGCCCCAGCAACATTCCAAGCCACCATGAACGATATTTTTCGTCCTCTCCTCCGCTCGACTGTCATTGTTTTCTTTGATGACATCTTGGTTTACAGCCCCACTATTGAGCAACATATTTCTCACCTCCGTCAGGTGTTTGATATCCTGCAGCAGAATCAATTCTATTTGAAACTCTCTAAATGCTCTTTTGCTCAGTTTCAAATTGATTATCTAGGACATGTTGTTACTACTGGACATGTGGCACCCGATAGTTCCAAGGTTCAAGCTATGGTAGATTGGCATGTACCTACATCCCTGAAGAGCTTCCGTGGGTTTCTGGGATTAACCGGTTTCTATCGCCGTTTTGTTAAGGGGTATGCAGTGATTGCTCAACCACTGATCGAATTGTTGAAAAAAGGGGCCTTCCTCTGGTCTCCTGCTGCTCAACGAGCCTCTGATTCCCTGAAAACTGCTATGACCGAAGCCTCGGTTCTTGCCTTGCCCGATTTTTCTCTGCCCTTTGTTATTCAAACTGACGCTTCCGGTGTGGCTATGGGTGCTGTTCTCATTCAGGATTCCCATCCTATTGCTTATTTTAGCAAGGTATTTTGTCCCCGTTTGGCTAAGGCTTCGGCTTACATTCGCGAATTACACGCGGTCACATGTGTAGTGAAGCGTTGGCGACAATACCTCCTTGGCTCGCATTTTATTATACAGACGGACTAGCGAAGTCTCAAAGAATTACTTACACAGGTCATTCAAACCCCGGAACAACAACATTATCTGGCTAAACTCTTGGGATACGATTATGAGATTCAGTACAAGCCTGCGAAGTTAAACGTGGTTGCTGATGCACTGTCTCGTTCAACAGGCCCAGTGGTGGGTGAATTGCAAATACTCACTGTGCCTAATTTTGTCTTTCTTGAGGACTTACAGCAATCCTTGTTGCAAGATGATCAGTACCTTTCTTTACGCCAGAAATGCACGGAGGATCCTGCCTCCATGCCTCATTTCAAAATATTGGATGGGTTTCTCTTGTTCAAAGGCAGAATTTGGTTGAATTCTTCTTCACGGTTCATTCCCTTGCTTTTACAGGAGTTTCATTATTCTGTTGTGGGAGGGCATGCTAGTATGAATAAAACTTTGAAACGCCTCAGCGCCAATTTTTATTGGTCTTCAATGGCGAAGGATGTTCGTTCCTTCATTTCCCATTGTCAAATCTGCCAGCAAACAAAATACAGCACCAAGAAGGCAGGCGGTCTTTTGCTTCCCCTCCCAATTCCTGTCAATGTCTGGGAGGACATTTCCATGGACTTCATAATTGGTCTTCCTTCTTCCCATGGGTTCACAGTGATTTTCGTGGTGGTGGACCGTTTTTCGAAGGGGGTTCACTTGGGGGCTTTACAAACCAGTTACACAGCTTACAAAGTTGCAGAGCTTTTTGTCTCTATGGTTGTCAAGCACCATGGATTGCCCAAGAGTATTGTGTCCGACAGGGATCCAATTTTCATGAGCCGTTTTTGGTCCGATCTGTTTAAGTTCAGTAGGACAGTGCTTCGTATGAGTTCTTCATACCATCCGCAATCTGATGGGCAGACAGAGGTCATGAACCGCACCATTGAGCAGTATCTCAGAGCTTTTGTTCACGACAAGCCACAGCATTGGTTCAACTTCCTTCCTTGGGCTGAATTCCATTACAACACTTCAGTCCACTCAGGGTCTGAGTTCTCTCCTTTTCAGATCATCTTTGGGAAGCCACCTCCTTCCATTCCTGAATATTTGGCTGGATCTTCTTCAATTGATGGGTGCGATTCTCTTCTTTCTTCACGTGAAGAAGTGCTTACTGCATTAAGGAGGAATTTGATGAAAGCTCAGAACCGGATGAAGAAATATACGGATTTGAAGCGGCGAGAGGTTGAGTTTGTCGTTGATTCATGGGTGTATGTCAAGCTACACCCTTATCGGCAATCGTCCGTTTCTGGTTCTAAGTTCCACAAACTGTCGAAACGCTTTTATGGTCCTTTCCGTATCATGGAAAAAATGGGTCCTATGGCTTATAAATTGGAATTGCCTCCCACTGCTAAAATACACAATGTGTTTCACTGTTCTGTTTTGAAGGCCCATGTGGGCCAACCACCTGCCAATGTTGATCACTTACCCCCTGCAGTTTATGGAAACAATCCTTTGGTTACTCCGCTTGCCATTCTCGGTTTCAAAACTGCCATGGTGGAGGGCGTTCCCAAGCGTTTTGCTCTGGTTTAGTGGCATGGTCTCTCACCTGATGACACTTCTTGGGAGGATTGGTCAGCCCTTCAGTCCAATTACAACCTTGAGGACAAGGTTGTTGTCAATGGGGATGGTGATGTTACATGTGAAGGCCCAGATACTGTGGAAGGAGATTCGGCTGAGAGGGCTAGGCCCAAAAGAATGATCCGCAAGGCCAAAGAGATTCCAGGATTTATATATTATTGAGTATTGAGTTATTTAGCATTATTAGTATGAGCATATTCTAGAAGAAAATTGGTTAGGATATTGCATTTTGTTTGTATTCGGACCTTGCATTACGTGTCCAGTTTGTTAGGATCATCCTGATATATATTCTCTGTGAATGAATGAAAAAGGGAGGAAAAAAAGTTTATTCTCCAAACCAGAATGACCCGTTCTCCAACCGGAACGGGCCGTTCTCCACTACGTTTTTTAGGCAAATTCTTTATTCCGGAACGGCCCGTTTCACTTTCGAAACGGCCCGTTCCAGGCAACGAATTGAGCCCACGGCCCAGTAAAAATTTGGGTTGTTACAATACTTCAATTTTCCCCTGAACCAACAAAGAAATATGTCTTGGTTGAGGAATTCAACAAGTTCAGAACAGACCTAGACAACAAGTTTGACAGCTTGTTTATTCTGATCGCATCCAAGCTTTCCAAGGATCCCCCTCCGTCTTAAGGATCATATTCAGGGAAGATAGGACAGCTCGTGCAGGATTAGTCATGATAGGAAGAGGATAATAATGTGTATCTCTTTTTGAACATTTCTTTTGTACACACTTATTATCTTTCAATGAATTTTTTTCTGTGTCCTACTGATCCAACTGTTACCTTGGCATTTTTATCTATTTCCATTTTTTTTTATGATTACAAAGGGGGAGAAATAGAAGAAAAAATTAATCAAATACATAGTAATGAATAATATGATGTATAATCGAGTAAAGGGGAGAGTATACACTCAGGGGGAGAGTTACGTTTTAATGAACAAAATAATAAACAACAGGGTTATAACTAAAATCATGCACTTCAAGTCTTCAAGTTTTTGTCTCAAGTTTCCAAGGTTTATCTGAAAAAATTTTGATTAATTATATTTGTCATCATCAAAAAATGGGAGATTGTTAAGTCAGACAAAGAAACTCCCTGTCGCCACCGGCCCGAAACGGGCTTTCGGCATTCGCGAAAGATGGTTGGACTCTTTTATTTGTTTAAAAATATGGATTGCTAGAATGACTTATTCTCAAACTAAGACCTTGTCAAACGAGCAATTTTATTAAAAGGCTCACCAATCCATGTTAATCCCAAGCGGGACCCTCCATGGATTAGCGGTTTTCATAAAAAGGAAGGGTTCATGGAGTCGCCACCAATGTTTTACTCAAAACATTGGAAAAAGAAGTTTAAGGCAATCGATTCAAAAATCGACTTCGGCCATTACAACCAGAGTCGGGTAAGGGAGTCGGTTACGCGTGGGGAAGGTGTTAGCACCCCACAGCGCCCCTTTCGGGTTCCCTATGACAGATTATTTAAAAATAATAGTGCAAAATTACTAAATTACCCCTATTTATTCTAAGCAATTATAAATTAACTATCTACATGATGACAGTTTAAATATGTACACACAGAAAGCGGTAAAAGAAGGGACTTTAAAGATATAAACCTTTAAAGCGTGCTTTCTTATATATCTTGACAGAAATTGGGAAGCGTTTTGGCGTTCCCTCCCTCTACAAGACCGCTCGCTCCCTCCTATAAAATTTTAACTATGGAAATCCGGAGGATTTCCCTTCGACTAGGTTCGAGACTCAAGCAAATGGCTCGTGACTCAAGAACTTCGTCGGATCAACTCTCCGAGTGATTTCTAGGCAGAGCACTGCTCAAAAAAACCCAGAATACTCAAGAAGAGGGTTAAAACTCAGTGTGAAAGTGTAGAATGACGTCCCATTGACGTCATATTTATAGGGATGAGGCTCAATACGGTCTCTGGGGGTCAATACGGTCCATATTGAAGTTTTGAACTACAATACGGCCGTATTGAATTCAATACGGCCGTATTGAAGTTCAAAAAACCTCAATACGACCGTATTGAAGTTCAGTGCAGCCGTATTGAAGTTCAGTGCAGCCGTATTGAATTCAATGCAGCCGTATTGAAGTTCAGAAACTTCAATACGGCCGTATTGAGTTCAGTGCGGCCGTATTGAAGTTCAAAATGTTCAATACGGCCGTACTGAACCTCTGGGAGGCCGTATTGGGCTTCGTTCCTCCCACTTTTCTTATTTTAGCTATCCTAAGACCTCTAGACCTATAGAGAACCCTCCTTGGGCCTTCTGGAAGTCCTTCTGGCTGATCTTCCTTCAGTCTTCGAGAGTCTTCAAGCTTTATTTCCGACCCGGACAATTTTAGGGGTCTACACTCCCAAAAAGGTTTTGAGTGAGACAAATATAATATATGTGGTTATCTCTAACAAGTGCGTTAGTGTTTCAGAAAAACATAAGAACAAGTAAAATGACGAAGAGGCATAAGCATCAGATGATACAAAACGAAAGGCTAACATAAGCACTCAACAAGTCAAATCAGGAACAAGACCATGCCAAGCAAAATCTAAGGCAGCACATAAAGACTCAGACGGAAGATGGTCAACGACCAAGAAGAAATTCAGGAGAGATTCAAAGTCTAACCATATACAAGGTTGATAAAGACGAAAGGAAAAAGTCAATACGTTAAAGATCAAACAAAGGTCGAAGTATTGAACTAAATGTCGACTACCAGACGTAGACGAAGAAAGTCAAGCAATCACCTGAGAAATCAAGCTTCAAAAGACAGTTTGAATATCGTCCACACTCACAGGAAAACACACGGAGTCATCTGAATTGCAAGAAGAAAAGAGGAAAGGAGAAAATCAAATCGCAGAATTACAAGCATGCATGTGTCAAGAAAAGTAGGTTACTTTTTCAGATAAGGACAAAACTTCACAGCTATGAGACTAGAAAAGGACAAAAAGATTCCTAGGTCTCTGCTAAACTCAGACATAGCTGCTGACAGGGCAAGGAAACTTCACGCATTGTCTATGAACAGCAAGCAACATTTAATGCAAGAATCTGAGCATTAAATGAAAAGATCAAACTAGTCAAGAACGACTACATCAGCTTCAATAGAAACTTGCAACGGGAAGATTTCACAAGACTATATATAGGTCTCAATATCAAACCTTAAAAGGCTGGCTGTTTGGCCCGAAACGGTGCAAGCATGAAGAATAGCTATATTCAGCCCATGAAGTAACAAAATCAGAGACAGAGCAAGTAGAGTCAAATGTACCTTAGTGTAATTCTCTCTGTAAACTAAGGAATTCTAAATGTGTACATCTTAGAAGGAAAAACCTTCGTGAGTGTAGATCATATATGTATCCTCTCTTTGAGAGTTGTGAAGTCCCACATCGGTTAGGAAGGAGAATGAAGCATGCCATATATATGGTGTGGATACCTTCCTTGTGTGGACGCGTTTTGGGGTGGCATGCGTGCCATTGCCAGAAGCAAAACCGTGAGGGCTGCGGCCAAAGCGGACAATATCCACATGCGGGTTGCTTGGGTGTTACATTTGGTATCAGACCCTGGACCCGGGCCGGTGTGCCAGCGAGGGCGCTGGACTCCCTTGAGGGGGGTGGATAGTGAAGTCCCACATCGGTTAGGAAGGAGAACGAAGCATGCCATATATATGGGTGTGGATACCTTCCTTGTGTGGACGCGTTTTGGGGTGGCATGAGTGCCATTGCCAGAAGCAAAACCGTGAGGGCTGCGGCCAAAGCGGACAATATCCACATGCGGGTTGCTGGGGTGTTACATTTGGTATCAGAGCCTGGACCCGGGCCGGTGTGCCAGCGAGGGCACTGGACTCCCTTGAGGGGGGTGGATAGTGAAGTCCCACATCGGTTAGGAAGGAGAACGAAGCATGCCATATATATGGGTGTGGATACCTTCCTTGTGTGGACGCGTTTTGGGGTCGCATGCGTGCCATTGCCAGAAGCAAAACCGTGAGGGCTGCGGCCAAAGCGGACAATATCCACATGCGGGTTGCTGGGGTGTTACATTTGGTATCAGAGCCTGGACCCGGGCCGGTGTGCCAGCGAGGGCGCTGGACTCCCATGAGGGGGGTGGATTGTGAAGTCCCACATCAGTTAGGAAGGAGAACGAAGCATGCCATATATATGGTGTGGATACCTTCCTTGTGTGGACGCGTTTTGGGGTGGCATGCGTGCCATTGCCAGAAGCAAAACCGTGAGGGCTGCGGCCAAAGCGGACAATATCCACATGCGGGTTGCTGGGGTGTTACATTTGGTATCAGAGCCTGGACCCGGGCCGGTGTGCCAGCAAGGGCGCTGGACTCCCTTGAGGGGGGTGGATTGTGAAGTCCCACATCGGTTAGGAAGGAGAACGAAGCATGCCATATATATGGGTGTGGATACCTTCCTTGTGTGGACGCGTTTTGGGGTGGCATGCGTGCCATTGCCAGAAGCAAAACCGTGAGGGCTGCGGCCAAAGCGGACAATATCCACATGCGGGTTGTTGGGGTGTTACATTTGGTATCAGAGCCAGGACCCGGGCCGGTGTGCCAGCGAGGGCGCTGGACTCCCTTGAGGGGGGTGGATTGTGAAGTCCCACATCGGTTAGGAAGGAGAACGAAGCATGCCATATATATGGGTGTGGATACCTTCCTTGCGTGGACGCGTTTTGGGGTGGCATGCGTGCCATTGCCAGAAGCAAAACCGTGAGGGCTGCGGCCAAAGCGGACAATATCCACATGCGGGTTGCTGGGGTGTTACAAGAGTAACCCAAAACACTCAAACCCGACCACACATCTATCAGTTGTAAAGCCTGAAGAGGCTAGAAAAAGAATACTTGTAAAGCCTGGAGGGGCTTGTCAAAGAATACTCCATGTTAGCCAGAAGTGGCTGATAAGAAAATACTAGTGTTGATGAGAGAAGCTGACGGGCCAAGAGTGGTCGAGAATATTGGAGAAACATAAGTGGTTTAAGAATACTAGCGTTGGTGAGTGAAGTCGACGGGCCAGGAGTGGTCAAGAATACTCAGGTTCAGGAGTGGACAACAATACTCAAATGTTCTTCATTTCATATCTAGTGGAACCCTTCAGTTGAAGGAGACTAGACGTAGCTCAATTTGAGTGAACCAGTATAAAAATATTTTTCCTACGTCTTAATGTTTCAAACGCAATTCATTTGATTAATCTAATTCACTGAAAACTTCATCTAATAATTATCGTCTATCAAACCTATCTTCAGACGAAAACTATAATTGCTCAATTTATTATTCTAAAAGAACAGTTTTTTTTATGAAGTATTTTTCTCTTAGCAGACGATGAAACTTCTAGACATAAAATGATTTTGGTAAACCAATATTGGGTTGTTTCCGTTCAAGCATTCACTGATGATATCTTTATTGGACGAAAGAGACCTTTATTGCGAAATGTTTTAAAACTCCTTTGTTCAGCTACACACACATACTCAACCCCTCCTTTTATGTGTTTTTCCGCTAACTTCATCTTTTAGGCAGAATTTAATTTCTATTTCTAGTTTGGACAAGTTTGGTTTTTCTTGTTCATTTGGAAATAATAAATTTAGTCTTTATCAAAATTCAAATGTTTGTTGGTTCTGGTTCTTTAATTGATAATCTATATTCACTGGATGTAGTTAGTTCCAATAAAGAAATTTTTCACATTGATTCTCGTGGTATGAAGCGTAAAATAAATGAGAACTTAGCCACCTTATGGCATAAGCGTTTAGGCCATATCTCTAAACAAAGAATTTAGAGGCTTGTGTCAGATGAGATTCTTGAACCCTTAGACTTGTCAGACATTGAGGTTTGCGTTGAATGTATTAAGGGTAAACAAACAAATTCTAGAAAATTAGGTGTTGAAAGAGCTAAGGATGTTTTGGAATTAATTCATAAAGATATATGTGGACTGTTCCTTACGACATCTTGGAATGGGCAACAGTATTTCATTACGTTCATAGATGATTACTCAAGGTATGACTACCTATTTTTAATTCATGAGAAGTCCCAATACCTAGACGTTTTCAAATATTTTAAAGTTGAAGTTGAGCTTCAACTTGGAGAGAAAATGAAGGTCATCAAATCTGACCGTGGTGGGGAATATTACGGTAGATATGATGGATCAAGTGAACAATGTCCAGGGCCTTTTTTCATTTTTCCTAAGGGAATGTGGCATCGTTCCTCAGTATACTATGTTTGGGAAACCAAGCATGAACGATGTTGCAAAACGTAGAAACGAGACTCTTAAGGATATGGTGAGAAGTATGATTAGTCATTCTTCCTTACCAGATTATGGGGAGAAGTGCTTAAGACTGCATTTTATATCCTAAATAGGGTACCAAGTAAAGTAGTTAACAAAACTCCTTATGAGCTACGAACTGGCAAAAAGACAAGTCTAAAGAATTTACACATTTAGGGTTGTCTAGCTGAAGCGCGTCCTTATAGGTCGCATGAAAGAAAATTGGAATCAAATATTGTTAGTTGTTATTTTGTTGGTTATCCTAAACGCTCTCGAAGCTATAAATTTTACAATCCCACTACTAGATCATTCTTTGAAATGGGGAATTCCAGATTCCTTGATGATGTTGAGTTTAGGAAGGAAGAGAACATAAGAAATGTTGTCTTTGAGGAAGAACTTGTCATTGATAGAGATCAAGTTCTCGTGCCTATTACTATTCTAGTACCTACCACAATAATAGGTGAAAATCATGGAGTTATTCCTAACATTAAGGTTCTCCTTCAAATATCAATAGAGCAAGCTCAACAACCTCAAGAAGTGCCATTAAGTAGATCCACTAGAGAAAGGAGAAGTGCAATTCCAGATGATTGTATTGTATTTCTTTAAGAACATGAGGATGACATTGGTTTAACAGAGGATGATCCAATCAAATTTTTTCAAGCTATGCGCAGTTATTACTCTCAAAAGTGGATTGATGCCATGAAGGATGAGATGAAATCTATGCAAGACAATGATGTTTGGGATCTCATTGAATTACCTGAAGGTGTGAAATCTATTGGTTGTAAATGGATATTTAAAACCAAAAGAGATTTAAAAGGTAATATCGAGAGATATAAGGATCATTTAGTCGCTAAAGGCTTCACTCAAAAGGAAGACATTGATTACAAAGAAACATTTTCTCCAGTTTCTTCAAAGGATTCTTTTAGAGTAATAATGACACTCGTAGCTCATTATGATTTGGAGCTCCATCACATAGATGTTAAAACTATGTTTCTAAATGGTGACATTGAAGAAATGATTTATATGATGCAACCAAAAAATTTTGTATCTGGTGACTCAAAGTCTATGATATGTAAACTAAAGAAATCCATTTATGGTCTCAAACAAGCTTCCCGTCAATGGTATCACAAGTTCCATCAAGTTATTACCTCATATGGTTTTGAGGAAAATATAGTTTATGATTGTGTTTATGATAAGTTTAGTAGGAGTAAATATATATTCTTGGTATTATATGTCGATGATATACTACTTACTAGCAGCGATATATGCTTATTGCACGAAACCAAGAGATTTTTTACAAAGAATTTTGAAATGAAAGATCTTGGTGAAGCCTCTTTTGTATTAGGTATTAAGATATTAAGAGATCGTTCTCATGGTATCATAAGGTTATCACAAGAGAGCTATATCAATAAAGTTTTAGATAGGTTCAGCATGAAAGATAGTAAACCAGGAGATACCCCTATAGCCAAGGGAGACAAATTTAGCCTTAAACAGTGCCCTAATAATGGCCTTGAAAGAAATGGGATGAAAAAGATTCCCTATGCTTCAACTGTGGGAAGTCTATTGTACGCTCAAGTTTGTACTCGTCCCAATATTGCACCTGTAATGGGTGTTTTAGGCAGATACTTAAGTAATCCTGGGGTGCAGCATTGGAAGGCAGTAAAGCGTGTAATGCACTATTTGAAGAGGAAAAAAGGAAATATGCTCACTTATCAAAAGTCTAACAGTTTAGAAATCATTGGGTACTCATACTCTGATTTTGCAGGATGTCAAGACAGTAAACGCTCTACATCTAGATACATCGATCTTTATGTTGGCTGGAGGAGATATCTCTTGGAAGTCTATTAAACAACTATTATAGCTTCTTCAACCATGGTTATAGAGTTCATTGCTTGTTTTGAGGCATCCAACCATAGGATATGGCTGCGAAATTTTATCACTAATTTACATGTGGTTGATGGCATTAAAAGGCCATTGAAAATTTATTGTGATAATAACTCTACAGTTCTTTATTCCAATAACAATAGGAGTACAACCAAGTCAAAATTCATTGATATAAAGTTTCTGGTTGTTAAGGAAAGAGTTCAAAATAAGAAAATTTCTATAGAACATATAGGGACTAATTTTATGCTAGCTAATCCACTTACTAAGGGTTTGGTGCCTTAAGTCTTTCATGTGAACACTACTCATATGGGTGTAATTCCTTATAGTACTTTCCTTCTACATAAATAAAGTTGATGTTCATAATTCTATTATGAGCTTGTTTTTGTGCAATATATATATATATATGTTGCACTTTGAATTGATCTCTATAAAGAATAAAGTTTGGACCAGTTGGAAATAGACATAATTGAGATCACGTTGCATGTAATTTCCATACCACTTATCCATATTTGATATATGTCATTGTGGTTTAGTCACATTGGGTAATGATGAAAGTTGCAGTGGTTCCTTGTTGTTGTATGAGATGGACCAAATTGTTTAAGGGGAGTCTAAAAGTAAATAACATATGGTTGCGCACCTAAAGATTTTTGTGATATAAATGCTTAAATGAATATGAAGCCCAAGTGGGGAGATTGATAGAAAGTTTATTTCTAATAATTAATGTGGGCTACACTACAAAAAAAAAAGTCAATTTAGCCACCGAAATTAGCGACCAATTTTTTTCCGTCGCTAATAGCGACATAATTAGCGACGAATCTGATTTGGTTGCAAATTTTATTTAGCGACCGAATTTTTTAGTAGCAAATAATTGGTCGCTAAATCGGTGGTTAAAATAATAATTGTTGATTAAAATAGCGACGGAACGGTTTCGGTCGCTAAAAAATTAAAAATATTATTATTTATAATAATTTTAGCAACCAAATTTAAATCGATCGCTAAAAAAATAAAATATTATTATTTATAATAATTTTAGCGACCAAATTAAAATTGGTCGCTAAAAAAATAAAAAAAAAATATTATTATTTATAATAATTTTAACGACCAAATTAAAATCAGTCGCTAAAAAAATAAAATATTATTATTTATAATAATTTTAGCGACCAAATTAAAATCGGTCGCTAAAAAATAAAAATAAAAATTATTATTTATAATAATTTTAGCGACCAAATTAAAATCGGTCGCTAAAAAAATAAAAGTACTATTATTTATAATAATTTTAGCGACCAAATTAAAATCGGTCGCTAAAAAAATAAAAAATATTATTATTTATAATAATTTTAGCAACCAAATTAAAATCGGACGCTAAATGTAAATTTTTTTAAAATTTAAGAAATATATTTCTTTTAAATGATAAGAAATAAAAATCAGTACCCTCCCAATAAAATTAATTTTTTTTAAATAATACAAATTATATAATTTAAAATAGATAATTAATATATCATATGATGTATTAAAAAATGAGAAACATAATGCTATAAAAGAAAATTAAATAATAATCATTTTAATTGAATCTTTTTTTTAAAAAAAATTAGACTAATTTAAATAATAATTTATCTAGAAAATTTATTTATTTTTCTCTTGAGAAATTTATTTCTCTTTTACTATGCTTAATATTTTATTACATTATTAGATAATATGAAAATACATTAGTTATTGTGCTTTCCAATTTTGTTAAAATAAATAAACTTGTTTTCATAAATCTTATTTTATTTAATTATTATTTTCAAAATTGACTTAAACATCTAGTTCAATTGATATAAACATGTTAGTTCCATTAAATTAAAAATAATTGGCTTATATAAGGATTAATAAAAATTTATCAAACAAATCTAAAATTGATAAAATATAATTAATATTCCATTAGTTTAATAAATAAAAATTATAAAATAAATTATATATATAAATATATACACCAATAACACATGAGATCAATTACTTAAAATACGTTATATCATCTATCTTCGATTATGCTCGTACTACTTTGGGATAAATATCGTTTCTTTGAGGAGACATGATTCTATTATTATATATGAATATGATGATGGAGGACCATCCTTGATACTTCATGTGAAACCCATCACATGGTTCATGGCTATGACCAATTTGAGTAGTATAGAATTTATTTTCTTGTATTTCCAATTTTACCCTTGTATTTTGGGGTGTTTAGGACTTAGAATTTATTTTCCCTTGTATTTCCTATTTTACCCTTGTATTAAGGGGTGCTCTAGATGATTAGGTTTTTAATTTGGGCTAGGGTATCACATTAGAAGGGTGACGCCTATTTTTGGTGAGCATTGGATCTATTTTTGGTGATAGAAAGGCTTAGGCCCAAGTGGAGGGCAAAGGTTGCATGGTCTTATCATGCACCTAGTTGTAGCCAATCTAGACCCATAGATTCCATCCTTGGTCACCAAGTTGCATCTAGGGTTCATTTGGCATTTCATTTGAAGTGCATTTGCCTTATGAATTTCGGCCATGCATGTCCCAAATGAAATCCTAGATGCCTCCCCTCCTATAAATACCCAACCCCCCACCACTTGTAAATACTTTGGATTATATGATATTGAGTGAGCATTTTATGCCTCAAAATCTCATCCTTAGTCACTAGGTTAATTCGGCTAGCCTACTTCATTCTCCACCCTTGGAAAGTGAAACCCTAGAGTGGCCTCCACCTATACTTGGAGTGAGCCAACCTACTTGAGCAACCATACACCACCCCCCCCCACCTTTCATCAACCTTACGTCCAAAACCATCTCCCCCTAAACATCCACATAACCTTTTCCCTTTGGTGAGCCTAAGATCTTTGGGCAAGGATTCCCTCTTCAAGGAGCCGAAATCATCCGTGGAAGGGAGGATCCCATCAGATCCCACCATGGGAAACTGATTCAACAACAACCATATTTTGAAATATTTTTATTCTGTTTAATGATAAATTAATTTTTAATACAAAAATATTTATTTAAAATATATCTAATTATACATATATATTTTAAAATTATATTAATTAAATATGTATATAATAGTTTATCTTAAAAATCAATTCATTTAGATATTATAAAATATTTTATTTTAAACATCAATTAAATAATACCTTGCTCCTTATAATTTATTTAAATATTTATAAATGAATATTACATTAACTTCAGTGATTATTTTAATCCTTTTCTTTAATTTTATTATTATATATAAATTATTTACCTAATATATTTTGAATTTATTTTCATGAATCTTATTTTATTTCAATTGTTATTTTAAAAGTTAGGCTTAATTATTCAATTCAATTGATATAATCGTGCTAGTTTCATTGTTTAAAAGCAATTGACTTATACAAAAATTAGTAAGATTTGTGAAACAATTATAAAATGAAATATTTTTTAGTAATTTAAAAAAATTATTATCCTTTGATTTTAATTTACTCATAGATGTTCATAGTATTTAACATATGATATATACACCTCTTTTTTATTACAATTACACTTGCTTTGTTTAAAAAGGCTAAAATTGCTGACAGTAGAGCTCGAATCCACACACATACTTACGTGGAGAAAATCTTAAGTCTTCCCCCTTAACTAATTAGGCAAACCACCCGCTGGTTCTTTTTTATCAGTTTTTAATACATCACAATGCATTTCCTTGTTTTTTTCTCTATTAAATAGAATACGTGACTGTTTTAACGGAGTTTTTTTTTATTCGCATTTATTTTAAAGTTTCATGTTGAAATAAAATTCCAACACAAATTAACATATTTTATAACTAATATCTGGTTTTAAACTTGATATGAAAATATTATGATATAACTTGATAAGATTTTAAATTAGTATTTAATTAATAATTTATTTAAAATGTTAAAATTTAATTTATAAAAATAATATTTTAAAAGAGAAGTGTTATAATAACACAGGTGTAACTTTTACTAATTATTACATCGCTCAATAACTTTATATTAAATGTGAATTTTATAAATTCAACCGTTAGATTGAAAGTTTTTTATTCTTAGATCATATATACAAAATTTTATATGAATTCAAGATGATTTGATACTTCATTCTTGTAAAATAAAATTGACGTAACATATACATTTCAAAATATATTAAAATATGAGCACTTTGATTACCTTCAAGTTGTTGTTCAATTTTAACAAAAATTGATATAAACATATAAAGTGATATGAACTTTCAATTTAATGGTTGGATTTACAAAATTCACATATAATATAAAGTTATTGAACAATGTAATACTTAGTAAAAGTTATACCAGTGTTATTATAACCCTTCTTATTTTAAAATATAAAAATTATTATTTTAAATTTTAAATTTATAATAGATAATTTAAATTGTATCATAATATTAATTTTAAATAGAAATAAGTAGATTGTTAATTATAAAAGTAAGTATATATAAATAAAGATTAATTAAATATAATATAATTATTATTATTGGTAATATAATTATTAAATATATTATTATATTTTCATAACGGTTCGGATACACCGAAATGAGAGGGATCCAAAGATAGTATAAGTATGAGATTGTATATTTGAGGATGACTTAAATGAATTAATTTGTACTACCTATACTGACAATATGCATATGCCTTTCTGTAGCTTATCTCATAAGAACTCCACAGTTAAGCGTGCTTGACTTGGAATAATATAGGGATGGGTGACCTTCTGGGAAGTTTCTCAAAAATTGTGTAATTAAGGATAAAACATGCTGAAAAATGAAGTATTGTAAAATAGAATCCTTGAGAGACCAAATATGAGTATTTCGTAGCGACCAAATTTGCAACTACTATAAAATTTAATAAAATAAAAAATAAATCTTTAGCGACCGATTTATTTGGTCACTAATTTGGTCCCTATACACATCAGCAACCAAAATCATTGCAACCATTTTGCGACCGAAATTTTCGGTCGCTAAACAGCGACCAAAATTTTCGGTCGCTAAACCAAAATTTTCGGTCGCTAAATAGCAACCGGAATTTTTTTGGTCGCTATATAGCTTTGCGACTAGGATTTTTGCGACTACTTAAATTCAGTCGCTAAGGCAAATAACGACCGATTTTAGCAATTTAGCGACCAATTTTGGTGGTCGCTAAATGCTTTTTTGTAGATATATATTATTTGTAGTATTTATATTAGCTATTTACATTTAGTTGAGCTCAGTAAAAGTGATCTAATTTTAGTGAGCCTTTAGACTGCCAATAGGAAAAACTGATATGGGCCCAAATAAATGGAAACCAGATTTGTCTTGTTAGGGGTTAATAGAACCCTAACAAGTTTAAAATCCTAAAGATGGTCATGGTCCCCAATATGCCAAATCAGAAACACACATCTCTCTATTTTCCCATCCTAAAAGGAACATCAAGTCCCATTGAGGAATCCAGTGATTTGGTTGAGGAAGATCATTGTACAAAAAGGCTATTTCGCTGCAATCTTTGGTCAACATCAATGGATACAGAGATGTGTCACTAACCTTAACTTTGTAATCTGACGTAACAATTGTTAATACTGATTAATGGAAATTTTCTATTTGGCTTAAGAAATTTATCCCAACATAACTATGTATGTTATACCTTATTATGTGTTGTTTGTGTTTAGCTAGTTGGTTTGCATTCCTACACCGTGAGCTAGAGTAAGATGTTTCTCATTCTCTTTCCTTTTATGTGGTTTCCTTGTGATTTTTGCAAGTGATCATCAACATGGTGCTGAGGATGGTGGTGATGAGACTTAAACTTCAATGTTGGGTTTTGCTCTGATATAGGATAGGTGACATTGGGGATTAGTTAGGTCTTGCTAGTATTTGATTCATGTTATTTAATTTGAGTAGTTCGATTTTAATTCCTTAATAATTTTATTATTTTCATCATGTTTAGTTTGCATTAATAATGTGATGCTTTCTACCTATATGGATTTTGAGTTTATTTTTTATATTGAGGTTATTCAGTTTTATATTATTCATATGTTATAACATGTGGAATAAAGAGTGTCACAAAGAAGACAGAGAATTTGTACGATTAAAATAGCTCAGGAGGTCAGATTTTACTGTAATTCATGAAACCTTGAATCAAGTGATCAAATTAGCCACATCTTCATCAAGATGTTGTAGTTCCTTCATGTATAAAAAATGTAAAGAGAAAATTTCAAGAAAGAGAGAGAATTTAGAAAAATTTGTAGAGAAAATAACTCTAAAATATGAAAAATGAGTGTAAAGTGTACATAACAAGTTTCATAACACCTATTAATAGAGCAATATAGTGGACTTAATCAAAATATTCATAAGGCCCAACTCACTAATCTACTAATTAACAAGGTTGGATTACTAATAGAATAAGTTCCTAAAATAAACCCAAAATTAAGTGCATAGGCATAACATTGAGGTATACTTTTATACCCTTAAACGTCTAAATTGGCTAAAACTCCCAACAGAGAAATTGTAGAGCTTTGTCTTAGCTTTCTAAGGACACTAAGAATATTCAAATCTAATGTCAAGAGCTTTAGATATTACCTATGCAAGAACAAAGTATAAAATGGTTTAAATTGCAAAAATTAATAAGAATTTACAATCATCACTAACTAAACCCACTCATAAAAATCACATCTAATATATTAATTATTCAAACTATTAAATGTCAAATCATCCTAAATTAATGCATTGAAATATGTGTCCAAAATGTACTATCATATGTTAAAAACATTATGAATTCATAATACAATTTTGACTATTGACTTTACATTTATTATATATGTATACAATTTATTAATAAAAGAAAACAAGTCAACATATTATGTCCAATACATAATTTTTTTTAGGATTTAAACTAAGTTTACATGCATTATTTTCTGTCTATAAATTGATTTTACTTATTTTTCTTGAAAGATCAAAACAAGAATATAACATTGTTACAAAATTCTTTGTGATAGATTGTAAAAATTAGAGAATAATGATGACAAAGAATGAAATGAAAACAATCAGAATTGTGATTATAATCATGATTATGATGGACTTCGTACAAGCTAATCATAATCCTCCATTAGCTCAAATTGATCAAAACAATGTTCTCCTTAAAGGCACTGGATGTGCTATTCTTTGTGGCCTAAAATGCGTGTTTACAAAATTCCGTAGAAGTGACTATGAGAAATGTATTGCTGATTGTGATGATAAATGTTATGGAAAGCATCACGTCTATGATTGTTTTAATAGTTGCAGCTTGACCAAGTCTATTGATAACAACATTGGTATTCACTCTATTTACTTCTTTTTTGTTTTAAAATTATTCCTTATAGTATGTGGAGTTCATTATGTTTTAACATGATTCTTATTATTGATTTTACATGCCAGATACTCGTGGTCTTCTAGCTTATGTCATGGACTCTTGCTTCCAAAAGTGTCAAAATAAGTAATATTTTGTTTCAAGAATGTTGAAATAAAAGGTTGATAGGAGAAATGAAATTCATACATCAATATAATTGTAATAAACAATTCTTAATGTTGTTTTAATATATCCAATTATTTCCCTTTCATTTGTCTGAAGTTCCTTTCATATGGAAATACAATTATCCACACCTTTTCCCTTCTTATTTCTACTAATTTTTTTCTTATAATCATGCATTCTATGTTACACATATAAGTACCTATGTTGATTTTAACATATACATTAGCCCAATTGGCATAAATGAAAGATTATAATTGTGACACCATTTATCCCATAAATCAATACTTATAAATAAATAAAATAAATCTTTGATGGATATAAATAAACCTTAACGTAAAAGGAAAATTGTTCCAAAGACCGATAGTTTTATCTTTACTCATTAATATAATCATAACTTAAGTTATAAATGTAACATCCCATTTTTTTTAAAAAAGAAATAAATAATAAATAAATTAGAATAATTAGAATATTGTAAAATAATATTTTTTAATAATAAAATAAAAAGAGAGAGATGAATTAGAATATTATGTGCTTGACTTTGGGTCCAACCCAGAGACTAATTAAAAAAAAAAAAAAGAGATAAGAAATGGATTAAGTTATTGCGCATGTCTTCTAATTTTATTATTACAGAAACTTGCTCATTTTTCATTTTTTAATTATTAATTTAACATATTCTTATTATATCATTAAATTTCAAAATTTTAAATTAATTTTTATGAAATTATATATTTATTACAAAAATTTGAAACTGTCTATCATGTATATAATAATTATTAGTCATTAAAATATTTTAATCCATTTTTTTAATATTAATTTTGACACACACACACATATATATATATATATATATATATATTTATTGAATTTTTTCTTTCATTTTGATATTTTTTATGCATTTTTTTATTTATATTTAGTAAATATTTAATCCGATTATTTTCATATATATATATATATATATGCATTGTTTCTTTTCCTTTCATTTTGATATTTTTTTATACATTTGTTTTTTTAGATTTATATTTAGTAGCAGTATATATACTAATTTTTTTAATTTTGATATATTTTTTCATATAATATGTTTTGTATTATTTTATTTTACTTTTAGAATTAAAATTTTTATATTAAAAAGGTTTTGAGGGAGTTTTGAAAGGAAGGGAGTTGAGACTCTTGGAGAGGAGAGAGTTGTTGCATTAACTCTTTTCTTTTGTATTATAGAATAATAGATTACTTTATATTTAATATTTATTACCATAAAATTTATTATTCTTTAGTAACTATAATATTAATTGTATAGGATTAACATTAATTACTATTATTAATACTAATTGGATAATATTAATATTCATTATTATACTATTATACCATTTATATTTAATATTTATTACTATACTATTTAATATGCTTACATAAGTTTTTTACGTTATACAATTCTTAAATGTCGATGAAAATAGTCATTAAATGACTTATCAAGATGAGAGAAACGAAGTATAAAGTCTCCCATACAAAAATTATGCATATTGCAATTTCACATTTCTTTTATGTGCATTATGTTCTTTCACAATTTTTTCATTTATGTTAAAAATAAATATCCTTGATAGAAACATTAAGATTTAATGAAAAGGAGGAAAATGTAGAATGTAACACCCATCATATTTTACACAAATCAAAGTATGACTTTTTAGGCTGCTTTATCTTCACAAAAGGTTACTTATCTCTAAATTTCTCCAAATCAAACACGCTTAACTTTAAAGTTCTTAAGTGATGAGCTACCAAAATATAGATACATCTTATTAGTATAAGTAATAAAAATTAATTCCTTTAAGTCATCTTCAACTTTAGAGTCTCACACCTATATACAAATCTCTAGACCCCTCTCATTTTGGTTTTTTCAGGTTGTTACAAATTAAACCCAAAACTTTTTTGTGATTAAAATGTGTAATTTTTGTCCTATTTTGTTCTGATTATGTTGCTATGCTATCTATGATATTATCTCTACAGATAAAAGATAAACACTAGAAGAATGGTTGAATAGTGTGTATCAAAAACTTGCACATTTTATCTTAGTGAAGTACTAACTCTAATCAGATGGAGTACAAAAAGTAGTTAGATGAAATAATTTTTGTACTGGTTCTTCTCAATAAGCCACTTCTAGGTCAATCCTAGGTATTCTTTGACTTGCCTCTTCAAGTAACTACCCATGTATTCTTTTAACAACAAACCTCTCTAGACTTAACAAGTATTCTTTCATAGACAAGCCTTTCTAAGGTCAAAACAAGTATTATTTATTTGACAAGTCTCCTCTTTAGACTTAACCTTATAATAATGACTATGAAGGTTACACAAGTGTTGTGTTCGCCTCTCTTAGATGTTATACAACCATTACAAAGCAATTAAAGTTTACAAGAAAGAATATATTTACTAAGAGATTGTTTCTATACAAACATGAATCTTCTAAATAAAAGTATCTCTTATATTGAATCTCTATCTTTCTTAAGCTTTGAATCTTCTTATATAGTAACTCAGATAAGATGACTGTTGCAAAACTTCGAGTCTAGTTCACAAGTTTGCTTCATCTGTCTTCATCATTTTTTCTTGTGATAATAAGTAACCGTTTAACTTATTTAATGCGAGCATTAAATGTATTGGTACCTCTTATTTGATCAAGGAGACTATTTATCATCTTTTCATGCCAAACGGAGCTTGTAGAGGAGTGCTAGCAACAATGACTTTATCTATTTTTCTCCATTATTTTAGGGATCCTTGTTGTAACATCCTGGACAATAGGAATGAGAGGGATCCAAAGATTGTACAAGTATGAGATTGTATAGTTAAGGATGGCTTAAAAGAATTAATTTGTACTACCTATACCAACAAGATATATCTACTTTTTGGTAGCTTATCCCATAAGAACCTTATAATTAAGCGTGCTTGACTTGGAGTAATTTAGGAATGGGTGACCTTCTAGGAAGTTTATCAGAAAGTGTGCGAATGAGGACAAAGTACACTAAAAAGTCTTGTGTTGGCTTGTTGGGTTAGTTGTTGATCCTAAAAATCAAACGAACATCTCAAAAAAGGCTACCCATGGAGGGTTTTGATCGGTGAAGGGTTTTGGCCAATGAGGAGTTGTGTGAAGTGTCATTGTGTGAAGTGTCATGGAGTGGAGCCATTGAGACGTCAAATCTGAGGGGTGTTACAAATGGTATCAGAACAGGTCCTCTCTCAGTATAGCGTGGTTTGGGGACGAACCAAGTGGAAGCTGGTGGGCTTGTAACAGCCTGGACACACTGAAATGAGAGGGATCCAGAGATTGTATAGATGAGGATATCTTAAAAGAATTAATTTGTACTTCCTATACCAACAAGATGCATATACCTTTTAGTAGTTTATCCCATAAGAACTCCATAGTTTAGTGTGCTTGACTTGGAGTAATTTAGCGATAGGTGACGTTTTGAGAATTTTCTCAAAAAGTGTGTGAGTGAGGACAAAGCACACTGAAAAGCCTTGTGTTGGTTTGTGGGGTCATTCGTTGATTTGAAAAGGCGGATGGACATCTTAGAAAGGGTTACCTACGGAGGGTTCTGATCTCGGTGAAGGATTCTGACCAATGAGGGGTTGTGTGAAGTGCCACCATGTGAAGTGTCATGGAGTGGAGTCGTTGAGACCTCAAATCTGAGGGGTGTTACACTTGCCCTTAGTTTTGACAAAAAATTTAATTTTGTTCTATTTAACAGATTTCTGAGTTTTGAGATAACCTTCTAATTTGATCTATTAAGAAATGAAACATTCAAAAAGTTTTTTTCATTAGTCTCAATAAATAATAAGCATTTAATGTATATGGTACATGATGGAGGGCCATCAGCCAAGGGCCCAATTACTAGGGCTATGGTTAAGAGGTTGGAGGAGGAATGAGCCAATTCTAAAGAAAAGCCCATAGTTCTCTTCAGTTGGGTTGTGCACTAAAAGCCCATGTAGATTAGGGTTTTGGCCAAGAGGGCTTGTAAATATTTTTTAGCCTTGTATTTTGAGCCATGTAGTTTAGGATTTCTTTAGTCATGTATTTCCGAAATTTAGATGCATAGGCTAATTAATTACATGTGCATTTACATTTTTATGTGATTTAGCCTTGCATTTAGGGTGAATTTCGACCCATGTGCGTCAATCACATGGTGTGTCCGAAATTCACTCCTAAATATGAACTAAATCACATTCAAATGCAACTAGCACATGTTGGCACACGGAGTTCTGGATTCTTGGGGAAGTTTGGCACCAAATTTGAATTTTCAAATTCAAATTTGGCGCCTAAGGTTTAAAATGACCATACCATGGTTTAACTTAAACCTTAGGTTAGCTTAGCTTCTTTAAGACTCCATCTTAGCCTATAAATCTAACCTATATGTGTACATTCACTCACTTTGGTTTATTGAATGAGAATTTCATCTTCACATAGATCAAATCCTCTAGATCAGAGTCACCAAGGAGAATTTCTTCTCCACCTCGCCTTGAGCTTTCCTCTTTGTAGTTCTAGGCGCAAGCTTTTTCTCTTTGAGAAGCTTAGATCAAGTTCATTATCATTTCATTCCTTCTTGTTCGAATTCTCCTCCTTGAAGAATTCTCAAGGAATTACAAGAATATATGTTTGGTGCATCCATGGAGTTTAAGCTCACAAAGACTCCATTAGTACATATTGTATGCTTTGTCTAATTTACAATGTCTTACAAATAATTTCTGGCTTATGCTTCATCTGATAAGTTTTTTATTTCAAAGATGTTTGTGAGGATATTTTCTCTTTATAAAATTTTTTTGTTTGTTAGCATTAAAACTCTAAGTTGAAGGCATCCATGATCATCTTTGACTTAACAATCTATGATTGTGAATCTATAAATGTTTGTGGGTTCTCAAGAGAATCTTAAGAATTAATACAAAAAAAATTATTAGAGAAACAAATATGAATATAAACCTATACTATAAAATAGAACAATCATGCATTAGATCCATTTAATATGACATAAATTTGTAGTGCCATAATTGAAAGTGTATCATTCATAATTTGTGTTATGTAGAAAAATACTTGACGATACCATATTGGGCACTACCTTGTGCCAACAATTGAATTGTATGTAATTGATTAATTAATGCATGTGAATAAAGTCTTCATAGGTGAATTATACGAACTAGTTGATTATGATAAGTGAAGTATGTGTGTTTAAGGATGCAGTGTGGAAAATCGAGAATTGTATGATGCTAATGTGAATCCTTGAAAATGTGATATGTGTTATGTGACGATAGTGTGAATAATGATGTGACTAAGTCTAAGTATATCTTAGCAGTGTGAAAGAATAGGTGAATTGCCTAGTAGGGATGTGAATAGTATGATGTGAAATTGAGTATATGATAATTGTGAATATGGTTGGTATGACCATTCATAGAGTCTATTTGACATGCATCATGTGCATTATATGTTTTTGTGATGGGTATGATATGAAATACGTTGTTAGGGAGGGTCGTCTTATGTAAAATCTTAGGGATCAATCCTCAGGGATAATTTGGTTTGGGAAGCCTTAGTCTCACTCATTGTGTGCATGTGGTGGATCTTGCGTGACTCAACTATCCCAACAAAACCCTAGTTGTATATCCTTCTAGTGTAGAGTGTTATGATGGCTTGACCTGATGGCTCCTAGACTACTTATATTCTTCGCGAAGAGATAAAGTGATTTTACTAGCACCACATGCATATGGTTTAAGAGAGTCTTGTCCTTGCATGAACATAGCATACCCATTGTGTTTGAACCATGACTTTAATATGTGAAGATATGTGATGTAACAGAACGTGATTGGATGATTATTGCTTCAATTTCTATAATGTTATAGACAAAATAATTGTTGAAGAATTACATGTGTACTTTATAGAATGTTATTGTATATCTGTGACTACTTGACCATTTCCTATATTGGTAGCGAGAGTAAGATGTATCTCACTCCTCTTTTCATTTTAGAGCTTTGTTTTATTGTGTATGTGCAGGTAAATTTGATTATGGTAATAGAAGGTGTAAGATAGCTCTAATAGGATGCGACATCGAGGTTTTAGATAAACACTTTTTCATTTTTTTAATATTTTTTATATTTTTAAAAATCACCAAAAAATTATAGAAAATAGAAAATTTGATATTAAATGAGTTTTTGGTACTCTTGTATTTTTGAAAATCCATTTACTAGTGCTTTTCATGTTATAGGTTCTCTTTGTTAAATATTGATTTTACAATTCACTTTCATCACTTTGTTTTGTTTAGTATTGTTAGTCTTATTTCTAGTTTTAATTGTGATTTTAAAATTATTTCTATTGTTAGATATTTATGGATTATGTTTTGATCGAGTTGATCTCCTTAGTCCAACAATTAGTCATTTGTGCTAATACTATTAGAACTTATTATGAACCTCCATAACATTCTTATGATCCTCCACAATAACATTATCTTGATTCATACTCTGAGAGGTATAATTTTGAGTGGATAGGTCATCAATGGGGTCCTATTAAGGCTTATGTTCAGCCACCATTTATACAAAATAGTGGATTTACACTAGAGGAGATGATGAAACAAATGGATGAATGCAACAACAATTTCAACGAGTGGAATGTTGCATCTCAAGATTTGCAAACACAGATTGATCAATTGACTTCTAATGCCAACCAACTACAGTTAGCACATTCATTTGTGTCTACCTTAAGAAGTGACATTCCTGATCTCGATTGTACTAGTATTGATTCATATGGTATTAATTCATCTATATGTTAGATTGTTGATCTTGCCCCTAAACATGAATTTTACCATTTCTAACATTGTAGTTGAGTTTACCATTGTTAACTCTAATTGTACTTGTGAGGATTCTATTATGTGTGCTATATGTGTAGAGATTAGTATTTCTATTGTAGGTACAACAAATGTCATAGTATCAGATGTTTCACTAGCGAATGTAGCTACAACAATGGATGTTCAGTCAGTAAAAGAGCCTTCATTACCATCCATTGTTCAACCTCTACCCTTAGAGCTTAAACTTGAATCTTTATTTGATATATGTTTAGAGAGTTTGCCTAGGATGTTACATGGGTGCATTGAAACTAACCTTGTGTTAAATTTTGAAAAATTACATTTTATGGTAGTAGAAGATATAGTTTTAGAGCACTTAGTATCTACAAGAGTCATGGAGGTTGTTAGGAATGATATTCATGTTTTTGCTTTTTTACCTTACCCCATATCTATGCTAGAAAATCACTCTTTTATTGGACATGTAGGTTTTTATAGGAAAAAGGTAATGTTGAATTTTCACAAATTATTCTTGCCATTGTCCAAACATCTAATGTGGAAGAGCAAGTGGAGGAGAAAATGGAGGATCTTTCTTTTGTCAAATCATGAAAAATATCATGCAAATTATCTCTTTAATTTATCTTACACTTGTCTTTTTTGCATTCTTTGTTTCCTATGGAGCATTTTATGCCTACATAGGAGACAACACAAATTTCAAGTGTGGAGGGGGATGTAGAGGATCTCTCCGTGGTCAAGCTACTATGAGGGAGTGTTACTCCCTTTTTATTTTAATATTCATTTTCTTTATTATGGAATTTACTTTTACATTAAGGACAATTTGAATTTTAAGTGTGGGAAGAGATTGCATGTTAAAAAAAATCTATTTTTTTGTTTTTTGTTTATGTTTTCTATTTCAATTTTTGTTTCTATTTCTGTTTATGTTTTTGTATTTGTTTTGGTTTCTATATTCTATTTTTGTTTTTGTATTCTATTTTCTATTTTTGTGTTCTTTATTCTACTTTTTTATCTGCATTATTTCTGTTTCTATTCTTATTTTTATATATATGTTTATATTTTCATTTGTTTCTTTCTATTTCTTTTACAACATAGTTGCTATTTTACTATTTTAGTTGTTGTTTGATGTTTCTATTTTGTTGTTTTTCTCTTTTTATATTTTTCTGGATTTTTACTGTCTAAAATATAGAAAATTTTATTCTTTTTCTTTGAATTTATAGATGTAAGAATTGTGAAAGTTGCATTGTTGTTTGTTGATGTGTTTTACAACTTGATAAGACTCATTTTTGCATTTTTTTGTTTAGTGTGTTGACTTGAAAAATTAAAGTTTGAAACATTTGTAATAAAATAATTATCTTGTGAGAATTTTGAGACTAAAAAGAGGAATCATACTAAATACTCATATTGAGCATAGGTCTAAGAAGCACCTCCTCTCTAGAAACCTCCTCTAGCCTCCTAACCATGGACCTAGTTAAAGGCCCAATGGTCTTCAAGTGTGAGCCTCATTGGATCAACCTTCACCCTTCTTGGTCTTACCTCTTCCAAAGGGATCCTTGGGGATTAGATTTCCATCACTTAAGGACTACGATTTTGATCTTAGTTATCATCCGGGCAAACCCAATGTTGTGGCTGATGCTTTAAGTAGTAAATCTTTGCATCTATCCTCCCTTCCTTATGATTAGAGAGATGAATCTTTTTGGATCAAATTAGATATTTAAGTTTGGCTTATAAGGTTACCCTTAGTAGTGTGAGACTAAGTATGACTTGAGTAACGAATGGATTGTTGAAGGAAATTGGAGAAGCATAATTAGTTGATTCATTTTGGTGACAAAATATGAGGCTATAGGATAAGGTGATGGATAAGGGTTTGACTTGGGTGTAGAGGGAGTGGTGAAATTGGAGATCTGATATGTTTACCTAGTGAACTTACGCTTAGGTGCTTGATCTTTAGAGATGATCATAGAAGTAAAACCAATATTGTGGCAGAAGCCTTATGATGACCTCTGATATATCATTTTTTATGATTTAAGGGTTGAATTTGATTGAAGAATTTAGAGACTTATGCTTGGTGTGTGAGATTATCCTTAATAGCATTGAATTGATTATGTTGAAAGTGACTAGTGAATTAATGGATGAGATTAGAGAAGCCTAGGAGTCAAATCCTTTCTTAGGGAACCAAGTGGAGAAGATTGGTATAAGTATAGATAACCATTTCTGAGTAGAAATCGACGTTGTTTTGAGGTGCAAGAACAAACTTGGGTGCTCAGTAACCTTGAATTAAGAAAGATGATGTTAGAGGAAGAACATAAGAGTACTCTTAACATTCATTTAGGAGCTACTAAGAGGTATCAGGACCTAAGGAAGATGTATCAAAGTGGTGTAGCGGAAGCATGGTGGCCTAAGATAAATAGAGGAGTAGAGGAATTTGTATACTCGTGTTTAGTATGCTAGAAGTCTTTAGGAATTTTTGCAGCACTTAGACGTCCCATTTTGGAAGTGAGATGGTGAGTGGATAGACCTTAGTTGTAGGTTTGTCTGAGATGCTTAACAATTTGATTCTATTTGGGTTGTAGTGAATAGACTCACTAAGTTTAATTGCCTTACCCTTGTTGATAATAGACATTCCTTGGTGAAATTGATAGAGTTGTACATCTATAAGGTAGTGAGGTTGCATGGGAATTAGAAAGCAAGATGCAAGGAGTCTAACCATTGCAAAAATTCCGGGGACGAAATTTCATAAAGGAGGGGAGAATTGTAACAACCCAATTTTCACTGGGCCAAGAGCCCAATTAAGGTGGTTTAGTAGGCCGGAACGGGCCGTTCCGAATTACTAAATAGACCTATTTTTGGTAGCCCGGAACGGGCCGTTTCAGAATTGGAACGGGCCGTTCCAAAATACAAAAATTGTCTACAAATTTTAGATGGAAACGGGGCGTTCCCAAATTGGAACGGGGCGTTCCCAAATTGGAACGGGGCGTTCCCAAATTGAGAACGGGTCGTTCTAGGGTTGAGAACGGGCCGTTCCAAAATATGACCGTTGTGAGTATTAAATGCACCCCAGAACGGGCCTTTCTGGTTTGAGAACGGGGCGTTCTGGATGTGATTTTTAGTCGTGAGTTAAGGGTCCAGAACGGGTCGTTCCAGATTTGGAACGGGCCGTTCTGGCGAAGCCTGATGCCTATAAATAGAGCACTCTGCCACTCCCAAAAAGCACATCTCTCATTTTCTGAGTTCTTTTCTTCTTTTCTCTCTTCTTTTCTTCTGCACTCTCTAAAGACCGAGGGGAACCCAGCGGAGGAGATCAACCAGATCCTTAGTTTCAGCTACTATTTATCCAGGTACGGGGGAAAAGGGGATTATTTATATGTAGATTTACATGAGGGAATTAGGTAGAGGAAGGGTCCTTATGATTATGAGTAATTTTATAATTATTTCTATTTGAAGAATTATTGATTTTATATGATTCTGTATGTGTTAAGGATTATGAATATATGATTAGTTTGTATAAATGATGATCTGGGAGAGAGAACGAAATCTTAGAAAAGTGCTTGTGAGTTAGGTTTTGGAAAAATTGGGGGTTTTATTGTTTGGGTTAAGATTATATTAAATTGGCGATTTAATCTGGTTTTATATTAATTTATAAATATTATTATTACATGATTTGGTAAAATTGATGATAAATATTATTATTACATGATTTGGTAAAATTGATGATCTAGATGAGGATGAGGATTCATGGTGAATTCCTTGAGGGGTATGTGAACCACTTTTTTTTGTGGAATGTGTGTGTATTGTGGAATTGAGATGTGGATGTGGATGTGGATGTATTGTGGAATTGAGATGTGGATGTGGATGTGGATGTGGATGTGAATGTGATTGTGGTTCCTCACACTTGTGACCAGGGGTGGCACGACCTTAGACAAGAGATGCTACAGGCGTGACCTTGGCATAGTATAGGATGGGTGATTCCTCATGCTTATGTCGGGGGTGGTATGATCTCGAGCAAGAGGTGTTGCAGGCGTGACCTTGGCACAATGTAGGATGTGTGATTTCTCATGCTTATGTCGGGGGTGGCACGACCTTGGGCAAGAGATGCTACAGGCGTGACCTTGGCATAGGGTGGGATGTGTGAGGCAATTAATGGTTATGTCGAGGGTGGCACGACCTCGAGCAAGAGATGCTACAGGCGTGACCTTGGCATAGGGTTAATCGCAAGATTTGTGATAGATTGGTGTGATTGTGAATTGTGATGTGAAGATGTTGCGTGATTGATAGAATTAGGATAGATAGAAATGCTTGTAAATACTGTAATAAGTAACGAGTTATGATGAGACGATATTGTGGATTTTTCTTGTGTGCTTTTCATATAGATGTTTTCTTTTCTCACCGTATAATTTGTGGATGTTTTAGGTGAGGAAGACCCGACTATGAGTGGCATCTAGAATGCCAACAGTTGAGTTATGGGTATGCTCTGATATTGTGACATCGGGGTAGAGGACTTCTAGGACATGGAATTTATTTGTAAATGGAGTTGTGCTTATTATTTTGAAAACATTTTATAACCTTTTATGTTTTATTTTCCAAGTTTCATTTTCAAAATATTTTGGATATCGAAGAATGTTTCTAAAGGTTTTTTTATGAACCCTTTTACCAACTTTGAAAGTTTATTTTTCTTAATTTAATTACATTATTACAATGTATGTGTTGGGGTAGTAAGGGTGTCACAATCTTCGTATAATAAACCTCAAACCTCTATATAGGTTGCTACTCAATCTCTTGTTCCACACATTTATTCCTAGGTTTGGCTCTAGGGATAATGTATATGATGTGGATTAGCTCTATCTCTACCATCTTTGCTTAGGGTGAAGATTAATCTTCCCAGCTTGGTGTACAACCACTAGAACTCCTATCTGGACCAAAGAGACTAGGAAAGAAGCAAAAAAACAACCATTCCCTATAAGATGTTTTTTTGCAAAATTGATTGAGGAGACTAGCATCAACACCTCTGAATATGAGAAAGGGGAAAGAGGCTGGAGAGGTAACTTCAACCACTTTTAAGCGAATGGGGATTGCCTATTTGTTTTCTAAGATGAAGAGGATGCCAAGCAAAGTGAAAATTGAACCTGAGGAGGAGCCAACCATGAAGGAACCTACCACCAGTCAGTAAAGCCTTTATAGCTGTCCATAAGCCCAAATAGTATCCCAACCATCAGTTGAACCTCCAAACCAAACACAACCAAAAACACCACCATACAGAGCAAAAGCCTCTAAACCATTTCGTATAATCGTTCATGATTCTTCATTTGATTTAGATGATAAGCCATTTTCATTTCAGCTTTCTCGTTCCCAACCTACTCCACCCCATTCATCACCACGACAAACACAAACCCAATCTCCCCAAGCTGAATAGTCCAAGAAAAGATGCTTGGTGCATGGGCTTACTAAGCCAAAGACCAAGCAAGAAGAGCAGAAGTTCTTCAAGCGTGTCAAGGTTTTGTCTCAATTAAAAGTAAAAGAGAAAAAATGGACAAAAGTAAACCTATTTACTAAAGAAGCCAAAATGCTTGAAGAAGCACTATGTCTATCCACTAAGAAATTCACCTCAATAGCAAATTCATCTATTTGCATTAGTCTAAGACTCTTGTCACCTACTTGGATGAAAACATCTAAAGTTGAAGAGTGTCTTTGATCAACACAGTTGAATGTGTCTAATGTTAAGATACTAGTTGATGTTGTAGATGTTGAAGCCACTTCCGCAGTCCAACATGTAACAACAACTAAAGCATTTGTTGCAAGTAATGACAATGTCTCATAGTTTGTTGAGGAGATTACTGGAAAGGTCGATGACAATGCACAAGTGTCACTTGAATTGTTTGCATTGGAGGCCATGCCTTTGGGCATGGATACCTCCCTAATTTTACCTAATCCTCAAAGCCCTAACACTTTCTTCTTTGTAGTACCACTGGGAGAGGATATTGAAATCTTAAGTATTGATTCTAAGGAAGAAGTCGAGTATGAACGTCTGGTGAAGTAGGCCACCATAAGTAAAGAGTCCATGGAGTCCTCTATGACTCTATAAAGAGGTATCCCTACTATAAGATGAAGAAGTACCTTTAAAAGTTTTACATGGATGAACAACCCATCACCATCCATCACAAAAACATGCACATTCACTAAAGTTTGCCCCCTTGATCTATATGGTTAGCATTGTCTGGATGCTAAGACTTTGAGACTCATCAATCAAGCATCACAAGCTTGAAGATATTTGTCATTTCTAGGGTACTCTAGAGTTAAGTTATGAGGCAACTCCGTGTAATCTTCTTTAATGATTGGTCGACAACGAAGGTCATGCATGATCTAGCCCTAGATCAAGTTTTTCATGGGTCACTCTATGACTAAGGTTGTGTAGCATTTTGTTTGCAAAAAGAAAGAGAAGAATACTACCTACCTCAAGGATGTGAGGTACTTTAGGTTTACTTGTCACCATCAATTTGGGGTTTCTAGCATGGAAAAGACCTATCCCTTGTATTCCATGGGAAGCTATGTTCAATAGACTCCACCTCCTCCAACCATTCTACCCTCTAACAACAATGCTCTCTACAAAACTTGATGCACATTCCACTATCCCACTCCTCTTAATATTCAATTTTCTATTTGCTTACCTGTAGATATTATTTCCTTTTATGATTTTCATGAAGGTTACTTTACCATCAGCACTCCTAGTCCAAAACCTGAACCAACTCAATCAACAAGTGAAGCCACTTTACATATAGTGGTCCCATTTCTCACTTGAGTGCTTCTTGCCTCTATTTACAGGCAACGCTAGTTTAAGCATAAACTCCTAAAGGTTTTTTCCAGGCTTAACATAGACCTTAGTTTCGATGAGGATTCTAGCTAATTTGGACTAACTTTTACTGGTGCTAAAACGGGGAGTAATAGGTAATTAGTATATCTAGTGTTTTTTTTTATTTCTTTTAACCTTATTCTATTTATGTTTTGTGTTTTTTTTTAATTCTTTTAACCTTATTTTGTTTAAGGTTTCTATCTTTTGAACAATTGTTTCATTTAAGGGGAAATTATACATTTTTTTTTATCATGCTCTGATGATTCTTGAATGACATGATCTTATATATATAAATATGCATGCTCTGATATATAAACATATATGCTTTGATATATAGTTTTTTGAATGTTCTGATATAGTTAAATGCTCTAATATATTATGATATGATATACTCAAAATGCTCTCATATATCATGTAACACCTTGTGTGATTTGCAATTAAATTAATTAAACCTGTTTTATTAAAAAATTAAAGGCTTGATTTTATAAAGTATTTTGATATTGAAATTATATTTTTATATTTGTTTTAATTAAATTATTTGTGAATCAAACTATAATATATTGTTTTATATTATTATTAATAATAATAATATTATTATTATTATTAAGATTATTTTGAGGAAAGGGAAAATATAACCTTGGTTAGAGATATGTAACTATTGATTGGGTTAAAGAAAGGTTGAGTCGGTTTTTAAATTAAAAGAAAAGATACGCCAGTTTTTCTTATGCCTCCATTTTCCTTTTTATGCTCTAGAGAATCAAGAAGAGATGGGATAGGAGGAAATCATCTTAGAGATCCATGTTCTTCACTCTTTGTATATTGAGGTAAATGGGGAGTGAGAATTCTCACTCCAGGGTGTGGAATAATTGCTAGGTAAGTAAGGTTGGCCCTCAACCTATATGGTTGTATCAAGGGGAAAACCCTATTTGGTTTCTATTTTTGTTTTTTATCATCCTTATAAACCATATTCCCTTCAATTGCTATGACTTGTGATTATCTATGATTAAATTCATGTGTTGAGCCCTATTTGGTATGAATAAGATTTCTCGTGGGTTCCTGTGGGATCCTAAGAGTATGCGTTGAATGGTTAATGTGTGAGTAGTTAATAAGAATTTGTAATCATATAAAATTTGTGCCTTATGGATGTATTGTATGAGTATTTTGGAGTGTTTTACCGATTGAATTATTATATGCAAATTTTGGCTCATACGATGTAAGCTTCACATTTCTACCAATTTGGGTTTTTTGCGATGGTGTCGAGCGCCACGTGCTTCGCACTTGGCATTGTTGTGCATGGGAGCAAGTGTGCTTTATATTCCACTTGCATTAGGCACGAGTCTTGCATCATTGTGCACTATTAAGGCTAAGAACCTTTGTGTCACTCACATTGGATGCAAGTTGAGGCTCGTTAGGCATGGCAGCTCCAAGGAACTCCCTATTACTATCTCGCCAAGTGTGAAACATCTTGAGAGCTATGAGTGCTCTCTAGATGAGCTGCATCAGGTGCAATTTGACTTTCATCAAGCACCACATCTTGTATGAAACTCATTCTTTTACTTGAATTGAAAGGGATTTGTTGGGTGATTCTAATGCTTGATGAGTGAGAAATAAACATGAATGTTATTGATGTACTAGTTGAATGAGAAACTTGAATTGCTCCTAATAAATAATATGTATGAAAAATCATATTGAATAAAAATTGTAAGTATGGCAAATCATATGTATGACAAATTGTTGAGTATATGCAATGATTCACGATACGATAGAGAGTTTGTGTGACATGCATCATATGCACGCAAATAAAAAAATGAAAAATCATTTAATATGCATTACGTATATCTTGTGATTGGTACTACATGCATGTAAATCGAGAATTTGTGTCCATTGCATCTCATATTCGTATGTGACTAAATTATATCTTGAGATTAATGCTTTGATGTAATGTTATTGAGTTATTGCTTTTAATAGTGTCAAATTTATGTTTAATATTGATGTTATTGCTATTAAGACTGTATTGAGTCTATTTGGCTATTCATCTCTTATTTCATACCATGAGTTAGAGTGAGAAGTTTTCTCACTCCCTGTCGGAACCCAAAAAATTTCAATCTTACCCGCAGATGGTTTGGACTTCCGTTTGAAAATCTCATCGGTAAGGGGAATGCTCAGAGACTAGACTAAACCATAATCAATGGTTTTTGAAAAAGGTTCTTAGGGGTCGCTACCGATATTGTACTTAAAAAATCGGAAAACGAAAAGGGTTTTGAAAGTTAATTATGGCCTTGGCAGCCAGAATCAGGTTCGGGGGTTAGCTACATGTAGGGAAGATATTAGGCATCCTACAATGCCTTAATTCGGTACCTTATGATGATTTTAGTATAATAATAAATAATAATTTAATATTTTACCCCTTTTTATTGTTTAATATTATTTACATTATAGTTATTTACAAAAATAGGGGATTTAAACCCCAAATGCTTGAAACAATTGTGGCCTACATGATGATTAGATATCCATGGTAATAATATATGGATAAAACAATTTAGATGAATAGAAAAAGGAGAAAGAGTTGATGAGAATGCCTCTGAAGTGAGCTTATAAGATATGCTTTCGATATGGTTGACTTGAGGTGCTTTTTGGCTGCCTTACACACTACAATTCACCTTACAAATCTCAAGAAATACAAAGAGGGAGAGAAAGAGAAGAGTCTAGTTTTTAGAGGACTACCTCAGAGACTAAATTTTTGGCCCTGAGCACTATGCACGAGCCTGCTATTTATAGGCATGAAAATCTACCAGAATGGGTCGTTACCATTTTGGAACGAGCCGTTATGGACTTTTCTATTATGTGTAAAATTTGAATCTGGAATGGCCTGTTCCCAAAGCGGAACGGCCCGTTCCGGGCTACTAATTCTGGCACTTGGTTCTTTGGATCTTTGGATGCCATATGTTAGCCTGCTCTGATACTATTTTCAGGCCTTCGAGAGCTTTTTCTTTATGCTAAAAGTCCATTTCTTCATTTTTGTGCCCCCAGACAAAATTAGGTGTCTACACTCCCCTTGTTCCATTTTGTTGTTGTTATGAATGTTGATGTAGATGAGGCTCATCAAGATATTAATGATGTTGGTTAGGAGGCTTACTCCTTGTCTTGAGAGTGTTATGGTAGAACATGTGACATCAAGACTTAGACTAGGAATATTCTTTATCAACTTTTATGATAAGATTTATGTTTAGTTTTATATTTCTGTTTTAGTATGTAGTTTTGTTTAAAAGTTTGTTGTGTGAGACTTTTTACTTTATGTTGAATGTAACAGCCCATTTTTCGTGGGCCAAAGGCCCAATTCGTGACCCAGAATGGGCCGTTTCAATTTTGAAATGGGTCGTTCTTGAATAGTGAGTATGGCCAAAATTGTAGAAGCAAAACGGGTCATTCTGATAGGAGAATGGGCCGTTCTGATTTGGAGAACGGGCCGTTTTGGAAGCAGAACGGGCCGTTCTGCTGGGTTTGAGAACGGGCCGTTCTGGTTTGGGAACGGGCCGTTCCAGTTGAAAAATTTACGTAGGTTTGAAGGGCCCAGAACGGGCCGTTCCGATTTTGGAACGGGCCGTAGTGGTAGGTGGGTGAAAAATCCTATAAATAGGCCTCAAATCCTCTCATTTCTACACACCTCTCATTCTCACTCTCTCTTCTCTTCTGTTCTATCTTTCGTTCTTCTTCTTCTCTCAGAAGACCAAGAGGAACTCAGAGGATGAGGTTCTGCTCCAGTTTTAGTTCCGATCCTTGTTTAAGGAAAAAGAGGAGGAGGTTCTGCCCGAGTTCCTATTTATCCAAGTACGGGGGAAAAAGAGATTATTTATATGTAGAGTTACATGAGGGAATTGGGTAGAGGAAGAGCCCTTAGGGTTATGAATAATTTTATAATTATTTCTGTTTGGAGGATTAATTATCTTATGTGATTCTATATATATTTAGGATTACAAATATATGTTTAACTTGTAAAAATGATGCTCTGGGAGAGAGAACAAAATTATAGAAAAGTGTCTGTAAGTTAGGTTGTGAAAAATTGGATGATTTCTGTTTGAGAAATTGAGGATCCCATTAGATTCTGTATGTGTTGAGGATTATAGATATGCTAATAATTTGTAAGAATGATGATCTGAGAGGGAGTACGAAATTGTAGAAAAGTGCCTGTGAGTTAGGTTTTGGAACAATTGGGAATTTTACTGTTTACGTTAAAATTATATTAAATTGCTAATTCTGTTGTTTGTTATATTAGTTTATGAATGTTAATGTTATATTATTTGATGATCTAGATGATGAATTACTTGAGGGGTATGTGAATCACCATTTTGTGTGGATTGTGTATGTATTATGGAATTGAGATGTGGATGTGGATGTGGATGTGGATGTGAATGTGAATGTGGATGTGAATGAGATGTGATTGTGGTTCTTCACACCTATGACCAAGGGTGAGCACGGCCCGAGATTGTTACATGAGTATCGTGACCTTGGTTAACATGTCAGGGGTGAGTACGGCCCTAGGTTAAGGGTAACGTGACCTTCGTACAGTGTTATATCAGGGGTGAGCACGGCTCTGGATTGTTACATGAGTATCGTGACCTTGGTTAACATGTCAGGAGTGAGCACGACCCTAGGTTAGGGGTAACGTGACCTTGGCACAGTGTTATATCAAGGGTGAGCACGGCTCTGGATTGTTACGTGGGTATCGTGACCTTGGTTAACATGTCAAGGGTGAGCACGACCCTGGAATAGGGATAACGTGACCTTGGCACAGTGTTATATCAGGGGTGAGCACGGCCTGAGATTGTTAAATGAGTAGCGTGACCTTGGCATAGTGTGAAGTGCAAGATTTGTGATGGTTGGTGTGATTGAGAATTATGATGTGATGACGATGCATGATTGATTGAAATACGATATGTTAAAATATTTATGAATATTAAGTTATAATGAGATAATATGTTATGTTTTATTATGTGCTATATATATAGATGTTTTCTTTTCTCACCGTGTGATTTGTGGATATTTTAGGTGAGGAAGATCCGGCTACGAGTGGCATCTAGAATGCTAACGGTTGAGTTGTGGGTATGCTCTGATATTGTGACATCGGGGTAGAGGATTTTCTTTAGGACATAGATTGTTATATGGAATTAGAATTGTAAATATTATTTTTGAAAATCATTTGTAAACTCTCACGTTTCATTTTTATTGTTGTGGTTATTGAAGAATAATTTTGAAGATTCTCATGTGAACCCTTTTACCGAAACTGAAAATTGTTTTTGTTAAGTTTTCATTATTACAATACATGTGTTGGGGTAATAAGGGTGTCACATTGAAGATTTCACTTTGATTATTTATACATAGATTTGAAGATTTTTATATCTTATTATGAATTTTAAATATATATATATATATATATATATATACACACACATGTGAGTGTGTGTAATTTTGTCTTAAATGACCTTTGAAATATTTTGATAAAACTTTTGTAATTTACTTAATTGATTTGCCTAACTACACATCTTTCTTTTTTACGACGAATATAATTGCATTTGGGCTAAAAATTTCTACAATTTAATTTCTGGAGGTTAGAAACCTCTACTTGACGTAATAAAAACCAAGTATAGTTAACACATTTTTTAATAAATAAATTATTTATATTTATTAAACCATTTTCCATTACACACTAATATTTTATTTTTAAAATTTATTTGATTTTAAGTAATTAATTCAAACTAATTTATATATTTTACCATTGAGAGTATTTTTATTATATTTATTAATTTTTCATTCTGTGTTTTATGGAGTAATTTAATTTATTTAAATTTTTACGATAATGAGCTACCATCCAATGTATAAATCAATTGGTATGTTACTGTTTAATCTTAGGAGTTTTTTTTTTTTTTGTTAAAATCCTATTTTGGTCCCTTAGAGCATCTGCAATGGAGGTTGCTTATAAGCAACTCCCTGTGCCACATCAGTTCTGACCCACTTTATGGGTTGCTTAAATTTTAGTAAAATTGTTTCTACAAGCAACTTTGCTAAAATTTAAGTAACCCATAAAATGGGCCAGAGCTGATGTGGTAGTGATGTGGCACAGGGGGTTGCTTATAAGTAACCCCCATTGTAGATGTTCTTATAATAATTGTTTGTTTCAATTTAATCCAACTTTTATTTTTGGTTTCAATTTGGTCCCAAATAAATTAATTGGTTTCAATTTGGTTCCTAATAAATTAATTGGTTTCAATTTGGGACTTCCGTCCAAATTATTTAAACGGAGTTAACTGTTGGTCACGTGGATGCCACGTAGATGCATATGTGGATGTCACGTGGATGCACGTGGATGCCAATTTTTTTGAAAACACCTGGAACCAGAACGGCCCGTTCTGGTTGCACTTTTGGTGTGTTAGTTTTGCATCCGGAATGACCCGTTCTAGGTGCAAAATTAACACACTAAAAGTGCAACCAGAACGGGCCGTTCTGGTTTCAGAACGGGCCATTCTGGTTCCAGACTGCTAAACATAAACGATCAATGATTATAGTTCACGGTTGTGAATCATGGAAGGAAAAAGACCCAAGGTACAAAGCATTTCAAACACTGAATTTGGTAATATTGTCAATGGAAATTGATAACTTCAATTGTTAAACAGTTAGGCTATACAATGTATTATTAAGGACAATGCAATGTATCACTAAAGACAATGGTAGTAGATTTTATTTCATTTCAATCTGGAGTGAACCACTTACTACCAAATTGGCACTATACAGTAAAGGATGAAATGACATGGTATTTTTCCTTGAAGTCATTAACGATGTACCCCAACAACAACAACCTGTTCTTGAAGAGGTAGAACCTGAAGTAAAGAAAGAGGATACACAGGACTAACATTTCGCCACACAACCATATGCAGGGACAAATCTAAGTTAATCATAGTGGGGGCACTTGCCCCCACTAAAATTTTTTTCATTCTTTTTTTTATATATAAAATATTAATAATTTTATAAAATATATATTATTAATTATATTTTAATTATGTTGTTATATCTAATATAATAAATATATTAATATTTTTTTTATATTTTATTTTATTGTTGAATTATTTTTTATTTTGTGGTAAAATTATCTTCATTTTTAATGAAGAAAAAATTTACTTACTTCAAGAGTAAGTCTTGATAGATTTATTTTATTTAATAACTAATGTTCTATATCAAATTTTTAAGAATTTAATTGTTAAATTAAAATTTTTTCATGTATAGATCAAATTTATAAAAAAATTTAAAAATTAAAAATCATATGATACTTCTTTAAATTAATTCAAATTAACATATAAAATATTTTTGTTTTAAATGAATGTAAAATTTAGAGGACACTAAAAGAAAATAAATTAATAATTTTATTATGTTTATCCTATTAATTTTTATCATTTTATTCCTCTAATTTTAAATAAAATACAAAAAATTATAAAGTGACACTTAAATATTTCTTCAGACAGAAAGAGAAAAAGAAAAAGTTATTACTCTATTTATAAGACAATTGTATTTTATATAAATAAGTAATTTTAAAATTTTTACCATAAAAAATATTTTTCAAAATTATTATATTTTTTAATAAAATTAATAAAGAATATTTTATTCTCAGTTTTGGAACGGGCCGTTCTGAATCCAAAATGGCCCGTTCTGAAATCAAAACGGCCCGTTCTGGTTTCAGAATGGACAGTTCTACTGTACTCTTGGTGTGTTAATTTTGCATCTGGAACGGCCCATTTTAGATGTAAAATTAACACACCAAGAGTGCATCTAGAATGGCCCGTTCAGGTTTCAGAACGGCCCGTTCGGGTTTTAGAACGGCCCGTTCGAGTTTCAGAACGGGCCGTTCTGATTCCAGGTGTTTTCAAAAAAATTGGCATCCACGTGGCATCCACCTATGCATCTATGTGGCATCCACGTGACCAACAGTTAACTCCGTTTAAATAATTTGGACGGAAGTCCCAAATTGAAACCAATTAATTTATTAGGGACCAAATTGAAACTAATTAATTTATTTGGGACCAAATTGAAACTAAAAATAAAAGTGAGACTAAATTGAAACAAATAATTATTATAAGGGACCAAAATAGGTTTTTAGCCTTTTTTTTTTCATCTAAAGTATTATTAATTACACGTCTCAAGCAAGATTGTCTCACATAGAACAAATCTATGTTCTTAACCTACATACTAGAATGATAAACTTATTTGGTTTCAATTTTTTATCTAATGATTAATAAATGAAACTTTAAATTTTTGGTTAGATTATATTCTACACTATTCCTTTTGACTTACACATTAATTAATTTGAATCTCATTAATATAATATATCCTTTACTAATATAATATATGTTGATATATTGTTAAAAAATGTAGACTATAATGATAAATAGTATATATTGTTGAATCTCATTTAAAAGTAAAAGTAAAATTTGATGTAGTTATATGTTAAAAAGATTTATACTTACATATATCGTATTTATAATGATATTTTTTATATGTCACTGTATATAACATTTCTTGTAGTGATTAACATGTATTTATATATACATATTTTTCCTTTGATTGGGATCTTGAAATTTTTACTTATTTTAATTGATTTTTTTTCTTCTATGTGAACTACTAAATTTAAGCGTATAATTACTACAACAAAATTTGTTATTAACGACAATTATTTAATGACAATAATTTAATTGCCGCCATATATAAAAACATTAATGGCTAATATATAATAGTCACTAAAAGTGTATTTATATTACACTAAAATTTATTATTAGCGACAATTATTTATTAGAAAAAACTTAAGCTCCACATCGATTAGAGATAAGATAATTAAATAGTATATAAGTGAGTAATAACTATCACCTTACAGATTCATTTAATAGGGTTGACTCCTAATTTACTATTCTAAATTGGTATCAAATCATCCATTATTACCAAGTTCAATAGTGTTATAAAACAATTAGAGAGCAACTTTCACCTTATAAATCTCACATCTCTTAAGAGACAAGAAAATTAAAAAAATAAATTAAAATATATATAAATAAAAGACAACCCTCATCTTAGAAATCTCACATTGAGTAGAGATAAAAAAGTATATAAGTTATGAATTTAGAAAAGAAAATTATAGGAATAAATTATTTAAAATAAAGGAGACAATTGAAAAAAAATAACTTTTAATAGCCTTTAAAATGACTACTAGAATTGCCACTAAAAAAATAAGTTTTTCCGACAATTTAGTAGATTTTTACCAGCATTTTATATAAATGCCGGTAATAGTATTAGCGACACTGGATATACCAGCCATTATTTAAATGCTTGTAAAAAAAATAATGGCCATTTGTATGGCTATTAAATAATAAATTAATTGCCACAAAAAACTAATTTTGGTGTAGTGAATATGCAGAAAATAATAAGGATTAGGGATGGCAGTGGGGCCCCATGGGGGCGGGTAATAGTAAATCTGTCCACGCCTCGCTAAATAAAAATTAGCCCCATACCCACCTTATATCTGCACGGTTATCCATTAAGCGGGTATCCATGAATTTCTTGAATACCCATGGATATTCATAAATTTTTTAAGAAATTAAAAAAATTATATTACAAATAATTTTAAGTTTATATTTAATGTCATTAAAATATTAAAAATAAAAATTCAATATTAATTTTGAACTTGTATTTAACGTTAATTTTATTGAAATAAAATAAAAATGCAAGATAATCAATAACTTAAAATACATCAATCTCACAAGTAAGTTAAAGTCTCATAACAAAGCTACAATAATTTAATCTCATAATTTCAAACGAAAATAAATAACTTAAAATACATAAATCTTATTGGTCCAATCAAAGTTAGAAAATTAATCAAATTACATCCAACATAATTCTATAACATGCTTAACACATGTTGGTAACTTATTCATCAACCTCACTTTTGTAAGAAAATAAGATGAGAGAGAGTAGTTTTAGGGTTATGTGATACAAGGATGATTAGGATATTTAAGAAATATTATTAAACGGGTACCCATACCCGCCCCCGCCTCATTTATAAAGGGTAAAAATTATTCGTCCCCATTATCCACGAGTACCCAATTAGCCTATCTATTTATTATTCGTAGTGAATTTTATCTGCAGATACCTGCGGGTGCGAATATTTTTGTCATCCCTAATAAGGATGGTTACTTCTATATTCTAATTTCTATAATTAATAACTACCAATAAAATTAATTTAGTCAGGGTGAAAAATTTTAGGTTTTGACAAAAAAATATTTTATTATTATTTATAAATAATATTCATTATTATAGTTGACCAATGAATTGTTGTAGTGATTAAATATAATAATTAATATTAATTTCTATATGCTGTAGAAAATATTAATTGTTATTCACTATTATTTTTTGTAATCGAGAATTTAATCAAATTCAGTATTTTAATTAATATAATTAATATATATATATATATATATATATATATATATTAATACTAATTAAATACATTTTCAAATCATTATCTTTCTAATAGTTGTAGAAATATTACATTTTTTACCAAGAATTTTTTTTTCTGTTTTTTTTTATAATTAATAATCAATAATTATTATTTTTTGGTCAAAAGGTTGTTTTTATTGTTTTATTTTTATTTCTAATTAATATTAATATTATTATTTTATTATTATTCTATAATATGAAATAATCAAATTTAATCTTTTAACTAATATAATAGTTAATATAATCATTAATAATAATAATAATAGTAATAATAATAATAATAGGCTTAAATATGTTTTTAGTCCCTCAAATTTAAGGCAAATCTATTTTTGGTCCCTCAAATTTAAAATTGTTGTTTTTAGTTCCCGAATTTCAATAAATCTTAATTTAGTCCTTATATTCAAATTTTATTAAGAAATTTATCAAACATTATTGCACAAAATCTACCTATTAGTGTCCCTATTAGTGAAAATATCACATTAAATCCGGTTAATATTGCATAATTGTCTTAATTAGTCACTTTCAAATATGTTATTGGTGACCTAATGGACTAAAACAAGATTTTTTAAAATTACAGGGACTAAAAACAATAGTTTTAAATTTGAGGGACCAAAAATAAATTTATCTTAAATTTGAGGGACTAAAAACATATTTAAGCCATAATATTATTATTATTATTATTGTTGTTGTTGCTGTTGTTGTTATTATTATTGTTGTTGTTGAAGAATTTAATTTCAAATTACCAACTACTTTATACAACAATTAATAATATTTCTTTTTATTTAATATTATTTTTGTATCTATCAATACTAGTTTTATGGTATTAATATTTATTATTTTACTATTTAATATTTTTATGTAACTATACTATTAATATTTAGGCTTAAATATATTTGTAGTCCCTCAAATTTAAGATAAATTTGTTTTTGATCCCTTAAATTTAATATTATTATTTTTAGTCCCTATAATTTTTCAAAAATCTTGTTTTAGTCCTTCAATTCACCTATAACATATATGAAAGTGACAAATTAAGATAATTATGCAATATCAACCGGATTTAATGTGATATTTTCACTAATAGAAACACTAATAAGTAGATTTTATGCAACAATATTTAATAAATTTTTGAGCAAAATTTGAATATAAGGACTAAAATAAGATTTTTTGAAATTACAAGGACTAAAAACAACAATTTTAAATTTGAGAGACCAAAAACAAATTTATCCTAAATTTAAGAGACTAAAAACATATTTAGGCCTAATATTTATTACTATACTATTCATAGTATTTATATTCAATATTTATAACTATACTATTCAGAATACTTGGATAATTTTATCTTAATGTCGATAAAAAAAATAGTCATTAAATTGGTTATCAAGACGAGAGAAAATAAAGAATGAAGTCTTCCATATAAAAAATTATGTATACTACAATTTCACATATCTTTCGTCTGCATTATGTGCTTTCATAATTTTTTTCATCTACATAAAAAATAAATATGCTTGATAGAAAAATTAAGATTTAGTGAAAAAGAAAAAGAATGTGCAAAAGTCAATAAAATTAAGATTTAGTGAAAAAGAAAAAGAATGTGCAAAAGTCAATAATTTCCGTACTTGAAGTCTTTGTGTTCTTTTATTTCTTTGAAATCTTTGCGTTTCGTAATTAGGCAATTTTGGATACTAATGAAAAATTGTCATTAAACAATATGTTCAAGGCTGCCAAATATATTATTATATCTAAAGCAAATCTTAAAAGTGATGTTTTTTTTAATTAATAATAATATATATTTAATAAAAAAGTAAAAATATTTTAGAGATGAGCCTTGAAAATAATAATTATATTCGCATATCTTTTATAAATAAACTTTTTAAAATGGATTTTTAAGAATGAAAATAGTAACTTTTAAGCTATAAAATTTTGAAAAATTATATAAATAGTAATATAGAATAATTTTGTAAAGGGACTTTAAGCGAGGACTTTGTTGACCTACTGTTTTTTCAAAATGTGAAAATAGATTGTGAGCAATTTGACAAGACTTTAAATGTATTATTTATGTATGTAATTTATTACTAAAAGAAAACAAGTCAACTTGATAGGTCCAAATACACAATTTTGTTTAGGAATTAAACCTATGCATTATTTTTTTTTTCTATAAATTGATGGCTACTTTTTCTTGAAAGACCAAAACAAAAGTCTGACATTGATACAAAATTCTGAGATAGATTACAAAAATTAGAGAAGAGTTATGGCAAAGAATGAAATTAAAACAATCAAAGTTGTGATTATGGTCATGATCATGATGGGCTTCGCGCAAGCTAATCACAATCCTCCATTACCTCAAATTGATCCAAACAATATGCTCTTTAAAGGCGACTTATGTTCTACTCTATGTACCATAAAATGTGCTTTTACAAGTTTTACTAACCCCCAATATAATCGATGCATTGATAATTGCATTGATATATGTTACAAAAAGCATGTTGTCTACAATTGTATTACTAGTTGCGGCTTGACTAAGTCCATTGATAACAACATCGGTATGCACTCTTTTGACTCTTTTTGATTTGCATAATTATTCTTTATATTATGTGATGTTCATTATATTGACTTTACATTTCAGATGCTCGTGGTCTTCCAACTCATGCCATGGACTCTTGCTTCCAAAAATGTTTAAACAAGTAATTATTTGTTACAAGAATGTTCAAATAAAAGGTTGATAGGAGAAATGAAATTCATTCATCAACATAATTGTCATAAGCAATTCTAATTAATGTTCTCTTCATATATCCAATTATTTCCCTTTCATTTTTCTGAAAGTTCCTTTCATATCGGAATACAATGATCAACACCTTTTCCCCCTTATGCCTACTAAATCTTTCTTATAATAATGCATTTTACATTATATAACTAAATGCGACACCTTTCTATCCGGATAAATAAACAAAGAATTTAATAATTTAAAAAAATAACCTTTCCTAAAATGATAATTTTCAAACCGTTAATACTCAGTAAAAAGGTTCATATTTCTTTTCAAAAGATTTATATAAAACATTGCAACATAGTGTGTGAAATTAAAACAAGGTACAAACAACCCATTTGAACAAAATTCCAACAATGAAACATGATGAGCGATAATCTAAATAATTTCACTAAAATACTAAAGTTATGTCTCTGCCTGGATGTCACACTAACCAGAGCAAAACCCTTGACAACCGAAGCTCTAAGCCTCTCTCCCATCAAATATATCTTCTTATAGCTGATCTATTCCTATAAATAGAAATCAACCTAAAGACAAGCACAAAAGCAAAGGGAGTGAGAGTACATCTCATCCATAAACAACATATATAAGACCTCTATCGCATCAAATGCAACCACTTGCACACCCGTGCAAATGTTGTAAATGACCAAATTATCTTTTTTATGTCTTCATAATATTTTGTAGCCTTAGATGTTACCTATCAAATGTCATTGGAATAACCTACAAAGAAGATTTAGAACTCAAGTTATGATCAAATTAGTGAGTAGAGGTTAGGTTGTCAGATTTATGCTGAAATGTTGCGGTTTCATAAATTTTAAAAATAGTAAATGACATAATTAACTCCTGAGGTTACCATAAAATTTGTAAATAATTATATTATTTTTTATAACAAAGCTAAGATCAACTTGATAACATGTATATAGTTCTAGATATCATATTTAGACCACTTGATGTCATAGAAGATTAAGTTATGAAAATGTAATTTGTGAATGGTGAGTTGCTTCATCCTATGAACATTTAATCTTAGAAATGTTTTGAGAAACTTATATCAATGGTTAATGTGATAACCTTCTGCACTAAATAATTACAAAGCTTAATATAAAAAATATACATAATAAGGAAATAACAAAATTAAAAAGCTTAATATAAAAAATTAATTTCTTTCGCCTTAACACTTTGTAAAAGAACTTTAATTAATTAATAAAAGTGAATCTTCACCCCAATGTCACGCTAATTAAAACAAAAACCTCCCATACAAGTGAAGCTCTAAGCTTCTCTTCCATCAAAACATCTCTCTATACCTGATCTATTCCTATAAATGGAGATTAGCCAAAAACAAGCAACATGAAGATAGAGAGTAAGAATACAACTCTACCATAAAGCAAAAGGATAGACACATACATTTAAAACATCAATAACATCTCACACACATGTAAGGATTCTTCTATACATCCAAAATAACCATTTCCATACATTCATTCATCAACCATACAAATTAACTCAATCATAAATTAAGACTCGTGTAATGAATGCTCCTAACTTAATATTGAAGTTAGACATAAAACACATAGAAGGGGGGTTGAATATGTGTGTGTGAGTACGAAGGAATTTTAAAAACATTTTCGCAGGAGTAATGTTCTTCGTCCAATGCACTTTTAAATACCAGACGATTATGCAGAGTTTGCTTAACACAAGGTCATTTCGTTTGAAAGATTTATCGTCTACTGAAGGAAAATGGTTCATATAACAATAATGATTAAAGCTCTTGCATTTTCCTTTTCAAGATAGTTTCATATAAGGATAAGCAGCAGATAAAACTTTTCAGTGTGATATATTTGTTAAAGAAAATTTACGTCTTTGTCTGAAAGATAGTTTTAATAAGAATAGACAGTAGACGAAGTTTTTCAACATGATTTGTCAATGGAGAAGGGTTTGCATCTGAAATATAAATAAAACAATGCAATCATTTTTATACTAGTTCGCTCAACTGAGCTACGTCCAGTCTCCTTCAACTGAAGGGTTCCACTAGATATGTAATTAAGTACATAGTGTTATCAACCACTTATGACTCGTTGACTTCACTCATCAACGCTAGTATCTTCTTATCAACCTCTTTAGGCTAGCAATGAGTGTTATGGACCACCCAGGTCAGAACCACTCTTGGTCCAAGTATTCTCGACCTCTTCAGGCCTTGAGTATTCTAGACCATCCCGGTCATGGCCACTCCTGGTCACGAGTATTCTCAACCACTCCTAGTTGGCTAGCTTCACTCACCAGCTCTAGTATTCTTAAACCACTTCTGGTTCCCCAAGTATTCTCGACCACTCTTGGCCCGCCAGCTTCACTCACTAGCGCTAGTATTCTTAAACCACTTCTAGCTCCCCAAGTATTCTCGACCACTCCTGGCCCAGCAGCTTCACTCAACAGCACTAGTATTCTTAAACCACTTTTGATTTCCCAAGTATTCTCGACCACTCCTGGCTCGCCAGCTTCATTCACTAGCGCTAGTATTCTCTTATCAGCCACTTCTGGCTAGTAGTGAGTATTCTCGACCACCTCCTGGCCCGTCGGCTTCACTCATCAATGCTAGTATATTCTTATCAGCCACTTTTGGCTAGTAGTGAGTATTCTTTGACTAGCCTCTCCAGGCTTTACAAGTATTCTTTACCTAGCCTCTTCATGCTTTACAATATTAGCTAGATAGGTTTGGTTTGAGTGTATGGTTTACTCTCACAAAGAGGATACATAGGTTTCTACACTGACTAAGGTATGCAACCTTAGTCTTTACAATGATTCAGTGTTTTGTTTACTCTCATAGAAAGGATACATAAGTTGGTACACTCATTAAAGTCATGTTCCTAAGATACATTTGTTTGGAACTCCTTAGTTTACAGAGATGAATACACTATGGCATATTTGACTCTATACGCTCTATCTCTGGTTTTTTTGTTTTGTGGGCTTGATATCTCTTGGTTAAGCATGCACACCTGGAAGCCAACCTTCCAAGGTTTGAGATAGTGATATATATATTGTCTTGTAGGATATGCCCGTTGCAAGTGTCCATTGAAGCAGTTGTAGTTGGTTTGATCTTCTCATTTAATGTTCAGATTCTTGCATTAAATGTTGCTTCCTATGATAGACCTTGCGTGAAGTATTCTTTGTCTTGGTAGTAGTAGTGTCTAAGTTTAGCAGAGACCTAGGAACCTTTTTTTCCTTTTCTGTTCTCATAGTTGTGGAATTTTGTCTTTGTCTGAAAAAGTAATGTACTTTTTCTGACACATGCATGCTTTTAGTTCTGCGCTTGATTTTCTCCTTTCTTCTTTTCTTCTCACAATTCCTATGACTTCGTGTGTTCCCCTATGAGTGTGGACGATATTCAAATTGTCCTATGAAACTTGATTTCTCAGGTGGTTGCGTGACAATTTTCGTTTGCGTCTAGTAGTCTATATGTAGCTCAAGTCTTAACCTTTGTCTGAGCATTTGTTATTAACGCATTGACTTTTCCTTTCGTCTGGTCAACTTGTATATGGTCAGACTTTCAAATTATTTTTGACCACCTTTCGTCTTGTTCTTGAATTGGCTTGTTGGATGCTTGTGTTGGCCTTTCGTCTGTCTTCTTGTATCATTTGATGCATATGCTTGTTCTTCATTTTACCTGTACTTATGTTCTTCTGAAACACTAACATACTTGTTAGATATAACCACGTGCATTATATTTGTCATACTCAAAACCTTTCTAGGAATTGCTTCGTCTGACTTAACAATCTCCCCCTTTTTGATGATGACAAATATAAATGATCAAATTGTTTTAGATAAGATTAAATCTCCTAAATCTGAGAAAATCATACTTTAGAGCAAGTACACATATTATCATATTACAACTCTCCCCCTTAGTATATGCTCTCCCCTTTTCTAGATTTCTTATCAATGACTGATTCAATGACTGATTTACTTTCCAATATTTGATTAAATTCTTTTCTTATTTTTCCCCCTTTGTAATCATCAAAAAGAAATAGATGAGTCGCTAAGGAAAGTGTGGAATTTATTAAGATGAAATAAATCAAGTTTATAACATAAAATAATAAGATATTTAGGACAATAAATTTGAAAGAGAATGGTGTATTGAATGGAATAATGAATTTGTACAAAAAGATCATTCAAAAGGAAGTACAATTTGTTTTTCTCCCCCTAACATGACTAGTTTTGCACATTTTGTCCTATCTGCCTCAATATAATCATTAAGACGGAGGTGGATCTTTGGAAAGCTTGGATGCAATCAGATTAAAAAGCTTTCAAACTTGTTATCTAGGTCTTTTCTGAACCTATTAAACTCCTCAACTGAGATGTATTGCTGTGCTGGTTTAGAAGTAGATGGAAGTACCTCCAGAGGAGCAGACACAGAGATTAGCTCAACAAAGATAGACTTAGACGTGTGTGATCCAGATTATGCGACTTCAGAAGGAGCATCCCAAGGCATAGGCATACGTAGTTTCCATGGTGGAATGTCCTTGCACCATTTATACTCTACCTTATGCCATGTGTCTGTGATCGCCTTCCATTCATTCTTGTATAAATCGAGATTGAATAGCGCAGAATGAATGAAGTATCTTTTACTGAGAATGTCAAGATCAGGCTCACGTCGTCTATGAATGAAGGCAGTAGATGTGTCGCTGAAGTGCATCACTTTGCATGGGGTCATCTAGTGATACCCATGCAGCATGAGTGTCTTGGCCTTTTCTTCGTCTGAGAGACCAGACGAACTAGCTTCCAGACTGCATTTGTGCATGAAGTTCTGATAGAACATCTCAACATCATCTTCAGTGTAGTTCAATGCTCTGGCAAGATCTTGTTACCAATCCAAGCTTACTCCTTTATAGTGGCAAACCTCAACTTTTGATCGTCTGGGCATCAGTTCCAGATGTAGGGTAGGTTCTTTCATCTTATTTTGATCAACTGGAGGATGTCAAGGGCAGATTTGGTCAGGATAGACATAAATTTGCGCTTCTGCTAGAGTGTATAGAGAGGTAGGTATGTACAATTGTAAAGGTGTATCTATACATAGGCGTAGATGACCTATTGCTGCTCGGTCTGACGCTGAGAGTGAGCGATAGTGACCAATATGTACAGGGAGGAATTGAGTCAGAGAGTTGAATAACTTTACCGTTGGTAGAGGGGATGGAGACTTATTTGGTCGGCTAGAGGATGATGGTTGTTTATGGAGAGGACAGATGAGTTGAGGAGTTCCTTATGGTGGAGTCTAGGCAGATTTGGACTTAATTACGCCTCCTAGGTAGATTTTCCTCTTAAAGGTAAGTGCTGGAAGAACAGTTATGGTACCTGGTGGAAGAGCTAGATACGCGTCAAACGGAGAGAAGGGGACGTCTAGGCAATAAGGTGTGTATTTGTACACCCCTTCCACATATTCATACACCTGCACATGTAGAACATGTTGGCCAAGTGGAATGAAATTTTCAACTGTTTGACCGTGTGGGTCAGTGTCAGTAAGTGCAGGGAAGTGCTTCAATAGAGAACACACAAATGGAGGATGTCTGGGCTGATCTTCTGCTGGTTGTGAAGAGGACATAAAGGATGAAGGAGATTCTTGTTTGAGAAATTCTGCTTTTCCATCAGGGTTAGCTGTTCTAGGGAAGATGATGGAGTATACGTCTGTCCATGGATCCATTCCTTCCGGTATTAGTGAGGTTGTTGGTTCCTTGAGAGAAAATGATGGAAAGGGAAGGAGGCCTTGGGGGCATGATCCTGGGATTGTTCTTGATAGCAATCTTCCTTTTTCTCATAGCCAAGGTATTTGCAAAAATAACCTATAAGGAGACATTAGGTGGGATTCATAATCGTTTGGTTTATCAGTCAATTTTAATCAGACACAGTTTATAAGAGTTCAAAGGAAGGGAAGATAGAAAAATGTCACTTACGAAAGAGGAATGTATAGTGACGAGAAGAGAGGGAACATTTGCAAGTATTTTCATCTGAGTTGAAGTAGTGAGAACTTCAGATGCAGGTTTAGCCACCATTTTTTATCCAAGCTTTATAATCCTTTTCTTTGTGGATTGAGGTGGTGCAGGAGGAGGTAACAAGGATTTTCTTTTTACAACCTTTCCAGTGGGTTGGTTGTCCTCATCATCAGACGTGGATTCTTCCTCTAATTGAAGAACCATTTTTTGTCTAGTTGTTGGTGTTGCAACAACCAGATGTTCTACCTTCATGGGGGATGTAAATGATTGACTCTTCCTTGTTGAACGTGTCGCATGCTGCCCTTCTCCAATTTCCTTCTTTATTTCTATTGCTTTGGTGAGATTAGGAATGGTGTAGTTTACAGGCATTTTCTCCAGATTAGCCTTTCCGAAGATGATAGGCTGTAGCCATTTGTTTGACCCCATATCCATGATCTTCTACTTCTCTTCCTTGTTTTTAAGCAAGTGGAACGTGTGATAGACATTTTGATCCCAGAGAATTTTATTCAGAAGCATGGTATGAACTATGAAGTTCTTGCAGTCTTTCAAACACCTTTTCTAATGCTGAAATAGTGTTTGAGGTAGGTCAAAGGCAGTTCCTGTCATCATATGGAATAAATTTTTTTTATGTAAATCCAATATGCTGTCTTTGCCACCTATCTTGTGGAGGATTGATTTGTTCAGAATTTGTTGATAAATCTTGGCCTTGTCATCAAGCTTGTTGTAAACTATTGGTCCTTTTTCACCTTCTTTGAGAAGAGCTTTGGTGATTTTTGTCAGCCCACCAGCATTGGAAATCCACTTTTCCCAGTAGACGTTTCCAGATTTCTCGCATTCAATGGCTTGAGCGATGGTGGAGGGGCAGACCTTGACCTTTACCCCGAGCACCTCTCCTTCAAAGGATCCTTGATGGATCGTTAGCGATTCGTAAAACATATTTATAAGACTAGGGTAGACTACTTCCTTAATGTTGAAATACCCAAGGATTTTGCAGTTGGACAGATCCTCACAGATAGGTATACCCCATCCCTGCATTTTGTTAATGTCAAAGCGATGCTCTAAGTACATAACTGGCTTTTCCTCTATGTCGCCACCCGCCGAAACGGACCTTGGCATTCGCGACGATGGTCGGACTCTTTTTAAGTTTTGAAAATGGTGGATTGCTAGAACGACTTATTCTCAAACTGAAACCTTGTCGAACTAACAATTTTATTAAATGATTCACCAATCCATGTTAATCTCAAGCGAGACCCTCCATGGATTAGTGGTTTTCGCAAAAGGTAGGGTTCTTGGAGTCGCCACCAATGTTTTACTCAAAACATTGGAAAAAGATTTAAGGCAATTGATTTTATAAATCAACCTTGGCCATTACAACCAGAGTTGGGTAAGGGAGTCGGTTACGTGCGGGGAAGGTGTTAGCACCCCACAACGCCCCATTAGGGTTCCCTATGACGGATTATTTTATAAATAACAGTGTAAAATTACTAAATTACCCCTATTTATTAGAAACGATTATAAATTAAATATCTACATGATGACAATATTAAATATGCGACAATCAGAAAGCAATAAAAGAAGGGATTTTAAGAAAAACCTCTTGAAGCGTGCTTTTATATATCTAAACAGATGTTAGGAGGCTTTTTGGCGCTCCCTCCCACTACACGCTCGCTCGCTCCTTCCCTAAAAATTAATCTTTACTATGGAAATCAAAAAGATTTCCTTTCGACTAGTTCGAATTCTCAAGCTAAATGCTTAGAACTCAAGAACTTCGTCGGATCGGCTCTCGGAGAGATTCCTAGGGCAGAACACTGCTCAAAAACCCCAGAATACTCAAGGAGAGAGTCCAAGAAGTGTGAAAAAGTGTCAAATGACGTCCAAATGACGTCTTATTTATAGAGGTGAGGCGCAGTACGGCCCCTGGTGTCAATACGGCCCGTATTGAAGTTTTGAACTTCAATACGGCCGTATTGAATTCAATACGGCCGTATTGAATTTCAAAAACATCAATACGGCCGTATTGGTTTCAGTACGGCCGTATTGCAGTTCAAAAATGCAATACGGGTCGTACTGAGCTCCAAAGAGGCCGTATTGAGCTCCACTCCTCTCACTTTCTTATTTTTAGCTACTCTAAGACCTCTAAACCTACAGATAGTCATCCTATGGTCTTCAGGGAGTCCTTCTGGCTGACTTTCCATTGATCTTTGATAGTCTTCGAGTCTTATTTCCGACCCGGACAATTTTAGGGGTCTACAGCTGCCCCCCCCTTTTCTTAGTTAAGCGGCTTTTTAGTGTACCGGTTGACAAGTAAAGGAGTTGACCCAATTGTCCGGGGAATAAGCCACCCTTCCGACTTGTAGTGTCTTCCGGTGGAAAATTGTTGAGTAGCCTCTCCAGGTTGAGTATTGGTCGTCGCCTCTCCAGGCTCGTTGCATACCTCGGTGTTTCTGACAACCTTGGTAGCTGAGTACCGCCTCTCCAGGCTCAACTTCACTCGACGCCCGAGCTGGAAGTTGCCTACCTCCGTGTTTCTGACGACGGGGTAGTGTGAGTATTAGTCGTCGCCTCTCCAGGCTCGTTGCATACCTCGGTGTTTCTGACAACCTCGGTAGCATGAGTTTGCCCTCTCTAGGGTCAGCTTCACTCGACGCCCGAGCCGGAAGCTGCGTACCTCGGTGCTTCTGGTCACTTTGGTAACGTGAGTTTGCCCTCTCCAGGGTCAACTTCACTCGACGCCCGAGCTGGAAGTTGCATACCTCCGTGTTTCTGACGACGGGGTATGGTGAGTATTAGTCGTCGCCTCTCCAGGCTCGTTGCATACCTCGGCGTTTCTGACGACCTCGGTAGCATGAGTTTGCCCTCTCCAGGGTCAGCTTCACTCGACGCCCGAGCCGGAAGCTGCGTACCTCGGTTCTTCTGGTCACTTTGGTAACGTGAGTTTGCCCTCTCCAGGGATTTGTGATAGTTTTGTCTCCACAGTCCACGATGCTGCTTCGATGACTGTTTTTGATTTTGATGCCGCTGAGGGCTGGATAACGCAGGGATCCATCTAGGGGATGTGCAGTTATTTCATAAGTTCTTGTGTCCCAACTTTCCATTGCGTAGTTGGTACCCACTGGGGAATTTCTGATTCCTTGGGGATGTAGACACAAAGATGCTCTTTCTGATGTGAGCGGCGCCTTATGATTTGGCTGACGTCCTTTCGACGTTGGTGGAGTATCCCGGTTATCCTTATTCGGGTGACTCTTTTTGATTTTCTGATTTTGTTGCCTCTGTGTAGGCTGTTATCCGCTGGGGGATTTTGTCATTGATTGTGATTAGCCTCTTCTGTTAGGCGGATCATCTTGACGCTTGATGTTTGGCTGAAAGCCGAATTCCACTTGGGGAATGGTTTATTGATTTTTTCTTTTTGTAGGGATGCCTCTTAGTAGGCGACTAGGGATTTGAAGTTCTTATGTATCCCAGAGTATTATTTAGGAAGCCTCTTCAGGCTTAGCTTTACTCATTGCTTGAGTTGGAAAGCTATTCTCCACTGAGGAAGTATGAGTCCTTTCGACTTGGATATTCTGTTTGGATGATCAAGCCTTCCTTGGGGAATCTTGCTGATCTTGGTTTGATAGCTCTCACTGGGGAATTTGGCCCGTGAGTGGAAGCTGAGATATCTCTGGGGAGTATTATTTCGGCAAGCCTCTCCAGGCTCAATTATTCTGATGAGGGAGTATTATTTCGGCAAGCCTCTCCAGGCTCAGTTATTCTGTGCAATTTGTTGATTTTCTGAATCTCTGTCTTTTTTGTTGATTTCTGTATTTTTGCCTTTTTTGTCGTTTTTTGGCTTTTTCTGTTGACTGCTGTCATACACAAGCAATTTTTCTATTTTTATGCAACTACCTCATGATAAGGTCTTTGAATGTGCAACTAACGTGTGTGTAATGCACAAATGCACGTTTTATCATTTTTATTAATGTTTTTTTAGAAAAATGAATGGCTCTCCCTATCCTCCTCTTCTTGGAGGAATTTCTGTCGTCGACGTGAGGGAATATTTTTGTGAGCCTTTTATGCAGGAGATTACGGATTTTATAGGAACCCCTCCAATTTTCTTTATTGACCGATTATTAAAGGAATTTCGTACAATTTTTATGAAACACCAATTTAGAGGCATAATCGCATGGTCAAGAGAGAAAAGAAATGAATAGATATTTCATTGATATTTGCAAATGTATTTACAGAAAGATATACAAAAGGAATTTCTGAAGAATGGTTGGCCAGGGTAGGCTATATACATCAGGCTTAACAATTATATCTGTAATTGTTGCTCTTACGTTCCCCTAATTGCTTCGGGTGATATGCCTGAGCCAGGAGTGTAGATACTGCAAGACGCTTGCTTCTAGAAGATAATCACTTGAACCGCCTTTCGGTTTTCGATTCAAGTGATCGTTGCTTGCTTTGTTTTCGTATCTTATTCTTTTGCCCCTAATTTTTGCCTAGGACGTATCCTAGCGGGGATAAATTCGCCTTTGTTTTGCCTAGTACCCTTGTACCGGCGGGCTTTTTATTTTGCCCTAACTTTTGCCTAGGACGCCCTTTCTGGGTTTTCATCCTAGCGGGCCTATGCAAGCAACGTCTTCAAGCATAGTACTTCTTTACCACGTCAGCGTTGACTGGGTATCGAAGTTCTTCTCCATCCATGTCTGTGAGGATCAATGCTCCTCCTGAGAAAGCTCGCTTTACCACGTATGGTCCTTCGTAATTTGGGGCCCACTTTCCGATTTTGTCCTTTTGAGTTGGTAGTAATTTCTTCATTACCAGCTCTCCCTCATGGTAGACTCGAGGGTGGACTTTCTTGTCAAAAGCCTTTTTGATCTTCCTCTGATAGGCTTGACCATGGCATATGGCGTTCAGCCGTTTTTCTTCAATAAGATTCAACTGGTCGTATCGGCTTTGAACCCACTCTGCCTCGGAAAGTTTTGCTTTCATGATTATCCTTAGAGAAGGTATTTCGACTTCGACGGGTAGAACTGCCTCCATCCCATAGACGAGGGAGAATGGAGTAGCTCCTGTAGACGTGCGTACTGAAGTCCTGTAACCATGAAGAGCGAAGGGTAGCATCTCGTGCCAGTCTTTGAATGAGACAACCATCTTTTGCACAATTTTCTTGATATTTTTATTGGCTGCCTCGACTGCCCCATTCATCTTTGGCCGATATGGGGAAGAGTTGTGGTGTTGGATCTTGAATTCTTGGCACAGTTCTTCCACCATTTTGTTGTTCAAATTAGATCCATTATCAGTGATGATTTTATCGGGAATGCCGTATCTGCATATGATATTCTTCTTGATGAAGGTCGTTACCACCTTTCGGGTCACGTGAGCATACGATGCCGCTTCTACCCATTTGGTAAAATAGTCAATGGCCACAAGGATGAACCTATGTCCATTGGATGCTTTTGGTTCGATAGGTTCAATAACATCCATGCCCCACATTGCGAATGGCCAAGGTGAAGCCAGTACGTTGAGTGGAGTAGGTGGGACTTGAATGTTGTCGGCGTATGCTTGACACTTATGGCATTTCCGCACGTATTGGTAACAATCCCTTTCCATGGTCGACTAGTAGTACCCTGCCCTGAGGATCTTTTTAGCCATTGCAGGTCCGGGGATATGGGTACCGAAAACCCCCTCATGTATTTCTTTGATCATATTTTGAGCTTCGACTTGGTCTATACATCTCAACAAGACCGAGTCATAGTTTTTCTTGTAGAGGGTTTCACCAACTAGCAAAAATCCCATGGCCCTTCTTCGGATATGCTTCTTGTCATTATCGCTGGCCGCATCGGGATATTCCCCTTTTGTTAAATATTGCTTGATGTCATGGAACCATGGACAATCATTGACAGCTTCATCTATCAGTAGGCAGAACGCTTGCTTATCGTGCCGCCGGATATTGATGATGGACATTTCATGCTCCTTATCCAAGGCGAACATCGAAGAGAGTGTAGCAAGAGCGTCAGCAAACTGATGCTCCTCCCTCGGAATGTATTCAAAGATGACACTTTGGAAGAGATGTGTCAAATCTTTGATGTGCTCAACGTATGGTATCAATTTAGGATTTCGGACTTCCCAATCACCTCGTAGTTGGTAGATGACTAGGGCCGAATCACCAAACACTTTGAGCTTTAGGATACCATTGTTGATGGCTGCTTGGATTCCCAACACGCAAGCCTCGTACTCAGCCATGTTGTTTGTACAATCGAAGTTGAGTCTTGCCGTTATGGGAATGTATTTTCCTTGTGGAGAGATTAGCACTGTGCCAATCCCTCGTCCAAGCATGTTGGAGGCTCCATCAAAATACATGGTCCATGCATCGCCTTTAGGCTCTTCATGTTGTAGATTCATTATATCCTCATCGGGGAAATCATCCTGAAGGGATTGGTAATCATTGGTCGGCCCGTGTGCTAGGTAATCAGCTAGGGTACTACCCTTGATGGCCTTTTGTGTGACATGTATGATGTCGAATTCTGATAACTGTATTTGCCATCGGGCAATCTTCCCAGTGATTATTGGTTTTTCGAACACGTACTTAATTGGATCCATTTTGGAAACCAACCAAGTAGTATGCCTAATCATATACTGCCTGAGCCGTTGTGTTTCCCATGCTAACGCACAACATGTCTTTTCTAATGGCGTGTAGCGGGTTTCGTAGTCAAGAAATTTCTTGCTCAGGTAGTAGATGGCTCGTTCTTTCTTTCCCGTTTCATCTTGTTGTCCTAGCACACATCCCATGGACTCATCAAGCACGGTTAAATAGAGGATTAATGGTCTTCCCTCGACAGGCGGCACCAATACTAGTGGATTGGCCAAGCACTGTTTGATCTTGTCAAAAGCTTGTTGACAATCCTCATTCCAAGATTCGGAATGATTCTTGCGCAACAGTCTGAATATTGGTCTACATGTGTCGGTCAATTGTGCGATGAACCTTGCGACATAGTTCACCCTGCCAAGGAATCCTCTTATCTCTTTTTCGGTCTTAGGAGGGGGCATTTCCATTATTGCCTTCACTTTATCGGGATCCACCTCTATGCCTTTTTCACTGACAATGAACCCGAGAAGCTTACCCGACCGAACTCTGAAAGTACACTTAGCCGGATTTAGCTTAAGCTGATACTTGCGAAGTCGGTTGAATAATTTTCTCAAATATTGGATATGGTCCATTTCGTCTTTTGACTTTGCGATCATGTCGTCCACGTATACTTCGATTTCTTTGTGGATCATGTCGTGGAATAACGTCACCATCGCTCGTTGGTAGGTGGCACCCGCATTTTTGAGTCCAAAAGGCATCACCCTGTAGCAAAAAGTGCCCCAGGGTGTAATGAATGAAGTTTTCTCGCGGTCTTCCACATTCATCTTGATTTGGTTGTACCCAGAGTACCCATCCATAAAGGAGTAGAGTGTGTTCGTGGCTGTATGATCCACTAGTGTATCAATATGTGGTAAGGGAAAATCGTCCTTTGGACTGGCACGATTCAGATCCCTATAGTCAACACAAACTCTAACCTTTCCATTCTTTTTAATGACTGGCACGATGTTAGCCAGCCATTCGGGATACTGAGATACGACCAAGAATCCCGCGTCTAATTGCTTTTCGACCTCCTCCTTGATCTTTAAAGACCACTCGGGCTTGATTCGTCGGAGCTTTTGTTTGACGGGTCGAAACCCTTCTTTCAATGGCAGCTTGTGCTCGATGATGTTAGTGTCCAAACCGGGCATATCACGGTACGACCATGCAAATATGTCTTTATATTCCCCTAACAATTGGATCAATTGTGCTCTTATTTCATCACTGATATGGGTCCCAATGTTGACCTCTTTTATTTTTTGGCCCTGCCCCAAATTTACGGTCTCCAATTTCTCTTGATACGGTTGGAGTAGGCGAGCTTCTCGTTCTAGCAGTCTTTGCAGATCCGGAGAGATGGTCTCCTCATCACTGTCCAACTCAACCCATTCATCCTCAACTTTCGGATCCCGGTCGGAGCGAACAATCACAGACATAATTGTTTTATTGGTTCTGTTTTTGGTTTAGAATTATTAATATTAATAAGAGAAAGAGAGAAAAGAACAAAAGAGAGAATGATATGTGAAAAATGCCCCTTTATTGATATGTATTAAAACTGTACAAAAAACCCTTATTTACATGAAAAGGATCTCATGATCTCGGGTACTGATCATGAGTCCCTAGAAAAAGAAAAAAATGTGGAGGGGCCCTATCGTGGCTTGCCCTTCTCTCTATTCCTGCTTTGGCAGAGGGTTCTTGCTCACGTCGGGCGCCGTTGAATCAAAGGTGACCCACCCAGCATCGATAAGTTCTTGGACTTTATATTTGAGAACTCTGCAGTTCTCCGTTGAGTGCCCCGGTGCCCCCGAATGGTATAGACATTTATCTTGTGGATTGTACCAATCGGGGTAGGGTGGATCCATTTTCTTTGGTGGAACATAAGCTAGAAGACGTGCTTCCACTAGCTTCGGCAGGAGGTCGCTATATGTGGTCGGAAGTTTATCAAACTTCTTCACAGGGTTGTATTGCGACTTTCCTGACTTCGAAGTGGAAGAAGATGAAGAAATATTTACGGCATTGACTCCTCCCTCCTTCTTCTTCCCGTAGGTCTTCTTGGCTTCAAATGATTGGGAAAGCCCAGCTAGCTTCCCACTTTTCAGCCCTTGTTCCACTCTTTCGCCAATGGTGATGATGTCCGAGAAGAGTGTTGTCGTGTTCCCTATCATCCTGTCATAATAGGGACCGGTCAACGAGTTTATGAATAGGGACACCGTCTCCTTATCCGACAGCGGGGGCTCTATTTGTGCCGCCAACTCCCTCCATCGTTGGGCGTACGCTTTAAAGGATTCATCATTTTTCTTACTCAAGGCCTGAAGATCGGACCTATCGGGTGTTAGGTCGATGTTATACTTATAGCGCTTGAGAAAGGCGTCGGCCAACTGCCTCCATGTGCACACTTGATTTCCATCCAGCTGCATATACCAATTGAGTGCAGTTTCAGCTAAGCTCTCTTGAAAGCAATGAATTAAGAGCTTTTCATTGGTGGCATATGCAGCCATTTTTCGGCAATACATGGTGAGATGACTTTTGGGGCAAGTCGATCCCACATATTTTGGGAAATCTGGCACTTTAAATTTGGGAGGGAATTGGATGTCCCTCACCAAGCACATGTCGGCGGCATCTTTGATGTCAAAATCATGCCCCTCCATAACTCTTAGCCGATCTTCAAGAGCATGGAATTGTTCCTTTGAAACCTCGGGCTCTTTAATCATGATCCCCGCCCCAAGGGGTACAGCTCGTGGAGGTTCTTCCTCGTGCTCCTCCTCCTCATGATGATGGGACTCATGGTCACTGTGGTGAGACCCATGTACATTATGATGACGCATGAGCTCCATCATTTGCGCCATTTGTTCTTTGAGCTGCGAGAGCTCGGCTGTAAGCTTCTTATTTTGGTCCTCCAGCGCTTCCATCTTCTTGATTTTCTGCGCGCGTGTGAGGACAGAGAGATGACCAGCCACTTTCTAAAATGAATGCTTAATTAGTTTATTTTATGGAATGAATACGCTCTTGACATGAGCTTGATAACCCTCCATTTTTAAGGCGCTGCCTTTTTAAAACGGAGTGTTACCACCCTCCTTGACTTATGATCCCTCCCCAACGGAGAAACTCAATAGTCGTGGGTCTCTTTCACTCATGTCAAGAGGTATTGGTGAACCTAAAATGCATGGTTTATGAGGATGCATGATGTCTTATTGGTAATGATGCACATGCTCCTTGCTTTTATTATATTTTCACACATGGTCTTTCCTCTCATGTCATGGTATTTTCATGCATGAGGATTATTCTTTAGACCTTATCACGAGGTTTTATTAATGCACAAACAATATCACATAAACCTATACACAAACAATTCACTCATCCACGAACAGTCACGAGCGAATCACGAGGTAGGGGTATCCTGCAGAAAAGTGCATATTCAAGGTGGTTCTAACTGTTCTCACCGGTCTGAGGCCCCCAAGGTGCCCCCATTATAGGGACCCAATTCCTCTTGTCGTAAGTCGATGGAAAGCTCCAACGAACTGTCGGACTCAAGTTCATGGTTATCACCTTGAGTGATGCTTTCCGACAACGGTCTACGGGCACCTATAGACCCATTCGACAACCGGCCGTACTAACATCCACTCCCTATGGCTTACCACTCATGCCCCCGGGTATAGAGGGAACTGTTGTGTGCAAAGGTTCGTGTGCAGTTTGTATTTCAAACAATTGCGAGAATTTAAAAATACAACAGTTATTAAAGCCAAATAGATAAAGCATGTTATCATACAAGTAAGGGGTAATGAAGTAATTTTAAACTATTATTTTAGAAATAATCCATCACTAAATGGGACTGACTCTCGAGGCTTCCCCAGCAGAGTCGCCATCTGTCGCCACCCGCCGAAACGGACCTTGGCATTCGCGACGATGGTCGGACTCTTTTTAAGTTTTGAAAATGGTGGATTGCTAGAACGACTTATTCTCAAACTGAGACCATGTCGAACTAACAATTTTATTAAATGATTCACCAATCCATGTTAATCTCAAGCGAGACCCTCCATGGATTAGTGGTTTTCGCAAAAGGTAGGGTTCTTGGAGTCGCCACCAATGTTTTACTCAAAACATTGGAAAAAGATTTAAGGCAATTGATTTTATAAATCAACCTTGGCCATTACAACCAGAGTTGGGTAAGGGAGTCGGTTACGTGCGGGGAAGGTGTTAGCACCCCACAACGCCCCATTAGGGTTCCCTATGACGGATTATTTTATAAATAACAGTGTAAAATTACTAAATTACCCCTATTTATTAGAAACGATTATAAATTAAATATCTACATGATGACAATATTAAATATGCGACAATCAGAAAGCAATAAAAGAAGGGATTTTAAGAAAAACCTCTTGAAGCGTGCTTTTATATATCTAAACAGATGTTAGGAGGCTTTTTGGCGCTCCCTCCCACTACACGCTCGCTCGCTCCTTCCCTAAAAATTTATCTTTACTATGGAAATCAAAAAGATTTCCCTTCGACTAGTTCGAATTCTCAAGCTAAATGCTCAGAACTCAAGAACTTCGTCGGATCGGCTCTCGGAGAGATTCCTAGGGCAGAACACTGCTCAAAAACCCCAGAATACTCAAGGAGAGAGTCCAAGAAGTGTGAAAAAGTGTCAAATGACGTCCAAATGACGTCTTATTTATAGAGGTGAGGCGCAGTACGGCCCCTGGTGTCAATACGGCCCGTATTGAAGTTTTGAACTTCAATACGGCCGTATTGAATTCAATACGGCCGTATTGAATTTCAAAAACATCAATACGGCCGTATTGGTTTCAGTACGGCCGTATTGCAGTTCAAAAATGCAATATGGGCCGTACTGAGCTCCAAAGAGGCCGTATTGAGCTCCACTCCACTCACTTTCTTATTTTTAGCTACTCTAAGACCTCTAAACCTATAGATAGCCATCCTATGGTCTTCTGGGAGTCCTTCTGGCTGACTTTCCATTGATCTTTGATAGTCTTCGAGTCTTATTTCCGACCCGGACAATTTTAGGGGTCTACACTCTATAGAGAAGGTATGAGCACAGTCAATAGCTTCACACATTTCTGCGGTAATATCCATCTTGGCGATGTTTTCAATTTGTGTGGCCATTTTAGTGGAAGAGAAGAGTTTTTGAGATGAGAGATTAGGGTTTAGAGATATGAGGCATGAGAAGTACATTTTTCAAATATGAGGGAAGATATCAGGTTTTGAAATAGAAGGATATTCTCTATTTTTATTTCCTTATGATTCGCATGACGCGACACCCTTTAGCCTTCCTCGTGTCAAATCTCACATGACACGCATTAATATTAGGAAGGGAATTTTCCTTTTCAAGAGGCGATCCCAAACGACGGTTTTGTTGTTTATTTACTTAATCGTTTTCCCTGCATTTTGTTAATGTCAAAGCGATGCTCTAAGTGCATAACTGGCTTTTCCTCTATAGAGAAGGTATGAGCACAGTCAATAGCTTCACACATTTCTGCGGGAATATCCATCTTGGCGATGTTTTCAATTTGTGTGGCCATTTTAGTGGAAGAGAAGAGTTTTTTAGATGAGAGATTAGGGTTTAGAGATATGAGGCATGAGAAGTACATTTTTCAAATATGAGGGAAGATATCAGGTTTTGAAATAGAAGGATATTCTCTATTTTTATTTCCTTATGATTCGCATGACGCGACACCCTTTAGCCTTCCTCGTGTCAAATCTCACATGACACGCATTAATATTAGGAAGGGAATTTTCCTTTTCAAGAGGCGATCCCAAACGACGGTTTTGTTGTTTATTTACTTAATCGTTTTCCCTACATTTTGTTAATGTCAAAGCGATGCTCTAAGTGCATAACTGGCTTTTCCTCTATAGAGAAGGTATGAGCACAGCCAATAGCTTCACACATTTCTGCGGGAATATCCATCTTGGCGATGTTTTCAATTTGTGTGGCCATTTTAGTGGAAGAGAAGAGTTTTTGAGATGAGAGATTAGGGTTTAGAGATATGAGGCATGAGAAGTACATTTTTCAAATATGAGGGAAGATATCTGGTTTTGAAATAGAAGGATATTCTCTATTTTTATTTCCTTATGATTCGCATGATGCGACACCCTTTAGCCTTCCTCGTGTCAAATCTCACATGACACGCATTAATATTAGGAAGGGAATTTTCCTTTTCAAGAGGCGATCCCAAACGACGGTTTTATTGTTTATTTACTTAATCGTTTTACTCTTTTAAAAACGGAGAATGTTTGTCTCTAGCTATTCTTAAGAAGGTCCATATTTAATAATAAAGATCATTAAATAGGGGTATATCAGACAGAAACTTTTAGACGCAAGAGAGATTCCTTAGATGCTTCATTACACGAAGCTTTCCAGACACAGTAATTTCCTTACTGCACTCTGAGATGTGTTCAAATGTAGTGACTTGCCACATTGGTTGTCCCATTGTGTTCTAGACGAACAAATGACAAACATATATATCTATAACATCCTAGCCCATGAGATATGATCTATTCTTATAACATAAGCAACATGTGTTAATGAGGTGAATAATTTGATACCGGGTTTTCCTGTGTGGGTTGTTCGTCTTCCTTGCTCTTTAGTTTCCATTCGTCCTTGTAGACCCCTAAAATTGTCCGGGTCGGAAATAAGACTCGAAGACTCTCAAAGATTAATGGAAAGTCAGCCAGAAGGACTCCCAGAAGACCATAGGATGACTATCTATAGGTTTAGAGGTCTTAGAGTAGCTAAAAATAAGAAAGTGAGAGGAGTGGAGCTCAATACGGCCTCTTTGGAGCTCAGTACGGCCCGTATTGCATTTTTGAACTGCAATACGGCCGTACTGAAACCAATACGGCCGTATTGATGTTTTTGAACCTCAATACGGCCGTATTGAATTCAATACGGCCGTATTGAAGTTCAAAACTTCAATACGGGCCGTATTGACACCAGGGGCCGTACTGCGCCTCACCCCTATAAATAAGACGTCATTTGGACGTCATTTGACACTTTTCCACACAGTTTTGACTCCCTCCTTGAGTATTCTGGGGTTTTTGAGCAGTGTTCTGCCCTAGAAATCTCTCTGGGAGTCGATCCGACGAAGTTCTTGAGTCACGAGCCATTTGCTTGAGTCTCGAACTTAGTCGAAGGGAAATCTTTTGGATTTCCATAGTAAAAATTATTTTTTAGGAAGGAGCGAGCGAGCTTGTAGAGGGAGGGAGCGCCAAAAAGCCTCCTACACTTTATTGATATATAAAAAGCACGCTTCAAGAGGTTTCTTCTCTAAAAATCCCTTCTTTTACCGCTTTCTGATTGTTGCATATTTAAAATTCGTCATCATGTAGATATTTAATATATAATCGTTTATAATAAATAGGGGTAATTTAGTAATTTTACGCTATTATTTAATAAATAATCCGTCATAGGGAACCCGAAAGGGGCGTTGTGGGGTGCTAACACCTTCCCCGCACGTAACCGACTCCCTTACCCAACTCTGGTTGTAATGGCCAAAGTTGATTTATAAAATCAATTGCCTTAAATCTTTTTCCAATGTTTTGAGTAAAATATTGGTGGCGACTCCAAGAACCCTACCTTTTGCGAAAACTACTAATCCATGGAGGGTCCCGCTTGGGATTAACATGGATTGGTGAATCATTTTAATAAAATTGTTAGTTCGACAAGGTCTCAGTTTGAGAATAAGTCGTTCTAACAATCCACCACTTTCCAAAACTTTAAAACGAGTCATGACCATCGTCGCGAATGCCAAGGTCCGTTTCGGCGGGTGGCGACAGATGGCGACTCCACTGGGGAAGCCTCGAGAGTCAGTCCCATTTAGTGATGGATTCTTTTCAAAAATAATAGTTTAAAATTACTTTATTACCCCTTACTTGTATGATAACATGCTTTATCTATTTGGCTTTAAATAACTGTTGTATGTTTAAATTCTCGCAATTCTTTGAAATACAAACTGCACACGAACCTTTGCACACAACAGTTCCCTCTATACCCGGGGGCATGAGTGGTAAGCCATAGGGAGTGGATGTTAGTACGGCCGGTTGTCGAATGGGTCTATAGGTGCCCGTAGACCGTTGTCGAAAAGCATCACTCAAGGTGATAACCATGAACTCAAGTCCGACAGTGCGTTGGAACTTTCCATCGACTTACGACGAGAGGAATTGGGTCCCTATAATGGGGGCACCTTGGGGGCCTCAGACCAGTGAGAACAGTTAGAACCTCCTTGAATATGCACTTTTCTGCAGGATACCCCTACCTCGTGATTCGCTCGTGACTGATCGTGGATGAGTGAATTGTGTGTGCATTGTTTATGTGACATTGTTTGAGCATACATTGCATTATTTAAACATACAACATTCCTTTTAAATAAGAATAAATAGGAATAAGAATCTTCCATTACATGGTGTTAACATCTACCTTCATCACATTCATGTAGGTAGTTTCCATTTTTTCACCAAAAAAATAATAATACAAAAAAAAATACTCAAAGAAAAAAAGAAAAATATATTTATCCAAACCAAGCAATATCATGCATCATCTTAGGAGCATCCCGAAAACATGATAATGCTTAGTTGAATAAACACAATGCATGCATATTCAACGCCATCATCTCATATCATGCATTCTTATCAAAGATCATGGAGGGATCTAGGTTTGCATTTCATACATCCCTCCTAGTAATTCATTAATAAACATAAAAAGAAAGGATTAAATCGATGCGTATGTTCAGAATGGATCGCACGCCATTTGTTATTAAGTGTAAGCCAACAACCGCGCCAAGCGAACGCACATCAACTCCGTTGTTGGTAATCAAGACGAATAAAGGGGAAGGTCCGACACCGTTAAGGATCACTGCTCCAAGACCTTTCCCCTACGAATCAAATAAGGCTGTGCCGTGGATATACGACATCCATTCTTCTGCCAACAGCGATATCTCCAACATCGCTGGACTTGGGGGCATGACTAGGAGTGGCAGGATCTACACTCCCGAAGATCTTCATGATAAAGCTCCCAAGAATAAAGGGAAAGAAAAAGAAGAGAAAACCGAGGAAAACAAAGAATCCAAGGAGGAGACTGATAAGCTGTTAAAATATATCCGACAGAGCGAGTACTCCATCGTGGATCAACTTCATAAGACGCCAGCAAAGATTACTCTATTGTCGTTGATCCTATGCTCCGAACCGCATCGACAAGCTCTGTTGAAAGTCTTGAACGAGGCATACGTGTCGCACACTATCTCCCAAGACAAGTTTGAGGGGATTGTTAGTCACATCACGGCTAATGATCACCTCACTTTCACCGATGAAGAAATCCCCGCTGAGGGACCGAACCACAACAAGCCCTTGCACATCTCTGTAAAGTGCAAGGAGTATCACATCGCTAAAGTCTTGGTAGACAATGGATCTTCCTTGAATGTGATGCCAAAAAGAACGCTTGATCAAGTGGCAATCAAGGGAGTCCAAATGCGCCCAAGCAACATGATCGTCCGAGCTTTCGACGGTTCTAAAAGAGAAGTGGTGGGAGAAGTCAATCTCCCAATCCAAATTGGGCCCACCATCTTCAACGTCGAATTTCAAGTGATGGACATTACTCCCGCATACAGCTGTCTCCTTGGCCGACCTTGGATTCATGATGCAAAAGCTGTTCCTTCTACGCTCCATCAGAAAATCAAGTTCATAGTGGGTGACAAGCTGGTGACCGTACAAGCTGAAGATGACATACTCATCAGCAAGCCATCTGCCATACCTTATGTGGATACAACGGAGGAAGCTTTAGAAACCGCCTTCCAAGCATTGGAAATCGCCAATGTTGAAACGTTTCCCTGAGAAATGAAGAAGGTAGCCTCCATGCTCACCAAGAACGGATACTTGCCAAGACAAAGACTTGGCAAGGATTCCCAAGGAATTCCTGAGCTACCCATTATCAAAGATAATCCGGGAAAACAAGGGTTAGGATACCACCCTAATAAAGATCAAAGGACGAAGAGGAACCAAGATCCTTCTCGACGTTCTTTAAGCCAGATCTTTAGGAAGGCCGGTTCACAAGCGTTAAGGCCGGTCGTCGTCGTCAAGTGTTTTTCTCCTTCCGATAGGGATGTATAGACCTGATGACTATTAGAGATTACTCCTCGGGGACAGCCCGACCCCCGAGCCTCGATAGGGCACATGTTTCCATTATGATTATAATAAAATCATTCTTTATTATTTCTTACTGCTTCTCTTCTTGCTAACAATAAATTTCTAAACCGCATTATTTTTAACCCTGTTTGAATAAACATGAATGAAGTTAAAATTGTCTTAATAATAATAAACCCGCATCATTTTTATGTGGAAGTGTGTGTGACAACTTGGAGCACCTTTCCTTGGCCTCGACAAGTGCCATCATGGATAAAAAAGAAATCCTTCAAAAACAAAAATCATAAAAACAAAAGCTCGGCAGGAAACCCAAAAAGGGGGCTGCGCAAAAATAAGAGCAAAAGACCCGCTAGGAATCCCACGAAAGGGTGACCTAGGCAAAAGTTAGGGTTGCAAAAATGAAAAAAAAAAACAAAAGTCCGCTAAAACGCCACAAAAGGGTGTTTTAGACAAAAATAAGGACAATCAAAAAAGCAAAAGAAATCCATGATGACACCATGAACCGAATTCAAAAAGAAAGGTTCAAGGGAAGCTATCTAAGTTGTCAAAATCACAAAACAAGACTTTCTTAACTTCATAAGTGTTTAATCAAACAAGCCTAAACACATAAGCCTACCTTGGCCAACCATTCTTACAAAAACCATTTTTGAAAAAATAAATCTCCTCTAAAACACAAACTTCAGAACAAAAATATTTTTCCTTTCTTTTCTCTCTTGTCCCAAACGATTTTAGGATAATCTAATGGAAACATGGAGATATAGTGGTCAATAGGAGGGTTGACACGTCTTCTAAAGGAAGGGGAGGATCACTGGGTTGATGACGCCCATCTCAATATAACACGCATCATTCCTCGGTTACAGAAATCGGCAGCGCACAGCCCGTCTAGAGGAATGGCAAGATCCAAACAAAGAAACGCATCGGTTAATTCTTTTGAAAAATGAATCAAATAGAATTAGGTGCATCATACCGCATACATGCATACAGATGATAGGTGTACTGGAAGATCACTTATTCTCTGTTTATTGAAAAAACAAACAAAAAAACAAAAAAAACAAAAAAAAAAAAAACAAAAAAAAACAAAAAATATAAACTTCAGAAAAAACAATGCGCCCGTGCCATGTTCAGTACACCCGTACTAAAATCAGGGTTATGAACAAATTTTCAACTCAATACGGGCGTACCGAAATGAATACGGCAGCATTGGCCATAACATCCACACCAATACGGGCGTATTGAATTCAATACGGCCCGTATTGGCCCATTCTCATTCATCACAACATCTTCATTCCTCTGCATACTTCATCTGTGAGTGTGTTTGAGATCCCTCCAACAGAAAAAGCCGAAAAAAACGACAAAAAAGGCAAAAATCCAGAAAATCCAACAAATGTACAGAATAATTGAGCCTGGAGAGGCTTGCCGAAATAATACTCCCCAAGAGACATCTCAGCTTGCATTCTTGGGCTGAACAGAAAATCAACAAATTATACAGAATAACTGAGCCTGGAGAGGCTTGCCGAAATAATACTCCCGCATCATACAGAATAACTGAGCCTGGAGAGGCTTGCCGAAATAATACTCTCTCATCATAACAGAATAATTGAGCCTGGAGAGGCTTGCCGAAATAATACTCCCTCATCAGAATAACTGAGCCTGGAGAGGCTTGCCGAAATAATACTCCCCAGAGATATCTCATCTTCCACTCACGGGCCAAATTCCCCAGTGAGAGCTATCAAACCAAGATCAGCAAGATTCCCCAAGGAAGGCTTGATCATCCAAACAGAATATCCAAGTCGAAAGGACTCATACTTCCTCAGTGGAGGATAGCTTTCCAACTCAAGCGATGAGTGAAGCTAAGCCTGAAGAGGCTTTCTAAATAATACTCTGGGATATATAAAATTTTAAATCCCCATTCGCCTACTCAGAGGCACCCCTTCAAAAAAAAAAAAAAAAAAAAAAATCACAAAAGACAAATAAACATTCCCCAAGTGGAATCCGGCTTTCAGCCAAACATCAAGCGTCAAGATGATCCGCCTAACAGAAGAGGCTAATCACAATCAATGACAAAATCCCCCAGCGGATAATAGCCTACACAGAGGCAACAAAACCAGAAAAACAAAAAGAGTCACCTGAATAAGGATAATCGGGATACTCCACCAACGTCGAAAAGACGTCAGCCAATCATAAGGCACCGCTCATCTCAGAAAGAGCATCTTCGTGTCTACAACCCAAGGAAATAGAAATTCCTCAATGGGCACCAACTACGCAATGGAAAGTTGGGACACAAGAACCTATGAGTAACTGCACATCCCCTAGACGGATCCCTGCGTTATCCAGCCCTCAGTGGCACAAAAATCAAAAACAATCGTCGAAGCAGCATCGTGGACTGTGGAGACAAAATCATCACAAATCCCTGGAGAGGGCAAACTCAACTGCCTAGGTTGCCAGAAACACCGAAGCAGAGCCTGGAGAGGCGGGTACTCGGCTACCCCGAGGTTGTCAAGAACACGGAGGTATGCAACTGCCAGTGTCGTCAAGAACACGCTGGTATAGCCTGGAGAGGCGGTACTCGGCTACCCCGAGGTTGTCAAGAACACGGAGGTATGCAACTACCACGAGGTTGTCAAGAACACGTTGGTATAGCCTGGAGAGGCGGTACTCGGCTACCCCGAGGTTGTCAAGAACACGGAGGTATGCAACTACCACGAGGTTGTCAAGAACACGTTGGTATAGCCTGGAGAGGCGGTACTCGGCTACCCCGAGGTTGTCAAGAACACGGAGGTATGCAACTACCACAAGGTTGTCAAGAACACGTTGGTATAGCCTGGAGAGGCGGTACTCGGCTACCCCTGTAGACCCCTAAAATTGTCCGGGTCGGAAATAAAGCTTGAAGACTCTCGAAGACTGAAGGATAATCAGCCAGAAGGACTCCTCGAAGGCCCTAGGAGGGTTCTCTGTAGGTCTAGAGGTCTTAGAATAGCTCAAAATAAGGAAGTGGAGGGAAAAAGCCCAATACGGCCGTACTGAAGTCAATACGACCGTATTGACACTTCAATACGGTCGTACTGAAGTCAATACGACCGTATTGACACTTCAATACAACCGCAGCGAACTCAATACGGGCGTATTGAAATTTCTGAATTTCAATACGACCGTATTGAACTTCAATACGACCGTATTGAAGTTCAAAAATTTCAATACGGCCGTATTGCCCCTGTAGGCCGTATTGCGCCTATTCCCTATAAATATGACGTCAATTGGACGTCATTCCACACTTTTTCAGATAGTTTCAACCCTCTCCTTGAGTATTCTGGGGTTTTTGAGCAGTGTTCTGCCCTAGAAATCACTCGGAGAGTTGATCCGACGAAGTTCTTGAGCCCCGAGCCATTTTGCTTGAGGATCGAACCTAGTCGAGGGGAAATCTTTTTGATTCCCTTAGTTAAAATTTTGTTCTAGGAGAGCAAGGAGTGGGCTTGTAGAGCGAGGGAACGCCAAAACGCTTCCCAGTTCTTTGCAATATATAAAAGCACGCTTCAAGAGGTTTCCTTTCAATCCTTCCTTTTACTGCTTTCTGTGTGCATATTTAAACTGTTATCATGTAGATAGTCAATTTATAATTGCTTAGAATAAATAGGGGTAATTTAGTAATTTTATACTATTATTTTAAAAATAATCTGTCATAGGGAACCCGAAAGGGGTGCCGTGGGGTGCTAACACCTTCCCCACGCGTAACCGACTCCCTTACCCAACTCTGGTTGTAGTGGCCAAAGTTGATTTTTAAATCAATTGCCTTATCCCTTTTTCCAATGTTTTGAGTAAAACATTGGTGGCGACTCCACGAACCCTCCTTTTGCGAAAACCACTAATCCATGGAGGGTCCCGCTTGGGATTAATATGGATTGGTGAGCCTTTTAATAAAATTGCTCGTTTGACGAGGTCTCAGTTTGAGAATAAGTCATTCTAGCAATCCACATTTTTAAAACAAAAAACGAGTCCAACCATCAATCGCGAATGCCGAACGCCCGTTTCGGGCCGGTGGCGACAGATGGCGACTCTGCTGGGGAAGCCTCGAGAGTCAGTCCCATTTAGTGACAGATTATTTTTAACAAATAATAGTTAAAATTACTTTATTACCCCTCACTTGTATGATAACATGTTTATCTATTTGGCTTTAATAACTGTTGTATGTTTAATTTTCCGCAATTGTTTGAAATAAAAATTGTACACAAACCTTTGCACACAACAGTTCCCTCTATACCCGGGGGCATGAATGGTAATCCATAGGGAGTGGATGTTAGTACGGCCGGTTGATGGGTTTATAGGAGCCTATGAGACCGTTGTCGGAAAACATCACTCAAGGTGATAACCATGAACTTGAGTCCGACGGTGCGTTGGAGCTTTCCATCGACCTATGACGAGAGGAATTGGGTCCCTATAATGGGGGCACCTTGGGGGCCTTTGACCAAGTGAGAACAGTTAGATCCTCCTTGAATATGCACTTTTCTGCAGGAGACCCCTACCTCGTGATTCGCTCGTGACTGTTCGTGGATGAGTGAATTGTTTGTGCATTTTTATGTGACATTGTATGAGCATACATTTGCACCTTTTAAACATACAACATTCTTTTTTAAATAAAAAGAATAAATAGAAATAAAGATCTTCTAGTACATGGTGTTAACATCTACCTTCATTGCATTCATATAGGTAGTTTCCCTTTTCACCCAAAAAATACAAAAAAAAGATACAAAATATTCAAAAGAAAAATATGTATTTACCCAAACCAAGCAATATCATGCATCATCTTAGGAAAATCCTAAAAACATGATAATGCTTAGTTCAATAAACACAATGCATGCATATTCAACATCATCATCTCATGCATATAGATCATGGAGGGATCTAGGAATCATTCATTTCATACATCCCTCCTAGTAATTCAGTAATAAACATAAATAAAAAGAAAGGATTAAATCGATGCGTATGTTCAAAAATGGATCGCACGCCGTTCGTCATCAAGTGTAAGCCAACAACCGCGCCAAGCGAGCGCACATCAACTCCGTTGTTGGTAATCAAGACGAATAAAGGGGAAGGTCCGACACCATTAAGGATCACCGCTCCAAGACCTTTCCCCTACGAATCGAATAAGGCTGTGCCGCGAATATACGACATCCACTTTTCTGCCGACAGCGATATCTCTAACATCGCTGGACTTGGGGGCATGACTAGGAGTGGCAGGATCTACACTCCCGATGATCTTCATGACAAAACTCCCAAGAATAAAGGGAAAGAAAAAGAGGAAAAAACCGAGGAAAATAAGGAATCCGAGGAGGAGACAGACAAACTGTTAAAATATATCCGACAGAGCGAGTACTCCATCATGGATCAACTTCATAAGACGCCAGCAAAGATTACTCTGTTGTCGTTGATCCTATGCTCCGAACCGCATCAGCAAGCTCTGTTGAAAGTCTTGAACGAGGCATATATGTCGCACACTATCTCCCAAGACGAGTTTGAGGGGATTGTTAGTCACATCAAGGCTAATGATCACCTCACCTTCATCGATGAAGAAATCCCCGCCGAGGGATCAAACCACAACAAGCCCTTGCACATCTCTATAAAGTGCAAGGAAGTATCACATCGCTAAAGTCTTGGTAGATAATGGATCTTCCTCGAATGTGATGCTAAAAAGAACGCTCAAGCAATTGACAATCAAGGGAGTCCAAATGCGCCCGAGCAACATGATCGTTCGAGCCTTCGATAGATCTAAAAGAGAAGTGGTGGGAGATATCAATCTTCCAATCCAAATTGGACCCACTATCTTTAATGTCGAATTCCAAGTGATGGACATTACTCCCGCATACAGCTGTCTCCTCGGCCGACCTTGGATTCATGATGCGAAAGCTATTCCTTCTACGCTCCACCAGAAAGTCAAATCCATTGTGGGTGACAAGCTGGTGACTGTACAAAATGAAGATGATATACTCATCAATAAGCCATCCGCCATACTCTATGTGGATGCAGCGGAGGAAGCTTTGGAAACCGCCTTCCAAGCATTGGAAATTGCCAATGTTGAAACGTTTCCCCGAGAAACGAAGAAGGTAGCTCATATGCTCACCAAGAACGGATACTTGCCAGGACAAGGATTAGGCAAGGACTCCTAAGGAATCCCGGAGCTACCCATTATCAAGGACAATCCGGGGAAACAAGGGTTAGGATACAACCCTGTTAAAGATCAAAGAACGAAGAGGAATCAAGATCCTTCTCGACGTTCTTTAAGCCAGATCTTTAAGGAGGCTGGTTCACAAACGTCAAGGCCAGCTGTCGTCATCAAGTGTCCTTTTCCTTCCGATAGGGATGTATAGACTCAGTGACTATTAGAGATCACTCCTCGGGGACAGCCCGACCCCCGAGCCTCGATAGGGCACATGTTTCCGCTGCGATTATAATAAAATCATTCTTCATTAATTCTTTATTACTTCTTTTCTCGCTTGCAATAAAATTCTAGACCACATTATTTTAACCCTGTTTGAATAAACATGAATGAGGTTAAAATCATCTTAATAATAATAAACCCACATCATTTTTATGTGGAAGTGTGTGTGTCAACTTGGAGCACCTTTTCTTGGCCTCAATAAGTGCCGTCATGGATAAAAGAAATCCATTCAGGACAAAAATCCTAAAAAAACAAAAGCTCGGCAGGAAACCCAAAAAGGGGGCTGCACAAAAATAAGAGCAAAAGACCCGCTAGGAATCCCACAAAAGGGTGACCTAGGCAAAAATTAGGGTCACAAAATAATGAACAAAAACAAAAGCCCGCTAAGACATCACAAATGGGTGTTTTAGGCAAAAGTTAGGGCCGTCAAAAAAGAAAAACAAAATAAATCCATGATGGTACCATCAATCGAATTCAACAAGGGGCTCAAGAAAAGCTATCCAAATTGTCAAAACACAATCATTAATAACAAAGATGTGCTTAACCTCATAAGTGTTTAATCAAACTAACCTAAACACTTGAGCCTACCATTGGCCAGCCATTCTTACAAAAACCATTTTTCAAAAATAAAATAATCCCCTCTAAAACACAAACTTTTGAAAAATATGCCCTTTCCTTCTTTTCTCTCTTGTCCCAACGATTTTTGAATAATCTAGTGGAAACATGGAGATATAGTGGTCAATAGGAGGGTTGACACATCTTCTAAAGAAAGGGAAGAATCATTTGGTTGATGACACCAAAATCAAATATGCATCATTCCTCGGTAACAGAAATCGGCAGAGCACAGTCCGTCTGGAGGAATGGCAAAATCCAAACACAAAAACGCATCGGTTAATTCTTTTGAAAAAAGGATCAAATAGAATTAGGTGCATCATACTGCATACATGCATACAGATGATAGGTGTACTGGAAGATCACTTATTCTCTGTTTATTGAAAAAACAAAAAAAAAAAAAAAAAAATAATAATAATAAATAATATAAATTTCAGAAAAAACAATGCGCCTGTACCATGTTCAGTACACCCGTACTGAAATCAGGGTTATGAACAAAATTTCAACTCAATACGGGCGTACTGAAATGGATGCGGCCGTATTGGCCATAAAGAAATTTTCAAAGACCTCGTCATGAGGCAACTACATAAAATAGAAAAAATAGAAAAATTGCTTGTGTATGACAGCAGCAAACAAAATGCAAAGATTCAGAAAATCAACAGCGTCATACAGAATAACTGAGCCTGGAGAGGCTTGCCGAAAGAATACTCTCAGAATAACTGAGCCTGGAGAGGCTTGCCGAAAGAATACTCTCAGAATAACTGAGCCTGGAGAGGCTTGTCGAAATAATACTCTCTCAAAATAACTGAGCCTGGAGAGGCTTGCCGAAAGAATACTCTCAGAATAACTGAGCCTGGAGAGGCTCGCCGAAATAATACTCTCAAAATAATTGAGCCTGGAGAGGCTCGCCGAAATAATACTCTCTCAGAATAACTGAGACATTTCTATACAGAAAAAGCCAAAACCAACAAAAAAGGCAAAAATACAGAAATCAACAAAAATACAGAAAAAGCCGAACTCAACAAAAAAGGCAAAAACATAGAAAAAGCCAAAATCAACAAAAAAGGCAAAAACACAGAAAAAGCCAAAATCGAAAAAAATGGCAAAATACAGAAAATCCAACAAATCATACAGAATAATTGAGCCTGGAGAGGCTCGCCGAAATAATACTCTCTCAGAATAACTGAGCCTGGAGAGGCTTGCCTAAATAATACTCCCGCAGAATAATTGAGCCTGGAGAGGCTTGCCGAAATAATACTCCTTCAGAATAATTGAGCCTGGAGAGGCTCGCCGAAATAATACTCTCTCAGAATAACCAAGCCTGGAGAAGCTTGCCTAAATAATACTCCTGCAGAATAATTGAGCCTGGAGAGGCTTGCCGAAATAATACTCCTTCAGAATAATTGAGCCTGGAGAGGCTCGCCGAAATAATACTCTTTCATCATAACTAAAGCCTGGAGAGGCTTGCAGAAATAATACTCTCAGAATATTTGAGCCTGGAGAGGCTTGCAGAAATAATACTCTCAGAATATTTGAGCCTGGAGAGGCTTGCAGAAATAATACTCTCAGAATATTTGAGCCTGGAGAGGCTTGCTGAAATAATACTCTTTCAGAATAATTGAGCCTGGAGAGGCTTGCAGAAATAATACTTCCTCAGAATAACTAAAGCCTGGAGAGGCTTGCAGAAATAATACTCCCCCAACTGTACAGAGTAATTGAGCCTGGAGAGGCTCGCAGAAATAATACTCCCCAGAGAAACCTCAACTCATACCCTTGGATTCAAAATCCCCAGCAAGAGTTATCAAAGCAAGATCGACGACATTCCCAATGGAAGCACGATCACCCAAGCAGAATATCCAAGTCAAAGGACTTAAACTTCCTCAGTGAAGATAGCTCTCCAACTCAAGTGTCGAGTGAGGCTAAGCCTGTAGAGGCTTCCTAAATAATACTCTGGGATACATAAGATCCCCAAATCCCCAGTCGCCTACTCAAGAGGCATCCCTGCAGAAGGAGAAAAATAAAAAAATCAATAATCATTCCCCAAGTGGAATCTGGCTCTCAGCCAATCATTGAACGTCAAGCTGATACGCCTAACAGAAGAGGCTAATCAAAATCAACGACAAAATCCCCCAGTGGATAACAGCCTACACAGAGGCAGCAAAATCAGAAAACCAAAAGAGACACCCGAACAAGGATAACCGGGATACTCCACCAACGTCGAAAGGACGTCAGCCAATCATAAGGCACCGCTCACATCAGAAAGAGCATCTTTGTGTCTGCACCCAAAGGAATCAGAAATTCCCCAGTGGGAACCAACTACGCAATGGAAAGTTGGGACACAAGAACCTATGAGTAACTGCACATCCCCTAGACGGATCCCTGCGTTATCCAGCCCTTAGTGGCACAAAATCAAAAAACAACCGTCGAAGCAGCATCGTGGACTGTGGAGACAAAATCATCACCAAATCCCTGGAAAGGAGATATTCACGCTACCCCGTCGTCACAAACACGGAGGTATGCAGCTTCCGGCTCGGGCAATGAGCGAAGCTATCTCTGGAAAAGGGGTACTCACCGCTTACCGTTGTCACAAAGGTACTTAGCTTCCGGCTCAAACAAAGAGTGAAGCTAAGCCTGGAGAGACGGTACTTACAGCTTCCAGCTTGGGCAACAAGCAAAGCAAGGCCTGGAGAGGCAAAACTCACACTGCTCACCGTCGTCACAAAGGTACTTAGCTTCTGGCTCGAACAAAGAGTGAAGCTAAGCCTGGAGAGGCGGTACTCAACCATCAGCGTCATCAGAGGCGCGTTGATGTCCAACTTCCGGCTCGGGCGTCGAGTGAAGTTGACCTTGGAGAAGGTAAACTCAGCTACCGAGGATGTCAGAAGCGCCGAGGTATGCACCCACCTGGAGAGGCTACTCAACATTTTTCCACCGGAAGACGCTACAAGTCAGAAGGTCGGCACAATACCCGGACAATTGGGTCAACTCCTTTACTTGTCAGCCGATACACCAAAAGGCCGTCCGACTAAGTAAAGGGGGGGCAGCTGTAGACCCCTAAAATTGTCCGGGTCGGAAATAAAGCTTGAAGACTCTCGAAGACTGAAGGATAATCAGCCAGAAGGACTCCTCGAAGGCCCTAGGAGGGTTCTCTGTAGGTCTAGAGGTCTTAGAATAGCTCAAAATAAGGAAGTGGAGGGAAAAAGCCCAATACGGCCGTACTGAAGTCAATACGACCGTATTGACACTTCAATACGGTCGTACTGAAGTCAATACGACCGTATTGACACTTCAATACAACCGCAGCGAACTCAATACGGGCGTATTGAAATTTCTGAATTTCAATACGACCGTATTGAACTTCAATACGACCGTATTGAAGTTCAAAAATTTCAATACGGCCGTATTGCCCCTGTAGGCCGTATTGCGCCTATTCCCTATAAATATGACGTCAATTGGACGTCATTCCACACTTTTTCAGATAGTTTCAACCCTCTCCTTGAGTATTCTGGGGTTTTTGAGCAGTGTTCTGCCCTAGAAATCACTCGGAGAGTTGATCCGACGAAGTTCTTGAGCCCCGAGCCATTTTGCTTGAGGATCGAACCTAGTCGAGGGGAAATCTTTTTGATTCCCTTAGTTAAAATTTTGTTCTAGGAGAGCAAGGAGTGGGCTTGTAGAGCGAGGGAACGCCAAAACGCTTCCCAGTTCTTTGCAATATATAAAAGCACGCTTCAAGAGGTTTCCTTTCAATCCTTCCTTTTACTGCTTTCTGTGTGCATATTTAAACTGTTATCATGTAGATAGTCAATTTATAATTGCTTAGAATAAATAGGGGTAATTTAGTAATTTTATACTATTATTTTAAAAATAATCTGTCATAGGGAACCCGAAAGGGGCGCCGTGGGGTGCTAACACCTTCCCCACGCGTAACCGACTCCCTTACCCAACTCTGGTTGTAGTGGCCAAAGTTGAATTTTAAATCAATTGCCTTATCCCTTTTTCCAATGTTTTGAGTAAAACATTGGTGGCGACTCCACGAACCCTCCTTTTGCGAAAACCACTAATCCATGGAGGGTCCCGCTTGGGATTAATATGGATTGGTGAGCCTTTTAATAAAATTGCTCGTTTGACGAGGTCTCAGTTTGAGAATAAGTCATTCTAGCAATCCACATTTTTAAAACAAAAAACGAGTCCAACCATCAATCGCGAATGCCGAACGCCCGTTTCGGGCCGGTGGCGACAGATGGCGACTCCACTGGGGAATTTCTCGAGAGTCAGTCCCATTTAGTGACAGATTATTTTTAACAAATAATAGTTAAAATTACTTTATTACCCCTCACTTGTATGATAACATGTTTATCTATTTGGCTTTAATAACTGTTGTATGTTTAATTTTCCGCAATTGTTTGAAATAAAATTGCACACAAACCTTTGCACACAACAGTTCCCTCTATACCCGGGGGCATGAGTGGTAATCCATAGGGAGTGGATGTTAGTACGGCCGGTTGATGGGTTTATAGGAGCCTATGAGACCGTTGTCGGAAAACATCACTCAAGGTGATAACCATGAACTTGAGTCCGACGGTGCGTTGGAGCTTTCCATCGACCTACGACAAGAGGAATTGGGTCCCTATAATGGGGGCACCTTGGGGGCCTTTGACCAAGTGAGAACAGTTAGATCCTCCTTGAATATGCACTTTTCTGCAGGAGACCCCTACCTCGTAATTTGCTCGTGACTGTTCGTGGATGAGTGAATTGTTTGTGCATTGACTATGTGACATTGTATGAGCATACATTTGCATTTGTTAAACAAACAACATCCCTATTCTATTTAAATAAAAAGAATAAATAGAAATAAAGATCTTCTAGTACATGGTGTTAACATCTACCTTCATTTGCATTCATATAGGTAGTTTCCCTTTTCACCCAAAAAATACAAAAATATATAAAATATTCAAAAGAAAAATATATATTTATCCCAAACCAAGCAATATCATGCATCATATTAGGAAAATCCCGAAAACATGATAATGCTTAGTTCAAATAAACACTATGCATGCATATTCATCTTCATCATCTCATATCATGCATTGTATTGTAGATTATGGAGAGATCTAGGGAGGTGCATGGGCAGTTGAAGAAAGTGGACTTCTTATTGTACCATGCCGAGAGGTTGGATCACCTCTGTACCTTGATGCCACGAGAGGCTCGTTTGGAATTTGAGAAATCCTATGGACGAGTTCTCGACTTGATGAAGATCTGTGTGGATCCAGCCTTTCTGAGAGCCTTGGTCCATTTTTGGAGTCTCGAGCTGCACTGTTTCGAGTTCCCCCAGTTTGACCTAGTTCCTACTCTCGAGGAGTACGAGCTCATGCTACGATGGCCCAAATCAGCTGGGGTCTATATCCTTCATGATAACCATGTGGCCGTGGAGAGAGTTGCCACTCAGGTCAAATTACCATCACGATCAGCTGCCTTAGTGGGGAACGGCAGTATTAAAGGTTGGAAGCTTGCTATGATTGAAGACCACCTTTCTTCCTTGGCTGGTGAGGGAGATTGGTTAGCTTTCAACAAGACTCTAGCGTTAGCTGTATTTGGGATGATCCTTTTCCCCTTTTACGCTAACACAGTGGACCATGCTGCAATGGACGCTTTCTTCGCTTGGGACGTACACATGAAGAGTCCCGTGCCCGCCATTCTTGCCGACACCTTGCTGTCTGTTCATCTATCACAACAGAAGCAAGGAAAAATCATCCGATGTTGCACCTCCTTGCTGTATGTGTGGGGCATTACACACTTCTATGCCTCTAGTCATATGGGGACCTTGCCCGATCCATTGAGGAGTTTCTCCAAGATCCCCGTACGCCGCCGATATGCTTCCGAGTGGAAGGAAGAGATGGAACAGTGGAGCATTAATCACTTCACATGGGTTTGCCCTTGGTTCCATCCGAGCCATGTATTGACGAGATGCGGCAGTTATCCAAGCATACCATTGATGGGCCTCAGAGGTTGCATAGCCTACTCGCCTAAATTGGTTATGAGACAACTAATGAGGACCCAAATTGTTCCTACTAAAGAGGAGCTTGGAGGGTTGTGTTTCTCCTATGATTCCGAGCATCAAAGGGATATGCACTCTGTCATAAGAGCGTGGGAGAGACCAACCTATGAGGGAGATCTCGAGCTTGGAAAGCCTCGGGTATCCGCCTCCACCGACTACGAGAAATGGAGGAACGAGAGGGGGGTGTCTCAGCCATCCACTTCTTGTGCAACTACAGCAGCAAGGAAGGTGTTGCAAGAACAAGTCGACGCCTTGACCAAGAAACTGGAAATCCAAGGAGCTCAAATGAGAGCTCTCGAGGAGAAAAACGAAGCATCCAGTTTCCTCATTGATGGTCTTCAAAGGCAATGCAAGAAGAAAGACCACGAGATAGAGCGGCTCAAGGATGAGTGTGCTAACCTCAACGAGGAGACTACTCGGGCATCTAAAATACCAAAGGTTGAACCGGGTAGTCAACTCCAAGAAGTCAATGTCAAGATAGCACGCCTTGAAGCCGAGCATGCAAAGCAGGCACAGTTGATCAGGGACATGCAAGAGGACTTGCTATCGACTCGATCCGACGCACAGAAATGGCGGGAAGTCGCTCAACGACAAGCCGCAAACCTTTCCGACTTCCGCAAAAAGGAAAGGGAAGGATTGGCACGAATGGCTAAACTCCAAGAGGAGAAGGATCGAGCCGAAGACGAGCTTAACGAGCTGCAGGCCATGATCAACTATCACATTCAGAAAGCGAAGGAGGCTCAGAAGACTTGTGATGATATGAGCCAAGCCGTCCACTCGCAAGTTGAAGCAATGGCACGCCATGTTGAGGAAGCCGAAGAAGAATGGCAACGACGTATGAACCCGCCAGTGGGTTTCTACCGGCTTTTCTCTTTTTGTAAAAAATTGCTTCAAAGCATTGTATAAAAAGTTGTACACTTTCTTCAATGAATAAAATCGAATTCTTGAGATTTATCGCCTTTGCATCTCATAGTCATTCATTTGCATTTATCTCTCCCGGTAATTTAATAATAAATGTTAATAAAAAGAAAGAAATAATCGATGCGTATGTTCAGAATGGATCGCACGCCATTGGTCATTAAATGCAAACCAACAACTGCGCAAAGCGAACACACGACGACGCCGTTGTTGGTAATCAAAACAGACGAAAGGGAAGGTCCGACGCCGTTAAGGATTGTCGCTCCAAGGCCTTTCCCCTACAAAACAAATAAGGCTGTGCCATGGATATACGACATCCGTTCTTCTGCCGACAGCGATATCTCTAACATCGCTGGACTTGGGGGCATGACTAGGAGTGGCAGGATCTACACTCCCGAAGATCTGCACGATAAAGCTCCCAAGAATAAAGGAAAAGAAAAGGAGAAAACCGAGGAAGATAGAGAATCCGAGGAGGAGACTGATGAGTTGTTAAAATTCATCAAACAAAGCGAGTACTCCATCGTGGATCAACTTCACAAGACACCAGCAAAGATCACTTTGTTGTCGTTGATCCTAAGCTCCGAACCGCATCGGCAAGCTCTGTTGAAGGTCTTGAACGAGGCATATGTGTCGCATACCATCTCCCAAGACAAGTTTGAGGGAATTGTTAGCCACATCACGGCTAATGATCACCTCACTTTCACCGATGAAGAAATCCCCGCTGAGGGACCTAATCACAACAAACCCTTGCACATCTCTGTAAAGTGCAAGGAGTACCACATCGCAAAAGTCTTGGTAGATAACGGATCTTCCTTGAATGTGATGCCCAAAAGAACTCTTGATCAAGTGGCAATCAAGGGAGTCCAAATGCGCCCGAGTAACATGATCGTTCGAGCTTTCGACGGTTCTAAAAGAGAAGTGGTGGGAGAAGTCAATCTTCCAATCCAAATTGGACCTACCATCTTCAACGTCGAATTCCAAGTGATGGATATTACTCCTGCATACAGCTGTCTCCTAGGCCGACCTTGGATTCATGATGCGAAAGCTGTACCCTCTACGCTCCACCAAAAAGTCAAATTCATTGTGGGTGACAAACTGGTGACTGTACAAGCTGAAGATGACATACTCATCAGCAAGCCATCCAACATACCTTATGTGGATGCAGCAGAGGAAGCTTTGGAAACCGCCTTCCAAGCATTGGAAATTGCCAATGTTGAAACGTTTCCCCGAGAAATGAAGAAGGTAGCCCATATGCTCACAAAGAACGGATACTTGCCAGGACAAGGATTGGGCAAGTACTCCCAAGGAATCCCGGAGCTACCTATTATCAAGGACAATCCGGGGAAACAAGGGTTAGGATACAACCCTGTTAAAGATCAAAGAACGAAGAGGAATCAAGATCCTTCTCAACGTTCTTTAAGCCAGATCTTTAAGAAGGCTGGTTCACAAACATCAAGGCCAGTTGTCGTCATCAAGTGTCCTTTTCCTTCTAATAGGGATGTGTAAATTCAGTGACTATTAGAGATCACTCCTCGGGGACAGCCCGACCCCCGAGCCTCGATAGGGCACATGTTTCCATCATGATTATAATAAAATCATTCTTCATTAATTTCTTATTGATTCTTTTCTTGCTTACAATAAAGTTCTAGACCACATTATTTAACCCTGTTTGAACGAACATAAGTGAGGTTAAAATCGTCTTAATAATCAATAAACCCGCATCATTGTTATGTGGAAATGTGCATGACAGCTTGGAGCACCTTTTCTTGGCATCAATAAATGCCATCATGGATAAAGAAATCCTAAAGATAATAAGCTCGGCAGGAAACCCAAAAGGGGACTGCGCAAGATAAGAGCAAAAGACCCGCTAGGAATCCCACAAAAGGGTGACCTAGGCAAAAATTAGGGTTACAAAATAATGAACAAAAACAAAAGCCCGCTAAGACATCATAAATGGGTGTTTTAGGCAAAAGTTAGGGCCGTAAAAAAAAAAGGGAACAAAATAAATCCGTGATGGTACCATCAATTGAATTCGACAAGGAGCTCAAGAAAAGCTATCCAAGTTGTCAAAGCACAATCATTAATAACGAAGATGTGCTTAACTTCATAAATGTTTAATCGAACAAACCTAAACACAATAAGCCTGCCATTGGCCAGCCATTCTTACAAAATCCATTTTTCAAAAATAAAACAATCCCCTCTAAAACACAAACTTTTGAAAAATATGCCCTTTCCTTCTTTTCTCTCTTGTCCCAACGATTTTTGAATAATCTAGTGGAAACATGGAGATATAGTGGTCAATAGGAGGGTTGACACATCTTCTAAAGAAAGGGAAGAATCATTTGGTTGATGACACCAAAATCAAATATGCATCATTCCTCGGTAACAGAAATCGGCAGAGCACAGTCCGTCTGGAGGAATGGCAAAATCCAAACACAAAAACGCATCGGTTAATTCTTTTGAAAAAAGGATCAAATAGAATTAGGTGCATCATACTGCATACATGCATACAGATGATAGGTGTACTGGAAGATCACTTATTCTCTGTTTATTGAAAAAACAAAAAAAAAAAAAAAAAAACAAAAAAAAAATAAAATAAATAAATAATATAAATTTCAGAAAAAACAATGCGCCTGTACCATGTTCAGTACACCCGTACTGAAATCAGGGTTATGAACAAAATTTCAACTCAATACGGGCGTACTGAAATGGATGCGGCCGTATTGGCCATAAAGAAATTTTCAAAGACCTCGTCATGAGGCAACTACATAAAATAGAAAAAATAGAAAAATTGCTTGTGTATGACAGCAGCAAACAAAATGCAAAGATTCAGAAAATCAACAGCGTCATACAGAATAACTGAGCCTGGAGAGGCTTGCCGAAAGAATACTCTCAGAATAACTGAGCCTGGAGAGGCTTGCCGAAAGAATACTCTCAGAATAACTGAGCCTGGAGAGGCTTGTCGAAATAATACTCTCTCAAAATAACTGAGCCTGGAGAGGCTTGCCGAAAGAATACTCTCAGAATAACTGAGCCTGGAGAGGCTCGCCGAAATAATACTCTCAAAATAATTGAGCCTGGAGAGGCTCGCCGAAATAATACTCTCTCAGAATAACTGAGACATTTCTATACAGAAAAAGCCAAAACCAACAAAAAAGGCAAAAATACAGAAATCAACAAAAATACAGAAAAAGCCGAACTCAACAAAAAAGGCAAAAACACAGAAAAAGCCAAAATCAACAAAAAAGGCAAAAACACAGAAAAAGCCAAAATCGAAAAAAAGGGCAAAATACAGAAAATCCAACAAATCATACAGAATAATTGAGCCTGGAGAGGCTCGCCGAAATAATACTCTCTCAGAATAACTGAGCCTGGAGAGGCTTGCCTAAATAATACTCCCGCAGAATAATTGAGCCTGGAGAGGCTTGCCGAAATAATACTCCTTCAGAATAATTGAGCCTGGAGAGGCTCGCCGAAATAATACTCTCTCAGAATAACCAAGCCTGGAGAGGCTTGCCTAAATAATACTCCTGCAGAATAATTGAGCCTGGAGAGGCTTGCCGAAATAATACTCCTTCAGAATAATTGAGCCTGGAGAGGCTCGCCGAAATAATACTCTTTCATCATAACTAAAGCCTGGAGAGGCTTGCAGAAATAATACTCTCAGAATATTTGAGCCTGGAGAGGCTTGCAGAAATAATACTCTCAGAATATTTGAGCCTGGAGAGGCTTGCAGAAATAATACTCTCAGAATATTTGAGCCTGGAGAGGCTTGCTGAAATAATACTCTTTCAGAATAATTGAGCCTGGAGAGGCTTGCAGAAATAATACTTCCTCAGAATAACTAAAGCCTGGAGAGGCTTGCAGAAATAATACTCCCCCAACTGTACAGAGTAATTGAGCCTGGAGAGGCTCGCAGAAATAATACTCCCCAGAGAAACCTCAACTCATACCCTTGGATTCAAAATCCCTAGCAAGAGTTATCAAAGCAAGATCGACGACATTCCCAATGGAAGCACGATCACCCAAGCAGAATATCCAAGTCAAAGGACTTAAACTTCCTCAGTGAAGATAGCTCTCCAACTCAAGTGTCGAGTGAGGCTAAGCCTGTAGAGGCTTCCTAAATAATACTCTGGGATACATAAGATCCCCAAATCCCCAGTCGCCTACTCAAGAGGCATCCCTGCAGAAGGAGAAAAATAAAAAAATCAATAATCATTCCCCAAGTGGAATCTGGCTCTCAGCCAATCATTGAACGTCAAGCTGATACGCCTAACAGAAGAGGCTAATCAAAATCAACGACAAAATCCCCCAGTGGATAACAGCCTACACAGAGGCAGCAAAATCAGAAAACCAAAAGAGACACCCGAACAAGGATAACCGGGATACTCCACCAACGTCGAAAGGACGTCAGCCAATCATAAGGCACCGCTCACATCAGAAAGAGCATCTTTGTGTCTGCACCCAAAGGAATCAGAAATTCCCCAGTGGGAACCAACTACGCAATGGAAAGTTGGGACACAAGAACCTATGAGTAACTGCACATCCCCTAGACGGATCCCTGCGTTATCCAGCCCTTAGTGGCACAAAATCAAAAAACAACCGTCGAAGCAGCATCGTGGACTGTGGAGACAAAATCATCACCAAATCCCTGGAAAGGAGATATTCACGCTACCCCCGTCGTCACAAACACGGAGGTATGCAGCTTCCGGCTCGGGCAATGAGCGAAGCTATCTCTGGAAAAGGGGTACTCACCGCTTACCGTTGTCACAAAGGTACTTAGCTTCCGGCTCAAACAAAGAGTGAAGCTAAGCCTGGAGAGACGGTACTTACAGCTTCCAGCTTGGGCAACAAGCAAAGCAAGGCCTGGAGAGGCAAAACTCACACTGCTCACCGTCGTCACAAAGGTACTTAGCTTCTGGCTCGAACAAAGAGTGAAGCTAAGCCTGGAGAGGCGGTACTCAACCATCAGCGTCATCAGAGGCGCGTTGATGTCCAACTTCCGGCTCGGGCGTCGAGTGAAGTTGACCTTGGAGAAGGTAAACTCAGCTACCGAGGATGTCAGAAGCGCCGAGGTATGCACCCACCTGGAGAGGCTACTCAACATTTTTCCACCGGAAGACGCTACAAGTCAGAAGGTCGGCACAATACCCGGACAATTGGGTCAACTCCTTTACTTGTCAGCCGATACACCAAAAGGCCGTCCGACTAAGTAAAGGGGGGGCAGCTGTAGACCCCTAAAATTGTCCGGGTCGGAAATAAAGCTTGAAGACTCTCGAAGACTGAAGGATAATCAGCCAGAAGGACTCCTCGAAGGCCCTAGGAGGGTTCTCTGTAGGTCTAGAGGTCTTAGAATAGCTCAAAATAAGGAAGTGGAGGGAAAAAGCCCAATACGGCCGTACTGAAGTCAATACGACCGTATTGACACTTCAATACGGTCGTACTGAAGTCAATACGACCGTATTGACACTTCAATACAACCGCAGCGAACTCAATACGGGCGTATTGAAATTTCTGAATTTCAATACGACCGTATTGAACTTCAATACGACCGTATTGAAGTTCAAAAATTTCAATACGGCCGTATTGCCCCTGTAGGCCGTATTGCGCCTATTCCCTATAAATATGACGTCAATTGGACGTCATTCCACACTTTTTCACTGAGTTTTGACTCCCTCCTTGAGTATTCTGGGGTTTTTGAGCAGTGTTCTGCCCTAGAAATCTCTCTGGGAGTCGATCCGACGAAGTTCTTGAGCCCCGAGCCATTTTGCTTGAGGATCGAACTTAGTCGAGGGGAAATCTTTTGATTCCCTTAGTTAAAATTTTGTTCTAGGAGAGCGAGGAGCGGGCTTGTAGAGCGAGGGAACGCCAAAACGCTTCCCAGTTCTTTGCAATATATAAAAGCACGCTTCAAGAGGTTTCCCTTCAATCCTTCCTTTTACTGCTTTCTGTGTGCATATTTAAACTGTCATCATGTAGATAGTCAATTTATAATTGCTTAGAATAAATAGGGGTAATTTAGTAATTTTATACTGTTCTTTTAAAAATAATCTGTCATAGGGAACCCGAAAGGGGCGCCGTGGGGTGCTAACACCTTCCCCACGCGTAACCGACTCCCTTACCCAACTCTGGTTGTAGTGGCCAAAGTTGATTTTTAAATCAATTGCCTTATCCCTTTTTCCAATGTTTTGAGTAAAACATTGGTGGCGACTCCACGAACCCTCCTTTTGCGAAAACCACTAATCCATGGAGGGTCCCGCTTGGGATTAATATGGATTGGTGAGCCTTTTAATAAAATTGCTCGTTTGACGAGGTCTCAGTTTGAGAATAAGTCATTCTAGCAATCCACATTTTTAAAACAAAAAACGAGTCCAACCATCCTTCGCGAATGCCGAACGCCCGTTTCGGGCCGGTGGCGACAGATCCGAGGTTGTCAAGAACACGGAGGTATGCAACTACCACGAGGTTGTCAAGAACACGTTGGTATAGCCTGGAGAGGCGGTACTCAGCTACCCCGAGGTTGTCAAGAACACGGAGGTATGCATGAGCCTGGAGAGGCGACGACTAATACTCAACCTGGAGAGGCTACTCAACAATTTTCCACCGGAAGACACTACAAGTTAGAAGGATGGCCTACTCCCCGGACAATTGGGTCAACTCCTTTACTTGTCAACCGGTACACTAAAAAGCCGCTTGACTAAGTAAAGGGGGGGGGGCAGCTGTAGACCCCTAAAATTGTCCGGGTCGGAAATAAGACTCGAAGACTCTCAAAGATTAATGGAAAGTCAGCCAGAAGGACTCCCAGAAGACCATAGGATGACTATCTGTAGGTTTAGAGGTCTTAGAGTAGCTAAAAATAAGAAAGTGAGAGGAGTGGAGCTCAATACGGCCTCTTTGGAGCTCAGTACGGCCCGTATTGCATTTTTGAACTGCAATACGGCCGTACTGAAACCAATACGGCCGTATTGATGTTTTTGAACCTCAATACGGCCGTATTGAATTCAATACGGCCGTATTGAAGTTCAAAACTTCAATACGGGCCGTATTGACACCAGGGGCCGTACTGCGCCTCACCCCTATAAATAAGACGTCATTTGGACGTCATTTGACACTTTTCCACACAGTTTTGACTCCCTCCTTGAGTATTGGGGTTTTTGAGCAGTGTTCTGCCCTAAAAATCTCTCTAGGAGTCGATCCGACGAAGTTCTTGAGTCACGAGCCATTTGCTTGAGTCTCGAACTTAGTCGAAGGGAAATCTTTTGGATTTCCATAGTAAAAATTATTTTTTAGGAAGGAGCGAGCGAGCTTGTAGAGGGAGGGAGCGCCAAAAAGCCTCCTAAACTTCATTGATATATAAAAAGCACGCTTCAAGAGGTTTCTTCTCTAAAAATCCCTTCTTTTACCGCTTTCTGATTGTTGCATATTTAAAATTCGTCATCATGTAGATATTTAATATATAATCGTTTATAATAAATAGGGGTAATTTAGTAATTTTACGTTATTATTTAATAAATAATCCGTCATAGGGAACCCGAAAGGGGCGTTGTGGGGTGCTAACACCTTCCCCGCACGTAACCGACTCCCTTACCCAACTCTGGTTGTAATGGCCAAAGTTGATTTATAAAATCAATTGCCTTAAATCTTTTTCCAATGTTTTGAGTAAAATATTGGTGGCGACTCCAAGAACCCTACCTTTTGCGAAAACTACTAATCCATGGAGGGTCCCGCTTGGGATTAACATGGATTGGTGAATCATTTTAATAAAATTGTTAGTTCGACAAGGTCTCAGTTTGAGAATAAGTCGTTCTAACAATCCACCACTTTCCAAAACTTTAAAACGAGTCATGACCATTGTCGCGAATGCCAAGGTCCGTTTCGGCGGGTGGCGACAGTCCTTTGTTCTTCCATGGATCGTTGTGTTCCCCTACATTGTTAGATGCTCAACCCAAGGGGTCAAACTCTGATACCAAATGAAGTTAGACATGAAACACAAAGAAGGGGGGTTGAATATGTGTGTGTGTGAGTACGAAGGAATTTTAAAACCATTTTCGCACGAGTAATGTTCTTCGTCCAATGCACTTTTAAATACCAGACGATTATGCAGAGTTTGCTTAACACAAGGTCATTTCGTCTGAAATATTTATCGTCTACTGAAGGAAAATGGTTCATATAACAATAATGATTAAAGCTCTTGCATTTTCCTTTTCAAGATAGTTTCATATAAGGATAAGAAGTAGATAAAACTTTTCAGTGTGATATATTTGTTAAAGAAAATTTGCGTCTTTGTCTGAAAGATGGTTTTAATGAAGAATAGACAGTAGACGAAGTTTTTCAACATGATTTGTCAATGGAGAAGGGTTTGCATTTGAAATATAAATAAAACAATGCAATCATTTTTATACTGGTTCGCTCAACTAAGTTACATCCAGTCTCCTTCAACTGAAGGTTCCACTAGATATGCAATTAAGTACGTAGTATTATCAACCACTTATGGCCCGTTGACTTCACTCATCAATGCTAGTATATTCTTATCAACCTCTTCAAGCTAGCAATGAGTATTATGGACCACCCAGGTGATAGACCAGTTACCAGAGCTATGGCTAGAAGAATACAAGAAGAGTTGGACCTTGTAAAGACTAGTGGACTTGCCAAGCCCAAGGTAGTCTTTACTTGGAATGCTCTATCATGAAGAGAAGCCTAGTTCTACTTGTATATATTGTATAGTTTCAAATAGACTCTTGTATAGGTTATTTTTGCCTTTGTATTTGTGAGGCACTTTAATTGCTTTTTCCTAGTGTTTGTATATTGATCTTGAGGTAGGTTACTTGGAGAGTTTAACTCCATTTAACCTCCCTAGTTCATACTTTCATTTTGTATTTTTTCAGTAGGGAAAAGGGGGTGCATTTAGCAAAGCTAGGGAGTGTGCTTAGAAATTGGGCCTGAGTTGGGCCTAGGCTAAATTTTGCATATTGGACTCATTTTGCTCCTAATTTTTCATAGATTTGATTTAGCTAGGTTTCATCATCATATGATGAACCTAACTAAACCAAATTGAAGATTTTCAAATTAATCTTGGAGCCATTTTGAGACCAAGGCCGCCTAGCCCAAATGACTTCCTCTTGGCCGAAATTTCTAAGGCTTCTCCTCTTGGTTTTGAAGCTTGCCTTGCAAGCTACTAAACTAAGGGAGGTTAAGCCAACCTTACCATGGTTCTTAAGTGAACCATGGTCAAGGTTAGCTTCTCCTAGAAGCTAGCTAAAACCGTGGGAGTTAAGTTCACCTTACCATGGTTCCTAGTGAACCATGGTTAAGGTTAGCTTCTCCTACAAGCTACCTTATTCTATATATTTGTTTTCTATACTCTTGTAATCACTTTTGAACAAATTAGAGAATGAAAATCAGATTTTCTCTCTTAATCAAGAGTCTCCTAAATCGTGAGAAATTCTCTCTCTAGGTTTCTAGCAAAGTTCTTCAAACTTTGCTTGGTTCCTCAAGCTCCTTCACAAGTTTAAGGAGTGGCCGAATCTCCTACAAAGACTTCTCCTCCTTTGAAGTTTCTTCCAAGGAGAATTCAGAGATCTAAAGGTGTCTACCTCAAGTGCATTCCGGTCCTAAGCATGGAGGAGTTGAAGTTCATCAATCTTCTTCAACTAATCTCCATCACCAGGTCAGAACCACTCCTGGTCCAAGTATTCTCGACCTCTCCAAGCCTTGAGTATTCTAGACCATACTGGTCATGGCCACTCTTGGTCACGAGTATTCTCAACCACTCCTAGTTGGCTAGCTTCACTCACCAGCTCTAGTATTTTTAAACCACTTCTGGTTCCCCAAGTATTCTCGACCACTCCTGGTGTAACGACCCGCCGTGGTCCCTACACTTACTGGAATCGCACTAAAAATAGTGAACTAAGATAAATAATAAAATTGGATAACTCATAAATACAAAAAAATGAAAAATATATAAGAATAATTAAGGTTTTAAGTATTAGGTATTTATACAGTTATCCAAAACTACTAACTCCTAGTGCTGGTCAAGAACAAAACTGTTACCCAAGGTGGTAACTTTGACACTAGGAACCAAAAAAATTCCACTTCTAGCAGTAGACTCAGCCAACAGCTCCAACCTAGCCCTGATCTGCTCCCATACACCGTATGATCATAGCAGTCCATCCACATGGAAACAGAAGGGTAAGCTAGAGTTCAATAAACAACCATACAAGTATAGGGAAAATACTATACTACTCATTCATTCAATCATCATCACAAACAACCATACAGTTCAACATAAAAACCCAACTCATTCATACAACTTAGAAGAAACTTTAATACAACAACAATAACAATATACAACTTAATATTTAATGCGTTGACAGATATATACAACTGGGAGATCTCCAACAACTGAGGTTGAGCAGTCTAGGTGGCATAAACCCTACCGAATCCAGCATTTGACCTATCTCAACCAGGTCAGGTATAGAACAACGTTAGGAACTCCAAAGAGAACCAAGTATAGACAACAAAAGGTGATTGCTCAGGTGTGCCACTTAGACTCGGAGGTCCAGTACTGCTGTCAGGATAGAAGGGTTTGGGTATGAGACTACCACGGCCTTGGCTAGCATCACCAATCCACATATAGAGTTAGCCCACCCATTGTCCTCCAAGTACCATGCACCCTCCAGTACCTAGTCAAAGACTACATCTCTAACTAGATTCCTTACTCAAATTAGCCATTCAACCATGACATGGATCGACTACTTCCATGTCGCCCACACAGTACTAAGGGATTCAATTTTAAAACCACTTTCAACTTATCACTTTAGTACTATGTATCTCAACATAGGACATATATCTTCACCATATGTCCCCAACTTTCCAACTTTACAACAATAGGCAACTTTACAACTTTATGACAATAGACATCTTTCAATGATAGACAACTTACAACAATACAACAATAGGCATTATATACCAGCTTGACAACTTCTTATTCAATTAAACAACTATGCAACTTTAATAATTTTTTTAATAACATGCAAACAACTTAATTAAACAACTATATTCATTACAATATCAACTTAATACAACTTAATAACTTTATAAACAACTTCAGCAATATACAACATATTTAAAATTCATCTATCATGTCAACTTACACATTATAAACAACATAAATCAACTTAAGCACCCAACAACTCAACTATTTCAACAAAAGAACACCATGCATAAAGCTTCCCTAACTCTCCTGAAATTAAACAACCTACATTCTAGCTTCCCTCACCTGAAGATTGGCTCTAAAAAGCCAAGAATCTGAGAAGAAGAAAAAGAAGAAGAAATATCCTCCAAGCTTGACTCTTGAACTTCAATCCTCCAAAAACAAGCTTTCTAGTCTGAAATTCAAGAGAAGACAGAAGACATTAGTGGTCTAGAGGAGAAGAAGAATCATACAGAGAAATTAGAGAGAGAAAGGAGCTCACAGACCCAGAGTCCTTCTCTCTAGAACTTCTCTCTAAAACCTCTCATTCTCCTCAACTGCCCACAACCCCTATTTATAGAAGTTCAGGAGTGGCTAGAACGGCCCATTTTGAATCCGGAATGGCCCGTTCTGCGCCCCTTCATCATGTGCAAAAATCACATGCACAACGACCCATTCTGAAACTAGAACGGCCCGTTCTAGGACTCATTCAGAACGGCCTATACTCCCTCCAGAACGGCCTGTACTCCCTCCAGAACGGCCCTTACTCCATCCAGAACGGCCCGTACTCTATCCAGAACGACCCGTTCTCAACTACGATTTATAGGTCAATTTAGTAGTTTGGAACGATCCGTTCTGGGCTACTAAATCACCCATACTGGGCTTTTGGGCCTTCTGAATTAACTTACTACATTACACCTGGCTCGCCAGCTTCACTCACTAGTGCTAGTATTCTTAAACCACTTCTAGTTCTCCAAGTTTTCTCGACCACTCCTGTCCTGCCAGCTTCACTCACTAGTGCTAGTATTCTTAAACAACTTCTGGTTTCCCAAGTATTCTTGACCACTTCTAGCCCATCAGCTTCACTCACCAGCTCTAGTATTCTCTTATTAGCCACTTTTGGCTAGCAGTGAGTATTCTCGACCACCTCCTGGCCCGTAGGCTTCACTCGTCGACGCTAGTATATTCTTATCAGACACTTTTGGCTAATAGTGAGTATTCTTTGACTAGCCTCTCCAGGCTTTACAAGTATTCTTTACCTAGCCTTTTCAAGCTTTACAACATTAGCTAGATAAGTTTGGTTTGAGTGTATGGTTTACTCTCACAGAGAGGATACATAGGTTTCTACACTCACTAAGGTATCTAACCTTAGTCTTTACAACGATTGAGTGTTTGGTTTACTCTCATGGAGAGGATATATAAGTTGGTACACTCACTAAGGTCATGTTCCTAAGATACATTTTTCTAGAACTCCTTAGTTTACAGAGATGAATACACTATGGCATATTTGACTCTATACGCTCTATCTCTAGTTTCGTTGTTTCGTGGGCTTGATATCACTTGGTTAAGCATGCACACCTAGAAGCCAACCTTCCAAGGTTTAAGATAGTGATATATATATATATTGTCTGGTAGGATATGCCTATTGCAAGTGTTCGTTGAAGAAGTTGTAGTTGGTTTGATCTTCTCATTTAATGCTCAAATTCTTGCATTAAATGTTGCTTCTTGTGATAGACCTTACGTGAAGTATTCTTTGTCTTGGTAGCAGCAGTGTCTAAGTTTAGCAGAGACCTAGGAACCTTTTTGTCATTTTCTGGTCTCATAGTTGTGGAATTTTGTCCTTGTTTGAAAAAGTAACGTACTTTTTCTGACACATGCATGCTTTTAGTTCTGCGCTTGATTTTCTCCTTTCTTCTTTTCTTCTCATAATTTCTATGACTTCGTGTGTTCTCCTATGAGTGTGGACGATATTCAAATTGTCCTATGAAACTTGATTTCTCATGTGGTTGCGTGACAATTTTTGTCTGCGTCTGGTAGTCTATATGTAGCTCAAGTCTTGACCTTTGTCTGAGCATTTGTTATTAACGCATTGACTTTTCCTTTCGTCTGGTCAACTTGTATATGGTCAGACTTTCAAATTATCTTTGACCACCTTTCGTCTTGTTCTTGATTTGACTTGTTGGATGCTTGTGTTGGCCTTTCGTCTGTCTTCTTGTATCATTTGATGCATATGCATGTTCTTCATTTTACCTGTACTTATATTCTTTTGAAACACTAACACACTTGTTAGAGATAACCACGTGCATTATATTTGTCATACTCAACCTTTATGGGAATTGCTTCGTCTGACTTAACAAATATGCATATGGTACCAATCTCCACCTCATCATTGATAATATAGAATAGCCTAGGTGTCATGGAACAAAATCATCCCATTGAATAGTGTAGAGACCACCCATCAATTGTGATTCCCTTGAACCACCACAACTAGGGGATGTTTATCAGGGTCTTGTCAAAATGTTACGGTTGATCATGGTAGTCTCTCGTTCCTGTTAGAAGTTTTCCCACCATAAAACCCTTGGAGCATAGGTAAATTAATGACCTAAGATATCTTACCAACATAGACTCATTGTGGAGATAAAAGAGACATTAAAAGGGGGTTGAATAATATCAATCAAAAACTCATAATTCACAAAATAATGAAGTAGTAACTTTGTGAAAAAGTGCAAGTGGAGAGATAAAAAGCTAAACATAAGGTATTTATATATTGGTTCGTCTCAACCACCAAGACCATGTCCAAATCTTGATCTAACTAGATCAAGTTCCACTATCTTATGCAAAGATACAAGGTATTCTTTTGCCAAATCACTTATGGCTCAAACTTAAGTATTCTTTGACTTGCCTTTTCAAGCAACTACCCAAGTATTTTTTCAACACAAATCCTTTCTAGGCTTTAACAATCAAGTATTTTTTTACAAACAAGTCTCTCTAAGCTCAAACCAAAAAGTATTACAGTAATGCCTCTTCAGGCTCAAAGCAAAAAGTATTATTTTACATTCAAGCCTCTCTAGGCTCAAAGCAATAACATAAAGTTAAAGTTAGGTAAGGTAACTATGTTTTTTCTTCTTACTATCAAGACGTGATACAACCAATTAGGTGCAAAAGCTTTTTAAAAAAAGAAAGAATATAATTTTTATAATAATTGATCTCTATATTTTTCATTAAGTTGTTATCTCTTTTTTCTGATCTTCAAGCTTCATTTTATAGGACTTTAATGAAGATGATCGTTGAAAATCCTTGAGTGTCTCTCACAGGCTTGCTTCATTTGTCTTCATCTTCGTTTCTTGTGGAGAGAAGTATCCGCTTGTGTATTAAATGTTTTCACCAAATAGTAACTTCTTATCTGATCAAGGAAGCTACTTATCACTTTTTTGGTATCAAAAAAGTGGAGCCATGTACATGTCAGTTCAAAACAACTTTTTTGAAGCTTTTTGTGATTCACGAGATTGACTTGTCTTTTTATGATGTAAAGTATGTCTTATGTCTTTCTTTTTGTGTCATTTTAGGTACCGAGGAGGTTGTTTTTCTTTAATTTGTTAAGGAATATTTTACACAAAGATTGATTTAGTTATTAGACATCATAAATCATATTAATTCAAAGTAAATGTCTTGTATACGAAGTATTTTGTTTGTTAGACACTTATGTTAAGATAACAGGCCGTCTTAGTGTATTTATCCTATAAAGATCTTTCGTCTTATTGAATGGTTTCAAAAACTTCTCTCAAGGAAAACATCCATGTTTGTTATCATTAAAAAAATTATGGATAAGGTATCTAACATTGTCTTTTTGTAACACCCTAGAAATTTTTTTAAATTAATAATAATTAATCAAGAAGATAATGATGATTTTATTTTATTTTATGATTAACATTTTTTATTTTATTTATTTTAATAGATTTAATCATTAAGAGGATAATGAATTATAATTAAAGATAAAAGGGGTTTAAAAAAATAGGTAGTTATTTATTAGAAGAGTGGCAAATAAGGGTTCACTTTTTACATCTTCACATTCTCTAAGGCTCTGGTGCTCTACAGAAAACGCATCTAGAGAGTAAGGAGAAGGGATCATTGGAGAATAGGTAGAGCCTTAGATTTCATACGTTGCATCACTTCAGGTAAGGGCAGAGTGAGAACACTCATCTATAGGAATTGGGTTTATGCATGAAGGATAGAGAGATTGGCCCCAAATTCCATAAGTTTTCTATTTGATGAATTCTTGTGTGTGTTTAATGTTATTTTTTAAGTAGAGTCCTAATATGAATTTTATTTGGTGATTTGATGTTTTTGTGGTAATTAATTATGTGCTTTGTAGAAAGGGGTTAGAACCTTAAGGGAAAAGAATTAATGAATTTTAGGGGTAAGAGTCGTAGATGATTAATTGTTGAATTCATATTGGATGGTGAATTTTCTGAATGTAAAAATGAGCTCTGGTTGATTATAATTTGTATGATTGATTATGGTGTGATCAAATCCATATCCGGTCAAATAAAACAATTAAATTCAATACTATAGGAAGTTTTCCTAGGTCGTCTCCCAAGGACCATCCCTTCTCTATCAAAGGTTAAAAAATGAAGTGAGGGGTGTTTTGGTTTAGATTTATCAAGGTTTAAAACACAATAAAATGCAAGTAGAACAGTAAGTAATGCAGGTTGACTCCTTGTTAAGATTGCAACTCTCTTATCCCTGGTTCACTATAGATTTCTCTGTTAACAACTTAATCCTTGTTCCATCCGAGTTAACGAACTAAGCGAAGATTAACTCAAGATTTCCCTACACGAATTAAGAAAACGTATACAACATTAAACTTCTCCACAAGATTAAGAAAACTGTGGTATTAAACGTAAACAATCGACATTCATTAAGCATGAACAAATGTTGAAAACGTAATATAGAAACCCAATGAAGAAGAGCAAAGCGGAATAGAGATGCATATTCAAATAAAACCTCAAATAGAGTTTTCAATCTGCTCAAGGAGCCAACCCCAAGGGTTTTAGCCTTCCATTAAAATGAAAATACAGAGACAAAAAAATAGGAGAAACAATAGAAGGAGAAATACGAAGAATATGTATTCATTCAATGTAAAAATGTAGTTTTTGATACAAACAGAGAAGAAGCAGAAGAAAAACGTAAAAGAAGAAGAAACAAAACAGAAGAAACGTAAAAAGCAAAAATGTGGTCACATCAAGGTCTAAAAGTTGGTGGCTACATGGTCAGCCCTAAGTCCTAAAACCCTAGAAAAGTCAAATGGACCCCCAATCCAAGTGTCTGGCCCGAAATGACAAAAATAGATAATACAAAAATAGGTATCTAAGGTGTTGATGTGGTGTTGATTTGGCGCTGACATGGCACTTTGTGTCTCTTGAAGTCCGAAATATTCAAGCTCAAAAATGCTTCACAATTAACTTGAAAATAATTAATGGACAAAAACTAGACCAAATGAATTGGAATTAATTAAAATTTGAATTATTGGCTCAATGAAGCCCAAACAGTAAAATTGTCCTATTAATAAGAGATTCAACCCAAATCAACAGTTAAAATAAGTACAAAAGGATAAATAAATAAGGGAAAATAATGACTTATCATGGTGATGTTTCATTTCAAGATTTTGTTTCGATGTTGGTGAGTTTGGTGTTAGATTGCACGAGGTGTCGAGCTCCAATTCCTTGAGCCGAGTGTGCCTTCATGTGTACGAAGGCACTGCCCAAACGTGTTGGCACCGAGCGATTGCCCATGCCAGTCGCGAGATGACTAGGGTGCTCTCTGTCTTGGCTTGAAGTTGAGCATGGCTTGGTGAAGCCAACATGGGAAGGCTAGGGTGTTTTCTATCTCAATTTAGAGTCGGGCATGGATTTCCAAGCCTTGTGTAGATTGTGAGAAGGCTCTTTTGTGAGGTGTTAAATGATGTTATTATGATCTTGATGATTGATTATACGATGATGAATATGTATCTATATACCTTGCAAATGATGATTATTATCTTCATGGGTGACAATTGATGTGGATGAATATAAATGTTGATGAACGATGAATTATATGATGATCATGATGTATTTATATAGAAGCATTGCATGGTTGTGACATGCATCATACTTCCATGATTCTATTGTTTTGGTGGGAACTTGATTTTGTGGTTCTAGTGGGAACCTGTTGGTGTTTTAGTAGGGACACCTTTTGTGTTGGTAGCCTAAGGTTAACTCAAGACTTAAGTACCAACTATATATTCGTTTGTAAGTTTAATTAAAGTTAATGTAGTAATTATTGTTATCATATTTGTTATCATGAAGGGATGGCATGCTGAGGGTTGTGGCCCATTCCCTAAAGAGTGAGATTGTTCTCACTCCCTGTTTGTTTGTTGGTATGTTTTTGTATGTTTTGTAGACGATAATCCTCAGTATTTGGAGGAACAAGGAGAGATCTAGGTGCGTGTAGAAACTTTGATGCCAATGTGACACCCGGGCTTCGGAGTAACTAGGAATTATGTTATCTCTTTATTTTAGTTAAGTACATGCAAGTTGTAATTTGACTTCTACTTCTCCGTTTACTTATTCTTCAGATGAACCGATTTATTTTATTTGTAACTTTAAATGAGGATGAATGGAGATTTTATGAGCTATGTATATATTTAATTGGTATCTCTTTTGGGGGTAGATGGGTGTCACACTTTTAACCTAGCAATCTCTCCCTTTTTGATGGCGACAAAAACATTTTTTTTTGAAATGAGAGATCTAAACATTTTTTCTTGTAGACTAAATATTTCATTTTTTTTAAAAGCACATAGGCGAAATCTAAAATATATATGAATTCCTTTTCTAAATCTAATAGTTTCCTACTAGTTGTTAAACCAATGTTAATTTTGACATGGATTGATTCTTACACAGTAGAGATTCAAGAATTAAAGACTCTATATGCCTTTGAAGTATCTAAATATCCAAGGAAGATGCCTTGATCCACTTTGGATTCAAAGTTTCCAAGTTAATCCTTAGTGTTTGGAATATAATACTCATATCCAAAAGGATGGAAGTATGATATGTTGGGCCTCTTTCCCTCAATAACTCATAAGGAGCCTTATTCAATATTGGTCTTATCAATATTACGTTTTGAATATAACAAGCAATGTTTACTACTTCTTCCTTGTGAGGGATAATGAAGATGAGGGAAAGAGAGAAAGAGAGAAAACTAAACTGTATTATTGAATTGAATGAATACTCAAAATTACACACACTATGAGGTAGAAAGGAACCATTTTATATACACAAAGAGACAACCTATATTGCAGAACTAAAATTCTTTTGGTTATCTCTTATATTCCTAGAAGTGTTTTTGCAAAAAACAATTACAAAAAAGGGTTCTAGCCATTTGTTGTAAAGTGCACTTTTTTTTCAACTACCCCATTTTGTTGATGAGTTCTTAGTGAAGAGAACTTGTGAAACGTACCATTTTTTTACAAAACATTTTTGAAATCAGAATGTCCAAATTCAATTCCATTATCACTTTTTATGGAAATAATGCAAAAGTTTTTTTCATTGTAAACTTTTTTACAGAATATCTCAAAGACCTTGAAGGACTTGTGTTTATGAGTTAGGAAGTGTACCCATGTGTATCTACAATAGTCATCACAATGTTGTGGATAAAAGATAAACACTATAAGGGAGATAAATAAAACATATCAAAAACTCACACTTTTTCATAGTGAAGTAATAATGCTAGTTAGATAAAGTGTGAAAAGAAGTCAAACATAACAATGGTATTTTTATGCTAGTTCATCTCAACCACCGAGATTACGTCCAATTCTCAATCTAACCAAATTGAGTTCCACTACTTTTCAATAAAGATACAAGTATTCTTTCAACAAATCACTTATGGGTCAACCTTAAGTATTCTTTGACTTGTTTCATTAAGCAACTACCCAAGTATTCTTTTCACAACAAGCCTCTCCAGCCTTAACAACCAAGTATTATTTTTCAGACAAGTCTTTCCAAGCTCAACCAAGTATTATTTTACAGACAAACCTCTCTAGGCTCAACCTTATAATAATGGTTATAAAGGTTATAGAGTTGTTGTTTCGTCTCACTTAGACGTTATACAACCAATATAGTGCAATAAGCTTTGTACAAGATGACCATTGCAACCCTTTGAGTCCAACTCACAAGTTTGATTCATTTGTTTTCAACGTCTTTCCTTATGATGAGAGGAAAATGTTGGCTCATTTAATGCAAGTATTTAAATACATTTCACCAAATGGTACCTCTTATTTGATCAAGGAAGCTACTTATCATTTTTCTATACCAAATGGAGCTTGTAGAAGCAATATCAGTGCAAAGCAGCAACAACAATGCCCTTATCTATTTTTATTTGTGATTTCAAGGATCATTTTCCTTAGTTTCTCTAATTACATAACCCTATTAACTACTCACATAATAACCATTTTGGGTTCCCACAAACAATTCAAACTTCACAATTACAGGTTTAATCATGAAATTGAAGACATATACAACTACACAACATCAAATAGAACAATAAGGAATCATATGGAAGTCCAAAAACAAATAATGCATTTTGGAACTCACTAAAAACTTTTAATGTTTCTGAAAAATGCACTTGGCTACATAGATAGTTTGAACCTCTGTTTAAAATCTCATTAGCTTCAGAGTGTCTGAGAATTGGACTAATCCTCCAAAGAAAGCTTTTTTATATATCTTCTTGTAAAGTTGTACATGGGGGCTTTTTGGCAAACTCTGCACTCTACAAGACCTCACTAACGCTCAAAACTTTTATTTGAGGAAACTCTGAAATCTTTACCAAAGGATCCAGAGATCTCTTAATCAGAGTTGTTAAGTCAGACAAAGAAATTCCCAACAAGGTTTTGAACATGACAAATATAATACATATTGTTATTTCTAACATGTGAGTTAGTGTTTCAGATAAATATAAGAACAAGCAAAACTAAAGAACAAAGTACGTGTTATTACACATACTATGGTCAAACCAAACGAAGCCTGGTTCAGATGTACAAAATATCAGACGATTGTTGATCAAGCATTAATACTAAGCCCTGATCAAAAGCCAGATGAAAATAAAAATACATGACAAGGTGAACTACCAGTCGAAGTTCTGAAGTATCAGACAAAAGGCCAAAACAAGCATCAAACAGGCTAAATCAAGAACAAGATAAAAAAGTTGGTTAAGCACCGGATAAAGTATGTACAAACATGAGACAAAGCTTAATGGTCAGCCAGACAAAGGTCAACAAAAGTATCATACGATGGATAACACAAGATGAAAAAACATCCCAGACGGAGTTAAAGTCTTCCATCTTCACAACTGACCAGACGAAAGGAAAATTCAAACCAGACAAAAGGAAAAGTCAAAGTCTACTTCTCACACGGAGACTCAAATTTGAGGTGCATTTCCAGACACAGATGAAGAATACTGAAAAGCGTCTGAAGTCCACTATTCACAATGAAAGATATCAAATACCGTCTACACTCTTAGAAGAACACACGAAGTCATCAAAATTGTGAAAAGAAAGAAGAAAGATAGACAACCGCGCATCCACAAGTCAAAGTTGCGTGTGTCATAAAAAGTACACCTACTTTTTAGAAAAAGACAACGCCTCTGCAGCTACACTGATAGAAAGAGAACATAAATACCTAGGTTATGATTGAAGTCAGAAATGGAAGTGAGCCAATTACGCAAAAAGACTTAACGTAACACAGATTCAGTAAGCAAACATTTAATCCAAGATCAAATGCATTAAATGAAAGATCTGCATAACCATGAACAAACCACTATCTGTGCCAACGGGAAGCTCAGCTCCAATGGACACATTCAAATTCAAACAACGGGAAGATCTATCATGAGGCTATAAATATCAAGACTTAACAAGAGAAGGAAGAAGAGAAGAGAAGTAACAAGCAATAAGAAAAAGCCAATGTGAAAGTAAACCTACATCTCTTCCTGTACATTCTTGTATATCAGTGTAAATCTAAGATAGCTTATCTTAGTGAGTGTTGATACTATCCTATCCTCTCTATGAGAGTAACACACACAATCAAAAGAAATATCTCTGTAAAACTAAGGTTGCATACCTTAGCGAGTCTAGAAACCATCCTATCCTCTCTGTGAGAGTTATACACACATTCAAAACATTTATCTACTATAAAGCCTGAAGAGGCTAGTTGAAAGAATACTTGGGGAACCAAAAGTGGTTTAATAATACTAGCATGGACAAGTGAAGTTGGGGAACCAGGAGTGGTTGATAATACTTAGGGAACCAAAAGTGGTTTAAGAATACTAATGCTAACGAGTGAAGTTGGCGAATCAGGAGTGGTTGATAATACTTGGGGAACCAGAAGTGATTTAAGAATACTAGCGCTGATGAGTTAAGTTGGCGAACCAGAAGTGGTTGATAATACTTGTAATCCGTTGTGATTAGTGGAACCCTTCGGTTGAAGGAAACTGGACGTAGCTCAGGTCGAGCGAACCAATATAAAACTCTTTGCACTTATTATCTATTTCTCAGACGCAATTTTGTTTAGCTGATATATAATACTGAAAATTTCATCCACTGCTTATTTTTCACTGCAACTATCTTCAGACAAAAAATACACTTGTGTAACTTATTATTTTAAGAAACATTTTTTTTGTAGACGATAAACTTTCAGATGCAAAATCTTTTGTTGAGCCAACCTTGCACAGTTTTTAAGTGTTCAAAATAATATTTTATTAGATGAAAATGAGTCTCTTTGCGAAAACGGTATTAAAATTCCTTCATTCACACACACATTCAACCCCCCTTCTGTGTGTTTTTCCACTAACTTCATGTGTCTTTTTTGTAACCATCTCTCTCCACTATCTCCACTTCCTTTATTTTAGCTAACCACCTCTTACCCAATAGTTGTTCATTAACCACTCTATCTTTTTTTTTTTTTTTTGTTTTGAAGACCAAGTCCTCATAATATCTTCATTTATTTTGTTTTTAATAACAACCAAATAAAATTGGTTATTCACAAGATCTAATCGTTGAAGTGAGATAAAACTCGCTGAAAGCCTAGATTTTCTTAAAGTGAGATAAACTCACTTAGAGTAAGACTATGCTCGATTCAAGTAGGATACAATAGTCCCAAATGCAAAATTACATTGTTTATGGGTTTCTAACCTTCCCTACACCATTCCCTAATATCTCCAACCAAAATCCAATCAGTAAGAACTCTCTGTAGGTTATATTACACTTCTAAAAGATACAATTTACACCTAGATACATACTCACACCATCACCTCATACAACCATTAATGCATTCCCTTAAGGTTTTTCATAGGAACACATATGAGCACTAAAATAAACAATTACAAGCCAAACTCAAAAATTACCAATACATGAACACATAGTCTCACACCTAGAGCGAGGTTTCTCACTCCCCCTTACCTTAGTAAGTAGAAGAAAATGGATGCATGGCTCCAAGGCGATTTCCTTCTTAATCTTGTTCTTCAAGCTCTGAATCACAAGCCTATGTGTGAAAAATAATGGAACATAAAAATTAATCAGAAACCTTTCTTTATAAAACCTTAACCTCCCTTTAACCTCATAGTTAAAAGAATTAACTATAGTTACAAATTTCTTTCCCCTCAAGTAATTTAAATAAATATTTAATTAAAACCTTCTAATAAACACTTTATACTATATTCTAAAATATATTAAATAATTAAATAAATACTTAATAACCCTTATTAACAAAATAAAAATACCAAATTTAGTAATAAAATACTTATATTATAATTTATGAAAAATGGAGTGTTACAACTCTACTATACCATTAATTAATCAAATTTAACTTCAATTCCACATTCATATAATTAACACCAATCTTTACTTTGCTCTATAAATAAGGGTTTCCTATAAAAATTACAAGCACTCACAAATTCTGAAACAATTTTAACTACATGAAATTAATTATATATATAATTCAAATATCACATATAACACACATAATTACGTATTCATATCAACTTCTCATTCAATCACCAAAAATACATTCCCCTAAGATTCTCACAGGAACCCACAAGTAATTCAAGATCCACAAGATTAGTTAAATACACAAAATAAACATTTATATTGATCAATATCATCAATTAAAGTAATAAATAATTATATAGAAGACAAAAGTTAAGTAACAAATACAAATTGGGATGATGGAATCATGCTTTGGAGTGCAAGAGGTGACATACTCAAAGATCCAAGAGGAGTGGGCTAGACATGGAACCAAGTTTCAACATGGGCCTATCTTGTTATTAACATCCTTATTATATTTTTGTTAACCTAGTTTGAATATATTTTGGTCTTGTATTTTGGACCATATAGAGTAGCATTTTAGGTTATAGGCTAGTTGGGCCTAGTTTTGGGCTTCATGGGCCTTTGGGCTTTTGGTACCCAATATTGGGCTCATTTTCATTCTTGTAATTTTTCCTTTCCATTGTATTTGTTTGGCCATTGTAATTAGGCCATTAGATTAGGATTAAAGGAGGATTACTAGTTTAGTTAAATTAGGGTAAACTAGGTTTAATTTAGCATGCATTTAAGTTGCATTTTGAGTCACATGGATCATGCCACCTTGGCTGAACATGTGTGACTCAAATTCAACCCTAAATGCACACTAAATCAAAACCAAATACACCAAGCACTCATGGGACCGGTCATACACATGTGTGACAAGATTTGAATTCAAATTCAAATTTGAATTCAAATCTTGGCGCCAACATGGTGACCACTCATGTGGCGCCAAGTGTATTCATATTTTCGGATGCATATATGTTCCCTCCTTCACCTATTGTACTCACTTTGAATATTGAATGGAAATTTGATAGCCTTTGGCCGAGTTTCTCCCCTTCAAAGTCACCAAGATTACTCACCTCAAAACCTTAGGAGTTCATCTTATTCTTCTCTTTGAAGTGAGTAATCCATTGCTTCTTGAGCTTGGATACTTCCCTCCATAGCTTAGGAAACCTAGATCCGAGTTTCTCTTGTCTTCAAGTGTTCTTCATCACGGTTTCTAATCTCCTTTGAAGAAGATCCTAGCATTGGCGGATTCAAGGAGGAGGTCTTACTTCACTTCTCCTAGTCTTCTCCACCAGTTCCCCTCATTCAATGTGTGACACTCATCTACCCCTAAGAAAGATACCAATTAAGGTACAATTAAACTCATAAATTCTCAACTCATCCTCATAGAAATTATAAATAGAGTAAACCAATTCATCTGTAAAGTAAATAAACGCAACAATGGTAAACAAATTACAACTTAAAAGTACTGAACTAAAAAAAAGAGGTAACATAATTTCCTAACTACTCCAGATCCCCAATGTCACATTGGCATTAGAGTTTTCACACGAACTTAGATCTCTCCCTTCTCCTTCCAAGACTGAGGATTCTCGTCTGCAAAACATACAAAATATGAAAAGGTACAATTATATAACATAAATTTTTCAACAATGTTTAAATATGAAACGGAAATAGAAATCAACATGAAAAGGTAGAATCCTATTCTAATCCCATTGCCCCGATATCACATTATCAGAGCAAACCCATCATTTCAGCTCTCGTACCTTGAGTACCGGCCTCACCACTTATCTCATTACATAAAATAAAACCACAATGTATATGAGTGAGAAAAACGGTTATTCATATGTATGACACAAGAAAAGAATCCCACCGAAATATATAATCAACCCTCATAGGATTCACAATAATAACCAATCATAATAATATTATTATTTCATATATAAATGTACATCAATTAATATCACCACTATCACATCATCATTCATACACATGAATCATGCTTATGCTCACGTCAATGCATATGCAATGCAACCTCCTAAGAAGCATCAACTCAAAGCACCACACAATGTGATGGAAAACTTGTGGAGAAACCAGATTGATGTGATTCCTCTTCAAGCTCCTCCTAGATCTTTTGCTCCTTGATTCTTCCTAAGCTTTCCTAAGGTCTCCAATGGAGGAGGAGACCTTAGAGCCACCACGGTTTGGTGGAGAACTCTCGCAAGAGACACCACTCCTTGATGAAGAGATAAGTCTCTTTAATTCTCACCACACTCTTCTAGGGAAGGAATAAGAGAATTGGATGAATATCAAAGAGGTTTAGGGACTTTTAGAAGAGAGAAATATGAACAATCTTCAGAAATAAATCTCAATATATGCCAAAAGTGTTTTACAATGAAGGAAAAACAAATATATAGGAGTAGGAAGCCTGTAGAGCAAGCTAGCCTTAACCATGGTTCACTAAGAACCATGGTAAGGTCTAGCTAACCGTCCATGGTCTAGAGGCTTGGAGAGCAAGCTACTCACTTAGCTTGCTTGGTAAGCAAGCTAAGGAGAAGCTTGTGCTTCAAGCTTCTAGGCTTGAGAAGAATAAGAAAATTCGGCCATGTGAACACTAGGCAAGGTGGGCGGCTCATAGACTTAGTTTTGCTCCAACCGATTTTGAAAATGTTGATTTGGTTTAGTTAGGTTCATCCAATGTGAATGGAACCTAGCTAAATCAAATCTATGAAAAATTAGGAGCAAAATGAGTCTAATATGTAAAATTTTGCCTAGGCCCATCTCTGGTCCAATTGCTAGTAACACTCTCTAGCTTGCTAATGCCACTCCCAATCCTACTACTAAAAAAATAAGAAAAAAGTGTATTTCTAGATTAGGTTAAATGGAGTCAAAGTGCCCAAGTAACCTACCCTAGAAACAATATACAATAGCTAATAAAAGGAAATAAAGTGTCTCACAAATACAAAGGCAAAATACACCTAAACAAGTATCTACTATATACAAGGTACAAGAAATCAAACTATACAATGTATGTACAATAGAGACTATGAGACTAAAAAGAGGAATATCATACTCAATACTCATATTGAACATTGGTCTAAGAAGCACCTCCTCTGTAGAAGCCTCCTCTAGCCTCGTAACCTTGGACCTAGTTAAAGGCCCAATGGTCTTCAAGTGTGAGTCTCCTTAGATCAACCTTCACCCTTCTTGGTCTTACCTCTTCCAAAGGGATCCTTGGGGATTAGATTTCCATCACAATGGGTGAACTTCATCAACCTCCTTAGGCACCGCCACGCATGGCCACACTATTTACATCACTTATGACCAATGTCACTGTTAATCACCACTTATAGCCAGTGTATACAGATTTCCCTGTTAATCACCACTTATGGCCAAAATAAATGTGTATGCAACATTCGCAAATTCTCATGTCATGTAACCTCATCCATTCATCATTTCTATCTATGCCAATGCCAATTAAATATAAAGCCACATCCACTCACATTTGTACATCAACTCATCCAAATACACACCATTCATACTTAATCATACAATAGTCACCACTAGACATTATACCATTCACAACCATCATCAAAATTCATCAATATATGACATATTCATTGTTTGCGTTGGGCTTCACCAGGCCACACGTAACCCTAAGCCAGAACAAAGGGTGCAAAACATTTCAATGCTTGGCTTCATACAACCATGCCTAGCGCTAAGGGAAAACAAAAAGCACCCTATCTCTCTCTCTCTCTCGCCTGGTGTTAGTGTAGACACTCAACTTCATCCGAAACGCAAAATAATGAAGTAGACTTCTACAATGCAAAAGAAGCAGCTCCTAAAGCATGGAGATGACACCATATGACAACAAGGGAGTTTGAAGCCCAAACAGACTTGGTTTAGTAGCCCAAAATGGGTCGTTCCAAGCTACTAAAAGGCCCAAAAACTCTAATTGAGAATAGGCCAAAACGGGCCAAAACAGGTTGTTTTAGTGCAGTTTGTTAAGAGACACGTTCAAATTTGAAACAATTCATTCTATCATTAGAACGGGTCGTTCCAGGTTCAAATTTAACTCATAATTGATGACCCAGAATGGGTTGTTCTGAATTCGGAACGAATCGTTCTGGTTAAGTCTGACGTCTATAAATAGTAACTCAGGCACTATTCTCGGGGTCAAAAAAATTGCTTCAAAAGTTCATCTAGCTCGAAATCTCTTCTCTTCTTTCTTATTTTTGTATTTCTTGAGAACTTGTGAGGCGAATTGTAGTGTGATAGGTGGCCAAAAATCCCCCTAAGAAGTCTCAAGCTTGAAGATCTAATAAGAGCTCAATTACGAGGTATTTCATTCATATTTTTTTCTTCTTTATATATATCTCATTTAGATAAATATCATCTTAAACCAATAATCAATATGTAGACTCTTCAAAAATAATTGTGTAAATTTAAATTTCGCATATGTAAATAACCATTAACAAAAGGGGATATAGTATTTAAATAATTAATTCTCATCATGTTAACTTCATCATAAGAGTACTGATTTAGGGCGTTGTGGGGGTGCTTAATACCTTCCCTACACGTAACCGACCCTCGAACTCGATTTTGGTTATGAAGGCCATTATTGGATTTTTTAAAAGAAAATCTTTTCTTTTCCCAATGTTTTGAGTAAAATATTGGTGGCAACTCCATGAATCCATTTTCAAAACCATTAATTAGCGATTAGTCTAGTCTCCGGGCATTCCAAAATTGATGAGATTTTTAAAAAGGGTAGTCTAAACCATTTAGTCATAAGATAAAAAAATTTTGGGTTACGACAGATGGCGACTTCGCTAGGAAAGTTTAAAGAGGGTCAAGCCCAAATAAATGATGAAGTTAACAAGATAAGAATAATAGTTTAAATATCTTTTCCCCTTTAATTGTGTGTTTTACTTGTATGGCTTTAATATTTGTTTGCTTGTTTAAATTTGGCACATGTTTGAAATGGCAACTGCACACAAACCATAGCACACAACAATCCACCTACACTCGAGGGCATGAGTGCATAAACATAGGGAGTGGTTGATATACGACAGGCCCAAGTTTGGCCTTGAAGCCTTCGAGCCTTGTTGGAAATCACACTCAAGGTGATAACTAGTTACTCTAGCCTAAAATACTACGATAGACCTTAAAGTTTGTCAGGTGATAGCGACAGAGATACTGGGTCCCTATAATGGGAGCACCTTGGGAGCCTTAAAGACCAGTGAGATTAGAACTGTCCTATACAAAGCACTCTTCTTTGATAGGGACCCCTGACCATGGATTTATGCCACCCAAGATTCGTTTGTTTGAGCATGTGTTTGTTGCATTTGTTGTTTCCTTTCCCAAATGGATGAGGATTAGGGGGCAATAAAACAAATATTAAAAAAAAACTTTCGTATGCTCCACTTTACGCATCATGACCCTTAGAAAAAGAAAACGTGATAAAATGTAGGCAACAAAAATTCATTATGCATTTATTTTAGAATGATAAACTTCCTCTTTAGATATGGAAGACATAGGCAATAACATGCATGGACCGTTTAGGAAAGTGAACATTCTGAGCTCCGCAATGCCAGGAGTAAACGATCTATACGCCTTAATGCCAAAAGAAGCAAAAGCAGAACTTGAAAGACGCTATGGCAGAATCCTTGACTTGTTGAGAATATCCGTGGATCCTGCCTTCATGAGAGCTTTGATACATTTCTGGGAACCAGAGTTCCGTTGCTTCCGTTTCCCACATTTCGACATAGTGCCCACCCTTGAGGATTATGACCTAATGATTAAGTGGCCCAAGTCAAGAGGAGTCTTCTTTGTCCAAGAAGGATGTATATCCTCAGATAAGGTAGCCGAATTGATTGGATTACCCCTCCACCTGTCTATTCTGGAAGGAAATGGAGCCATCAAAGGATGGAAGCTCTCCATTTTGGAAGAACATCTTTCCCTTCTGATTCACCAAGGGAACTGGATGACTTTCAACAAGACCTTAGCCTTAATCTTTTTTGGAATAATCCTCTTCCCTTTTCATGAGAAGGTGATAGATCATGTTGCAATCGATGCTTTCTTTGCTTGGGACGCTCACTCGAATAGTCCTATACCTGCCATCCTTGCTGATACCCTGATTACGATCAACTTCTGCCAACAGAAATCGGGAAAACAGATTAGATGTTGCAATCCACTCCTTTACGTGTGGGAATACACTCATTTCTTTGCCAAGAACCATATGGGAAAGCTACCTGATCCATTAAGGAGTTTTCATAGAATTCCTGCACTAAGGAAGTACGCCATGGCATGGAAAGCCGAAATGGAGGACTGTACTAAAGAAACTCTCACATGGATGTGTCCTTGGTTTCGGCCAAGTCACATGTTAGTACGATGTGGCAGGTTCTCTAATCTACCTTTAATGGGATTAAGAGGATGTATAGCATATTCACCAAAGCTGGTACTAAGGCAACTTGGAAGGACACAAACTCTACCAAACCAAGAAGATTTTGGAGGAATTTGCTTCCTCTACACCTCAGGGAAGCAATCACAGATTGACGTCATAAAAAAGGTTTGGAATAAGCCACTTTATTTTAGAGATAGTGAGCTCGACAAGCCTTAAGTAACTTCTTCGGGTGATTATCAAAAATGGAGAAACCAAAGAGTAGCCACGGATACGGCCAGAACGACAGACCTAAGCGAACAACGTCAAATTGATTCTTTGACCAAAAAGATAGAAATTCTAGAAGCCCAGACAAAAGTTCTTGAAGAAAAGGACGAGAAATCCAAGATGTGCATTGATGGTCTGTAAAGGAAGTGCAAGAAAAAGGACATGGAGATCGATAGGCTAAAGGATGAATGTGCCGATAAAAATATCCAGCCAATGAAAACTCCAAAGGTCGACTTAGACAGGCCGCTCACAGAAGCTTCGCCAAGTGTGGCACAACTCAAAGCCAAACTCTAGGAAGAGACATTGAAAAAAGAACAAGCACAAAGAGAGTTGTTCAAGGCCCAGACCAAGATTTAATCTTGGTGGGAGATCATGCAAGATCAAGCTATGACCATTTCCAATTTTTGACAAAAAGAAGAAAGGGGGTTCGAGCTGCTCAAAAAAGTTACCCATCAAAGAGACCAAGCTCTAGAAGCAGTCCATGAGATGAAAACAATGAACAAATACTATTAGAAGAAGGCCAAGGAAGCATAGTCTGCCTGTGATGACATGATTAGGGCAGTCCACGAATAGGCGAAGGCGATGAAGAGACATGTCCTAAAGGCAGAAGACAGCTTACCTATGCCCCAGCCTAGCTTGAGTTTCTTCAGAATCTTAAGATTTTGTCAAAACATACTAAAAAGCATTGCTTGAAGAATGTTCACTAAACAAACAAATCAATGAGAATGATGTTTGTTGAATTCCTCGATTGTCTTTGCATTCTATACTGCATTTCATTTAGAACATACGCCTTTCTAGTAAGATTATAAAGAATAAAAAGGCAAATCTAATCTGTGCATGTTAATTAGATAATGAAATCGCTTATCGTCAAATGCAAACCCGCAATATCACATTGGGAAGCACTGCACAAAAGGTTAGCAAGTACTCGATAAAATGAAGGGCAAAATGCGCCCAAGCTTATTATCCGAGTGCTGAGTCCTTTCCTCTATGAAAGTGACAAGGCAGTGCCATGAATCTATGACATGCAAAGCTCCATGTCATCATAATCATCGAATATTACCGGGATCGGGGGAATGACTAGAAGTGGATACACTTATAGCCCTAAAGACTCGGAAAAGTCCCCAAAAGGAAAGGATAAAGAGGAAAGAAGAACAGAGTTCGACAAGGAAGATGAATTCCTCAAGTTCATTTGATAAAGAGAATATTTCATCATTGATCAGCTTAACCATACCCCCGCAAAGATCACATTGCTTTCGTTAATCATGAGCTCTGAACCACATCGAAAGGCTCTGTTTAAAGTCTTAAACGAAGCCTCACCAACGACGAGATACCCAATGGTCAACTAGACCACAATAAACCCTTACGTGTATCCGTAAAGTGTAAGGAGTTTCTCATTGCCAGGGTCTTCGTAGATAACGGGTCTTCTCTGAATGTGTTGCCTAAGAGTACTTTTTACAAGTAAAGAGGGGCAACTGTAGTAACTCAACTTCATCCAAACCTGCAAAACAATGAAGTGGACTTCTACTATGAAAAGAAGGAGCTCCCAAAGCATAGAGATGACACCATATGACAACAAGGGAGTTTGAAGCCCAAACAAACTTGGTTTAGTAGCCCAGAACGGGTTGTTCTAAAATCAGAACAGGTCATTCCCAAGCTGGAACGGGCCGTTCCAAGCTACTAAAAGGCCCAAAAACCCTAATTGAGAACAGGCCAAAATGGGCCGTTCCAGTGCAGTTTGTTATGAGACACATTCAAATCTGGAATGAGCTGTTTTGTCATCAGAATGGGTCGTTCCAGGTTCAAATTTAACTCATAACTGAATAGCCCAGAATAGGTCGTTCTGAATCCAGAATGGGCCATTCTAGTCAGGTCTTACGTTTATAAAATGGTAGACTTGGGCACTGCTTCTAGGGTCAGAAAAATTGCTTCAGAACTTCATCTAGCTCAAAATCTCTTCTCTTCGCTCTTATTTTTGCATTTTTTGAGAACTTGTGAGGAAAATTGTAGTGTGATAGGTGGCCAAAAACCCCCTAAGAAGTCTCAAGCTTGAAGATTTAATAAGAGCTCAACTACAAGGTGTTTCTATCCTTTATATATATCTTATTTAGATAAATATCATCTTCAACCAACAATCAATATGTAGACTCTTCAAAAATAACTGTGTAAATTTAAATTTCGCGTATGTAAATAACCGTTAACAAAAAGGGATCTAGTATTTAATTAATTAATTCTTATCATGTTAACTTCATTATAAGGGTACCGATTTAGGGCGTTGTGGGGGTGCTTAATACCTTCCCTACACGTAACCGACCCCCGAACCTGATTTTGGTTATGAAGGCCATTATTGGATTTTTTTTAAAAAAAAACTTTTCTTTTCCCAATGTTTTGAGTAAAACATTGGTGGAAACTCCATGAATCCATTTTCAAAACCATTACTTAAGGATTAGTCTAGTCTCCAAGCATTCCCAAGTTGATGAGATTTTTAAAAAGGGTAGTCTAAACCATTTAGTTGTAAGATAAAAAAATTTTCGAGTTACGACAGTCAATAAGCCATGCCCAACATTAAGGCAAGGTAGAGACTCATTTACTTTGTTACACCCAGCGTGGTACATCCCATGCCCAACATAACCTCATCTTTGTTTCACATGCATCAGTATGAATGCAAGCTCGACGCTAAGAACTCAAGCCCGACACTCAACGCATTTTCAAGAGCACAACATGAACAGAACATCACCAAAATTTGTAATCAAACATACAAACATCTTTTTATCAATCCAATCGGTCAAAAACACTTATTTTTTTCCCAAAAACACAATATATAACATTGATTTCATAAATTTTCACACCAATTAACAATACCCGAATTTCTCTAGAACCTTAACCACCAAAGACATTCCAATGAATTCAATTATTCTTCAAATTATCAATTTTACCAAACAATACAATAAGACACATTCACAATTTAATATACAACCTAATTGAATAATCAATCAAGACATCAAAACAAAAGAAGGAAAATCTTAGAAATTTACTGAATTTAGAGGAAAAACACATAGAATGGGGGCTGAATATGTGTGTGTGAAGGTTTAAAGAAATCTTTTCACATAAAATACTTTTTCATGTTTCATACTAATTTTTTCAAACTCAAGATGCATCTCACATTTACTTTTAATATAACATTTAAAAGAGTTTTGCGTCTGCAAGTTTTATCATCTGCACGAGAGTGTTTCTTGCAATAATAAGTTAAACAAGAGATGTTTTCCGTCTGAAAGTTGTTGTAGTGTGAAATAAGTAGTGAGTAAGATTTCTAGTATGAAATACCAAATAAATAAATTTGCATCTAAGAAGAGTAAAATAGTGCAAAGAGTTTTATACTAGTTCGCTCAAACTGAGCTACGTCCAGTCTCCTTCAATTAAAGGGTTCCACTAGATTTTCAATTAAGTACAAGTATTATCACCACTTCTAGTTTGTCGAGTATTGTCGACCACTTCTGGCCTGCCAACTTCACTCGTCAGAGCTAGTATTCTTTGTTCAGCCTTTTCAGACTCTCAGTGAGTATTCTCAACCACTCCTAGTTCCCGAGTATTATCAACCACTCCTGGTTTTCCAACTTCACTCATTGGTGCTAGTATTCTTTGTTCAGTCTTTTCAGGCTCTCAATGGGGATTATCGACCACTCTTGGCCTGCTAACTTCACTCATTAGTGCTAGTATTCTTTGTTTAGCCTCTTCAGGCTCTTAGTGAGGATTATCGACCACTCCTGGCCCATTAACTTCACTCATTAGCGCTAGTATTCTTTGTTCAGTCTCTTCAGGCTCTTAGTGAGGATTCTTTGACAAGCCTCTCTAGGCTTATACACGTATTCTTTCCCTAGCCTCTTCAAGCTTTACAAATGATAGATAATTTTTTTTGAGTGTGTGGTTTACTCTCACAGAGAGGATACAAAGATTTACTACACTCACTAAGGTTTATGTTCCTAAGTTACACGTAGAACTCCTTAGTCTATAGGGATAAATACAATATTGTTCCTAAGTTGCATTTCTTTTTCTCCTTCTTTTCCTTCCAACACGCGATCATATTGAGAGCTCTTTGTATGATTGTAGACGATGCCTGAATTATCCATTGAGACTTGATTCTTCAAATGCTTGCATGACAGTCTTCATCTACATCTAGTAGTCCATGTGCATCTCAAGACTTGATCTTCGTCTGAGCATTTGTCGTCAATGCTTTGACTTCCTTTGGTCTGGTCAATATTGTAGATGAACAGACTTCATTTTTGTCTGGAATGCTTTTTAGTCTATGTTGTCCTTCATCTGATATGTAGTTGACTTTCATCTGATTCTTGACCAGCCTTTGTCTGAATCCTTATGTTGCGCTTTATGTTGTGCTTGACACACCTATGTCTGGTATTTGATCCAACATCGTCTGGTGCTCATGTCGTATTTCATCTTGCATTTGACTCTCCTTCGTCTGATCCTCATGCTGTGCTTTGCCTTGACTAATCTTCGTCTGGTACTTGAAGAAGTTTCGTTTGTGGTCTCATGGACTTCTTCTCGTTCCTGAATGCACTTCGTCTGAAGCTTGATCATTTTCCTTCTTATACTAGACTTGGCTTCATTTGACCTTTCCGTCTGATGCTTGAAGCTTTCCTTCCTTTATCTTGGTTCTAGTATAAGAAGTGGCACATGCTCTATTCTTCAACTTGTCTGTACTTATATTTTTCTGAAACAATAACACACATGTTAGAAATAACAATATGTATTATATTTGTGTCATTCAAAACTTTGCTGGGAATTGCTTCGTGTGACTTACATTTAGGACTTATCCTCTCTTTTAATACTACACATGAATGATTCACTTCCCTCCCCATACCTTATTGTGATGATCTGAAACAATTTGACGCAGTTTGAGACAATCTGAGTGCTTCTCCTCAGAGCTCTTTCCTTTTTTCCTCCTCTCTCTCAATCCTTTCATAATACAAAATGAGGCAAATCAGGATAACTCTGTCTAACCCCTCTCTTAAAAATTCACGAAATTGGGTCAACCAGCCCCATTTCCCTTCTTTCGTTAAATTAAATAAATTAATATAATAAAATAATTCTCCACGTGTAAAAATAAATAATAATTTTGTCCATAATATAATAATATTTATGTGACACCGATTCTACCTCAACACATATAATATAAAAATATAAGGAAATAGTTTCCCAACTCGGGTAAAATGGTTCACAATTAAAATACTTCCAATATCCAAATAATTTAAAATAAATATTTATAAAATATAAGTTCATAAATTTAACTAACAAAGAAATATAAAATTCAAATACAATAAAATGAATAATATAAATTCTCTTGCCTCGATGTCACACTACCATAGAAATCCCATGACTCAACTATTGGCACCTTGAATGTCACTCATGTCCACATCTTCCTCACTTAAAAACAACCACAAACATACGGCGAGAAAAAAAATATTTATATAGAAAGCACATCACAAAATTCCACAAAACAATCTTAAAGCAATATAATCCATAGACACGATTCCATCATCTCATCACAATCCACATATTTCGTCATCTCATCATAATTCACATATGTTAAAATAAACAAATCACACATATACATTGTGTCACACATCCAGCACCAGATCACGTACACACCTCTGCTGACACATCACACGTCTAGCATCGTGTTACACACTCGACTATACTAATGCATTCCACTACCAGTACCGATATCACGCATACGACTATACCTTACGCATCACACATCTAGCACCGTATCATGCATACAACCATGCCCCCAACAACACATAAATAGCATCATATCACGTGCACACCCTTATGGCCCGGTGTCACGCATACGACTATGCCCAATAATCAGATCACAGATCACATTTCAATTCCACATCACATGCACAATATAGATAAATCCACACAAAAACAATGGTTCGCATACCCCTCGCACAATTCACCATGAATTCACATGACATCATCATACATATATGAACTAACTCCACAACATAATATCATACAACATTAAACCACTTTTCAATCCACATGATAACACCTTAGAACACCAAAATAATATGCATCTCCCTTCTACAATTATCAAAGAAAGCAACACATAGAGAGTTATACTCATCCAAATAAGCTCAAACCTATCTCAAAAGAAATATAAGAGAATAATTTACAACTCCTATGAAGATATGAAATTCTAAAAAAAATCATCTACATGGCTAAAAATTTCAAAATTCGAAACATATATAATCCATGCTGACAACTTGACCCCCTATTCACTAAAACAGCCATAACTAGAGTTCTAGACATCCTTTTTGAGTGATTCCAAAGTCATTAGAAATATAACACCCAAAGATACAACTCTTTTGAACAACATGAAGCGTAAAAATGTCGTTAAGGTCACCCCACATGGATGACAACAAAAAACTTAATATTTCGCACACTAGAATGGAGACTAAACTTATAACTCGCATAACTCAATCAATTCTTAACATTTTTACGCGATTCTAGAGTCTAAATTATAGCTCCAAGTGTCTAATTTCTAAACCAACATATGAAAATTGATTTGGTTAATCACACAAAAAGATATTACAAAAATAATAAGGTACATCCATAAGTAAAATCTCTCAATTATTCATTAATTCATATAATTAAGGGTGCTCATCAATCTACAAGAACCCTAACTAATAGAGCACATTCCAATAAATCCAAATATCATATAGATCATCAATTTTACCCAATAATATAACAACCACATTTATAAATCAATATAAAGCCCAATTGAATCATCAATTTTATATAATTTTAACTCAAATAGTAAAACCCCTAATTTTTCCAAAATCTATGTCGGAACTTTTCTATAATTTTGTTCTCTCTCCCTGATCATCATCCACACTAATTGTTCGCATATTCCTAATCCTCAATACATATAGAATTTAATGGAATCATCGATTCTTCAAATATAAATAATTATAAAATTATCCATAATCCTACGGGATTCCTCCTCTACCCAATTCTCTCATGTGACTTTGCATACAAATAATCCCTTTTCTCTTGTACCTAGTTGTGATAATCATAATACTCTTGATGTAGTGGAAGTCATTCCTGATGTCTTTCTAGGCTCTCCTCCTTAGAGCTCTTATTTTTCCTTTCTTTTTTTCTTACTCCTGCAGAAAATGCCAAATGAGACTAATGAGAGTTAATATTCTAACCCCTTCTTTACATTCCCTTGGGTTAGGTCAACCCAACTCTTTACCCTTCCTGACCTGCTTCTACTTTTTCTCAAAATAATTTAATAAAATATATATAAATAATAATACAAAAATATTTTTCCTTTAATAATAGTAACAAAATCAAATATTTCTTAACCCAAATGTGATAAAAAAATTATAATATTAATAATATTATTATTTTATGAAAAACAAGGTATTACAATTCTAATAATATTGTTATTTTAGAAAATAGGATGTTACATAATGCATACAACAGAATGAAGATTGAGAGTCAAACTCAATACTCAGAGCAAGACTACTCATTCTCTCTAACTTCTTTAGGGTGCTCTCCTATAAGCTCTGGTTCTCTCGAGTCTTAAGAGTGTACACACATAGAGGAAAGGGAAAAAGTGTAAAATGAAAACTAATTAGATAACTCCCTTTTTAAAAAAACTTAACCCTTTCTTAACTCAATAGTTAAAATATTTAAACCGTTATAAATTCATTACCTCAAAATAATTTTAAATAAAAAAAATCATTTAATTATAAAACCTTATAACATAATCAAATACATATAAAATAATTAAAATAATTATCAAAACTAACCCAAATAATTATAACAAAATACAACATTAGTAATTAACAATATATATTATGATATCATAAAATATATCTTTTCATAAATACATTTCATTACATAAATAATTAAAACATATATTTTCTCCCAACACTTTTTATAACAAAATATCATAAAAATACATATTTATCAAATAAATATTATACAAAATAATTTCATAAAATTTTATTAAAACGCTTATAATTATTAAAAGCCTTTAAAATACTTTATAAAATCTTTTTATTAATCAAAATACCCTTTTAATAATTTTAGAAAACTTGGGTCTTCACTACAAAAATTATACATAATGCAATTTCACATTTCTTTCATCTATGTTATTTGCATTCACAATCTTTCCATCTGTCTTAAAAATAAGTATGCTTGATATAAAATTAATATTTAATGAAAAAGAGAAAAATGTAGAACAGTCAATAATTTATGAACTTGAAGCCTTTGTACTTTATGATTTCTTTGTTCTATGATTTTTCAATTTCTAATGCTAATGAAAATTATCATTAAACAGAATGTCAAAACAAATTTTATAATGTATTTTTAGGTCTAAAACAAATTTTAAAGTTAGACATTTTTAAAATTAATAATAATATATTTTAATAAAAAATTTAAAATATTTTAAAAAAAGATATTGATATATATATATATATATATATATATATATATATATATATATATTATACTCTCGTATTTTTTTAGAAATAGACCTTTTAAAGTAAATTTTTAATAAGACAAAATGTAAGTTTTAAATTATAGAACCTTAAAAAATTGTTTTCATTATTTTATTTATGTTTATAATTAATATTAATTTTATTATTTTTATATAATTGAGAAACAATCCAATTTAATCCTTAATTAGTATAATAGTTAATATGATAATAATAGTAGAATTTAATTTCAAAATACCAACTACTTTATACTACAATCAATAGCAGGGCCGAACATTCAATAAGGCAATTAAGGTTGATTCCTAGAGCCCCCAAACTTATAAGGCCTCCAAATTTTTTTAATAATAGTATTATTGATATAAATTAATTTTAAAAAAATTAATAATATTTGAGATAAGACTCAATATTTTATAAGACACATATCTTACATTTTTTATATCTCTTATTTTCTTATCATTAAAATTACTTAAAAGATCACAACTCATTTATTAGTTTTTGTAAATGAAAAGTCACTCAACACTCAACAATCACTACTATTTATTTTTGTCTTTTACAGATGACAAATTTTCATCTTCTTTGTTTCCTTTCTAGCCTATCTCTTTCTCATTCTCTCTCCATTCTCATTCTAATTCCTTCTTTGCATCTAAATTGAGAGCTTGATTGAGAGCAATACAGTCCTACTCTATCTTTTTTCTTGGTTGATTTCTATTCTTTAAGATCCTTAAAACTACTAAATTAGTATAATTTTGGGTGTTGGTTCAATAACATCAACGCATTCTCTTAATTATCACCATTGACAATCTATTGTAGTGCTCTTCTTGCATGATATTGCATTGTAAATTTGTCATAGGTCATCCCGGGGATCAGTACCACATATTTTCCTTATTGAAATTGAAGTTTGTCATATCGTGACAAGATTTCTTCTTTCCAAGATTTCCTACGTGTCTTTGAAAAGTCAAGATCAAATCCTTCTAAAACATTGTAAATTAATTATTAATGAGAAAAAACAATTTAATAACATAAATAATTACTTGATTATAAAACTTTATTAAATAATTTTGCAGCTCAAAAAGTCAGAAAAATAACATAAAAATTATTAGGCTATATTAACATAGGCCCTTGACTTAATTTTTACCTAAGGCCCCAAAATTCCTAGATACGGTCCTGATTAATAGTATTACTTTTTATTTAATATTTATTATTATACTATTTAATATTTTTATGCAATTATTATTACTATTCTATTAATACTATTTATATTTAATATTTATTAATATATTATTTAATATTCTTACATAAGTTCTTTGTATTAACGTCGATGAAAATAGTCATTAAACGGGTTATCAAGATGAGAGAAAGTAGAGCATGAAGTCTTTCATACAAAAATGAGTTAATTACTTATACATTGTTAGTGTAAAGTTTTTTTTACACTGACAACTAATTATATCTTTTAATTGTGTCATGTCATTGTTAAAAATAAACGTGTTTATATATAGTGACATGACACAATTAAAAGATATAATTGGTTGTCAATGTAAAAAAAACTTTACACTAACAGTATATAAGTGATTAACTCTACAAAAATTATGCATACTACAATTCACATTTCGTTCATCTGCATTATGTGCTTTAACAATTTTTTCGTTTGCATTAAAAATAAATATGCTTGATAGAAAAATTAAGAATTAACGAAAAGCAGAAAACTGTAGAAAAGACAATAATTTCCGTACTTTAAGTCTTTGTGTTTTTAGTTTTTAGAATGAAGTTTTTTTAAAATTAATAATAATCATGTTTAAATATGTTTTTAGTCTTTTAAATTTAGGATAAATTTGTTTTTAATTTCTCAAATTTAAAAATGATATTTTTAGTTCCTATAATTTTTAAAAAACTTGTTTTAATCCCTCAAGTCACCAACAATATATATGAAAGTGACAAATTAAAATAGTTATGCAATATCAATTGAATTAATGTGATGTTTTTACTAACAAAAATATTAATAGGTAGATTTTTTCGCACCAATTGTAGATTTCACAATAAAATTTGAGTATAAAGACTAATACAAGATTTTTTTTTTAAATTACAAGGACTAAAAATAACATTTTTAAATTTGAGGGACTAAAATCAAAGTTAGTTTAAATTTGAAAGACTAAAAACATATTTAAGTCTAATAATAATAATAATCATCATCATCATCATAATAATAATAATAATAATAATAATACTAATCTTCTAATATAAATTTAAAAATATTTTAAAGATTGGCTTTGAAAAAAAAATTATTATATTTTCATATCTTTTAGAAATAAACCTTTTAAAGTGAAATTTTAATAAGTGAAAAATAACTTTTAAGCTATAGAACCTTGAAAGAATTATATAAATATTAATATAAATTTTTTAATAGATACCTAAAGCGATAGCTTTGTTAGTCTAGTACCCTTTTAAAGGTGGAAATAGAGTGTGAGCAATTTCACAATTAATAGGTAACATTAAATGATACCTAGGGATGTCAATAGAGTGGACGAGTATAAGTAATAGTCCATTACTTTCATCGTCGAATAAATATTTTTCTTGTAATTATCTCCATGTTCATGTGAATATCCTTTAAGTGAGTATTCATAGATATTTATGGATACCCGTGAATATTTACTAAAAAAATATATCTTAAAAATATTCAACAAAATATTTTAACCATCCATTATAGTCATTTGTAATAGTTTTTTTTTTTAAAGTTATAAAAATATGTATTTTCAAATCTACATAAAAGAATTGTTTGAAGATTATAACTAAAATTTAAATCAATTTTACAAATAAAAAAAAGTTTCAAGATTATAAAATTCAAATGTTTTTCACAACTATACTAATAACAATAAGTGACTATCAATGTTACATTTATTATATATGTATATAATTTATTGCTAAAAAAAGTCAACTTGATAGGTCCCAATACATAATTTTGTTTAGGAGTTAAAACCATGTATTATTTTCAATATATAAATTGATGCTTACTTATTTTTCTCGTAAGATCAAGAAAAGAAAAATCTAACATTGATACAAAATTCTAAGATAAGTTGTAAAAATTAGAGAAGAACTATGGCAAAGAATGAAATGAAAACAATCAGAGTTATGATAATGGTTATGATTACGATGGGCATTGTACAAGCTAATCACAATCCTCCATTAGCTCAAATTGATCCAAATAGTGTGCTTATGAAAGGCGATCTATGTTCTACTCTATGTAGCTTCAAATGCGTGTTTACAAAATTCTTTCAACGTCAGTTTGAGAAATGTCTTGATAAATGTTTTGATAAATGTTATAGAAAGGATGTTATCTACAACTGTATTACTAGTTGCGGTTTGACTGAGTCCACTGATAACAACATCGGTATTTTCACTCTATCGACTTTTTTTTTCTTCTATAATTATTCTTTATAGTATGTAAAGTTCATTATGTTTTTACATGATTTTTATTATTGACTTTACATTCCAGATGCTCGTGGTCTTCCGACTTATATGATGGATTCTTGCTTTCAAAAGTGTCAAAAATAAATAATTATTTTTTACAAGAATGTTGAAATAAAAGGTTGATTGGAGAAATGAAATTCATTCATTAGTATAATTGTAATAAACAATTCTTAATGTATTTTTCATATGTCCAATTATTCCTCCTTCATTGTATGAATTTCTTTTTGTGACACTTTTTTATCATGCATGCATAATTAAACAAAGGTTTAAATATGTTCAAACTACCTCCAATTAGGTCAGTTTTCAGATTATTACTTATTAAATTTTTTTTGTTTTAATTACTTGATTTTTTTTTTCAATTTAGTACCTGACGTTAGTCCTCCTCCGTTAAGTGATAACGTGGTTGACAGACTACCACGCCATCACCCAACAGGGTTTGCCACGTCATCTAAAGGACGTCCACGTGGACATTTAGATGACATGGTAGACAGGGTTGGGTGATGATGTGGCAGTCTTCCAGCCACGTCATCACTTGACAGAGGAAGACTAAAGTCATGTACTAAATTGAATAAACAAATTAGTCAAGTATTTAAAACAAAAAATAATAAATTAATAGGTAGTAATATGAAAACTGACCTAATTGGAGGTAGTAATCTGAAAATTGACCTAATTGAAGGTAGTTTGAACATATTTAACTCGCACTTGGAAATTTTTTCGGAAGTATCTTAATTCATGACACAAATATAAAACATTTTTTGCTTTTGCTTCTAGTTACAAGTGCTTCATGTCTTCTTCATCGTATTAATCTTCACTTTTCTCCGCTTCTTCATTGTCCACTATCTTTGTTGGAATTTTTTGTCCATTTTTTATGACAAATCGAAGTTTGAAGTCGATGGATTGTATGAATATTCGCATACGCTCCTTCCACTTAGTGTAATTTATGCCATCGAAATATGGTGGCCTCAAAATAGGTTGTTCTTTAGTGATGATTTTCAAATTACTACATCTAATTAGGTTGATTTTCAGATTACTACCTCCAATTAGGTTGATTTTCAGATTACTATCTAATAATTTATTATTTTTTGTTTTAAATACCTAACTAATTTTCTTTTTTCAATTTAGTACTTGATGTTAGTCTCCCTCTATTAAGTGGTGATGTGGCAGGTAGACTGTCGCGTCATCACCCAATAGTGTCTGTCATGTCATCTAAATGTCCACATGGCAATCCTTTAGATGACGTGACAGACACTGTTGGGTGATGACATGGCAGTCTGTTAGCCACGTCATCACTTAGTGGAAAAGGACTAATGTCAGGTACTAAATTGAAAAAAAAAATAGTTAAGTAATTAAAACAAAAAAAATTTAATAAGTAGTAATTTGAAAACCAGCCTAATTGGAGGTAGTTTGAACATAGTTAAGCCTTAAACAAATATAATGATCATGAAAAGAAAATATGGTATTGAAATAACTTCAACTAAAGGTAAAGAGTATCACATTTGAAATTCAAATAAAGCTAAAATAACAGCTAGCTATTAAAAACTTAAAGAAAATATGTTTTATGGGAAGTAAACTATAATTTTTAAAACATAAAGCATGAAACATAATCTAGGATCCCCGGTATAAGAGGTATCAAAGCTATCCCTTCAATCAACTAGACTCCCCAAAAAGAAAGCCTCCTACAATCACATATAAAACAACCATAAGGAAAATAGGGGAGTGAGAACATATCTCACTTTAGTTATCGATGTAGGATAAGACCGGATAAGACCGGGTAGCAACACACAACATTATATAAAATCAATAATTAATCTTCTCACCAAACCATACAATAATTTTATACATGTCCTTTTTTTCCTGGTTTTTTTTGGTGCTGATAGGGTGGTGGCTTATTTATCTGTCTGTCACTCTGTCGTGTATAGCTAGGATTGAATTTGGATGACTATTATTGAATCAAAAAATTTATGTTATTTGACCCCTTTTGGCAGGTCCAATTCTGCTGGAGGATTATCATCTTGTGGAAAAGCTTGCAAACTTTGATAGGGAACGGATTCCAGAACGTGTTGTCCATGCCAGGGGAGCTAGTGCAAAGGGTTTCTTTGAGGTCACTCATGACATTTCTCATCTGACATGTGCAGATTTCCTTCGAGCCCCTGGAGATCAGACACCTGTAATTGTCCGTTTCTCGACTGTCATTCATGAGCGTGGTAGCCCTGAAACCTTGAGGGACCCTCGAGGTTTTGCTGTGAAATTCTACACCAGAGAGGTAAAGATTTACGAGTATATAGCATAATTTAAAAGTATCTTCCACTTTCAGTGAATTAATACGATTACTGTAAGAAGGTTATAAACTGTTCATTTGGTCTCTGTAGTGGTGCTCAATAAGTTTTAGTCCCTAAACAATTTGTTTAGATTTCTCCTTATCTTATATAAAGAATGTTAAACTGTTAATTTGGTCTCTATACTTGTATCTTTTTTATGTTTTAGTCAATTTTTTTTTGTAGCAGTTTATTGCCGACAGAAAGTTTTGAAGCAGTTTTATACTGGCTGAAAATTTTTCTTCAGTCATAAAGGACCAAACCTCAACTTTTATGTATGTGTAGGGAGTAGGGATTAAAACTTACAAGTTTTTTTATATAAGCCTAAACTTTCAAGTTTTTTTTTTATACTAGGACTGTTACCGTGTATTTAATTTTTACAATGTCAGTGCTTATTGTTGTGGACTGAAATTGATGTGTGTTTGGTTGAATAGATTAGTTTTATAATGATGAGTGTAGACCCCTAAAATTGTCCGGGTCGGAAATAAAGCTTGAAGACTCTTGAAGACTGAAGGAAAGTCAGCCAGAAGGACTCATGGAAGGCCCTAGGAGGATTCTCTGTAGGTCTAGAGGTCTTATAATAGCTCAAAATAAGGAAGTGGAGGGAATAAAGCCCAATACGGCCTCCCAAAAGTTCAGTACGGCCGTATTGAACATTTTGAACTACAATACGGCCGCACTGAACTCAATACGGCCGTATTGAAGTTTCTGAACTTCAATACAGTCGCACTGAACTCAATACGGCCGTATTGAAGTTTCTGAACTTCAATACAGCCGCACTGAACTCAATACGGCCGTATTGAAGTTTCTGAACTTCAATACAGCCGCACTGAACTCAATACGGCCGTATTGTAGTTCAAAAACTCAATACGGGCCGTATTGACTCCCGGGCCCGTATTGCGCATGTTCCCTATAAATAAGACGTCATTTGGACGTCATTCCACACTTTTACACTGAGTTTTAACCCTCTTCTTGAGTATTCTGGGTTTTTTTGAGCAGTGCTCTGCCTAGAAATCACTCGGAGAGTTGATCCGACAAAGTTCTCGAGTTCTGAGCTTTTTGCTTGAGTCTCGAACTGAGTCGAAGGGAAATCCTCCGGATTTCCATAGTTAAAATTTTCTAGGAGGGAGCGAGCGGGCTTGTAGAGCGAGGGAACGCCAAAAAGCTTCCCAGTTTTACTTGAATATAAAAGCACGCTTCAAAGGTTTCTTCTTAAGACCTTCCTTTTACTGCTTTCTGTGTGTATATTTAACTGTCATCATGTAGATAGTTAAGTTATAATTGTTTAGAATAAATAGGGGTAATTTAGTAATTTCGCACTATTATTTTTAGAAATAATCTGTCATAGGGAACCCGAAAGGGGCGCTGTGGGGTGCTAACACCTTCCCCACGCGTAACCGACTCCCTTACCCGACTCTGGTTGTCATGGCCGAAGTTGATTTTTGAATCGATTGCCTTAAACTTCTTTTTCCAATGTTTTGAGTAAAACATTGGTGGCGACTCCATGAACCCTTCCTTTTTATGAAAACCGCTAATCCATGGAGGGTCCCGCTTGGGATTAACATGGATTGGTGAGCCTTTTAATAAAATTGCTCGTTTGACAAGGTCTCAGTTTGAGAATAAGTCATTCTAGCAATCCATATTTTTAAACAAATAAAAGAGTCCAACCATCCTTCGCGAATGCCGAAAGTCCGTTTCGGGCCGGTAGCGACAGATGGCGACTTCACTGGGGAAGCCTCGAGAGTCAGTCCCATTTAGTGACAGATTATTTTTAACAAATAATAGTTAAAATTACTTTATTACCCCTTGTTTGTATGATAACATGCTTTATTTATATGGCTTTAATAAACTGTTGTATGTTTAGTTTCTGCAATTGTTTGAAATATAAATTGCACACAAACCTTTGCACACAACAGTTCCCTCTATACCCGGGGGCATGAGTGGTAAGCCATAGGGAGTGGATGTTAGTACGGCCGGTTGTCGAATGGGTCTATAGGTGCCCGTAGACTGTTGTCGGAAAGCATCACTCAAGGTGATAACCATGAACTCGAGTCCGACAGTGCGTTGGAGCTTTCCATCGACTTACGACGAGAGGAATTGGGTCCCTATAATGGGGGCACCTTGGGGGCCTCAGACCGGTGAGAACAGTTAGAACCACCTTGAATATGCACTTTTCTGCAGGATACCCCTACCTCGTGATTCGCTCGTGACTGTTCGTGGATGAGTGAATTGTTTGTGCATTGATTATGTGAAATTGTTTGAGCATACATTGCATTTCTTTAAACATACAACATTCCTTTTTAAATAATAAGAATAAATAGGAATAAAAATCTTCCATTACATGGTGTTAACATCTACCTTCATCACATTCATATAGGTAGTTTCCCTTTTCACCCTAAAAATACAAAAAACAAAATACCCAAAGAAAAAAATAAAGAAAAATGATATTTACCCAAAACCAAGCAATATCATGCATCATCTTAGGGACATCCCGAAAACATGATAATGCTTAGTTCAATAAACACAATACATGCATATTCAACCTCATTATCTCATATCATGCATATAGATCATGGAGGGATCTAGGAGTCATTCATTTCATACATCTCTCCTAGTAATCCATTAATAACATTAATAAAAAGAAAAAATTAATCGATGCGTATGTTCAAAGAATGGATCGCACGCCGTTCGTTATCAAGTGTAAGCCAACAACCGCGCCAAGCGAATACACGTCAACTCCGTTGTTGGTAATCAAGACAAACAAAGGGGAAGGTCCAACACCATTAAGGATCACCGCTCCAAGGCCTTTCCCTTACGAATCAAATAAGGCTGTGCCGTGGATATACGACATCCACTCTTCTGCCAACAGCAATATCTCCAACATCGCTGGACTTGGGGGCATGACTAGGAGTGGCAGGATCTACACTCCCGAAGATCTTCAGGATAAAGCTCCCAAGAATAAAGGAAAAGAAGAAAAGAAAATCGAGGAAAAAGAATCCGAGGAGGAGACAGACGAGCTGTTAAAGTTTATCCGACAGAGCGAGTACTCCATCGTGGATCAACTTCATAGGACGCCAGCAAAGATTACACTGTTGTCGTTGATCCTAAGCTCCGAACCGCATCGGCAAGCTCTGTTGAAAGTCTTGAACGAGGCATATGTGTCGCATACTATCTCCCAAGACAAATTTAAGGGGATTGTTAGTCACATTACGGCTAATGATCACCTCTCTTTCACCGATGAAGAGATCCCCGCTGAGGGACCGAACCACAACAAGCCCTTGCACATCTCTGTAAAGTGCAAGGAGTATCACATCGCTAAAGTCTTGGTAGATAATGGATCTTCCTTGAACGTGATGCCAAAAAGAACGCTTGATCAAGTGTCAATCAAGGGAGTCCAAATGCGCCCGAGCAACATGATCGTTCGAGCTTTCGACGGTTCTAAAAGAGAAGTGGTGGGAGAGATCAATCTTCCAATCCAAATTGGACCCACTATCTTTAATGTCGAATTCCAAGTGATGGACATTACTCCTGCATACAGCTGTCTCCTCGGCCGACCTTGGATTCATGATGCAAGAGCTATTCCTTCTACGCTCCACCAGAAAGTCAAGTTCATAGTGGGTGACAAACTGGTGACTGTACAAGCTGAAGATGACATACTCATCAGCAAGCCATCCGCCATACCTTACGTGGATGCAGCGGAGGAAGCTTTAGAAACCGTCTTCCAAGCATTGGAGATCGCCAATGTTGAGACATTTCCCCGAGAAATGAAGAAGGTAGCCCATATGCTCACCAAGAATGGATACTTGCCGGGACAAGGACTTGGCAAGGATTCCCAAGGAATTCCCGAGCTACCCGTCATCAAGGATAATCCGGGGAAACAAGGGTTAGGATACAACCCTGTTAAAGATCAAAGAACGAAGAGGAATCAAGATCCTTCTCGACGTTCTTTAAGCCAGATCTTTAGGAAGGCCGGTTCACAAGCATCGAGGCCGGTCGTCGTCATCAAGTGCTCTCCTCCTTCCGATAGGGATGTGTAGACCTGATGACTATTAGAGATCACTCCTCGGGGACAGCCCGACCCCCGAGCCTCGATAGGGCACATGTTTCCATTATGATTATAATAAAATCATTCTTTATTATTTCTTACTGCTTCTCTTCTTGCTTGCAATAAAATTCTAGACCACATTATTTTAACCCTGTTTGAATAAGCATGAATGAGGTTAAAATTGTCTTAATAACAATAAACCCGCATCATTTTTATGTGGAAGTGTGCGTGACAACTTAGAGCACCTTTCCTTGGCCTCGACAAGTGCCATCATGGATAAAACGAAATCTTTTAAAATAAAAGAAAGCTCGGCAGGAAACCTAAAAAGGGGGCTGCGCAAAAATAAGAGCAAAAGACCCGCTAGGAATCCCACGAAAGGGTGACCTAGGCAAAAGTTAGGGTTGCAAAAATGAATAAAAACAAAAGTCCGCTAAGACGCCACAAAAGGGTGTTTTAGGCAAAAATAAGGACAATAAAAAAACGAAAATAAATCCATGATGGTACCATGAACTGAATTCAAAAAGAAAGGTTCAAGGGAAGCTATCTAAGTTGTCAAATCACAACGTCAATAACAAGATTTGATTAACTTCATAAATGCTTAAACAAACAAGCCCAGACACAATAAGCCTACCTTGGCCAGCCATTCTTACAAAAACCATTTTTCGAAATGAAAATAAAAACCCCTCTAAAACACAAACTTTCAAAAAATATATACCTTTCCTTTCTTTTCTCTCTTGTCCCAAGCGATTTTAGGATAATCTAGTGGAAACATGGAGATATAGTGGTCAATAGGAGGGTTGACATATCTTCTAAAGGAAGGGAAGAATCACTTGGCTGATAACACCAAATCTCGATATAACACGCATCATTCCTCGGTTATGTAAATCGGCAGCGCACAGCCCGTCTGGAGGAATGGCAAAACTCAAACAGAGAAACGCATCGGTTAATTCTTTTGAAAAATGAATCAAATAGAATTAGGTGCATCATACCGCATACATGCATACAGATGATAGGTGTAATGGAAGATCACTTATTCTCTGTTTATTCAAAAAAAAAAAAAAAAAATCAAACTTCAGAAAAAACAAATGCGCCCGTATCATGTTCAGTACACCCGTACTAAAAATAGGGTTATGAACAAATTTTCAACTCAATACGGGCGTACTGAAATGGATATGGCCGTATTAGCCACAAAGAAATTTTCAAAGACCTCTTCATGAGGCAATTGCATAAAATAGAAAAATAGGAAAAATTGCTTGTGTATGTCGCCACCCGGCCCGAAACAGGCTTTCGGCATTCGCGAAGGATGGTTGGACTCTTTTATTTGTTTGAAAATATGGATTGCTAGAATGACTTATTCTCAAACTGAGACCTTGTCAAACGAGCAATTTTATTAAAAGGCTCACCAATCCATGTTAATCCCAAGCGGGACCCTCCATGGATTAGCGGTTTTCATAAAAAGGAAGGGTTCATGGAGTCGCCACCAATGTTTTACTCAAAACATTGGAAAAAGAAGTTTAAGGCAATCGATTCAAAAATCGACTTCGGCCATTACAACCAGAGTCGGGTAAGGGAGTCGGTTACGTGTGGGGAAGGTGTTAGCACCCCACAACGCCCCTTTCGGGTTCCCTATGACAGATTATTTCTAAAAATAATAGTGCAAAATTACTAAATTACCCCTATTTATTCTAAGCAATTATAAATTAACTATCTACATGATGACAGTTTAATATGCACACAGAAAGCAGTAAAAGAAGGGATTTTTAGAAAAGAAACCTCTTGAAGCGTGCTTTTTATATATCAAGTAAAACTGGGAAGCTTTTTGGCGTTCCCTCGCTCTACAAGCCCGCTCACTCCTTCCTAAAAATAATTTTTGACTATGGAAATCCGGAGGATTTCCCTTCGACTAAGTTCGAATCTCCAAGCTAAATGCTCGGAATTCCAGAACTTCGTCGGATCGACTCCCAGAGAGATTTCTAGGGCAGAACACTGCTCAAAAACCCCAGAATACTCAAGGAGGGAGTCAAAACTGTGTGGAAAAGTGTCAAATGACGTCCCATTGACGTCATATTTATAGGGAAGAGGCTCAATACGGTTTATGAGGGTCAATACGGTCAACATTGAAATTTTGAACTAATACGGCCGTATTGAATTCAATACGGCCGTATTGAAGTTCAAAAAACCTCAATACGGCCGTATTGAAGTTCAGTGCGGCCGTATTGAAGTTCAGTGAAGCCGTATTGAATTCAATGCAGCCGTATTGAAGTCCAGAAACTTCAATACGGCCGTATTGAGTTCAGTGCGGCCGTATTGAAGTTCAAAATGTTCAATACGGCCGTACTGAACCTCTGGGAGGCCGTATTGGGCTTCATTCCTCCCACTTTTCTTATTTTAGCTATCCTAAGACCTCTAGACCTATAGAGAACCCTCCTTGGGCCTTCTGGAAGTCCTTCTGGCTGATCTTCCTTCAGTCTTCGAGAGTCTTCAAGCTTTATTTCCGACCCGGACAATTTTAGGGGTCTACAGCTGCCCCCCCTTTACTTAGTCGGACGGCCTTTTGGTGTACCGGCTGACAAGTAAAGGAGTTGACCCAATTGTCCGGGTGATGTGCCAACCTTCTGACTTGTAGCGTCTTTCGGTGGAAAATTGTTGAGTAGCCTCTCCAGGTTGTTGCATACCTCGGCGATTCTGACAACCTCGGTAGCTAAGTTTACCCTCTCCAGGGTCAACTTCACTCGACGCCCGAGCCGGAAGTTGAATACCAACGTGCCTCTGACGATGCTGATGGTTGAGTACTGTCTCTCCAGACCTTGAGTACCGTCTCTCCAGACTTTGAGTACTGTCTCTCCAGACCTTGTTTGAGTACCGTCTCTCCAGACCTTGTTTGAGTACCGTCTCTCCAGACTTTGTTTGAGTACCTTCTCTCCAGACCTTGTTTGAGTACCGTCTCTCCAGACCTTGTTTGAGTACCGTCTCTCCAGACTTTGTTTGAGTACCGTCTCTCCAGACCTTGTTTGCGTACCGTCTCTCCAGACTTTGTTTGAGTACCGTCTCTCCAGACCTTGTTTGAGTACCGTCTCTCCAGACTTTGTTTGAGTACCGTCTCTCCAGACCTTGTTTGAGTACCGTCTCTCCAGACCTTGTTTGAGTACCGTCTCTCCAGACTTTGTTTGAGTACCGTCTCTCCAGACTTTGTTTGAGTACCGTCTCTCCAGACCTTGTTTGAGTACCGTCTCTCCAGACTTAGGCAACTGAGTTTGCCCTCTCCAGGGTCTGCGTCCGTGTCTTTTGATCACTTCGGCAATGCGAGTTTACCCTCTCCAGGGATTTGTGATGATTTTGTCTCCACAGTCCACGATGCTGCTTCGACGATTGTTTTTTGATTTTTGTGCCACTGAGGGCTGGATAACGCAGGGATCCGTCTAGGGGATGTGCAGTCATTCATAGGTTCTTGTGCCCCAACTTGCATTTGCATAGTTGGTACCCATGGGGAATTTCTGACTCCTTGGGGTGTAGACACAGATGCTCTTCTTGAATTGAGCGATGCCTTATGTTTGGCTGACGTCCTTTGACGTTGGTGGAGTATCCCGATTATCTTTATTCGGGTGTCTCTCTTTGATTTTCTGATTTTGTAGCCTCTATGTAGGCTATTATCCACTGGGGGTTCTGGATGTTGATTTTGATTTTGTCTCCACAGTCCACGATGCTGCTTTGACGATTGTTTTTGATTTTGATGCCACTGAGGGCTGGATAATGCAGGGATCCGTCTAGGGGATGTGCAGTCATTCATAGGTTTTTGTGCCCCAACTTGCATTGCTTAGTTGGTACCCATGGAGAATTTCTGACTCCTTGAGGTGTAGACACAGATGCTCTCTCTCTGAGTTGAGCGATGCCTTATGTTTGGCTGTCGTCCTTTCGACGTTGTGGAGTGTCCCGGTTATCCTTATTCGGGTATCTCTTTTGTTTTTCTGGTTTTGTCGCCTCTGTGTAGGCTGTTATCCGCTGGGGGATTTTGTCATTGATTGTGATTAGCCTCTTCTGTTAGGCAGATCATCTTGATGTTCAATGATTGGCTAAGAGCCGGATTCCACTTGGGGAATGATTATTGATCTTTTTGATCTTTTCCTTTTTGTAGGAATGCCTCTTGAGTAGGCGACTGGGGATTTGGGGATCTTATGTATCCCAGAGTATTATTTAGGAAGCCTCTACAGGCTTAGACTCACTCAACGCCTGAGTTGGAGAGCTATCTTCCACTGAGGAAGTTTTAAGTCCTTTGACTAGATATACTGCTTGGGCGATCGTGCTTCCATTGGGAATTTTGTCGATCTTGCTTTGATAGCTCTCGCTGGGGATTTGTTCCGTGAGCTTGAGTTGGGGTTTCTCTGGGGAGTATTATTTCTGCGAGCCTCTCCAGGCTCAATTATTCTAAGAGAGTATTATTTCGGCGAGCCTCTCCAGGCTCAATTATTCTGTGGGAGTATTGTTTCGGCAAGCCTCTCCAGACTCAGTTATTCTGTGGGAGTATTGTTTCGGCAAGCCTCTCCAGGCTCAGTTATTCTGCATGATGAATTGTTTTTTTTGTTCAGCCCAAGAATGCAAGCTGAGATGTCTTTTTGGAGAGTATTATTTTGGCAAGCCTCTCCAGGCTCAGTTATTCTGTATAATTTGTTGGATTTTCTGTATTTTGCCTTTTTGTTGATTTTGGCTTTTTCTGTGTTTTTGCCTTTTTTGTTGATTTTGGCTTTTTCTGTGTTTTTGCCTTTTTTGGTTGATTTCGGCTTTTTCTGTACAGAAATGTCTCTGAGGAGTATTATTTTGGCAAGCCTCTTCAGGCTCAGTTATTCTGAGAGAGTATTATTTCGGCGAGCCTCTCCAGGCTCAATTATTCTGTGAGAGTATTATTTCGGCGAGCCTCTCCAGGCTCAGTTATTTCTGAGAGAGTATTTTTTCGGCAAGCCTCTCCAGGCTCGGTTATTCTGTATGGTGAGAGAGTATTGTTTCTGCAAGCCTCTCCAGGCTTAATTATTCTGAGGAAGTATTTTTCAGCAAGCCTCTCCAGGCTCAATTATTCTGTACAAACTGAGGAGTATTGTTTGTATCCTTGCCTTTTTTCGTTTTCGGCTTTTGTTGACTGCTGTCATACACAAGCAATTTTCTATTTTTTCTATTTTATGCAATTGCCTCATGATAAGGTCTTTGAATGTGCAACTAATGTGTGTGATGCACAAATGCAAGTTTTATTATTTAATGTTTTTAGAAAAATGAATGGCTCTCCCTATCCTCCTTTTCTTGGAGGAATTTCTGTCATCGACGTGAGGGAATATTTTTGTGAGCCTTTTATGCAGGAGATTACGGATTTTATAGGAACCCCTCCAATTTTCTTTATTGACCGATTATTAAAGGAATTTCGTACAATTTTTATGAAACACCAATTTAGAGGCATAATCGCATGGTCAAGAGAGAAAAGAAATGAATAGATATTTCATTGATATTTGCAAATGTATTTACAGAAAGATATACAAAAGGAATTTCTGAAGAATGGTTGGCCAGGGTAGGCTATATACATCAGGCTTAACAATTATATCTGTAATTGTTGCTCTTACGTTCCCCTAATTGCTTCGGGTGATATGCCTGAGCCAGGAGTGTAGATACTGCAAGACGCTTGCTTCTAGAAGATAATCACTTGAACCGCCTTTCGGTTTTCGATTCAAGTGACCGTTGCTTGCTTTGCTTTTACATCTTATTCTTTTGCCCCTAACTTTTGCCTAGGACGTATCCTAGCGGGGATAATTTTGCCTTTGTTTTGCCTAGTACCCTTGTACTGGCGGGCTTTTTGTTTTGCCGTAACTTTTGCCTAGGACGCCCTTTTTGGGTTTTCATCCTAGCGGGCCTATGCAAGCAACGTCTTCAAGCATAGTACTTCTTTACCACGTCAGCGTTGACTGGGTATCGAAGTTCTTTTCCATCCATGTCTGTGAGGATCAATGCTCCTCCTGAGAAGGCTCGTTTTACCACGTATGGTCCTCCGTGATTTGGGGCCCACTTTCCGGTTTTGTCCTTTCGAGTTGGTAGCAATTTCTTCATTACCAACTCTCCCTCATGGTAGACTCGAGGGTGGACTTTCTTGTCAAAAGCCTTTTTGATCTTCCTCTGATAGGCTTGACCATGGCATATGGCGTTCAGCCGTTTTTCTTCAATGAGGTTCAACTGGTCATACCGGCTTTGAACCCGTTCTGCTTCGGAAAGTTTTGCTTCCATGATTACCCTTAGGGAAGGTATTTCGACTTCGACGGGTAGCACTGCCTCCATCCCATAGACGAGGGAGAATGGAGTAGCTCTTGTAGATGTGCGTACAGAAGTCCTATAACCATGGAAAGCGAAGGGTAACATCTCGTGCCAGTCTTTAAATGAGACAACCATCTTTTGCACTATTTTCTTGATGTTCTTATTGGTTGCCTCGACTGCCCCATTCATCTTTGGCCGATATGGGGAAGAGTTATGGTGTTGGATCTTGAATTCTTAGCACAGTTCTTCCACCATTTTGTTGTTAAGATTAGATCCATTATCAGTGATGATTTATTTCTCCATGCTTCCACTAGATTATTCTAAAATCGTTTGGGACAAGAGAGAAAAGAAAGGAAAGATATTTTTTGTTCTGAAGTTTGTGTTTTAGAGGGGATTTATTTTTCAAAAATGGTTTTTGTAAGAATGGATGGCCAAGGTAGGCTTATGTGTTTAGGCTTGTTTGATTAAACACTTATGAAGTTAAAAAGTCGTGTTGTGATTGACAACTTGGATAGCTTCCTTTGAACCTTTCTTTTTGAATTCGGTTCATGGTACCATCATGGATTTATTTTTGTTTTTTGATTTGTCCTTATTTTTGCCTAAAACACCCTTTTGTGGCGTTTTAGCGGACCTTTGTTTTTGTTTATTTTTGTAACCCTAACTTTTGCCTAGGTCACCCTTTCGTGGGATTCCTAGCGGGTCTTTTGCTCTTATTTTTGCGCAGTCCCCTTTTTGAGTTTCCTGCCGAGCTTCTTTTATTTTGAAAGATTTCTTTTTACCCATGATGGCACTTGTCAAGGCCAAGGGAAGGTGCTCCAAGTTGTCACACACACCTCCACATGAAAATGATGTGGGTTTATTATTATTAAGATGATTTTAACCTCATTCATGTTTATTCAAACAGGGTTAAAAATAATGTGGTTTAGAATTTTATTATAAGCAAGAAAAGAAGCAATGAAGAATGATTTTATTATAATCATAGCGGAAACATGTGTCCTTATTTCATCACTGATATGGGTCCCAATGTTGACCTCTTATATCTCTCGGCCATGCCCCAAATTCACAGTCTCCAATTTCTCTTGATGAGTTGGAGTATGCGAGCTTCTCGTTCTAGCAGTCTTTGCAGATCCGGAGAGATGGTCTCCTCATCACTGTCCAACTCAACCCATTCACCTTCGGATCCCGGTCAAAGCGAACAATTACAGACATAATTATTTTATTGGTTCTGTTTAGGTTTAGAATTATTAATGTCAATGAGGAAAGAGAGAAAAGAACAAAAAAGAGAGTAATGTGCGAAAAATGCCTTTTTATTGATATGTATTAAAACTGTACAAAACCCTTATTTACATGAAAAGGTTCTCATGATCTCGGGTACTAATCATGAGTCCCTAAAAGAGAAAAATGAAGGGGCCCTATCGTGGCTTGTTCTTCTCTCTACTCCTGCTTTGGCAGAGGATTCTTGCTCACGTCGGGCGCTGTCGAATCGAAGGTGACCCACCCGGCATCAATAAGGTTTTGGACCTTGTATTTGAGAGCTAGGCATTTCTCTGTTGAATGCCCTGGTGCCCCCGAATGGTATAAACATTTGTCTTGTGGCTTGTACCAATCGGGGTAAGGTGGGTCGATCTTCCTTGGTGGAACATGAGCTAGAAGTTTGGCTTCTACTAGCTTCGGCAGGAGATCGCTATAAGTGGTCGGAAGTTTATCAAACTTCTTCACAGGGGTGAATTGCGATCTTCCCGACTTCGAAGTGGAAGAAGATGGAGAAATGGTTACAGCGTTGACTCCTCCTTCTTTCTTCTTCCAGTAGGTCTTCTTGGCTTCAAATGATTGGGGAAGCCCAGCTAGCTTCCCACTTTTCAGCCCTTGTTCCACTCTTTCGCCAATGGTGATGATGTCCGAGAAGAGTGTTGTCGTGTTCCCTATCATCTTGTCATAATAGGGACCGGTCAACGAGTTTATGAACAAGGACACCGTCTCCTTATCCGACAACGGGGGCTCTATTTGTGCCGCCAACTCCCTCCATCGTTGGGCGTACGCTTTGAAAGATTCATCATTATTCTTGCTCAAGGCTTGAAGATCGGACCTATCGGGTGTTAGGTCGATGTTATACTTATAGCGCTTGAGAAAGGCGTCGGCCAACTGCCTCCATGTGCACACTTGATTTCCATCCAGCTGCATATACCAATTGAGTGCGGTTTCAGCCAAGCTCTCTTGAAAGCAATGAATTAAGAGCTTTTCATTGGTAGCATATGCAGCCATTTTTCGGCAATACATGGTGAGATGACTTTTGGGGCAAGTCGATCCCACATATTTTGGGAAATCTGGCACTTTAAATTTGGGAGGGAATTGGATGTCCCTCACTAAGCACATGTCGGCGGCGTCTTTAATATCGAAATCATGCCCCTCCATAGCCCTTAGCCGATCCTCTAGGGCGTGGAATTGTTCCTTTGAAACTTCGGGCTCTTTAATCATAATTCCAGCCCCAATAGGTATGGCGTGCGGAGGCTCTTCTTCATGCACCTCCTCTTCCTCATGATGATGGGACTCATGGTCACTGTGGTGAGACCCATGTACATTATGGTGACGCATGAGTTCCATCATTTGCGCCATTTGTTCTTTGAGCTGTGAGAGCTCGGCTGTAAGCTTCTTATTTTGGTCCTCCAGCGCTTCCATCTTCTTGATTTTCTGTGCGCGTGTGAGGACAGAGAGATGACCAGCCACTTTCTAAAAATGAATATTTAATTTAATTAATTTATGGAATGAATACGCTCTTGACATGAGCTTGATAACCCTCCATTTTTAAGGCGCTGCCTTTTTAAAACAGAGTGTTACCACCCTCCTTGACTTATGATCTCTCCTCAACGGAGAATCTCGATAATTATGGGTCTCTTTTACTCATGTCAAGAGGTATTGGTGAACCTAGAATGCATGGTTTATGAGGATGCATGATATCTTATTGGTAATGATGCACATGCTCCTCACTTTTATTATATTTTCACACATTGGTTTTTCCTCTCATGTCATGACATTTTCATGCATGGGGATTATTCTTTAGACCTTATCGCGAGGTTATTTATTAATGCACAAACAATTGCACCTAAGCATTTACACAAACAATTCACTCATCCACGAACAGTCACGAGCGAATCACGAGGTAGGGGTTTCCTGCAGAAAGGTGCATATTCAAGGTGGTTCTAACTGTTCTCACCGGTCTGAGGCCCCCAAGGTGCCCCCATTATAGGGACCCAATTCCTCTCGTCGTAAGTCGATGGAAAGCTCCAACGCACTGTCGGACTCGAGTTCATGGTTATCACCTTGAGTGATGCTTTCCAACAACGGTCTACGGGCACCTATAGACCCATTCGACAACCGGCCGTACTAACATCCACTCCCTATGGCTTACCACTCATGCCCCCGGGTATAGAGGGAACTGTTGTGTGCAAAGGTTTGTGTGCAGTTTTTATTTCAAACAATTGCGGAAAATTAAACAAACAACAGTTATTAAAAGCCAAATAGATAAAACATATTATCATACAAACAAGGGGTAATAAAGTAATTTTAACTATTATTTGTTAAAAATAATCTGTCACTAAATGGGACTGACTCTCAAGGCTTCCCCAGTGGAGTCGCCATCTGTCGCCACCGGCCCGAAACAGGCTTTCGGCATTCGCGAAGGATGGTTGGACTCTTTTATTTGTTTGAAAATATGGATTGCTAGAATGACTTATTCTCAAACTGAGACCTTGTCAAACGAGCAATTTTATTAAAAGGCTCACCAATCCATGTTAATCCCAAGCGGGACCCTCCATGGATTAGCGGTTTTCATAAAAAGGAAGGGTTCATGGAGTCGCCACCAATGTTTTACTCAAAACATTGGAAAAAGAAGTTTAAGGCAATCGATTCAAAAATCGACTTCGGCCATTACAACCAGAGTCGGGTAAGGGAGTCGGTTACGTGTGGGGAAGGTGTTAGCACCCCACAACGCCCCTTTCGGGTTCCCTATGACAGATTATTTCTAAAAATAATAGTGCAAAATTACTAAATTACCCCTATTTATTCTAAGCAATTATAAATTAACTATCTACATGATGACAATTTAATATGCACACAGAAAGCAGTAAAAGAAGGGATTTTTAGAAAAGAAACCTCTTGAAGCGTGCTTTTTATATATCAAGTAAAACTGGGAAGCTTTTTGGCGTTCCCTCGCTCTACAAGCCCGCTCACTCCTTCCTAAAAATAATTTTTGACTATGGAAATGATGGAATAACACTAAGGCCGAGAAGACCAAGAGGTGATATACTAAAGGAGGCAAGAGGAATGGGTTAGTGAGGCCACTTTTGGACCTTAGCCCCTAAGTTCTTATTAGCATAGCATTTATTTTTATTCCAATTTTACCCTTGTATTTTGGGGTGTTTAGGACTTAGAATTTATTTTCTTTTGTATTTCCCATTTTACCCTTGTATTATGGGGTGCTCTAGATTATTAGGGTTTTTAATTTTGGGCTAGGGTGTTAATTAGGGGTGACGCATTTTTTGTGCTTTTTGGGTCTATTTTTGGTGTTAGAAAGGCTTAGGCCCAAGTGGAGGGCAAAGGTTGCATGGTCTTATCATGCACCTAGGTATAGCCAATCTAAACCCAAAGATTCCATCCTTGGCCACCAAGTTGCATCTAGGGTTCATTTGCATTTCATTTGGAATGCATTTGCCTACTCCAAATGCAACCCTAGATGCCTCCCCTCCTATAAATACCCTAGGCTATGCATCATGTAAATACTTTGGATATTGAATATAAAGAGAGCCTTTTGTGCCTTTATATCCTTCCTTAGTCACCCTTGGCTAATTCGGCCACCTCCCTCCCATCTTCACCTTGAGAGAAACAACCCTAGAAGTGGCCTTCATCATCATGAAGTGAGCCAACCCTAGAGTACCCCTCTCAAACCTTTCATCAAACACTTCACCCACACTCTCCATTTTTATCCATTCCACCATAATCCTTCTCTAAACAAGACGCCACCTTTGAAGAACTTGATCCAAGGAGTCAAGGTGTCCTCACATTGATCAACCAATCCATCAATGCTAGTTAGGATGCCATCAAGTGGTATCTAGAGCCTTGGTTCTTCAAGGGTAACACTTTCTTTGTCTCTAAATATTTTCGATCATGTCATGTCTTCCTTGAATGTCTTCTAAGTGTGCTTAAATGAATCATCATAATTGCCATATTTTGATGATCCATAAATCTCCTTTCTTGTGTTGATTCATACCATATCTTCCTTGTGAATCATCTTGGCATTTTAGGCTTTCTTATTTAGGTTCTTGCCTTTTTCTTTAAATTTTTGAGTTGCTGGAAATTTTGGGCTGCATGCTATATTAATGTTTTTTACTTTTTTAATCCATCCGGTTTTGTCATAAGCTTGTCTCTTTGAACTACCTTAAAAGAAATTCCAAGTTCTTTTATGCTTAGCCTTTGAAATGAACAAAAAATGACATGCATGCCACTTGTTTGATGAAATGGCCGTGAGTCCTTGATGTGCTTTAGAGAGTCAATCATGCATGCTAATTAGTTCTAGCATGTTCTACATTCCTAAAATATCATGTGTGATTAATTTCTTTGCACATACTTGCTTTAAAATTTTCGGCCACTTTGTGTAATCCTTGGTGCACTTGATATGCCTATGTTTTGTTTGATGTTTTGAGTATGAAAATAACTTTTATGTGCATATTTTTGCTGCTGGACATTGCACATTAAACCTTAAGAAAACACTCAAAACTTGTCTCATTAAGCCATCATAAGTCACTAAAAAGGATACTCCAAATATTTGCTAACCAAACCAACAAACACAAGTGTAAAACCCAAGCAAAGGAAAGGTATAAACATTCAAAAAAAAAAAAGAAAAAAAAAGAGAGTTGCTGGACTTTTGGGACAATAAAACCGCACCTTAGCCAAGTATAAAAAGGAACAAAATCAAAAGAATCAAAGACAAAAGAAAAAGGGAACCTTTGCTAGACTTGTGGAGTTTTGGACCAAATTTTCATACCTTGGCACTTGGAGTTATTCTTGGACTTTTGGACAATGCTTATTGACTTTATGAGACATTTAATCAAACACATTAAGTGCATTACTTTCTTTTAAGCCTATTTGATAAATTCTATTCTAGTGCCATTCTAGGAATTACTCTTTTGTGTGCTTGTCTTTTGTTCATGTGCCTTAATTTTAGTTTTTGAGTCTTTCTTTCTACTCTTAAGTTTGTCTCAACAAATTCGCTTGAGTTTAGCCTTTTTAATTGTGCCTTTTTAGTTTTTCTTTCTTGGCCTCTTGTACTCTTGGGTTTTGGTTTCTTCTTGACCTAGGTGAGGAAAGCTTCTATACACCACACACTTTCTTGGTGGATTGAGTGGAGGGGCTGTCCGATTTGAGTTCAAGGAGCTTTGGAGGATCACACCAAATTTAAGAGTGCAAACACCATTAAAAGGCTAACCTTGGGTGTTCATTGTGAAGGGGTGGAGAATTGAAGACTTGGAGACTTCCTTTTTTTTCTACTTATTTCTTTCTTGTTAAATTTCGGCCTCTTGTGTTTTTGGCCTTGGTTTCATTCATTTTTGGTTTGTAATTGGCCATTTTTTAAACCTCTTCAACTTGGTTTTAGTTCGTGTAGTTGAAGGTGATTTGAAAACCTTCACCTAGGACCTCGACTAGAATATGTTTTAAGTGTTTTTCTTTTGCATGCTTTATAGTTTTTGGTAGTATAATTGTTAGGTTTTTTTAACTTTGCTCCAATTTCGTTTAGAAGGCTTTTGCCTACTAGGGGTAACGTGCACACACTCACCTTATTGATTGTGCCAACTTGTTTTTGTAAGAAAAGTGGAAAGGGCTTTGTGATTTTTACTTGAAAAAGGCTTGGTTATTAAGTGATCCTTTGTAGTCCACCTCCCTTTGAAAGTTCATTTTGTACACTTAAGCCTTTTCCTACCTATCTTGCACTTTGAAAACTTTTTGTGAAAACCTTTTATCACTCACTCTTTGTGAAAACCTTTTTCAAACCTTTTTGAAAACAAACATTTGTGAAAACCTCTTCCTTGATCAAAGATGAGTGATCATTCTCGTGTCCATGGTCATAATTCTTGTAGTTCTAAGTCTAGTGTTAGGGATGAACTTAGGCAACTAAAGAAGTACCTAAGAAAAAAAGAAGAGGAAAATTTAAAAAGAGAGGAAGAGTTGAGAAGAAAAGAAAAAGAGTTTGAAAAGAATAATAAGGAAATAAGAAATTTACTTGCAAAGTTGGTAGAAACTCGTGGATCCCACCCTAGGATTGTTCCATCTAGATCTCAAAAGGAGAAAGAAGCTAGAATTCCTAGGAGTATGCATGAGGAAGAAAATACAAAAAGAGAGGAAGAACTTAAAAGGAAAGAAAAAATAAAGAAAAGTATAGAGAAAGTTCAAGAGTGGTTAGAAAATGAGACACAACCAACACTCTTGGAAAAGAGTAAGGAGGATAATGTTTCCTCCAAAGGGCTTATGCTTAAAGAGAGTCACTTTCCCATTGAAAATGATTTAAAAGAAACTCTCTTTATTCATCAAGACCTTAATTCTTTCTCTCACATTGCCACTAGTCATGAAGTGGAGATTCAAAAGCAAATCCTTTTTAAAGAAAAAGAATCTCAACTGCAAGATTTAGTGAAGAAGAAGTGGACTTCACCTAGTACCACTTCTTGTGCTACTTCCTTGGTGGTGCCCAAGGAAGATAAGCCTTCTTTCTTTAAGACTCTTTCTACTTTAGTTCCCTTCATAAAGCACCCAACTTTAGATTGGTATGATTTGTTGGATACATCTCATGGTGTCCTATTTTCTATTTTTGATCTTGAGGGAAGTTCAAACTTATTTGAACTTAACTTGGACACTTCCCTACAAGACAAACTTAGATTATATGAGTTTTCTAAACTCCCCTTAACACCTTTTTCTCATATGTATCTAACAAATTATGCAATACAAAGTTGTTTAGGTAATTTTTTAGTTAAGTTTTCTTTATTTTCCAATACATATTTAGGTCATTACATTGGGCACTTCCAACAAGATATTTTAGTTTTTAGGACTAGTGCTTTAGTGTGCTATAGTTTTAGTCTTTTTAACTTTTTAGGTTTTAGTTATACACCTAGACTTCATCATGGGGAGGATCCTATCCTTAGCATTAGGGAGTCTAGTCTTTTTAGTTTAGAAAATCTTTTTAGCATTTTTAGTGGCACTCCTCTTAGGATGCACTTTCCATCTATATCATATACTATTACCTCTCATGCTTACTTTTATGTTTTTGTTGGTCATGACGTCCACCATGAAGAACCTCTTGATTTGAGGTCAAATCCTTTTCAAGAGGGAGGGGATGATGGAATAACACTAAGGCCGAGAAGACCAAGAAGTGATATACTAAAGGAGGCAAGAGGAATGGGTTAGTGAGGCCACTTTTGGACCTTAGCCCCTAAGTTCTTATTAGCATAGCATTTATTTTTATTCCTATTTTACCCTTGTACTTTGGGGTATTTTAGTCATAGAATTTATTTTACTTGTATTTCCAATTTTACCCTTGTATTTTGGGGTGTTTAGGACTTAGAATTTATTTTCTTTTGTATTTCCCATTTTACCCTTGTATTATGGGGTGCTCTAGATTATTAGGGTTTTTAATTTTGGGCTAGGGTGTTAATTAGGGGTGACGCATTTTTTGTGCTTTTTGGGTCTATTTTTGGTGTTAGAAAGGCTTAGGCCCAAGTGGAGGGCAAAGGTTGCATGGTCTTATCATGCACCTAGGTATAGCCAATCTAAACCCAAAGATTCCCTCGCTCTACAAGCCCGCTCACTCCTTCCTAAAAATAATTTTTTACTATGGAAATCCGGAGGATTTCCCTTCGACTAAGTTCGAATCTCCAAGCTAAATGCTCGGAATTCCAGAACTTCGTCGGATCGACTCCCAGAGAGATTTCTAGGGCAGAACACTGCTCAAAAACCCCAGAATACTCAAGGAGGGAGTCAAAACTGTGTGGAAAAGTGTCAAATGACGTCCCATTGACGTCATATTTATAGGGAAGAGGCTCAATACGGTTTATGAGGGTCAATACGGTCAACATTGAAATTTTGAACTAATACGGCCGTATTGAATTCAATACGGCCGTATTGAAGTTCAAAAAACCTCAATACGGCCGTATTGAAGTTCAGTGCGGCCGTATTGAAGTTCAGTGCAGCCGTATTGAATTCAATGCAGCCGTATTGAAGTCCAGAAACTTCAATACGGCCGTATTGAGTTCAGTGCGGCCGTATTGAAGTTCAAAATGTTCAATACGGCCGTACTGAACCTCTGGGAGGCCGTATTGGGCTTCATTCCTCCCACTTTTCTTATTTTAGCTATCCTAAGACCTCTAGACCTATAGAGAACCCTCCTTGGGCCTTCTGGAAGTCCTTCTGGCTGATCTTCCTTCAGTCTTCGAGAGTCTTCAAGCTTTATTTCCGACCCGGACAATTTTAGGGGTCTACAGTGTATGGCAGCGGTCAACAAAAAAAGCCGCAAATTGACAGAAAAAGCAATCAAATACAGAAAAAGCCAAAAATGACAAAAAAGGCAAAAATACAGAAAAAGTCAAAATTCGACAAAAAAGGCAAAGATTCCGCGTCGTACAGAATAACTGAGCCTGGAGAGGCTTGCCGAAATAATACTCGTACAGAATAACTGAGCCTGGAGAGGCTTGCCTAAATAATACTCATACAGAATAACTGAGCCTGGAGAGGCTTGCCGAAATAATACTCATACAAAATAACTGAGCCTGGAGAGGCTTGCCGAAATAATACTCCCCAAGGGACATCTCAGCTTGCGCTCTTGGGCTGAACAGAAAATACAGCATTGTACAGAATAACTGAGCCTGGAGAGGCTTGCCGAAACAATACTCTCTCAGAATAATTGAGCCTGGAGAGGCTTGCTGAAATAATACTCCCCAACTGTACAGAATAAATGAGCCTGGAGAGGCTCGCAGAAATAATACTCCCCAGAGAAACCTCAGCTTAAGCTCATGGAACAAATCCCCAGCGAGAGCTATCAAAGCAAGATCGTCAAAATCCCCAATGGAAGCGCGATCATCCAAGCAAAATATTCAGTCAAAGGACTTGAAACTTCCTCAGTGGAAGATAGCTCTCTGACTCAAGCGCTGAGTGAGGCTAAGCCTGCAGAGGCTTCCTAAATAATACTCTGGGATACATAAGATCCCCAAATCCCCAGTCGCCTACTCAAGAGGCACCCCTACAAAAGGAGAAAAATAAAAAAAATCAATAACCATTCCCCAAGCGGAATCCGGCACTCAGCCGAACACCAAACATCAAGATAATTCGCCTACTCAGAGGCACTCCTTCAAAAAGAGGAAAAATCGAAAGATCAATAATCATTCCCCAAGCGGAATTCGGCATTCAGCCAATCATTGAACGTCAAGATGATCCGCCTAACAGAAGAGGCTAATCACAACAAAACGACAAAATCCCCCAGCGGATGATAGCCTACATAGAGGCAACAAAACCAGAAAAACAAAAAGAGTCACCCGAATAAGGATAACTGGGATACTCCACCAACGTCAAAGGACGTCAGCCAATCATAAGGCATCGCTCACATCAGAAAGAGCATCTTCGTGTCTACACCCCAAGGAAACAGAAATTCCCCATGGGTACCAACTATGCAAATGCAAGTTGGGGCACAAGAACCTATGAATGACTGCACATCCCCTAGACGGATCCCTGCGTTATCCAGCCCTCAGTGGCACAAAATCAGAAAATCAAAAGAGTCACCCGAATAAGGATAACCGGGATACTCCACCAACGTCGAAAGGACGTCAGCCAATCATAAGGCACCGCTCATCTCAGAAAGAGCATCTTCGTGTCTACACCCCAGGGAAACAGAAATTCCTCAATGGGCACCAACTATGCAAAGGAAAGTTGGGACACAAGAACCTATGAATGACTGCACATCCCCTAGACGGATCCCTGCGTTATCCAGCCCTCAGTGGCACAAAATCAGAAAAAACGTCGAAGCAGCATAGTGGACTGTGGAGACAAAATCATCTCAAAGCCTAAGAGGCAATACTCAGCTACCCAGTTGTCGAGAGCACCGAGGTATGCACAAGCCTGGAGAGGCGGTACTCAGCTACCCAGTTGTCGAGAGCACCGAGGTATGCACAAGCCTGGAGAGGCGCTACTCAGCTACCCAGTTGTCGAGAGCACCGAGGTATGCACAAGCCTGGAGAGGCGGTACTCAGCTACCCAGTTGTCGAGAGCACCGAGGTATGCACAAGCCTGGAGAGGTGGTACTCAGCTAACCAGTTGTCGAGAGCACCGAGGTATGCACAAGCCTGAGAGGCAATACTTAGCTACCCAGTTGTCGAGAGCACCGAGGTATGCACAAGCCTGGAGAGGCGGTACTCAGCTACCCAGTTGTCGAGAGCACCGAGGTATGCACAAGCCTGGAGAGGCGGTACTCAGCTACCCGGTTGTCGAGAGCACCGAGGTATGCACAAGCCTAAGAGGCAATACTCAGCTACCCAGTTGTCGAGAGCACCGAGGTATGCACAAGCTTGGAGAGGCGGTACTCAGCTACCCAGTTGTCGAGAGCACCGAGGTATGCACAAGCCTGGAGAGGCGGTACTCAGCTACCCAGTTGTCGAGAGCACCGAGGTATGCACAAGCCTGGAGAGGCGGTACTCAGCTACCCAGTTGTCGAGAGCACCGAGGTATGCACAAGCCTAAGAGGCAATACTTAGCTACCCAGTTGTCGAGAGCACCGAGGTATGCACAAGCCTGGAGAGGCGGTACTCAGCTACCCAGTTGTCGAGAGCACCGAGGTATGCACAAAGCCTGGAGAGGCAATACTTAGCTACCCAGATGTCCAGAGCACCGAGGTATGCACAAGCCTGGAGAGGCAATACTCAGCTACCCAGATGTCCAGAGCACCGAGGTATGCACAAGCCTGGAGAGGCAATACTCAGCTACCCAGATGTCCAGAGCACCGAGGTATGCACAAGCCCGGAGAGGCAATACTCAGCTACCCAGATGTCCAGAGCACCGAGGTATGCAATGAGCCTGGAGAGGCGACGACTAATACTCACCCTGGAGAGGGCAAACTCAACCTGGAGAGGCTACTCAACAATTTTCCCACCTGAAGACACTACAAGTCGGAAGGATGGCTTATTCCCCGGACAATTGGGTCAACTCCTTTACTTATCAAACGGTACACCAAAAGGCCGTTTGACTAAGTAAAGGGGGGGCAGCTGTAGACCCCTAAAATTGTCCGGGTCGGAAATAAAGCTTGAAGACTCTTGAAGACTGAAGGAAAGTCAGCCAGAAGGACTCATGGAAGGCCCTAGGAGGATTCTCTGTAGGTCTAGAGGTCTTATAATAGCTCAAAATAAGGAAGTGGAGGGAATAAAGCCCAATACGGCCTCCCAAAAGTTCAGTACGGCCGTATTGAACATTTTGAACTACAATACGGCCGCACTGAACTCAATACGGCCGTATTGAAGTTTCTGAACTTCAATACAGCCGCACTGAACTCAATACGGCCGTATTGAAGTTTCTGAACTTCAATACAGCCGCACTGAACTCAATACGGCCGTATTGAAGTTTCTGAACTTCAATACAGCCGCACTGAACTCAATACGGCCGTATTGTAGTTCAAAAACTCAATACGGGCCGTATTGACTCCCGGGCCCGTATTGCGCCTGTTCCCTATAAATAAGACGTCATTTGGACGTCATTCCACACTTTTACACTGAGTTTTAACCCTCTTCTTGAGTATTCTGGGTTTTTTTGAGCAGTGCTCTGCCTAGAAATCACTCGGAGAGTTGATCCGACAAAGTTCTCGAGTTCTGAGCTTTTTGCTTGAGTCTCGAACTGAGTCGAAGGGAAATCCTCCGGATTTCCATAGTTAAAATTTTCTAGGAGGGAGTGAGCGGGCTTGTAGAGCGAGGGAACGCCAAAAAGCTTCCCAGTTTTACTTGAATATAAAAGCACGCTTCAAAGGTTTCTTCTTAAGACCTTCCTTTTACTGCTTTCTGTGTGTATATTTAACTGTCATCATGTAGATAGTTACGTTATAATTGTTTAGAATAAATAGGGGTAATTTAGTAATTTCGCACTATTATTTTTAGAAATAATCTGTCATAGGGAACCCGAAAGGGGCGCTGTGGGGTGCTAACACCTTCCCCACGCGTAACCGACTCCCTTACCCGACTCTGGTTGTCATGGCCGAAGTCGATTTTTGAATCGATTGCCTTAAACTTCTTTTTCCAATGTTTTGAGTAAAACATTGGTGGCGACTCCATGAACCCTTCCTTTTTATGAAAACCGCTAATCCATGGAGGGTCCCGCTTGGGATTAACATGGATTGGTGAGCCTTTTAATAAAATTGCTCGTTTGACAAGGTCTCAGTTTGAGAATAAGTCATTCTAGCAATCCATATTTTTAAACAAATAAAAGAGTCCAACCATCCTTCGCGAATGCCGAAAGCCCGTTTCGGGCCGGTGGCGACAATGAGAAGTATTTAACCATATACTTACCAAAAATCTCTTTTCTACTAACGTGTATATCGTCCTCCAGGTCGTCGTCCATAAGGAGCGTCTCTTCATCTGCATCGGGAGTGTCTCTTTAGGATCCCCTACATCAGTAATTGCTTCTATAAACACCGGTGGAAAGAAATCTAGAGAAAACGTCATCAATAGCCCAAAACAATGCAAAGCACTTAGAGACTCAAAGCTTCTAAACCTCTTATTCCAATCTGAAGTTTGAGTCACCAAGGCTGTTCACAGAAAATAGTAAGGTCAGAATTTTGGATTGGTTATAATTATCACTGTATAATATGCTGTCCGGCACAAAATCATACCAAAGATACCAAAGCTAAAAGGAAAAAAAAAGTTCATAAGTTCATAAATAAAAGTAATTTATTTTATTTTATTTTTATATAAATAATAATTTATTTGCATATGAGTATAATTCCCTTCTAAATAGCTGCTGTTCCACAATTCCCTGCATCCACAGCTAGCAAAACTTCTGTTTCAGTCCTGCTTCACTTCTTTTAACCCATCAATCATTGCTTCATGCCTGTTTCATTTGAAACAACCTGATCAGAAGAATGAAAATGAAACCAATAGTAATCAGAAGAATAAAAATGAAATAATTATATGCTACTACAAGATTTGCAATCCTAAAATAATTACTTGCAGCCTACCAACAGTGTCAACAATAATCACATCAAATTTCTTCTTTTTTGTCACTTTTGTTAGAAAAGAATGGCACAATCCAAGAGGGGGGGTGAATTGGATTCAATGACCCTTTAAAAATTTATCAGAGTATTTTGGATCTTAATTTCAATCAAAACTTTTCTATGACAGAATTTCCAAATGAAGCTCTTCTAAAGACTTGTTACGAAAATATGAATGCAATATGCTCACTTGATTACAACATAATGAGGTTCAACAATAATGTTCAATTACAGATTTAAACCATCAAGATTCACATACACTTGTTAATCAAGTTTTATCTTCTTTAAAGTTCAACCAAGAAATTACACAATGTAAAAGATAAGGTAGAAGAAGATTGCACAAGTCTTTTATACTGGTTCAACCACTCCACATGTAACCTACATCCAGTCCTTAATCAACACCTGATTAAGATTTGTTCCACTATCTTTAAGCAAGAAGGTTTACAAGCACACACATGCATATACTTCAACACTAAAAGATAACCACTTTCTTGACCCCAAGAAAGCACCCCTTGTAGAACCCACTACAAGAAACCTTACCACTTGAGAAACCCTTCTCAAGATTTTCCACAAAGATTCACAAAGAATAAAAGGAACGAATTCACCTGAAATTCTTGAACAAATCTTTATCTTCCCCTTTCAAGATTATGATGATGATGATCTTCTAACAAAGCTTTTCACAAACGTTTTCACTCTTGGATTTCACAAAGAAAACTCTCCAAGATGTCACAAAGACTCACAAAAACGTTTTTCACAAATTGATTATCAGTTCTAACTCTTGTCTGAAGTTTCTCAAAGTTTAAACTATTTATAAAAGTTTCAGACACAGATAATCGATTATTTTAAAGAATAATCGATTATTTTGTTCTTCAGGTTTTCTGGAAACCAACCAAGAACAATATAATCGATTATTTAGCTGGATAATCGATTATTCCAGAGAGTTGTTCCTGGGATAATCGATTATTTTGGCAAATAATCGATTATTACAGCAAGGCATTCCACTTAGCCTATTAGCTGGAATAATCGATTATATTTAACAATAATCGATTATTTTGAGTTAGTTCTTAAAACTTCATTTTAAGACTCAAAATAACTTTCCAATGTTTTTAACTCATCATCATATACTCTCTACTTAGTTTAGATAAGATTTGATTATGCACAAAGCATACTAAGCACACAAAATATAAAACACATTCAAAACAATTTATTTCCTAAGCTCTATTACATAGCTCCATTTCATAGCATTTTCTTGACTCTTCTTTGCCTTTGTTTTTGTGTTCCAAGTTGTTGTTGTATACTTGTTGTGATCATCAAAACTCCTTTACGATTCAAGCTCTCCTAAGCTCAACAACTTTTAATCCGTGTTTGGCAATGTCTGAAGATTTAACACTGGTATCTGCTGAATGGACTGACACATCCACCTGATACAAGCTATAACTAGTTATAAACATGTGACCACTGACCACTGACTAGAAATAAAAAAAAATAAAAAAATAAAAAACATAAAAGAGAAGGCAAGAAATAAGTCAAATAATGCTAATTAGATGTTGATGTCCAATATCTGAATTCACTTGATTGAAAAATAAGAATGCTCACAAATGCTTCCTCTATATGTTAAGACCTTATTAAGATAATTAAATACACCGAAAATGCCTGAGGAGAAAATGAAGCAAGATGCAAAATCTGCCTATCAAGATAAGCATAAATCCATTAGCACATAAATTTAATTATCTGTTTTATACTAGTAACAAAGAAAAGTCCGTGGGCTGGTCAATCACATGATGTATAACTTTAAACAAATAAAAATTAGTAATGTTTATTACAGCAATTTTAATGAAACATAATTTTATTTTCTTTAAGAAATTTCTTTAATCTTGTGATCTCAAATAAAAAAGTGTCACTTAAAAAAAAGCATCATCAATCAGAATTATTTTATTATTGCTCTAGTGAATTGTTATAGTGATATATGGTAAGAGAGAGAAAAACAACATTAAGATGCAATATGTAGGACCACTCAGAGCAGTAACAGGGTTAATAGATTTCTATGGGTGCTTATTACATGCAATACATTAATTAGCTTAATAATATAGTAAACACGGGGCAACATAAAGCGTGCTTTTGATTTATATGATTACTAAACCCACATAAATCTAAAACTTTTGATACAGTTGTTTTTGGGGCCAAATGAGAAACTAACATTAATATATATGATTCTGTTCTTGTACCCCTTATTATATTATTCAGTTATTAAATTCCAGTTAGTGGACAAAAAGGTAGAACCAAAAGACAAGTGTATGCACATTGTAGGTCCTCCTAAATACAAATCAGGGGAAATTTCTTTGCTTTGATCAAATGCAAGTCACTGTCGTGGTAAAATTTGTATTTGAATACGTAATTGATTAGAATAAAAAAAAGTACACATGAAAAGCGTGGTTAAGATGTAAAGCCTAACCCCACTAGCCAGAGGTTTTAACTATAACAAAAATAGTTCCCTTACGTCTTGTTTTATATTCATTATTTTTTATACAAAAAATTAAAAATAGAATTATCATTTAGATTCTTTGGAATTTTTTTGTCCTGATTTATAGTATACTCCTTATCTTTTATATAAATTATATTTCATTTTTTTTTAACAGATCGAGATTTTTGTTATTAAATTGTTCTAGTGGACGTTGTACTCTAACTTAGAGGAAACAAATTGTTTCACCGTACTTCTAAGGTATGCTTGTTAATTTTCTTTTTTGTATTAATAGATCGAGGTGTTTATGATTAAAGTTTTGATGGAAGACTTGTTGGAGACCCGGATTGATGTTGAGTTTCCTTCAAGCTCCTCCCTAGATCTTGAACTCCTTGATTCTTCCTATGCTTGGTTAAGGTCTCCTATGGAGGAGGAGGCCTTAAGACCACCATGGTTGGTGGAGAAACTCTCCCAAGAGGCGCCACTCCTTGAAGAAGAGATAAGCCCCTTCAATTCTCACCACACTCTTCTATGGAAGGGATAAGAGAATTGGATGCACTCAAGGAGGTTTAGGGACTTTTGGAAGAGAGAAAATCTGAACTCAATTTCAGAAAATGAATTCTCAATACATCAAAAGTGTTTTACAATGAAGGAAAAACGAAAATATAGGAGTAGGAAGCTTGGAGAGCAAGCTAGTCTTAACCATGGTTCACTAGGAACCATGGTAAGGTCTAGCTAACCATCCATGGTCTAGAGGCTTGGAGAGCAAGCTACTCACTTAGCTTGCTTAGTAAGCAAGCTAAGGAGAAGCTTGTGCTTCAAGCTTCTAAGCTTGAGAAGAACCAAGCAATTTGGCCAAGTGTGAACACATCTAGGTGGGTGGCTCTTTGGAATGAATTTACTCCAACCGGTTTTGAAATTGTTAATTTGGTTTAGTTAGGTTCATCCAATGTGAATGGAACCTAGCTAAATCAAATCTATGAAAAATTAGGAGTAAAATGAGTCCAATATGTAAATTTTAGCCTAGGACCACCTTTTGGCTAAATTGCTAGTAACACTCTCTAGCTTGCTAATGGCACTCTCTAGCTTGCTAATGCCACTTCCAATCCTACTACTAGAAAACTAAGAAAAGAGTGTATTTCTAGGTTAGGTTAAATGGAGTCAAAGTGCCCAAGTAACCTACCCTAGAAACAATATACAATAGCTACTAAAAAGGAAATAAAGTGCCTCACAAATACAAAGGCAAAAATAAACCTATACAAGTATCTACTATATACAAGGTACAAGAAATCAAACTATACAATATATTTACAATAGAGACTATGAGACTAAAAAGAGGAATCATACTCAATACTCATATTGAGCATAGGTCTAAGAAGCACCTCCTCTATAGAAGCCTCCTCCAGCCTCCTAACCATAGACCTAGTTAGAGGCCTAATGGTCTTCATGGGTGAGCCTCCTTGGATCAACCTTCACCTTTCTTGGTCTTACCTCTTCCAAATGGATCCTTGGGGATTAGATTTCCATCAAGTTTACTATTTTGTAATATGACTATATTGTGCTTTACATAGAACTATTGTACTGCTTTTCAAGTTATATAATGTAGAGGTCCACGTAACTAAATTAGTTGACAATTATATAATATGTGATAATTAATTAGGTAAATTTTTTGAATCTACAGAATATGGATTATTTTGTTTCAAATCGTGCTTGGGTGTACGATAGGTGTTATAGTGGTAGAAGAGGTTTAAAAGAGTCTTTTGTACAAGGGGTAGATGAGTTTGTAAGCAAGGCTCGTCAACAAGATCGTTTTCATAGTGATGGTGGGATTAGATGTCCATGTGTTAAATGTGATTGCACACGGATTTTGGAGGATAGAGTTGTGAAAGTTCACCTTTATAAACATGGGTTCAAGCCTAATTATTGGATTTGGACAGATCATGGTGAAGAGATGCCAAATTTTGATTTAGATATTGATGAAAATTGCATCAATGCATCAAGTAGTGGTGTAAATGTGGCACAAGGTGATCAGTTTATGTCAATGCAAGAGATGGTGTGTGATGCTTTTAGGCAACAAGAGACATTTGAACCGAGAGATACACATGACATGGAAGAGCCTCCAAATGAAGAAACTCAAAAATTTTATAACTTGTTGCTAGAGGCAAATAAGCCATTGTATGAAGGGGCATCAGAGTCTAAATTATCTATGTGTGTGAGGTTGTTAGCTTGCAAATCCAATTGGAAGGTTCCTGATCAATGCTTAGATTTTATTTGCCAAATGTTATTGGATGTCACACCCATTAAAAGGGGTTTGCCCAAAAATTATTATGATGCAAAAAAACTAGTATCAAAGTTGGGATTGGAGACTAAGAGGATTGATTGTTGTGTCGATGGTTGCATGTTGTTTTATGATAATGAATATGGAAAAAATGATGGAGCGTTAACTGAATGCAGATTTTGCGATAAGCCTAGGTATCAGAACCATAACACTGGAACAACTAATAAAAAACCAGTTCCAGTTAAGGCCATGTTCTATTTGCCTATAATTCCAAGGTTACAAAGGATGTTTGCATCAATGCAAACTGCTGGACAAATGACATGGCACTATGAGAATAGAAGAAGTTCGGGCATATTACGTCATCCATCTGACGGTGAAGCCTGGAAGCATTTTGATCGCGTCCATCCCGATTTTGCCATTGATCCACGTAACATGCGACTTGGTTTATGCTCTGATGGATTTACACCATATATTCAAGCATCAACTGCACCTTATTCTTGTTGGCCAATAATTGTTAGTCCATACAATCTTCCTCCAGAAATGTGCATGTCCAAACCTTACATGTTTCTAAGTTGTGTCATACCAGGCCCATCTAATCCAAAGGCTGGTATTGATGTTTATTTACAACCCTTAATTGATGATTTGAAAAGGTTATGGAATGGTGTTCTAACATATGATATTTCAAGGAAGCAAAATTTCGTGATGAGGGCAGCTTTGATGTGGACTATCAATGACTTCCCTGCTTATGGCATGTTATCTGGTTGGAGTACTCATGGTAGATTTGCATGTCCTCATTGCATGGAGCATACAAAGGCATTTACTTTAAAAACTGTAATAAAGCCTTCATGGTTTGACTCACATCATAGATTTTTACCTAGCGATCATGCATTTAGGAGGAACAAGAATGCATTTAAGAAAGGTGAAGTTGAAATGGATGGGCCACCCCCTATGTTGACTCCCAAACAAGTTTGGCATAGAGTCATGAATTTACCAAAAGTCATAGAAGATGGTGTGCTTAGACTAGATGGACATGGACAACAACATAACTGGACAAAAAGAAATATCTTTTGGGATCTTCCTTACTGGAAAGACAATTTATTAAGACACAACCTTGATGTTATGCACATAGAAAAAACTTCTTTGACAACATATTCAACACTGTGATGAATGTATCTAATAAGACTAAAGACAATGAAAAGGCAAGGAAGGACTTAGCTTTGTATTGTAGGCGAAAAGACTTGGAGCTAAAGCCACAAAATAATGGGAAGATGTTAAAGCCAAAAGAAAACTACATATTAACTGTAGAGCAAGCAAAACTAGTTTATCAGTGGATGAAAGAACTTAGGATGCCTGATGGTTATTCTTCTAATTTGGCAAGATGCGTTGATGTTGAAAAGAGAAAAATGATTGGAATGAAAAGTCATGATTGTCATGTATTCATGGAGTGTCTGATTCCAATTGCCTTTAGTTCATTACCAGTTCATGTTTTAAATCCACTTATTGAAGTCAGTAATTTCTTTAAAGATTTTTGCTCTACAACATTGAGGGAGGATGATCTGAGTTAGATGGAAAAAAACATTCCAATTATTCTCTGCAAGTTGGAGAGAACATTCCCTCCAGGATTCTTTGATTCAATGGAACATCTCCCTATTCATTTAGCCTATGAAGCTAAACTTGGTGGACCAGTCCAATATAGGTGGATGTATCCGTTTGAAAGGTAATACAATTATGACTGAAATTTAATAAAATTACTTTTGTTTAATTCTTATCAATTATTAATAAGTTATTACATTCTATAGATTCATGGGTGATGCTAAACGATCTATAAAGAATAAAGCTAGGGTTGACGGCTCAATTTGTTATTCTTACTTGCACCGTGAAACAACTCATTTTTGCTCTCATTATTTCAACAACTTCATGTTGTCACCACAAAATTCTAGAAACGAAATGGAAGTCGAAAGTCAAGGGTGCTCGTGTATGTTATCAATTTTTAACCAACCTGGTCGTCATTATGGGAAAGAGTTGACTCATTGGTTAACCGATGCAGAGCTAAACTCAGTTCATGTTCATGTGTTGATCAATTGTATTGAAGTTAAACCATACCTTGAGTAAGTAATTTACAAAATTTCCAATATTTATTATATTAGGATTTGAATATCCTTATCATTTACAATTTGAGTGATATAATTGGATAGTTCATTCCTACAATCCCAACAAATAAGTGAATCAAATGCTTCTACTCGTATACATGCAGAATTTCCTACATGGTTCAAGAATCAAGTATGTATATATCTAAACACTTATTTTAGTTTTTCTTTACCAAAATTCATAACCCTAAACCTTTCACGAACCTTACCTTTGTAGGTTAACAGTGAGCCTTTATCTGTGAGAAACCAACACTTACGAGATTTATCATATGGTCCTCTGACTTGTGTTAAAGAATGGCACACATTCTTTGTCAATGGGTACAAATTTCACACCCATGCATGGAGTGAGGGTAAAAAAACAATAAATTATGGTGTTTATGTTAAAGGGCTTATAGAAGGGGGAGAAGATGATTTCTATGGAGTTATTAAACACATGTATGAGCTAGAGTACAACACCTCAACATATCCTAAAAAATTTGTGGTATTTTATTGTGATTGGTTTGATCCATCGAGTAGAGGTACAAGAATTGATCCCAAATATAATATAGTCGATATTAAAATGGATAGAAGATATCAACTATTTGATCCGTTTATCATTGCACACAATGTAAGACAAGTGTATTATGCCCCTTATCCTGCAACACGAAGGGACAAACGTGGTTGGTGTGTTGCAATCAAAACAAAGCCAAGGGGTAGAATAGAATCTAATGATATAGAACATGATGTACCTTATCAAGTAGATGAAATGTTACATGCCAATGAAGTCATTGAAGTTGAAGGAATTACGGGATTACAAGATTTAGAAGCTGATCTTGAAGAAGTCAATGAGCTAATCAATGAAGAAAATGATTTGGCAGAAAACAATGAAGACAATGAACTTGATGATGATTTTGAAGATGAGTTTGAAGACTATATTTCGGAATAGGATTAGAAAAATTGGATTTGAAGTGTATGATTTTGATATCAAAGTGTATAATCATAATTATGCAACTAGTATAATAAATTTGATTTGTTGTCTATTTTTATATTATAGTTTCATTTTGGGTATTATTTTGTAACTTTATTTTCAATGAATAGATATGTCATCAGGAGGTTGTGACCCTCCCCGTCCACCGTCGCCTAGCGGAAATAAGGGGAAACAGGTAATGAAGGGGAAGAAGCGATATGAGATTAAAGTATTGTCACGTAGAGACAACTTCACATCATCTATCCCAGCCCCAGTTGTGGCATCTAGACCATTGTAGACCCCTAAAATTGCCCGGGTCGGAAATAAAGCTTGAAGGCTCTCGAAGACTGAAGGAAGATCAGCCACAAGGACTCCTGGAAGGCCCTAGGAGGGTTCTCTGTAGGTCTAGAGGTCTTAGAATAGCTCAAAATAAGAAAGTGGAGGGAATGAAGCCCAATACGGCCGTACTGAACTTAATACGTGTCGCCACCGGCCCGAACGGGCCTCGGCGGTCGCGAAGACGGTCGAGCTCGCTTTTATTTTAGTTTTGAAAATGTATTGGATTATTAGAACGACTTGTTCTCAAACTGAGACCTTGTCGATCTTATCCAATTTATTTATTAAAAGTCTCACCAATCCATATTAATCCCAAGCGGGACCCTCCATGGATTAGTGGTTTTCGCAAAAGGAGGGTTCGTGGAGTCGCCACCAATGTTTTACTCAAAACATTGGAAAAAGGGATAAGGCAATTGATTTTATAAATCAACTTTGGCCATTACAACCAGAGTTGGGTAAGGGAGTCGGTTACGCGTGGGGAAGGTGTTAGCACCCCACAACGCCCCTTTCGGGTTCCCTATGACAGATTATTTCTAAAATAACAGTGTAAAATTACTAAATTACCCCTATTTATTCTACGCAATTATAAATTAACTATCTACATGATGACAGTTTAAATATGCACACAGAAAGCAGTAAAAGGAAGGATTTAAGAAGAAACCTTTGAAGCGTGCTTTTATATATTTCGTAAAACTGGGAAGCTTTTTGGCGTTCCCTCGCTCTACAAGCCCGCTCGCTCCCTCCTATAAAATTTTGACTATGGAAATCCGGAGGATTTCCCTTCGACTAGGTTCGAATCTCCAAGCTAAGTGCTCGGAATTCCAGAACTTTGTCGGATCAACTCTCCGAGTGATTTCTAGGGCAGAACACTACTCAAAAACCCCAGAATACTCAAGGAGGGAGTCAAAACTGAGTGTGAAAGTGTGAAATGACGTCCAATTGACGTCATATTTATAGGGAATAGGCGCAATACGGCCTACAGAAGCAATACGGCCGTATTGAAATTTTTGAACTTCAATACGGCCGTATTGAGTTCAATACGGCCGTATTGAAATTCAGAAATTTCAATACGGCCGTATTGAGTTCAATACGGCTGTATTGAAGCTTCAATACGGCCGTATTGATTTCAGTACGGCCGTATTGAAGTTTCAGAAACTTCAATACGCCGTATTGAGTTCACTGCGGCCGTATTGAAGCTTCAATACGGCCGTATTAAGTTCAGTACGGCCGTATTGGGCTTCATTCCCTCCACTTCCTTATTTTGAGCTATTCTAAGACCTCTAGACTTACAGAGAACCCTCCTAGGGCCTTCCAGGAGTCCTTCTGGCTGATCTTCCTTCAGTCTTCGAGAGTCTTCGAGCTTTATTTCCGACCCGGACAATTTTAGGGGTCTACAGCTGCCCCCCCTTTACTTAGTCAAACGGTCTTTTGGTGTACCGGCTGACAAGTAAAGGAGTTGACCCAATTGTCCGGGTGATGTGCCAACCTTCTGACTTGTAGCGTCTTCCGGTGGAAAATTGTTGAGTAGCCTCTCCAGGTTGATGCATACCTCGGCGTTTCTGACAACCTCGGTAGCTGAGTTTTACCCTCTCTAGGGTCAACTTCACTCGACGCCCGAGCCGGAAGTTGAACATCGACGTGTCTCTGACGACGCTGATGGTTGAGTACCGCCTCTCCAGGCCTAGCCTCACTCGATGCCCGAGCCGGAAGCTAGACACCAGTGTTAACATCACTGATGATTGAGTACCCGCCTCTCCAGGCTCTGCTTCGGTTGTTTCTGACGACCTAGGCAGCTGAGTTTGCCCTCTCCAGGGTCAACTTCACTCGACGCCCGAGCCGGAAGTTGAACACCAACGTGCCTCTGACGACGCTGATGGTTGAGTACCGCCTCTCCAGGCCTAGCCTCACTCGATGCCCGAGCCGGAAGCTAGACATCAGTGTTAACATCACTGATGATTGAGTACCGCCTCTCCAGGCTCTGCTTCGGTTGTTTCTGACGACCTAGGCAACTGAGTTTGCCCTCTCCAGGGTCTGCCTCTGTGTTCTTAACGACATTGGCAATGTGAGTTTGCCCTCTCCAGGGATTTGAGATGATTTTTGTCTCCACAGTCCACGATGCTGCTTCGACGGTTTTTCTGATTTCGTGCCGCTGAGGGCTGGATAACGCAGGGATGCATCTAGGGGATGTGCAGTCATTCACAGGTTCCTGTGCCCCAACTTGCATTGCATTGTTGGTACCCATGGGGAATTTCTGACTCCTTGGGGTGTAGACACAGATTCTCTCTCTCTGAGTTAAGCGATGCCTCATGTTTGGCTGTCGTCCTTTTGACGTTGGTGGAGTATCCCGGTTATCCTTATTCGGGTATCTCTTTTGGATTTTCTGATTTTTGCTGCCTCTGTGTAGGCTGTTATCCGCTGGGGATTCTGGATGTTGATTTTGTCTCCACAGTCCACGATGCTGCTTCGACGATTGTTTTTGATTTTTGTGCCACTGAGGGCTGGATAACGCAGGGATCCGTCTAGGGGATGTGCAGTCATTCACAGGTTCCTGTGCCCCAACTTGCATTGCATTGTTGGTACCCTTGGGGAATTTCTGACTCCTTGGGGTATAGACACAGATGCTCTTTCTCTCTGAGTTGAGCAGTGCCTTATGATTGGCTGACGTCCTTTGACGTTGGTGGAGTATCCCGGTTTATCCTTATTCGGGTAACTCTTTTTAATTTTTGGATTTTGTTGCCTCTGTGTAGGCTGTTATCCGCCAGGGGATTTTGTCATTGGTTGTAATTGGCCTCTTCTGTTAGGCAGATCATCTTGATGTTCAATGATAGGCTGAGAGCCGGATTTCGCTTGGGGAATGATTATTGATCTTTTCGATTTTTTCTCTTTTTTGAAAGAGTGCCTCTGAATAGGCGAATTATCTTGATGTTTGATGATTGGCTGAATGCCAAATTCCGCTTGGGGAATTGTTATTTTCTTTTTTTTTGGGTTTTCCTTTTTGAAGGAGTGCCTCTTGTGTAGGCGACTGGGGATTTGAAGTTCAGTGTTCGGCTGAGTGCCGGATTCCTCTTGGGGAATGGTTATTGATCTTTTTTATTTTTCCTCTTTTTGAAGGAGTGCCTCTTGAGTAGGCGATTGGGGAATGAGGGATCTTATGTATCCCAGAGTATTATTTAGGAAACCTCTGCAGGCTTAGCCTCACTCAACACTTGAGCTGGAGATCTATCTTCACTGAGGAAGTTTAAGTCCTTTGACTTGGATATTCTGCTTGGGAGATCGTACTTCCATTGGGGATTTTTGACGATCTTGCTTGATAGCTCTTGCTGGGGATTTTGAATCCATGAGTTGAGGTTCCCTCTGGGGAGTATTATTTCTGCGAGCCTCTCCAGGCTCATTTATTCTGTACAGTTGGGGAGTATTATTTCTGCAAGCCTCTCCAGGCTTAGTTATTCTGAAGGAGTATTATTTTTGCAAACCTCTCCAGGCTCATTTTGTCGAATTTTGACTTTTCTGTATTTTGCCTTTTTTTTGTCATTTTTTGGCTTTTTCTGTATTTTTGCCTTTTTTGTCATTTTTTGGCTTTTTCTGTATTTTTGCCTTTTTTGTCATTTTTTTGGCTTTTTCTGTATTTTTGCCTTTTCTGTTGTTTTTCGGCTTTTTCTGTACAGAAATGTCTCAGTTATTCTGAGAGAGTATTATTTCGGCGAGCCTCTCCAGGCTCAGTTATTTTGAGAGTATAATTTCGGCGAGCCTCTCCAGGCTCAGTTATTCTGAGAGTATTCTTTCGGCAAGCCTCTCCAGGCTCAGTTATTTTGAGAGAGTATTATTTCGACAAGCCTCTCCAGGCTCAGTTATTCTGTGGGAGTATTGTTTCGGAAAGCCTCTCCAGGCTCAGTTATTCTGAGAGTATTCTTTCGGCAAGCCTCTCCAGGCTCAGTTATTCTGAGAGTATTCTTTCGGCAAGCCTCTCCAGGCTCAGTTATTCTGTATGACGCTGTTGATTTTCTGAATCTTTGCATTTTGTTTGCTGCTGTCATACACAAGCAATTTTTCTATTTTTTCTATTTTATGTAGTTGCCTCATGATGAGGTCTTTGAAAATTTCTTTATGGCCAATACGGCCGCATCCATTTCAGTACGCCCGTATTGAGTTGAAATTTTGTTCATAACCCTGATTTTAGTACGGGTGTACTGAACATGGTACAGGCGCATTGTTTTTTCTGAAATTTATATTATATATTTTTTTTGTTTTTTCAATAAACAGAGAATAAGTGATCTTCCAGTACACCTATCATCTGTATGCATGTATGCAGTATGATGCACCTAATTCTATTTGATTCTTTTTTCAAAAGAATTAACCGATGCGTTTTTGTGTTTGGATTTTGCCATTCCTCCAGACGGACTGTGCGCTGCCGACTTCTGTAACCGAGGAATGATGCGTATTATATTTGAAATTTGGTGTCATCAACCAAATGATCCTTCCCTTTCTTTAGAAGATGTGTCAACCCTCTTATTGACCACTATATCTCCATGTTTCCACTAGATTATTCAAAAATCGTTGGGACAAGAGAGAAAAGAAGGAAAGGATATATTTTCAAAAGTTTGTGTTTTAGAGGGGATTATTTTATTTTTGAAAAATTGTTTTTGTAAGCATGGATGGCCAAGGTAGGCTTATTGTGTTTAGGTTTGTTTGTTTAAACACTTATGAGGTTAAGCACATCTTTGTTATTAATGATTGTGCTTTGACAACTTGGATAGCTTTTCTTGAGCCCCTTTGTTGAATTCAATTGATGGTACCATCATGGATTTATTCTGTTTTTTTTCTTTTTTGATGGCTCTTACTTTTGCCTAAAACACCCATTTGTGGTGTCTTAGCGGGCTTTTGTTTTTATTCATTATTTTGTAACCCTAATTTTTGCCTAGGTCACCCTTTTGTGGGATTCCTAGCGGGTCTTTTGGTCTTATTTTGTAACCCTAACTTTTGCCTAGGTCACCCTTTTGTGGGATTCCTAGCGGGTCTTTTGGTCTTATTTTGTAACCCTAACTTTTGCCTAGGTCACCCTTTTGTGGGATTCCTAGCGGGTCTTTTGCTCTTTAGGATTTCTTTATCCATGATGGCACTTATTGAGGCCAAGAAAAGGTGCTCCAAGTTGACACACACACTTCCACATAAAAATGATGTGGGTTTATTATTATTAAGATGATTTTAACCTCATTCATGTTTATTCAAACAGGGTTAAAATAATGTGGTCTAGAATTTTATTGCAAGCGAGAAAAGAAGCAATAAAGAATTAATGAAGAATGATTTTATTATAATCATAATGGAAACATGTGCCCTATCGAGGCTCGGGGGTCGGGCTGTCCCCGAGGAGTGATCTCTAATAGTCACTGAGTCTATACATCCCTATCGGAAGGAGAAGGACACTTGATGACAACAGCTGGCCTTGACGTTTGTGAACCAGCCTTCCTAAAGATCTGGCTTAAAGAACGTCGAGAAGGATCTTGGTTCCTCTTCGTCCTTTGATCTTTGTTAGGGTTGTATCTTAACCCTTGTTTCCCCGGATTGTCTTTGATAATGGGTAGCTCCGGGATTCCTTGGGAGTCCTTGCCTAATTCTTGTCTTGGCAAGTATCCGTTCTTTGTGAGCGTATGAGCTACCTTCTTCATTTCTCGGGGAAATGTTTCAACATTGGCGATTTCCAATGCTTGGAAGGCGGTTTCTAAAGCTTCCTCTGCTGCATCCACATAAAGTATGTTGGATGGCTTGCTGATGAGTATGTCATCTTTAGCTTGTTCGGTCACCAGTTTGTCACCCACTATGAACTTGACTTTCTGGTGGAGCGTAGAAGGAATAGCTTTCGCATCATGAATCCAAGGTCGGCCGAGGAGACAGCTGTATGCGGGAGTGATATCCATCACTTGAAATTCGACGTTGAAGATAGTGGGTCCAATTTGGATTGGAAGATTGATTTCTCCCACTACTTCTCTTTTAGAACCGTCGAAAGCTCGAACGATCATGTTGCTCGGGCGCGTTTGGACTCCCTTGATTGCCAATTGCTTGAGCGTTTTTTTTTTTTTTTTTTTTTTTTTTTTTTTTTTTTGGCATTACTTTCAAGGAAGATCCATTATCTACCAAGACTTTAACGATGTGATACTCCTTGCACTTTATAGAGATGTGCAAGGGCTTGTTGTGGTTTGATCCCTCGGCGGGGATTTCTTCATCGATGAAGGTGAGGTGATCATTAGCCGTGATGTGACTAACAATCCCCTCAAACTTGTCTTGGGAGATAGTGTGCGACACGTATGCCTCGTTCAAGACTTTCAACAGAGCTTGCCGATGCGGTTCGGAGCATAGGATCAACGACAACAGAGTAATCTTTTGCTGGCGTCTTATGAAGTTGATCCATGATGGAGTACTCGCTCTGTCGGATATATTTTAACAGTTTGTCTGTCTCCTCCTCGGATTCCTTATTTTCCTCGGTTTTTTCTTCTTTTTCTTTCCCTTTATTCTTGGGAGCTTTGTCATGAAGATCTTCGGGAGTGTAGATCCTGCCACTCCTAGTCATGCCCCCAAGTCCAGCGATGTTGGAGATATCGCTGTCAGCAGAAGAGTGGATGTCGTATATCCACGGCACAGCCTTATTTGATTTGTAAGGGAAAGGCCTTGGGACTGTGATCCTTAATGGTGTCGGACCTTCCCCTTTATTCGTCTTGATTACCAACAACGGAGTTGATGTGCGCTCGATTGGCACGGTTGTTGGCTTACACTTGATAACGAACGGCGTGCGATCCATTCTTTGAACATATGCATCGATTATTTCTTTCTTTTTATTAATATTTATTAATGGAATACTAGGAGAGATGTATGAAATGAATAACTCCTAGATCCCTCCATGATCTATATGCATGATATGAGAGGATGGTGGTGGATATGCATGCATAGTGTTTATTCAACTAAGCATTATCATGTTTTTAGGATGTTCCTAAGATGATGCATGATATTGCTTGGTTTGGATAAATAACCCTTTTTTCTTTTTTTTTTTGGGTATTTTTATTTATTATATTTTTTTTGTATTTTTGGGTGAAAAGGGAAACTACCTATATGAATGTGATGAAGGTAGATGTTAACACCATGCAATGGAAGATCCTTATTCCTATTTATTTTTATTTTAAAAGAATAGGAATGTTGTATGTTTAAAGAAATGCAATGTATGCTCAAACAATTTCACATAAACAATGCACAAACAATTCACTCATCCACGAACAGTCACGAGCGAATCACGAGGTGGGGGTATCCTGCAGAAAAGTGCATATTCAAGGTGGATCTAACTGTTCTCACCGGTCTGAGGCCCCCAAGGTGCCCCCATTATAGGGACCCAATTCCTCTCGTCGTGGGTCGATGGAAAGTTCCAACGCACCGTCGGACTTAAGTTCATGGTTATCACCTTGAGTGATGTTTTTCCGACAACGGTCTCGTAGGCTCCTATAGACCCATTCAACCGGCCGTACTAACATCCACTCCCTATGGATTACCACTCATGCCCCCGGGTATAGAGGGAACTGTTGTGTGCAAAGGTTTGTGTGCAATTTTTATTTCAAACAATTGCGGAAATTTAAACAAACAACAGTTATTTAAAGCCAAATATATAAAGCATGTTATCATACAAGCAAGGGGTAATGAAGTAATTTTAACTATTATTTGTTAAAAATAATCTGTCACTAAATGGGACTGACTCTCGAAGCTTCCCCAGCAGAGTCGCCATCTGTCGCCACCCGGCCCGAACGGGCCTCGGCGGTCGCGAAGACGGTCGAGCTCGCTTTTATTTTAGTTTTGAAAATGTATTGGATTATTAGAACGACTTGTTCTCAAACTGAGACCTTGTCGATCTTATCCAATTTATTTATTAAAAGTCTCACCAATCCATATTAATCCCAAGCGGGACCCTCCATGGATTAGTGGTTTTCGCAAAAGGAGGGTTCGTGGAGTCGCCACCAATGTTTTACTCAAAACATTGGAAAAAGGGATAAGGCAATTGATTTTATAAATCAACTTTGGCCATTACAACCAGAGTTGGGTAAGGGAGTCGGTTACGCGTGGGGAAGGTGTTAGCACCCCACAACGCCCCTTTCGGGTTCCCTATGACAGATTATTTCTAAAATAACAGTGTAAAATTACTAAATTACCCCTATTTATTCTACGCAATTATAAATTAACTATCTACATGATGACAGTTTAAATATGCACACAGAAAGCAGTAAAAGGAAGGATTTAAGAAGAAACCTTTGAAGCGTGCTTTTATATATTTCGTAAAACTGGGAAGCTTTTTGGCGTTCCCCTCGCTCTACAAGCCCGCTCGCTCCCTCCTATAAAATTTTGACTATGGAAATCCGGAGGATTTCCCTTCGACTAGGTTCGAATCTCCAAGCTAAGTGCTCGGAATTCCAGAACTTTGTCGGATCAACTCTCCGAGTGATTTCTAGGGCAGAACACTGCTCAAAAACCCCAGAATACTCAAGGAGGGAGTCAAAACTGAGTGTGAAAGTGTGAAATGACGTCCAATTGACGTCATATTTATAGGGAATAGGCGCAATACGGCCTACAGAAGCAATACGGCCGTATTGAAATTTTTGAACTTCAATACGGCCGTATTGAGTTCAATACGGCCGTATTGAAATTCAGAAATTTCAATACGGCCGTATTGAGTTCAATACGGCTGTATTGAAGCTTCAATACGGCCGTATTGATTTCAGTACGGCCGTATTGAAGTTTCAGAAACTTCAATACGCCGTATTGAGTTCACTGCGGCCGTATTGAAGCTTCAATACGGCCGTATTAAGTTCAGTACGGCCGTATTGGGCTTCATTCCCTCCACTTCCTTATTTTGAGCTATTCTAAGACCTCTAGACTTACAGAGAACCCTCCTAGGGCCTTCCAGGAGTCCTTCTGGCTGATCTTCCTTCAGTCTTCGAGAGTTTTCGAGCTTTATTTCCGACCCGGACAATTTTAGGGGTCTACAATACGGCCGTATTGAAGCTTCAATACGGCCGCAGTGAACTCAATACGGCCGTACTGAACTTAATACGGCCGTATTGAAGCTTCAATACGGCCGCAGTGAACTCAATACGGCCGTATTGAAGTTTCTGAAACTTCAATACGGCCGTACTGAAATCAATACGGCCGTATTGAAGCTTCAATACAGCCGCAGTGAACTCAATACGGCCGTATTGGCTCCAGGGCCCGTATTGGGCCTGTTCCCTATAAATATGACGTCAATTGGACGTCATTGGACACTTTCACACTCAGTTTTGACTCCCTCCTTGAGTATTCTGGGGTTTTTGAGCAGTGTTCTGCCCTAGAAATCTCTCTGGGAGTCGATCCGACGAAGTTCTGGAATTCCGAGCACTTAGCTTGGAGATTCGAACCTAGTCGAAGGGAAATCCTCCGGATTTCCATAGTCAAAATTTTATAGGAGAGAGCGAGCGAGCTTGTAGAGCGAGGGAACGCCAAAAAGCTTCCCAGTTTTACTCAATATATAAAAGCACGCTTCAAGAGGTTTCTTCTTAAATCCTTCCTTTTACTGCTTTCTGTGTGCATATTTAAACTGTCATCATGTAGATAGTTAATTTATAATCGCTTATAATAAATAGGGGTAATTTAGTAATTTTACGCTATTATTTTAGAAATAATCTGTCATAGGGAACCCGAAAGGGGCGCTGTGGGGTGCTAACACCTTCCCCACGCGTAACCGACTCCCTTACCCAACTCTGGTTGTAATGGCCAAAGTTGATTTATAAAATCAATTGCCTTATCCCTTTTTCCAATGTTTTGAGTAAAACATTGGTGGCGACTCCACGAACCCTCTTTTTGCGAAAACCACTAATCCATGGAGGGTCCCGCTTGGGATTAACATGGATTGGTGAGACTTTTAATAAATAAATTGGATAAGATCGACAAGGTCTCAGTTTGAGAATAAGTCGTTCTAATAATCCAATACATTTTCAAAACCAAAATAAAAGCGAGTCTAACCATCCTTCGCGAATGCCGAAAGCCCCATTTCGGGCCGGGGTGGCGACAGATGGCGACTCCGCTGGGGAAGCTTCGAGAGTCAGTCCCATTTAGTGGCAGATTATTTTTAACAAATAATAGTTAAAATTACTTTGTTACCCCTTGCTTGTATGATAACATGCTTTATATATATGGCTTTAAATAACTGTTGTTTGTTTAAATTTCCGCAATTGTTTGAAATAAAAATTGCACACAAACCTTTGCACACAACAGTTCCCTCTATACCCGGGGGCATGAGTGGTAATCCATAGGGAGTGGATGTTAGTACGGCCGGTTGAATGGGTCTATAGGAGCCTACGAGACCGTTGTCGGAAAACATCACTCAAGGTGATAACCATGAACTTGAGTCCGACGGTGCGTTGGAGCTTTCCATCGACCTACGATGAGAGGAATTGGGTCCCTATAATGGGGGCACCTTGGGGGCCTTTGACCAAGTGAGAACAGTTAGATCCTCCTTGAATATGCACTTTTCTGCAGGAGACCCCTACCTCGTGATTCGCTCGTGACTGTTCGTGGATGAGTGAATTGTTTGTGTAAATGCTTATGTGCAATTGTTTGTGCATTAATAAATAACCTCGTGATAAGGTCTAAGAATAACCCCCATGCATGAAAATACCATGACATGAGAGGAAAAATCATGTGTGAAAATATAATAAAAGTAAGGAGCATAGGCATCATTATCAATAATACCTCATGCATCCTCATCATCATTTATAGGTTCACTAATACCCTCTCGATGTGAGTGAAAGAGACCCGTGACTATTGAGATTCTCCGTTGTGGAGAGATAATAGCCTAGGGAGGGTGATAAACTTTCATCTTAAAAAGGCAGCGCCTCAAAGATGAAAGATTATCAAGCTCACATCAAGAGTGTATTCATATCATAAATAAGCTAATTAGAATAAACATTCATTTTAGAAAGTGGCTGGTCATCTCTCTGTCCTCACACGCGCAAAGAAAATCAAGAAAATGGAAGCGCTAGAGGAACAAAACAAGAAGCACACGACCGAGCTTTCACAGCTCAAAGAGCAGATGGCGCAAATGTTGGAACTCATGCGTCACCATAACATTCATGGATCTCATCACAGTGACCATGGGTCCCATCATGAGGGAGAGGAGGAAGAGCATGAAGAAGATCCTCCACATGCCATACCTATTGGGGCAGGAATCATGATTAAAGAGCCCGAAGTTTCAAAAGAACAATTCCACGCCCTCGAGGATCGGCTAAGGGCTATGGAGGGGTATGATTTCGACTTCAAAGATGCCGCTGACATGTGCTTGGTGAGGGACATCCAATTCCCTCCCAAATTCAAAGTGCCCGATTTCCCAAAATATGTGGGATCGACTTGCCCCAAAAGTCATCTCACCATGTATTGCCGAAAAATGGCTGCATATGCTACCAATGAAAAGCTCTTGATCCATTGCTTCCAAGAGAGCTTGGCTGACACCGCACTCAATTGGTATATGCAGCTGGATGGAAGTCAAGTGTGCACATGGAGGCAGTTGGCCGACGCCTTTCTCAAGCGCTATAAATATAACATCGACCTAACACCCGATAGGTCCGATCTTCAAGCCTTGAGTAAGACAAATGATGAATCCTTCAAAGCGTACGCCCAACGATGGAGGGAGTTGGCGGCACAAATAGAGCCCCCGCTGTCGGATAAGGAGACGGTGTCCCTATTCATAAACTCGTTGACCGGTCCCTATTATGACAAGATGATAGGGAACACGACAACACTCTTCTCGGACATCATCACCATTGGCGAAAGAGTGGAACAAGGGCTGAAAAGTGGGAAGCTAGCTGGGCTTTCCCAATCATTTGAAGCCAAGAAGACCTACGGGAAGAAGAAGGAGGGAGGAGTCAATGCCGTAAATATTTCTTCATCTTCTTCCACTTCGAAGTCAGGAAAGTCGCAATTCACCCCTGTGAAGAAGTTTGATAAACTTCCGACCACCTACAGCGATCTCCTGCCGAAGCTAGTAGAAGCCAAACTTCTAGCTTACGTTCCACTAAAGAAGATTGATCCACCTCACCCCTATTGGTACAAACCGCAAGACAAATGTCTATACCATTCGGGGGCATCGGGGCATTCAACGGAGAAATGTAGAGCTCTCAAAAATAAGGTCCAAGACCTTATCGATGCAGGGTGGATCACTTTTGATTCAACAGCGCCCGACGTGAGCAAGAATCCTCTACCAAAGCAGGAGTAGAGAGAAGAACAAGCCACGATAGGGCCCCTTCATATTTCTCTTTTAGGGACTCATGATCAGTACCCAAGATCATGAGAACCTTTTCATGTAAATAAGGGTTTTTGTACAGTTTTACATACATATATCAATAAAGAGGCATATTTCACACATTATTCTCTTTTTATTCTTTTCTCTCTTTCCCCATTAACATTAATAAATTCTAAACCTAAACAGAACCAATAAAATAATTATGTCTGTAATTGTTCGCTCTGACCGGGATCCAAAAGTGAATGGGTTGAGTTGGAGAGTGATGAGGAGACCATCTCTCCGGATCTGCAAAGACTGCTAAAACGAGAAGCTCGCTTACTCCAACTCGTCAAGAGAAATTGGAGACTGTGAATTTGGGGCATGGCCGAGAGATAAAAGAGGTCAACACTGGGACCCTTATCAGTGATGAAATAAGGACACATGTTTCCACTATGATTATAATAAAATCATTCTTTCTCATTGCTTCTTTTCTTGCTTATAATAAAATTCTAAACCACATTTTTTAACCCTGTTTGAATAAACATGAATGAGGTTAAAATCATCTTAATAATAATAAACCCACATCATTTTTATGTGGAAATGTGTGTGACAACTTGGAGCACCTCCCCTTGGCCTCGACAAGTGCCATCATGGATAAAAAGAAATCCTAAAAACAAAAAAGCTCGGCAGGAAACCCAAAAAGGGACTGCGCAAAAATAAGAGCAAAAAACCCGCTAGGAATCCCACGAAAGGGTGACCTAGGCAAAAGTTAGGGTTGCAAAAAATGAATAAAAACAAAAGTCCGCTAAAACGCCACAAAAGGGTGTTTTAGGCAAAAATAAGGACAATCAAAAAACAAAAGAAATCCATGATGGTACCATGAACCGAATTCAAAAAGAAAGGTTCAAGAGAAGCTATCCAAGTTGTCAAAATCACAACGTCAATAAACAAAGATTTTCTTAACTTCATAAGTGTTTAATCAAACAAGCCTAAACACATAAGCCCACCTTGGCCAAACATTCTTACAAAATCCATTTTTCAAAAATAAAATAATCCCCTCTAAAACACAAACTTTTGAAAATATATCCCTTCCTTCTTTTCTCTCTTGTCCCAAAAGATTTTGGAATAATCTAGTGGAAGCATGGAGAAATAAATCATCACTGATAATGGATCTAATCTGAACAACAAAATGGTGGAAGAACTGAGCCAAGAATTCAAGATCCAACACCACAACTCTTCCCCATATCGGCCAAAGATGAATGGGGCAGTCGAGGCAACCAAAAAGAACATCAAGAAAATAGTGCAAAAGATGGTTGTCTCATTTAAAGACTGACACGAGATATTACCCTTTGCTCTTCATGGTTATAGGACTTCAGGAAGCAGTTCTACCCGTCGAAGTCGAAAAACCTTATATAAGGGTAATCATGGAAGCAAAACTTTCCGAGGCAGAAAGGGTTCAAAGCCGATACGACCGGTTGAACCTTATCCAAGAGAAACGGCTGAACGCCATATGCCATGGTCAAGCCTATCAGAGGAAGATCAAAAAGGCTCTTGACAAGAAAGTCCACCCTCGAGTCTACCATGAGGGAGAATTGGTAATGAAGAAATTACTACCAACTCAAAAGGACAAAATCGGAAAGTGGGCCCCAAATCACGAAGGACCGTATGTGGCAAAGCGAGCTTTCTCAAAAGGAGCATTAATCCTCATAGACATGGATGGAGAAGAACTTCGATACCCAGTCAACGCTGACGTGGTAAAGAAGTACTATGCTTGAAGACGTTGCTTGCATAGGCCCGCTAGGATGAAAACCCAAAAAAGGGCATCCTAGGCAAAAGTTAGGGCAAAATAAAAAGCCTGCCAGTACAAGGGTACTAGGCAAAACAAAGGCAAATTTACCCCGTTAGGATACGTCCTAAGCAAAAGTTAGGGGCAAAAGAATAAGATATAAAAACAAAGCAAGCAACGATCACTTGAACCGAAAACCGAAAGGCGGTTCAAGTGATAATCTTCTAGAAGCAAGCGTCTTGCAGTATCTACACTCCTGGCTCAGGCATCTCACCCGAAACGATTAGGGGAACGGGAAGAGCGACAATTACAGATATAATTGTTTAAGCCAAAAATGTATAGCCTACCTTGGCCAGCCATTCTTCAGAAATTTCCTTCTGTATATCTTTCTGTAAAAACACTTGTGAATATCAATAAAAATATCCATTTGTTTCTTTTCTTTCTTGACCATGTGATTATGCCTCTGAATTGGTTTTTCATAAAAATTGTACGAAATTCCATTATTAATCGGTCAATAAAAGAAAATTGGAGGGGTTCCTGTAAAATCCATAATCTCCTGCATAAAGGCTCACAAAAATACTCCCTCGCGTCAATGACAGAAAGTCCTCCAAGAAGAAGAGGATAGGGAGAGCCACTCACTTTTCTAAATAAATGAACAAAAATAAAAAATTGTATTGCATTTGTGCATCACACACACATTAGTTGCACATTCAAAGACCTTATCATGAGGCAACCGCATAAAATAGAAAAATAGAAAATTGCTTGTGTATGACAGCAGCAAGCAAAATACAAAGATTCAGAAAATCAACAGCATCATACAGAATAACTGAGCCTGGAGAGGCTTGCCGAAAGAATACTCTCAAAATAACTGAGCCTGGAGAGGCTCGCCGAAATAATACTCTCTCAGAATAATTGAGCCTGGAGAGGCTTGCCGAAATAATACTCGTACAGAATAATTGAGCCTGGAGAGGCTTGCCGAAACAATACTCCCACAGAATAATTGAGCCTGGAGAGGCTTGTCGAAATAATACTCCTTCAGAATAATTGAGCCTGGAGAGGCTTGCCGAAATAATACTCCTACAAAATAACTGAGCTTGGAGAGGCTTGCCGAAATAATACTCTCTCATAATAACTGAATTTAATTTCTTTAGCACTTTTAATTTCTGTACAGCAAAAGCCAAAAACATAAAAAAGGCAAAATACAGAAAAAGCCAAATCAGAAGAAAAGGCAAAATACAGAAAAAGCCGAAAATAAAAAAGGCAAGGATATAGAAAATCCAACAAACAATTTGTACCGAATAACTAAGCCTGGAGAGGCTTACCAAAATAATACTCCACATCCTCCACAGTATGCAGAATAACTGAGCCTGGAGAGGCTCGCAGAAATAATACTCCCCAGAGGGAACCTCAGCTCAAGCTCACGGAAAAATCCCCAGCGAGAGCTATCAAAGCAAAATCGACGCAATCCCCAATGGAAGTGCGATCATCCAAACAGTATATACAAGTCAAAGGACTTAACACTTCCTCAGTGAAGATAGCTCTCCAACTCAAGTGTTGAGTGAGGCTAAGCCTGCAGAGGCTTCCTAAATAATACTCTGGGATACATAAGATCCCTCATTCCCCAATCGCCTACTCAGAGGCATCCCTGCAAAAAGAGAAAAATCAAAAATATCAATAAGTATTCCCCAAGCGGAATCTGGCACTCAGCCGAACACTGAACTTCAAATCCCCAGTCGCCTACACAAGAGGCACTCCTTCAAAAAGGAAAACCCAAAAAAAGAAAAAAAAAATCAATAACAATTCCCCAAAGTGGAATTTGGCTTTTTAGCCAATCATTGAACGTCGAGCTGATACGCCTAACAGAAGAGGCTAATCAAAATCAACGACAGAATCCCCAGCGGATAACAGCCTACACAGAGGCGACAAAAATCAGAAAACCCAAAAGAGATACCCGAATAAAGATAACCGGGATACTCCACCAACGTCAAAGGACGTCAGCCAAACATAAGGCATCGCTCAATTCAAGAAGAGCATCTGTGTCTACACCCCAAGGAAACAGAAATTCCTCAATGGGTACCAACAATGCAATGCAAGTTGGGGCACAGGAACCTATGAATGACTGCACATCCCCTAGACGGATCCCTGCGTTATCCAGCCCTCAGTGGCACCAAAATCAAACCGTCGAAGCAGCATCGTGGACTGTGGAGACAAAAATCATCTCAAATCCCTGGAGAGGGCAAACTCACATTGCCAATGTCGTCAAGAACACGGAGGCAGACCCTGGAGAGGGCAAACTCACCCTGGAGAGGGCAAGACTCACGCACAAGTCTGGAGAGGCGACGACTAATACTCACCCCGGAGAGGGCAAACTCACCCTGGAGAGGGCAAACTCACCCTGGAGAGGGCAAGACTCACGCACAAGTCTGGAGAGGCGACGACTAATACTCACCCTGGAGAGGGCAAACTCACCCTGGAGAGGGCAAGACTCACGCACAAGTCTGGAGAGGCGACGACTAATACTCACCCCGGAGAGGGCAAACTCACCCTGGAGAGGGCAAACTCACCCTGGAGAGGGCAAGACTCACGCACAAGTCTGGAGAGGCGACGACTAATACTCACCCTGGAGAGGGCAAGACTCACGCACAAGTCTGGAGAGGCGACGACTAATACTCACCCTGGAGAGGGCAAACTCACCCTGGAGAGGGCAAGACTCACGCACAAGTCTGGAGAGGCGACGATTAATACTCACCCCGGAGAGGGCAAACTCACCCTGGAGAGGGCAAACTCACCCTGGAGAGGGCAAGACTCACGCACGAGCCTTGAGAGGCGACGACTAATACTCACCCTGGAGAGGGCAAACTCACCCTGGAGAGGGCAAGACTCACGCTACCAAAGTGACTAGAAGCGCGGAGGTATGCACCAACCTGGAGAGGCTACTCAACAATTTTCCCACCTGAAGACACTACAAGTCGGAAGGATGGCACATTACCCGGACAATTGGGTCAACTCCTTTACTTGTCAATCGGTACACCAAAAGACCGTTTGACTAAGTAAAGGGGGGGCAGCTGTAGACCCCTAAAATTGCCCGGGTCGGAAATAAAGCTTGAAGGCTCTCGAAGACTGAAGGAAGATCAGCCACAAGGACTCCTGGAAGGCCCTAGGAGGGTTCTCTGTAGGTCTAGAGGTCTTAGAATAGCTCAAAATAAGAAAGTGGAGGGAATGAAGCCCAATACGGCCGTACTGAACTTAATACGGCCGTATTGAAGCTTCAATACGGCCGCAGTGAACTCAATACGGCCGTATTGAAGTTTCTGAAACTTCAATACGGCCGTACTGAAATCAATACGGCCGTATTGAAGCTTCAATACAGCCGCAGTGAACTCAATACGGCCGTATTGAAATTTCTGAATTTCAATACGGCCGTATTGAACTCAATACGGCCGTATTGAAGTTCAAAAATTTCAATACGGCCGTATTGGCTCCAGGGCCCGTATTGGGCCTGTTCCCTATAAATATGACGTCAATTGGACGTCATTGGACACTTTCACACTCAGTTTTGACTCCCTCCTTGAGTATTCTGGGGTTTTTGAGCAGTGTTCTGCCCTAGAAATCTCTCTGGGAGTCGATCCGACGAAGTTCTGGAATTCCGAGCACTTAGCTTGGAGATTCGAACCTAGTCGAAGGGAAATCCTCCGGATTTCCATAGTCAAAATTTTATAGGAGAGAGCGAGCGAGCTTGTAGAGCGAGGGAACGCCAAAAAGCTTCCCAGTTTTACTCAATATATAAAAGCACGCTTCAAGAGGTTTCTTCTTAAATCCTTCCTTTTACTGCTTTCTGTGTGCATATTTAAACTGTCATCATGTAGATAGTTAATTTATAATCGCTTATAATAAATAGGGGTAATTTAGTAATTTTACGCTATTATTTTAGAAATAATCTGTCATAGGGAACCCGAAAGGGGCGCTGTGGGGTGCTAACACCTTCCCCACGCGTAACCGACTCCCTTACCCAACTCTGGTTGTAATGGCCAAAGTTGATTTATAAAATCAATTGCCTTATCCCTTTTTCCAATGTTTTGAGTAAAACATTGGTGGCGACTCCACGAACCCTCTTTTTGCGAAAACCACTAATCCATGGAGGGTCCCGCTTGGGATTAACATGGATTGGTGAGACTTTTAATAAATAAATTGGATAAGATCGACAAGGTCTCAGTTTGAGAATAAGTCGTTCTAATAATCCAATACATTTTCAAAATCAAAATAAAAGCGAGTCTAACCATCCTTCGCGAATGCCGAAAGCCCCGTTTCGGGCCGGTGGCGACAACCATCCCCATTCCCAGTCATTGGTTGTATGTCATCCTCATCCATAGCTATTCGTTCTACACCATCTCCATCCCTAGGTGCGACATCCACACCATCTCCATCCCCGGGTGCCACATCCACACCATCTCCATCCCCGGGTGCGACATCCACACCATCTCCATCCCCGGGTGCGACATCCACACCATCTCCATCCCTAAATGCTATAGGAACACCTAATGTTAATCCACCACCTACTAGTGAAGACTTAAATGAGGAGGACCCGCCACTTGATGATCTTCCTTTAATTAAACCTACTCGTAATGGGTAAGAATAAATTAACATTTACGTAATTTCTTAATTATAAGTAAATTTAAGTTTATTAAGGTTTAAAATTTTATGTCTTTATCTTGTTTAGGTTTCTCCCATCAAAGACTGCATCAACTGCTATCACACGGACCATTAAGCAGCAATATCATTCACCTTGGGTCACATGGGGAGAAATTCCCCAGGCTGATAAAGATATTTTCTTTCAACGTTTCAAGGTAAATTAAAGATTTATGAAATATAAATTTATATGTCTATTTAAATCTAAGGTATTAGTTTGTTGATATGAATGTGGGTTTGTTTGTTGATTTAGGTGTTGATATTCCAATTCTTTATATTCAAAGATAACAATTAACTTCTAGTTATAATATAAAGTTATGATATTAATATCTTCAATAAAAACTAAAACTGCATTGTATATGTATTACTATTACATTAAAACAAAAAGTTATATATGTTGTTAGTTTATTAATAGATAATTTAATAAAGATAAATATTATCATAAGAAATTTAATTTAATAAAAAAATGTAACTTCTAGTGTTCTTTTTACAAAATAAGCTATTATAAATTCTATAGGAGTTTGTTGATTAATTGTATTGGATTATTGCAATGACTGATTGATTTGTATTGAATTGTATTGTATTGAATTGTATTAAACCATATAAGAGTATTTTTCATAGATTGATTTGGTCATTGAAAATATATATTATTGTTAAATACTTGCTTGTTCTCATAGACTTTCTAAGATGTTTCTTTGGTTATTAATTAATATATATGGTTGTTAATAGAGGATGGTGAAATGGAGTCCTGAGCATGAGAGTAATATCAAAAAAAATTTCAATGCAAAAGCTTCTCATAGACTTTCTGAGATGTTTATGGATGCCCGAAAGAAAAATAAGAAACCAGATTGGATTGGAGATCGTGTGTGGAACTCTTTATTAGAACATTGGAATGTACCTACATATCGTACAAAGTGTACACAAGCACAAAAAAATAGAGCATCTGAAAAAGGTGGAAGTATGCACACATGTGGCTCCATTAGCATGAATGAACATGCCATTCGCATGGTATGTTTATATTTTAGTCTTCATTCTTCTAATGCTTAATTTTATATGTTAAATTTTGATTTATATAATGTTTTTATTTGTAGGAAAAGGAGCTTGGTCGACCTGTACACCATGATGAACTCTTTCAGCAAACTCATATACAAACAGACACTGGTCAGTTTGTTGATGATAGATCTAGGCGGACACATGTGAGTCTATGTTACTTATTTTCTTGGTCTTTAATTTTATTAATGTTTACACTATTTTTACGTATTGTTTATGATGATAATAGGAAGATTTTGAAGCTAGATTTTCTCAAGCTATATCTGAGGTTGGATCCACTACTAGCACCTCAGAATGCACCCCTTTAGACCCTGTTGAGGAGGATAGACTTAGGAGTCAATGTTGGAATGCAGCTATCGGTAAAAAATACAAGGGACATCGTTATGGTACGAGAGATCTTTATGAGAATGAACATAGCAGCTTTGTGGGGACATCTTCAAGTCAGTCTCAGAATACACAAGAGATTTCTCAATTGACACAATGAGTTATAGCTAATGAGGAAGAGATGCGTCGGATGCGCTCCCAATATCAGACTGAGATTCAATCCTTGACCTCCCAGTATCAGACTTAGTTCAACACATTTCTCAATGCTGTACTCCCATTCCTACCACCTACTATGCAGACTACTCTTCAACAGCAACAACATCAACAACCAAACAGACACCAATTTACTGACGGATTTTTGTCCTTCTGTAATCCGTCGGAAATTTAGTGTTTCCCACGAATTTTTTTGATTACCCACGGATTTTGGCCGTCTTTAATCTTGAAATTTCTTGTAGTGTAAGAACTAAGTTTAGACACATGATCATGCCAAGTGAGATACACCTGTGCCTGAAGCGTACGAGGCCGTGAGCCTCTGAAAGGAATCACATCAAGCATGATCCTCCTTGTGCTTAGTGAGATGCATCCAAAGGACCTCTAGAGTCCTTGTGCTCAACATGACTACACTTACGTCTAGTGTCAATAACACCGCAAGTATTTTGGGCTTCCATGCCGGACAAGGTCAAGCCCACACCCAACAAGGTCGAGGCCGCAAGCATTTTGTGTTACCCATGCCCAACGAGCCCAAGCTACCACCCAACGTGTGACACCCTCTACCCCACATACGCAAATAGATTTAAAACTTCTTAACACACACACACACACACACACACATATATATATATACATATATATATATATATATATATATATATATATATATTAATACAAATCTATGCATAAATAATTCAAGTGAAATCCCTAACATAGGGTAAAGAGTATCATATAACAAACTTTTAAAACAAACTCCATACTAATGCAAAAATATAAAACTAAACATAACTCTTATACTAAAATTTAAATGAGGATATCCCTAATCTAAGCATTGATTTCACATATCCTATCAGAGCGCTCCCAAGACAAGGATTAAGCCTCATCACCAGCATCATCAAGATCCTGATAAGCATTACCTGCAAAAACATACATATAGCAAAGACATAGAAACAAAGGGGAGTGGGAAAATTTCTCACACTAGCTCATAGCATGGAATAAAAGATAAATAGTCAAACCCAATCCATACATTATTAATAAAATAATATGACAATAGCAATATTTATCATTATCAATAACACATATATCACCATCACACAATCACTCATTTATAATACATTGATTATAAATAATTTACATGCAAGTGTGAAATGCAATGGACACGGACCCTTGATTTGCATGCATATGGTACCAATCTCAAGATATCCACAGTGCATATAAAATGATTTGTTGATTTTTCAATTTATGTGCATATAATACATGTCAAACAGACTCTTTATATCATGAAATCACTATATATATATACTCAATGATTTGTCATGCTCACAATTGTTATCAATTCATATATACATTTTATCATATACACAATTTTCCAACAGGAAACAAGTATCTCATTCAAGCAATCTATCAAGAATATATATTCACTCCACACTCATCAACATTCAAATTACTCCTCACATCTCTCAACTCTCACAAGGAACCATCATTTTATATTTAGTCAGCACCCAGCAAAAATCCATTCATGCTTGGCACAACTCATCTAAAGAGCACTCATAGTTCTCAGGATGACTCACACCCAGTGTGGCTCGTATCACACCTAGCGGGATAGTAGTAAGGGGTCCCCTAAAACTCGCAGGCTTGAGGAGCCTCATCCCATGCTCAGCATAAATGTCATAGAGACTTGCAACCTCATTAGCGCTCGGTAAGGCATGTCCCACGTCCAATGCAAATAGAATAGGGAGTAAACCTTGCTATTAGGCATCCTAGGGCCTAACGAGACACAAGTGGTGCTAACGCCATATTAGAAATCAAAAACTTGCAGAAGCATGATTTATGAACAATGAACCCAATGCATACATTTATAACTTCAATTGGTAAAACACTATATTTTACCCATATAATACATCATAAGATACAAATTTCATGTGATTACAACTTCCATTAATTATTCACACAATGACCACTCACTCGCATATTCTTAAGGTTCCTATAAGAAACCTCAGGCAACCTAATTTATACAAAAAATGACTCAATTCACGAAATTAATCATATATGATCTCAATTTATATCAATCCAAGAGCAATAGAATCACACGAGAAAAATAATAAATAAGAACAGAACACAATTGGTATTTTCTCCTTCATACAATGGATACAACATATAGAAGGTGAGGGCAAATTTTACTATCCATAGTTACCCCATGCCCTAGAGTAAAAATTATCAGTTCCCCTTACCTCTAGTAGTAAACAACAAAGAACGTGAGTCTTTTGGGTGATCTCCTCCTATCTCTTCTCCTCCTGATTCTTCAGACTATGAAAGAAAAGTGAGAGCATGAGCAAAAAATTGACACGTCACTCTTTTTAAAATTTAAACCTAACTTAACCTCCCTCTAACCCATCCATGGTTACTCAACCTTAATTTTGATTACAAACTCTTTCCCTCACTTAATAATAATAATAATAATAATAAATATTATATTAAAATATAATCCTCATATAATTTAATAAAAAACAAATATATAAAATATAATTTCTACCTTAAAATGCTCTCTAACATCAACTCTTTAAATTTTATAGGAAAAAAGTATACTATTAATCTAATTGCAAAAATATAGGGTGTTACATAGCACAATATCAATAAACAGGTATTTTTCATACTTTGTGATTTTTCAAATATAAGACTCTTATGATTTCTATGATTTTAATCCGTTAAAAGGATTCATATAGTCTTATTGATCCAAATTTTAGTCATTCAACTTAGAATTATTACGAATTCACTCCTAATCAAGGTTTTAGATACATTCTTAGGGTTTTGATCGAAGCCGTATCCGGTCAAATAAATACAATTAAATGTAGTGCTAGGAAGTGACTCCTAGGTCGTCTCCCAAGGACCGTCTTTTACTGCTAAAGGCTTAAACACACAAGTGGGGGGTTTTGGTTCAGATTTTCAGTTTATAGAAAAATAAACACAGATAACACAACAAGTAAAATAGATTGGCTCCTTGTTCGGATTGTAACTCTTTTATCCTTGGTTCTCAAAGATTACTCTATTAACCACTTAATCCTTGTTCCATCCGAGTTAACCATCTAAGCGAAAATTAACTCAAGATTTCCCTACACGAATTAAGAAAACGTATACAACATCAACCTCTTCACAGATTAAGCAACTGTGGCTTTGGAGAACAACCCATTAAGCATGGAAACAGAGGTTAAATGGGGAAGAACAAAGCATAACAGAGACATACGAAAATACCCAACCTCAAACAGAGATTACAATCCACAACAAGAAGCCAACCCAGGGGTTTTTAGCCTTCCATATTAAAACGAAAATAGAAAACGAAAATACAAGGTAGAGAAGAGAAAACGGAAATGCAAGGCAGAGAAGAGAAAACGGAAAAATAACCCAACAGAGAGCAACAAAAACGTTAATAACAATGGAATGGAGTTCAGAAGTTCAAAGGGAAGCAAAACGTAAAATAATCAGAAATGGAAGCCCAAAACATGAACTGTAGCTACAAAGAAATTAAAACGTGAATGAATAAGATCCAGGAAGCCAAAAACGTCTGGAATGATGAAGGAGGCTACTGTTCACGTAGTCACATCAGCCCCCCTCCTCTAGTGGCTGCCAAGTCAGCCCTAGCCTAAACCTAAAATGAGATTGGGCCCCAAAACCATTACATGTCTGACCCAATAACAATAAAATAGCCTAAAAACTAAAAATGAATGCTGAGGTGGAAAATGGTGCAGCAGTGACATGGAAGATGACATGGCAGATGACGTGGCAGCTCTACTTGAAGTCTAGAAATTAATTCCAAGCCCAGATAATTACTAAACTGTCCTGAAAATAAAAATATGGAATAATTAGATTCAGAAAATTCAAATTAGTTAAAATATGAATTACCGGTCCAATTAAAGCCCAAATAGAAAACAGTGCAGATAATCAACAATTAAGCGCAAATCAGAGATCAAAATAAGTACAGAAAGGTAAGAAAATAGGGAAAATATTGACTCATCAAGTTCCCTCTATAACACCCCATTTTTCAAAAAATATTATTATTATATAGTATTTGGTCAATATTATTTTATTATTATAAGAGAATATTATTTTGTACATTTTAAATAATTATTTATATATTTTAAGGGATAATTTGGGAGTTGATAAATTATATATTTTATTTTAAAATCTAAAAGGTTGATTTTATAAGATATTTTAATATTGAAATCATATTATGATATTTTGAGTCAGAAATATATTATTATTATTATTGTTATTATTATAGAGGAAAAATATTTATATTGTATATATACTTATTTTATTTAATTATTTTGGGGAAAAGAGAAGCGGGTCAAAAGATAAGGAAGATGGGTTGGGTTTACCTAGCCCACTGGATTATTTTAAGAGAGGGGTTAGGCATAGTTAATCCTATCTACCTCATTTGAGTTCTGAAAGGTTAAGAAAGAAAGAGAGGAGAAACAAAGAGCTTTGAGAAGGAGTACCCAAGAAGAGATCAAGAACAGTTATAGGTAGAGGACGAATTTCGTAGAGCTATTGGTAAATTTACAATTGTTTCTGTTTGAAGAATTGATGATTCTATTAAATTCTACGTATATTGAGGATTAGGAATATGCCAACAATTACCAAAGATGATTATATGGGAGAGAGAACGAAATTATAGAAAAGTGCATGTGAGTTAGGTTTTCGAAAAAATTGGGGGTTTTACTATTTGAGTTAAGATTCTATAAAATTGATGATTCAATCGAATTTTATATTGATCTATAAATGTGGTTGTTATATTACTTGGTAAAATTGATGACCTAGATGACAATTGGATTTATTGGAATGTTCTCTGTAAGTTAGGGTTCTTGTAAATTGATTAGCACCTTTAATTATATGAATTAATGAGTAATTGGGAGATTTTACTTATGGATGTACCTTAGTATTTTAGTAATATCTTTCTGTGTGATTAACCAAATCGATTTTTGTTTATTGGGTTAGAAATTAGACACTTGGGGCTATAATTTAGACTCTAGAAGTGTGTAAAAATGTTAAGAATTGATTCAGTTATGCGAGTTATAATTTTGATCTCCATTCCTGTTCTTGAAATATTAATTTTTATGTTGTCATCCATTAGAGGTAACCATAAAGCAATTTTGAGGCTTCGTGTTCTTCACAAAGGTTGTAGCTTTGGGTGTTAGCTTTCTAATGTCTTTGGAAGCACTCAAAAAGGATGTGTATAACTCAAATTATGGTTAAAATAGTGAGTAGAGGTCAAGCTGTCAGGATTTACGGTGCCCGGCGTGGGTATTCTATTTGAGTTTGCCTTTTTGACGTTTTGGGACTCCCTTTTTGGATGTTTGTGATATTTTATGATTTCTTAGTGATGCTTTATAATACTTATGATATGATTAAATGATTTTGATGTTGAATTGTGAATTATGGTATTAAATTGATGGATTTTGATGATGGTTGTGAATCGTATGATGTCTAGTAATGACTATTATATGAAGGGGTATAAATGGTGTGTGTTGGATAGAATTTAAATTAATTGTTAATTAAAGATTGATGTGTATGAGGAGGTTGTGCAAGATATGTGTATGACTTATTGTGGAAATGTTGGTTGTGCATGTGATGTGGAATTGAGTTGTGAATTGTGATGTGATGATTGGGCACAGTCGTATGTGTGACACTAGGTCGTAAGAGCATGAACATAATACGGTGTTTTTTATGTATTGTTGTGGGTATGGTCATATGTGTGTTACGGTACTAGATGTGTGATGTGTCGGTATAATCGTATGCGTAATATTGGTGCCAATAGTGGAATGCATTGGCACAGTTGTGTGCGTAAATGATGTTGGGTGTGTGATGCGACAGTAGGGGCGTGTACGTGATACGGTGCTAGATGTGTGACATGGTGTAAATGTCCAATTTGTTTATATGTACATATGTGGATTGTGATGAAATGATGAAATATATGGATTATGATAAGATGATGGAATATGTGGATTTGATAAATGATGTTGAACATGTTTAAATGATGAATGAAGTGTTTATGGACTATATTGCTTTGAGATTGTTATGTGGAATTTCGTGATTGTCGCCACCGGCCCGAAACAGGGCTTTCGGCATTCGCGAAGGATGGTTGGACTCGCTTTTATTTTAGTTTTGAAAATGTATTGGATTATTAGAACGACTTATTCTCAAACTGAGACCTTGTCGATCTTATCCAATTTATTTATTAAAAGTCTCACCAATCCATGTTAATCCCAAGCGGGACCCTCCATGGATTAGTGGTTTTCGTAGTAAAGGGTTCATGGAGTCGCCACCAATGTTTTACTCAAAACATTGGAAAAAGGGATAAGGCAATTGATTTTATAAATCAACTTTGGCCATTACAACCAGAGTTGGGTAAGGGAGTCGGTTACGCGTGGGGAAGGTGTTAGCACCCCACAGCACCCCTTTCGGGTTCCCTATGACAGATTATTTCTAAAATAATAGTGTAAAATTACTAAATTACCCCTATTTATTCTAAGCAATTATAAATTAACTATCTACATGATGACAGTTTAAATATGCACACAGAAAGCAGTAAAAGGAAGGATTTAAGAAGAAACCTTTGAAGCGTGCTTTTATATATTTCGTAAAACTGGGAAGCTTTTTGGCGTTCCCTCGCTCTACAAGCCCGCTCGCTCCCTCCTATAAAATTTTAACTACGGAAATCCGGAGGATTTCCCTTCGACTAGGTTCGATCCTCAAGCAAAATGGCTCGAGGCTCAAGAACTTCGTCGGATCAACTCTCCGAGTGATTTCTAGGGCAGAACACTGCTCAAAAACCCCAGAATACTCAAGGAGAGGGTTGAAACTATGTGTGAAAGTGTGGAATGACGTCCAATTGACGTCATATTTATAGGGAATAGGCGCAATACGGGCTACGGAATCAATACGGCCGTATTGAAATTTTTGAACTTCAATACGGCCGTATTGAGTTCAATACGGCCGTATTGAAGCTCAGAAATTTCAATATGGCCGTATTGAGTTCACTGCGGCTGTATTGAAGCTTCAATACGGCCGTATTGATTTCAGTACGGCCGTATTGAAGTTTCAGAAACTTCAATACGCCGTATTGAGTTCACTGCGGCCATATTGAAGCTTCAATACGGCCGTATTAAGTTTAGTACGGCCGTATTGGGCTTCATTCCCTCCACTTCCTTATTTTAAGCTATTCTAAGACCTCTAGACCTACAGAGAACCCTCCTAGGGCCTTCCAGGAGTCCTTCTGGCTGATCTTCCTTCAGTCTTCGAGAGTCTTCAAGCTTTATTTCCGACCCGGACAATTTTAGGGGTCTACAGCTGCCCCCCTTTACTTAGTCGGACGGCCTTTTGGTGTACCGGCTGGCAAGTAAAGGAGTTGACCCAATTGTCCGGGTGATGTGCCGACCTTCTGACTTGTAATGTCTTCCGGTGGAAAATTGTTGAGTAGCCTCTCCAGGTGGGTGCATACCTCGGCGCTTTTGACATCCTCGGTAGCTGAGTTTACCCTCTCCAGGGTCAACTTCACTCGACGCCCGAGCCGGAAGTTGAACACCGACGTGCCTCTGGCGACGCTGGTGATTGAGTACCGTCTCTCCAGACCTAGCCTCACTCGACGCCCGAGCCGGAAGCTAGACACCAGTGTTTTAACATCACTGATGATTGAGTATTGCCCCTCCAGGCCCAACCTCACTCGCCGCCCGAGCCGGAAGTTGGACACCTCCATGTTTTCTGAACACTTCGGTGATTGAGTTTGCCCTCTCCAGGGTTAGCTTCACTAGACGCCCTAGCCGGAAGCTGCGAGTACGGTCTCTCCAGATACAACTTCACTCGACGCCCGAGCCGGAAGTTGCATACCTCCATGTTTTCTGAACACTTCGGTACTTGAGTTTGCCCTCTCCAGGGTTAGCTTCACTAGACGCCCTAGCCGGAAGCTGCGAGTACGGTCTCTCCAGATACAACTTCACTCGACGCCCGAGCCGGAAGTTGCATACCTCCATGTTTTCTGAACACTTCGGTACTTGAGTTTGCCCTCTCCAGGGTTAGCTTCACTAGACGCCCTAGCCGGAAGCTGCGAGTACGGTCTCTCCAGATACAACTTCACTCGACGCCCGAGCCGGAAGTTGCATACCTCCATGTTTTCTGAACACTTCGGTACTTGAGTTTGCCCTCTCCAGGGTTAGCTTCACTAGATGCCCTAGCCGGAAGCTGCGAGTACGGTCTCTCCAGACACAACTTCACTCGACGCCCGAGCCGGAAGTTGCACACCTCCATGTTTTTTGAACACTTCGGTGATTGAGTTTGCCCTCTCCAGGGTCTGCGTCCGTGTCTTCTGATCACTTCGGCAATGCGAGTTTACCCTCTCCAGGGATCTGAGATGATTTTTTTTGTCTCCACAGTCCACTATGCTGCTTCGACGTTTTTCTGATTTTGTGCCACTGAGGGCTGGATAACGCAGGGATCCGTCTAGGGGATGTGCAGTCATTCATAGGTTCTTGTGCCCCAACTTGCATTTGCATAGTTGGTACCCATGGGGAATTTCTGACTCCTTGGGGTGTAGACACAGATGCTCTTCTTGATTTGAGCGATGCCTTATGTTTGGCTGACGTCCTTTGACGTTGGTGGAGTATCCCGATTATCCTTATTCGGGTGTCTCTCTTTGATTTTCTGATTTTGTAGCCTCTATGTAGGCTATTATCCACTGGGGGTTCTGGATGTTGATTTTGATTTTGTCTCCACAGTCCACGATGCTGCTTTGACAATTGTTTTTGATTTTGATGCCACTGAGGGCTGGATAATGCAGGGATCCGTCTAGGGGATGTGCAGTCATTCATAGGTTTTTGTGCCCCAACTTGCATTGCTTAGTTGGTACCCATGGAGAATTTCTGACTCCTTGAGGTGTAGACACAGATGCTCTCTCTCTGAGTTGAGCGATGCCTTATGTTTGGCTGTCGTCCTTTCGACGTTGTGGAGTGTCCCGGTTATCCTTATTCGGGTATCTCTTTTGTTTTTCTGGTTTTGTCGCCTCTGTGTAGGCTGTTATCCGCTGGGGATTCTGTTGTTGATTTTGATTAGCCTCTTCTGTTAGGCGTATTAACTTGACGTTCAATGATTGGCTAAAAAGCCAAATTCCGCTTGGGGAATTGTTATTGATTTTTTTTCTTTTTTTTGGGTTTTCCTTTTTGAAGGAGTGCCTCTTGTGTAGGCGACTGGGGATTTGAAGTTCAGTGTTCGGCTGAGTGCCAGATTCCGCTTGGGGAATACTTATTGATATTTTTGATTTTTCTCTTTTTGCAGGGATGCCTCTGAGTAGGCGATTGGGGAATGAGGGATCTTATGTATCCCAGAGTATTATTTAGGAAGCCTCTACAGGCTTAGCCTCACTCAACACTTGAGTTGGAGAGCTATCTTCACTGAGGAAGTTTAAGTCCTTTGACTTGGATATTCTGCTTGGGAGATCGTACTTCCATTGGAGATTTTGACGATCTTGCTTTGATAGCTCTCGCTGGGGATTCGTTCCGTGAGCTTGAGTTGAGGTTTCTCTGGGGAGTATTATTTCTGCGAGCCTCTCCAGGCTCAATTATTCTTTGATGTGGAGTATTATTTTGGCGAGCCTCTCCAGGCTCAATTATTCTGAATGAGTATTGTTTCGGCAAGCCTCTCCAGGCTCAGTTATTTCTGAGAGAATATTATTTCAGTAAGCCTCTCCAGGCTCAGTTATTCTGATGAGAGTATTATTTCAGCAAGCCTCTCCAGGCTCAATTATTCTGAAAGAGTATTATTTCAGCAAGCCTCTCCAGGCTCAATTATTCTGAGAGTATTATTTCGGCGAGCCTCTCCAGGCTCAGTTATTCTGAAAGATGTGAAATCTTTGTCTTTTTTTTGTCGACTTTTGACTTTTTCTGTATGTTTGCCTTTTTTGTCATTTTTTGGCTTTTTCTGTATTTTTGCCTTTTCTGTTGTTTTTCGGCTTTTTCATGTTTCAGTTATTATGAGAGAGTATTATTTCGGCGAGCCTCTCCAAGCTCAATTATTTTGAGAGAGTATTATTTCGGCGAGCCTCTCCAGGCTCAGTTATTTTGAGAGAGTATTATTTCGGCAAGCCTCTCCAGGCTCAGTTATTCTGAGAGTATTCTTTCGGCAAGCCTCTCCAGGCTCAGTTATTCTGAGAGTATTCTTTCGGCAAGCCTCTCCAGGCTCAGTTATTCTGAGAGTATTCTTTCGGCAAGCCTCTCCAGGCTCAGTTATTCTGAGAGTATTCTTTTGGCAAGCCTCTCCAGGCTCAGTTATTCTGAGAGTATTCTTTCGGCAAGCCTCTCCAGGCTCAGTTATTCTGTATGACGCTGTTGATTTTCTGAATCTTTGCATTTTGTTTGCTGCTGTCATACACAAGCAATTTTTCCTATTTTTTCTAATTTATGTAGTTGCCTCATGACGAGGTCTTTGAAAATTTCTTTATGGCCAATACGGCCGCATCCATTTCAGTACGCCCGTATTGAGTTGAAATTTTGTTCATAACCCTGATTTTAGTACGGGTGTACTGAACATGGTACGGGCGCATTGTTTTTTCTGAAATTTATATTTTTTATTTTTTTTGTTTTTTCAATAAACAGAGAATAAGTGATCTTCCAGTACACCTATCATCTGTATGCATGTATGCAGTATGATGCTCCTAATTCTATTTGATTCTTTTTTCAAAAGAATTAACCGATGCGTTTTTGTGTTTGGATTTTGCCATTCCTCCAGACGGACTGTGCTCTGCCGATTTCTGTTACCGAGGAATGATGCATATTTGATTTTGGTGTCATCAACCAAATGATTCTTTCATTTCTTTAGAAGATGTGTCAACCCTCCTATTGACCACTATATCTCCATGTTTCCACAAGATTATTCAAAAATCGTTTGGGACAAGAGAGAAAAGAAGGAAAGGATATATTTTCAAAGGTTTGTGTTTTAGAGGGGATTATTTTATTTTTGAAAAATGGTTTTTGTAAGAATGGCTGGCCAATGGTAGGCTCAAGTGTTTAGGTTAGTTTGATTAAACACTTATGAAGTTAAGCACATCTTGGTTATTAATGATTGTGCTTTGACAACTTGGATAGCTTTTCTTGAGCCCCCCTTGTTGAATTCGATTGATGGTACCATCATGGATTTATTATTATTCTTTTTCTTTTTGATGGCCCTTACTTTTGCCTAAAACACCCATTTGTGGTGTCTTAGCGGGCTTTTTCTTTTTGTTTATTATTTTGTAACCCTAATTTTTGCCTAGGTCACCCTTTTGTGGGATTCCTAGCGGGTCTTTTGCTCTTATTTTGCGCAGCCCCCTTTTTGGGTTTCCTGCCGAGCTTTTTGTTTTTTAGGATTTTTGTCCTGAATGGATTTCTTTTTATCCATGATGGCACTTATTGAGGCCAAGGAAAGGTGCTCCAAGTTGTCGTGCACACTTCCACACAAAATGATGTGGGTTTATTGATTATTAAGACGATTTTAACCTCACTTATGTTCATTCAAACAGGGTTAAATAATGTGGTCTAGAATTTTATTGCAAGCGAGAAAAGAAGCAATAAAGAATTAATGAAGAATGATTTTATTATAATCGCAGCGGAAACATGTGCCCTATCGAGGCTCGGGGGTCGGGCTGTCCCCGAGGAGTGATCTCTAATAGTCACTGAGTCTACACATCCCTATCGGAAGGAGAAAAAAATTTTGACGACGACGACCGGCCTTGACGCTTGTGAACCGGCCTTCCTAAAGATCTGGCTTAAAGAACGTCGAGAAGGATCTTGATTCCTCTTCGTTCTTTGATCTTTAACAGGGTTGTATCCTAACCCTTGTTTTCCCGGATTGTCCTTGATAATGGGTAGCTCCGGGATTCCTTGGGAGTCCTTGCCTAATCCTTGTCCTGGCAAGTATCCGTTCTTTGTGAGCATATGAGCTACCTTCTTCATTTCTCGGGGAAACGTTTCAACATTGGCAATTTCCAATGCTTGGAAGGCGGTTTCCAAAGCTTCCTCTGCTGCATCCACATAAGGTATGGTGGATGGCTTGCTGATGAGTATGTCATCTTCAGCTTGCATGGTCACCAGCTTGTCACCCATTATGAACTTGACTTTCTGGTGGAGCGTAGAAGGAACAGCTTTCGCATCATGAATCCAAGGTCGGCCGAGGAGACAGCTGTATGCGGGAGTAATGTCCATCACTTGGAATTCGACATTAAAGATAGTGGGTCCAATTTGGATTGGAAGATTGATCTCTCCCACCACTTCCCTTTTAGAACCATCGAAGGCTCGAACGATCATGTTGCTCGGGCGCATTTGGACTCCCTTGATTGCCAATTGCTTGAGCGTTCTTTTTGGCATCACACTCAAGGAAGATCCATTATCTACCAAGACTTTAGCGATGTGATACTCCTTGCACTTTACAGAGATGTGCAAGGGCTTGTTGTGGTTCGGTCCCTCAGCGGGGATCTCTTCATCGGTGAAAGAGAGGTGATCATTAGCCGTGATGTGACTAACAATCCCCTCAGATTTGTCTTGGGAGATAGTATGCGACACATATGCCTCGTTCAAGACTTTCAACAGAGCTTGTCGATGCGGTTCGGAGCATAGGATCAACGACAACAGCGTAATCTTTGCTGGCGTCCTATGAAGTTGATCCACGATGGAGTACTCGCTCTGTCGGATATATTTTAACAGCTCGTCTGTCTCCTCCTCGAATTCTTTTTCCTCGGTTTTCTTTTCTTTTCTTTTTTTTTTTCCTTTATTCTTGGGAGCTTTATCATGAAGATCATCGGGAGTGTAGATCCTGCCACTCCTAGTCATGCCCCCAAGTCCAGCGATGTTAGAGATATCGCTGTCGGCAGAAAGGTGGATGTCGTATATCCACGGCACAGCCTTATTTGATTCGTAGGGGAAAGGTCTTGGAGCAGTGATCCTTAACGGTGTCGGACCTTCCCCTTTGTTTGTCTTGATTACCAACAACGGAGTTGATGTGCGCTCGCTTGGCGCGGTTGTTGGCTTACACTTAATAACAAATGGCGTACGATCCATCTTGAACATACGCATCGATTATTTCTTTCTTTTTATTAATATTTATTAATGAATTACTAGGAGGGATGTATGAAATGCAAATCTAGATCCCTCCATGATGCATTGATAAGAATGCATGATATGAGATGATGACGTTGAATATGCATGCATTGTGTTTATTCAACTAAGCATTATCATGTTTTTAGGATGTCCCTAAGATGATGCATGATATTGCTTGGTTTGGATAAATAACCCCTTTTTTCTTTTTTGGGTATTTTTTATTTTATATTTTTTTGTATATATATATATTGGACCGTGAGTGTATGTCTTGGCGAAAATTGGGAACCAGTTGACCATGGGGCTGGTCGCAGCGACCTCCCCTCTTTCTGGGATGAGAAGTTCAATCATAGCGCGCACCTTCGAAATACCGACTGGCTTGAGGGCGACCGAGGCGACTTGGAAAAAATGAGTGCTTTTACCATTGCCAAGGGGGTCGAGTCACTTACAAATCGTCTCTCTGCTCTTTCGTTGATCAACGAGGACAAAATTCGCGGCTTAGTGAGGGAGACTAAGTTGCAGGGGAAAAGGATCACATCCTTGGAGGATGATTTGAACAAGAGCAAATCCGAGTGCAAGTGGGTGTCTAGTGAGCGAGATAGGTTACTGGAAGGTCGTCGTACGTTCGAAGACGAGAAGCAAGCATTGCTCGCCGAGAAGGTGGCGCTGGAGAACGAGTTGGCCGAGACGCGCCTAGCTCGAGATAAATCAGCCGATGCCGCGAGTGTCTTCGAGAACGACTTGTCTTTGGCGAAGCTGGAGGTCGAGAAACTCGAGAATGACCTTGAAGCCGCAAAGGTGGATTCTATGAAGAAATATGTTCAAGGCTTCGACGCGGCGACTTCCCAAATAAAAATTCTGTATACCGATCTCGATATCGGGGGCATGGGCTACTTCAAAGAGATTGTCGATGGGCAACTTGTGGATCCTCCCGAGGATGATTAAGTCTATGTTGCACTTTCCTGCTTTTTGCACTTGTCTTTTTTGCACTTGTTTAATTTCGTGTTTCTTAAACGTGTAACCATTTTGACTTTCGTGTTTCAAGAACTTGCCTCGTTCTTTATATACTGTGTACAATTTCTAAGTTAAAAATTGAATTTCAACGAATTTAATCGTCCAAATACCGAGTAAAATTACCTAGTCGTCCAAATGCCGAGTAGAAAACTCCAAGTTTGAATCAACTTTCAAACTATCTAATCGCCAAAAAACCGACTAGGGTAAATAAATGTAAAATCACCTAGTCGTCCAAATGCCGAGTAGAAAACTCCGAGTTTGAATCAACCATCTAAATTATCTAATCGCCAAAAATCCGACTAGGGTAAATGCAAATATTTTTCTAAGTTAAAAATTGAATTTTCTGTCTAATCGCCAACAAACCGACTAGGGTAAATAACTGTAAAATCACCTAGTCGTCCAAATGCCGAGTAGAAAACTCCGAGTTTGAATCAACTTTCAAACTATCTAATCGCCAAAAAATCCGACTAGGGTAAATAAATGTAAAATCACCTAGTCTTCCAAATGCCGAGTAGAAAACTCCGAGTTTGAATCGCCAAAAATCTGACTAGGGTAGATGCAAATATTTTTCTAAGTTAAAAATTGAATTTTCTGTCTAATTGCCAACAAACCGACTAGGGTAAATAACTGTAAAATCACCTAGTCGTCCAAATGCCGAGTAGAAAACTTCAAGTTTAAATCAACTTTCAAACTATCTAATCGCCAAAAACCCGACTAGGGTAAATAAATGTAAAATCACCTAGTCTTCCAAATGCCGAGTAGAAAACTCCGAGTTTGAATCGCCAAAAATTCGACTAGGGTAGATGCAAATATTTTTCTAAGTTAAAAATTGAATTTTCTGTCTAATCGCCAACAAACCGACTAGGGTAAATAACAGTATAATCACCTAGTCATCCAAATGCCGAGTAGAAAACTCCGAGTTTGAATCAACTTTCAAACTATCTAATCGCCAAAAAAACCGACTAGGGTGAATAAATGTAAAATCACCTAGTCGTCCAAATGCCGAGTAGAAAACTCCAAGTTTGAGTCAACTTTCAAACTATCTAGTCGTCCCAATACCGACTGATTACGCCGACAATTTACTTAAATGAAAAACACAGTTGAGAATACTGGTCGTCCAAATACCGACCATAAACATCAGAAATTAAACTAAGTATTAAACTTGAATGTATTGATTGAACTACCCGTTCCTATATACCACCCTAATCATGCGAGGGGGCCGAGGTTGATGTTAATCTTGATCCGTGGATTCAGATGACTTGCAATCGGTGGTCGATCAGTATTTTCAAAGTAGGAGTACTTCTAAAGCAGTTCTTGTTATAAAAACTTTAAACTGTAGTCGTGGTAATTTGAACCTACAACTAAGCACTGATTCATTGTTGTCACTGATTCGTGTGAACTACTCGTTCTGGGTTATTTATACTCGCCCAGTCGGAACTTAACCAACAATCACGAGTTTTTTCAATCGAGTTATTTATACTCGCCCAGCCGGACTATTGCCGACAATCACGAGTTTTTTCAATCGAGTTATTTATACTCGCCCAGCCGGACTATTGCCGACAATCACGAGTTCTTCGAGTTATTTATACTCGCCCAGTCGGACTTTTGCCGACAATCACGAGTTTTTTCAATCGAGTTATTTATACTCGCCCAGCCGGACTATTGCCGACAATCACGAGTTCTTCAAGTTATTTATACTCGCCCAGTCGAACTTTTGCCGACAATCACGAGTTTTTTCAATCGAGTTATTTATACTCGCCCAGCCGGACTATTGCCGACAATCACGAGTTCTTTCAATCGAGTTATTTATACTCGCCCAGCCGGACTATTGCCGACTATCACGAGTTCTTTCAATCGAGTTATTTATACTCGCCCAGCCGGACTATTGCCGACAATCACGAGTTTTTTCAATCGAGTTATTTATACTCGCCCAGCCGGACTATTGCCGACAATCACGAGTTCTTTCAATCGAGTTATTTATACTCGCCCAGCCGGACTATTGCCGACAATCACGAGTTCTTCAAGTTATTTATACTCGCCCAGTCGGACTTTTGCCGACAATCACGAGTTTTTATCCATGTAAAGAGAAAAAGGTCATGAAAAGGAAAGAGTCAGATGACATTTATTAGAATTGGGGAGGGTGGTGCCTCATTAAAAACCTCCTCAGCAAAAACCCCTCATATTTTTACGGGGAAAAAATACTGAGTTAGGAAAAGAGTGCACCTAATACAAAGGGGGAGAAAAGTCTAGCTATAATAGAAGCGTAGGTTTGCAGCATTCCACGTTCTCGGTATCCTGCCTCCATCCAAGGTTCTAAGTCGGTAGGCCCCTTTGCCGACCACATCATCAATCTTGTAAGGGCCAACCCATTTAGGCGATAGTTTGTTCTTCATCTGTGTAAGTTGAGCGCGCCTCAAAACTAGGTCGCCTACGAAAAAATCTCTTGGGTTTACCTTAGTGTTGTACTTGAAGGCTGCTCTTCTCTGCGCCGCTACTTGATTTATTCTTGCTCTTTCTCTTGTTTCTTCGATCAAGTCTAAATCAATTCGTCTTCCCTGGTCAGATTCTTCTTCAGAAAAAGCGGTAGTGCGTACTGAAGGCTCTGCAATTTCAATCGGGATCATGGCGTCGGTTCCGTATACCAGATTGAAGGGGGTATCTTGGGTCGTTGAGTGAACAGTCGTGTGGTACGACCAAAGTACTCGGGGAAGCTCTTCCACCCATGAAGCGCCTGAGTCTTGTACACGTTTCTTCAAGCCCGAGAGGATTACCTTGTTGGCCGACTCGGCCTGGCCGTTAGATTGAGGGTGTTCGACGGACGTGAATGCCATTCTGATTCCGACCTCTTTACAAAAATCACGAACTCTCGCGCTTGCAAACTGTGTCCCGTTATCGGAAACAAGCATCTGAGGGACTCCATATCTGCACACCACATTCTTCCAAAGAAATGCTCTGACCTTTTCTGCTGAGATGGTTGCAACCGGTTCCGCCTCGATCCATTTGCTAAAGTAGTCTACTGCTACTATCAAAAATTTCAGTTGCCTCACAGCGATCGGAAATGGACCGAGAATGTCAATCCCCCATTTGTGGAAAGGCCAAGGAGACAAGATCGAATGTAGTCGCTCGGTGGGGGAATGGTGCAGGGTAGCATGTCTTTGGCATCCATCACATTTCTGGACCCAGTTGACGCAGTCATTCCTCAAAGATGGCCAGAAGTAACCTGCGCGGGCGACCTTGTACACTAGAGCTCGGCCTCCGATATGACTGCCGCACATACCACTATGTACCTCGTCCATCACCCTCTGCGCTTGCGACGTGGTCAAACACCTCAGGAGAGGAGAGCTAAAGCCCCTTCGGTACAGCCTTTCGTTGATGACAACGAACCTGGCCGACTCCCTTTGCACTAACGATGCCTCCTTTTTGTCTTCCGGTAGTTCCCCCCGAGTCAGATATGCAATGTATGGTGCCATCCAAGAATTTAGCTCTTCCTGGATGAATAGGATATTTCCTTGCGCCTCGTTTATGCTCGGCCGTGACAGCGTTTCTTGGATGACTGACCGAGTAGCTCCTGGTTTCTTTGTGCTTGCAAGCTTGGAGAGCAGGTCGGCCCTGGAGTTTTGCTCTCGTGGTACATGGTTAAGTGTGAATTCTCGGAAATTTTCCGAAAGGTGCTTAACCTTCTCCAGGTATTTGGCCAGTTGAGGGTCCTTTGCTTGGAAGGTGCCGGCTACCTGTCCTGTGATTAATTGGGAGTCACTTCGTGCTGATAAGCTTGTCGCCCCCATTTCCTTCGCCAATGTCATTCCGGCCAACAATGCTTCATACTCGGCCTGGTTATTGCTTGCCCGGAACTCAAATCGCAATGACTGTTCCAACAAAATTCCTCCCGGTCCTTCCAAGACAATCCCCGCTCCACTTCCTCCAAGGTTCGAGGCTCCATCTACCGACAGGATCCACTGTGTGTCTTCAGTTCGAACTTCCCCCACTGGTGAGGTTAGTTCCATTACGAAGTCAGCCAGCGCCTGAGCTTTGATTGCTCCTCTCGGTTCGTACTTGATGGAATGCTCCGACAACTCCACCGACCACTTCATCATCCTTCCTGCCAGGTCGGGCTTTTGCAATATTTGCCTAATCGGGTGATCTGTTCGAACTACCACCTCGTAACTCTGGAAGTAATGTCTCAGTTTGCGTGCTGTAACCAGTATCGCGAGGGCTAGCTTCTCCATCTTTTGGTAACGAGTCTCCGCGCCTTGCAACACCCTGCTAATAAAATAAATAGGCAATTGAGAACTACCTCTTTCTTGTACTAAGACTGCACTGATGGCGCTATCGGATGCCGACAAATACATCAGTAAAGGGAGACCGGCTTGCGGTTTAGAGAGTATTGGTGGCGAGGTGAGAGACTGTTTGAGTTCACCGAACGCTTTTTCACATTCATCTGTCCATGCAAAGCGGTTGTTCTTCCTCAAGCACTGGAACAAAGGCAGCGATTTATCCGCCGCCTTGGAGAGGAACCGAGAGAGGGAAGCCATCCTTCCTGTCAACTGCTGGACCTCTTTTACCGTTGCCGGACTTCTCATATTGATGATTGCGGAGCACTTCTCGGGATTTGCCTCAATACCACGATGGGTCAGCAGGAAACCGAGGAACTTTCCTGCTTGTACGCCAAAGGAGCACTTCGCGGGATTCAACTTGAGTTGATAACGCGCTAAAGTGTCGAAGCTCTCTTGCAAGTCGGCGTAATGCCGAGAGAAGCTGTCCGACTTTACCACCATATCGTCCACGTATGCCTCAACGTTCCTTCCAAGCTGCTTTGCCAGGACTTTGTCCATGAGCCGCTGGTATGTCGCTCCCGCGTTCTTCAAACCAAAAGGCATGACCCTGTAACAACAAGTTGCCTGATCGGCTATGAAGGCCGTTTTGTCCTCATCAGCTGGGTGCATTCGGATTTGGTTGTAACCGGAGTAGGCGTCCATGAAACTTAACAGCTCGTACCCCGAGGCGCCGTCGGCCAGGCAGTCTATGTTGGGGAGTGGGTATGAGTCTTTCGGGCAAGCTTTGTTTAGGTCAGTGAAGTCGGTACACATCCTCCAACTTCCATTACTCTTTCGTACCATCACTACGTTCGCCAGCCACGTCGGGTATTGGATTTCCCGAATATGACCAGCTGCCATCAATTTTCTCGTCTCCTCCACTATGGCCTTCCTTTTGTCTTCTCCAAACTTTCGCCTTTTCTGGATCACGGGCTTCGCCTTGGGGTCGACCATGAGGTGGTGACATAAGAAATCAGGATCAATGCCCGGCATATCCCCAACACTCCACGCGAAGGCCGATATGTTTCTCTTTAGCACGGTGACTAGACCTTCCTCGTCTTCCTTGTTTAGAGATACACCAATCTTGACGATTTTCCCCTCGGCCAGGGTAACCTCCTTTACATCTTCCGCTGGGGCTGGTCGGGTATCGAAATGATTCATTCTCGGATCCAACTCTATTGACTGAACACCCCGATCAACCTGTGTCACATATAGTTGTCGCCTCGCCCTCAAACTGTCTTCGTAGCATTTCCTCGCTACGTCTTGATCGACGCAGACGACGCCCACCTTTCCGCTGGGCAAAGGGTACTTCAGCTTCAAATGAGGCGTGGAGACGACCGCTCCCAACTTATTTAGTGTTGGTCTACCGACTAGTATGCTGTAAGATGATTGAGCGTTTACCACCAGATATCGGATAGTGACAGTTTTCATATTGTCTCCCTGGCCGAACGTTGTCTCCAAGTCGGCGTATCCCCTGGCTATTACCTGATCACCTGCAAAACCAACCAACGTACCTGCGTACGGCATGAGACGATCAGTCGGAATCTTCATCCCGACGAAAGCTTCCCAAAACATTATATCCACCGAACTGCCTTGGTCCACTAACACTCGTTTCACGTTGTACCCCATGACGATTGCCGAGACGACTATGGGGTCATCCTCGTGGGGAGATACACCCTCAAAGTCGGCGTCCGAGAACGTGATGGCTGATCGGGAGGGTCTCGGCAACCCGGAGACCGACAATACTGACCGAGAGTACCTCTTCCTTGCCGCAGAAGTCGAGCCTCCACCAGCAAATCCCCCTGCTATGGTGTTGAAGTCTCCATGAATGGCTTGCTGGTGAGCCTCCTTAGATTTTTGCGGGGGGTCTCTCGGGGGAGACCTCCCCTCTCGTCTTCCTCTCCTGTTGTCTTCTCCCTCTTGCCTATGTCGCCTGTCGGACGAGCTCTCACCCTTCTTTCCTGCAATAAACTCTTTCAACCGACCCTCCTTGATAAGGCGCTCAATTTGCCTCCCAAGAACGAAACAATTCTCCGTCTTGTGTCCATGAGCCCGATGAAACTCACACCAGTCAGTTTTGTAGGGCCCCAACTGCCGGTCAGTTGCCTCTGGGAAGTCAAATAATGACGCACTATTTACGTCATGCAGAATGTGTCGCCTGGGAACATTAAGTGGCGTAAACTTCTCCTCCTCCTTGCTTCGTGACCATTCGGCCTTTAGGCGACTGACATGATCGAACTGCCGATAGTTACCCTCCTTTGCGTTGTAGCGATCGCCTCGCTTATTCCAGTCCGACCGCGGTCGGAGATGCTTGTTACTCTCCTTATTACTGCCCCCTGCCTCTCGGTTCTCGGCTGCCCTCTTTATGATCTGGTTTTCTTCCGTCTTGATGTGGCTTAAAGCGAAAGCCCTTACCTCCGACATTGTTTGACAGTTAGCTCTCTCGAGCGCAATGTCGAACGCTCCAGACCGCAAACCCTTCTGGAAGGCGATGACCGCCATTCTCTCATCCAAGGATGCTATCTTCAGAGCCACCTCATTGAATCTCTGCAGAAAATCCTTCAATGACTCCTCCCGTTGCTGCTTAAGGTCAAATAAATCCGACGTGATCGGTGGCTTCTTCTTATTGGCAGCGAATTGAGCCATAAACAGCCGACTGAAAACGTCAAAGTCGGTGATGGATCGGTCGGGGAGGCTACTAAACCAATCGAGCGCCGCCTTTTTAAGCGTACCCATGAACAGTTTGCAACGGACTTCCATGCTCCCTCCGCAAATCAGCATCTGAGCTCGGAAATCTGTTAGATGTTGACTGGGATCCTGTGATCCATCGAAAGGTTCGACCTGCGGTATCCGATGATCCCTGGGGATGGCCTCAGCCTCTATGGCCTCCGAGAAAGGCCGAAAATCCCTTGGGACTTCCTGCATGACATCCTCCTCCAACGTTCTGGTGTTGGCTTCTATCCTGGCCTGTAACTCATCCGCTCGCCTCCTGATCTCCTCGTTTTCGCGCTGAATGGCCTCCTCTCTCTCCCTGGATCGTGCATTATCCTCCCGTAGGCCATTGATCATGGCCATCATCTCCTCCATGGTAGGGGGTTGTGAATTGCTGTTGTTGCCGCCTCTCGCCATGGTAAAGTGTAGGTCTTTCTGTATTTCTTGGGGCGTAGGAAAAGTTTTACCGTGGCCCCACGGTGGGCGCCAAAATGTTCCGGTCACGGGATGCGCTAGGGTTTTTCCTAGATCAAGCCGCGAAGCCAGAGCATTCAAAAGTGTAATCTGTCGTCCTAGCTCTAGGGTTCTAGGTTTTATACTTTTGTGTTTATGGGCTTCGTGGACCCCGCGATTTTCGGGATTCTCCTTAACCGCTCTTATCCTGAAGCCAGGGGAGTGAGTGGTTGTTAGTCAAATCGGTATTTTTCCGAGAATGCCTTTACAAGAGGACCTATCGGGAAAAAGGCGTATCCCCTCTCGGGTGCATGTAATTTGGCGTTATAGCCGAGTCGCCACACCCCGTGACGGTCCAGTCGGGAGTTAGACGAGTAGAAGGTCCAGTCGGGTCTTTACCTAGACAACGTGCTAGTCGGGTCTTTACCTAGACAATGTGCTAGTCGGGTTTTTACCTAGACGATGTGATAGTCGGTTTTTTACCTAGACGATGTGCTAGTCGGGTTTTTACCTAGACGATGTGCTAGTCGGTTTTTTGCCTAGACGATGTGCTAGTCGGATTACGACCTGGACAGTCCACTTGCCCTTCAGCCCTGAGCCTAAAAGGCGATAGGGCTCAAGACATGGCCACCTGGTCGGTTATTTGCCAAGAGAAGGGTCGCTAACGTCCTATGACCGAGAAGGGAATCAGGTCGGAAAACGACCCTTCTCTTGGCAAATAACCGACCAGGTGGCCATGTCTTGAGCCCTATCGCCTTTTAGGCTCAGGGCTGAAGGGCAAGTGGACTGTCCAGGTCGTAATCCGACTAGCACATCGTCTAGGCAAAAAACCGACTAGCACATCGTCTAGGTAAAAACCCGACTAGCACATCGTCTAGGTAAAAAACCGACTATCACATCGTCTAGGTAAAAACCCGACTAGCACATTGTCTAGGTAAAGACCCGACTAGCACGTTGTCTAGGTAAAAACCCGACTGGACCTTCTACTCGTCTAACTCCCGACTGGACCGTCACGGGGTGTGGCGACTCGGCTATAACGCCAAATTACATGCACCCGAGAGGGGATACGCCTTTTTCCCGATAGGTCCTCTTGTAAAGGCATTCTCGGAAAAATACCGATTTGACTAACAACCACTCACTCCCCTGGCTTCAGGATAAGAGCGGTTAAGGAGAATCCCGAAAATCGCGGGGTCCACGAAGCCCATAAACACAAAAGTATAAAACCTAGAACCCTAGAGCTAGGACGACAAATTACACTTTTGAATGCTCTGGCTTCGCGGCTTGATCTAGGAAAAACCCTAGCGCATCCCGTGACCGGAACATATATATATATATATATATATTTTTTTTTTTTTTTTAGTGAAAAGGGAAACTACCTATATGAATGTGATGAAGGTAGATGTTAACACCATGCAATGGAAGATTCTTATTCCTATTTATTCTTATTTTTTATTGTAAACAAGAATGTTGTATGTTTAAAAGGTGCAAATATATGCTCATACAATGTCACATAAAAATGCACACACAATTCACTCATCCACGAACAGTCACGAGCGAATCACGAGGTAGGGGTCTCCTGCAGAAAAGTGCATATTCAAGGAGGATCTAACTGTTCTCACTTGGTCAAAGGCCCCCAAGGTGCCCCCATTATAGGGACCCAATTCCTCTCGTCGTAAGTCGATGGAAAGCTCCAACGCACTGTCGGACTCGAGTTCATGGTTATCACCTTGAGTGATGTTTTTCCGACAACGGTCTCGTAGGCTCCTATAGACCCATTCAACCGGCCGTACTAACATCCACTCCCTATGGATTACCACTCATGCCCCCGGGTATAGAGGGAACTGTTGTGTGCAAAGGTTTGTGTGCAATTTATATTTCAAACAATTGCGGAATTTTAAACAAACAACAGTTATTTAAAGCCATATACATAAAGCATGTTATCATACAAACAAGGGGTAATGAAGTAATTTTAACTATTATTTGTTAAAAATAATCTGTCACTAAATGGGACTGACTCTCGAAGCTTCCCCAGTGGAGTCGCCATCTGTCGCCACCGGCCCGAAACAGGGCTTTCGGCATTCGCGAAGGATGGTTGGACTCGCTTTTATTTTAGTTTTGAAAATGTATTGGATTATTAGAACGACTTATTCTCAAACTGAGACCTTGTCGATCTTATCCAATTTATTTATTAAAAGTCTCACCAATCCATGTTAATCCCAAGCGGGACCCTCCATGGATTAGTGGTTTTCGTAGTAAAGGGTTCATGGAGTCGCCACCAATGTTTTACTCAAAACATTGGAAAAAGGGATAAGGCTATTGATTTTATAAATCAACTTTGGCCATTACAACCAGAGTTGGGTAAGGGAGTCGGTTACGCGTGGGGAAGGTGTTAGCACCCCACAGCGCCCCTTTCGGGTTCCCTATGACAGATTATTTCTAAAATAATAGTGTAAAATTACTAAATTACCCCTATTTATTCTAAGCAATTATAAATTAACTATCTACATGATGACAGTTTAAATATGCACACAGAAAGCAGTAAAAGGAAGGATTTAAGAAGAAACCTTTGAAGCGTGCTTTTATATATTTCGTAAAACTGGGAAGCTTTTTGGCGTTCCCTCGCTCTACAAGCCCGCTCGCTCCCTCCTATAAAATTTTAACTACGGAAATCCAGAGGATTTCCCTTCGACCAGGTTCGATCCTCAAGCAAAATGGCTCGAGGCTCAAGAACTTCGTCGGATCAACTCTCCGAGTGATTTCTAGGGCAGAACACTGCTCAAAAACCCCAGAATACTCAAGGAGAGGGTTGAAACTATGTGTGAAAGTGTGGAATGACGTCCAATTGACGTCATATTTATAGGGAATAGGCGCAATACGGGCTACAGAATCAATACGGCCGTATTGAAATTTTTGAACTTCAATACGGCCGTATTGAGTTCAATACGGCCGTATTGAAGCTCAGAAATTTCAATATGGCCGTATTGAGTTCACTGCGGCTGTATTGAAGCTTCAATACGGCCGTATTGATTTCAGTACGGCCGTATTGAAGTTTCAGAAACTTCAATACGCCGTATTGAGTTCACTGCGGCCATATTGAAGCTTCAATACGGCCGTATTAAGTTTAGTACGGCCGTATTGGGCTTCATTCCCTCCACTTCCTTATTTTAAGCTATTCTAAGACCTCTAGACCTACAGAGAACCCTCCTAGGGCCTTCCAGGAGTCCTTCTGGCTGATCTTCCTTCAGTCTTCGAGAGTCTTCAAGCTTTATTTCCGACCCGGACAATTTTAGGGGTCTACAGTGATGTGTTTTCTATACAAATATTTTCTTTTCTCATCGTACGTTTATGGTTTTTTTTAGGTGAGGAAGATGTAGACATGAGTGACATTCAAGGTGCCAATAATTGAGTAATGGGAGTACTCTCATAGTGTGACATCGTGGCAAGGGTCTTCTAGGACTTTAATTTTTATTGTAATCAGAGTTTTATATTTCCTTTGAAACTATTTACAAACTTATTTTCTTTCTAAACATTATTTTAAATTGATCGGATATTGAAAATGTATTTTCTTTTGGATATGTGAACCATTTTACATATGTTAAATTGATATTTCTTTAATTTACTGTATTGTGTATATTGGGGTAGAATGAGTGTCAGATATAGTGGTATTAGAGCAAGTCGATTCATTTGGCACTGAGTTATATCAGTCTACTATGCTTATGTGATATTTGATGGTGTGAATGAATTGTTGATTTGATGTATAGCTATTGATTTGTAGCACGAGATTCTTGTATCCCCTGCTATTTTGAGGGGAGCAAAATTTCGAAAAATCTGGATTTTAGATTCAAGTGTTGATTTTGGATGTTTTGAAGTTCCCAAAGGTTAATTTCCGAATGGCATATGGGTATTCAGTGAAATTGAATGTCTAATTGGTATTGGGAATTGAAAATGGACTAGTTTTATTCAAGAATTTATGGTTGTTTTGTAGTGATGTGTATATAGTTTTGGTTTGGATTGCATATAGGTTTCATTTCAGTTTTTGGAATCTTTCATGTCACATATACGAGTTGTTTTGGTTTAGGATTATAGTGGAAAGCTTAGATATGAGTTTGAGGTGAAAAATACTGAGTTTGGATGTATTTTAATGTATTTTTGGGGCCTAGGACATTGGTACACTCTTTTGTTGTCTGGTGCAGGAGATGTTTTTGCTACAGTTTTTGTTCTGCCAGTACGAGTACTTTATTGACAGAATTTGCTTTTCTAGTCTTCGTTAAAGTTGTATACTTGGATGTTATCTTTCCAATGGCACCAGAATCATGTAAAACAGAGGTCTAGAACCCCAGTTATGGCTGTTTTAGTGAGCAGAGGTTGAGCTGTCAGCACTGATTATACCAATTGTGGTTTTTGAAATTTTTAGCTAAGTAGATGATATTTTTAGAATTTCATGTCTTGATAAGAATTGTAGCTCATCCTCTTGACTTTCTTTTGAGATAGGTTTGAGCTTAATTAGATGAATATAAATCTCTATGTGTTATTTTCTTTGACAGTTGTTGAAGGGAGATATATACTGCTACGATGTTTTGAGTTGTTATGCAATGTAGGCATGAAAACTGATTTTTTTATGATGTTATAAGGTGTTATCATGTGGATTGAAAATTTGTTTTAGGTTGATTGGTGTTATATGGTAAAGTTGTTTCATATACATGCTATATGGCGTAAATGGTGATTGATTCATATAAATGCTTAGGGGTGAGAGATATGAATGTTTAAACATAGGTTCTAACATGGTTTGATATGAATGTATATTGATGTGAGGATAGATGACCTTGTGAATCAATTAGTGGGTACTTGATGGATTTAGCTTGTAGGAGTGGTTGATGATCTTCTTCAAACTCCATCTTCAACGTCTGCTTCTTCTATTGAGGATGAACATAGAGACTTGCGAAAGCACAAAACGAGCTTCAAAGCTTGATGGAAGCAACCATGGAAGGTTCGGTTTCTTCTTGAAGAAGAAGAAGATTTAGGGAACCAAGGCACAAAGGAAGGATTCCTTTGTGAAGGTTCTTAAGGAGAAGGTGTTCTCCACGGTTTTGACTCTTGAGAGAGAGAATTTTCTGAATTCCAATCTCGTAAAATGTTCAAAAGTGAATACAAAGGTAGGAAAAGAGTTTATATAATGTAGGGAAACTTGTGGAGCAGCAAGCTAGGCTAACCATAGTTCAAGGGAACCATGGTTGGATTAACTTGACCGCCCACCATGATTTGGGAGGCTCGTGGAACAAGCTTCTAACTTAGTAGCTTGGGAAGCAAGCTAAGTTAGATGCTTGTAGCACAACCTTCCCAAGGTACAAAAGTTCACAAGTGAATCCGACCAAAGAAAGGAGATGGGCAGCCAATGTGCTTTGTTCCATATTAATCCAATCCAAATAAATTGGAATTGGTTTAGTTAGGTTCACCAAATTATGGTGAGGCCTAGCTAAATCAATTCGTTGGAAAATATGGAACAAAACAAGCCCAATATGTAAAATTTGGCCTAGACCCAACTTTGGCCCAATTACTAATTGCACCTACACACCTTGTTAATTGTCACCCCACTTCTACTACTGAAAAATGTAAAAATGAATGACCCTTAATACAAGGTCAAATGGAGTAAAAGTCTCCAAGGAACCTACCCTAAATAGTCAATAGAATATCCTATAAAGAAATAAATAAAGTGCCTCACAAATACAAAGGCAAAAATGAACCTATACAAGAACTACTATGTACAAATGATATGAAAGGTCCTCAAATTTAACCCATTCCTCTTGGGTCCTTCAATGTATCACCTCTTGGTCTTCTTGGCTTTGGCATGATTCTATTAGTACTTTTTTGTTTAACAAGATTGATCTTAGGTTGAAATATCATTGGATTAGAAGGAAGGGTGAGGATATACCCAAGACAACTTTTAGGATATGTTATGGGCACTATGAGTATGTAGTAATGCCTTTTGGTTTGATGAATGCTCCAACTATTTTTATGGATTATATTAATCATATTTTTCATCTGTAATTGGATAACTTTGTAGTTGTCTTTATAGATGACATACTAGTTTATTCCAAGACTAGAGAGGAGCACGAGAAGCACTTAAAGGCAGTACTTCAAACCCTTAGGAATAGACAACTTTATGCTAAGTTGCCTAAGTGTGATTTTTGGTTGTATGAGGTGAGTTTTCTAGGTCCTATAATTTCTAGTGGAGGTATAGGAATAAATTCATCTAAGGTAAAATTTTTACTCAAGTGGGAGACACCTAAGTCGATTATTGAGGTTATAAGTTTCCTTGGGTTGGTTGGTTATTATAGGAGATTTATAGAGGGATTTTCCAAGGTAGCCTTACCTTTAATTCGATTGTCTAGGAGAGAAGTTGATGGATAAATCTTGAAGAAGTGATCCGAATTGGTTCTCTTATCTTCCTCCGAAGTCTACACGCAATCCTTGAGGTTCCAATGAAAGAAAAAAAATCTGGAAATGGTGAAGAATGCAGCTAGATATGTGGTTGATAATGTCTTCCTAAGAAGGAAGAAGAATCACCAAAGCACAAAGGAAGGATTCCTTTGTGAAGGTGCTTAAGGACGGAGAATTTCCCTAAAGCTCTAAGGACTCTTTAAGAGAATTTTTTGTAGTGAAAATCATATATCATCAAAAAGTTGTCAACTACAAGTGTGTAAGGTATTTATAAAAGTGGGAAAGCTTGTGAGAGAAGCTAGGTTAACTAGAGTTTAAAGTGAAAATGGTATAGTCACTTTAAACCCTAGTTGTCCAAATTTGGATTTGAAATTCAAATTTGGTGCCTTGGCTCTCTCATTCTTGTCCAACTCACCTAAATTTGAAGTTATAAATGTAATTTGGGTTGCATTTGCATCTATTTTGGTCATGCATGGAAGGCATGACTCAAATAAAATGTAAATACACTCTAAATTACACTTATCTTCAAATTAAAACCCTTTAGCCTAAAAACTCTTATACTAAGATACCTATGAATACAAGGTCTGAAATTCCTATACAATCATGTCTAAAATAAAAAGACAATCAAAACAAGACAAATATTGGCCATGAAAAGCCCAAAGCCCATGAAGCCCACTAATAGGCCCAAATTGGCTATTAGGCCAAAAAATTGTAATCTAGGTGCCCAAAATACAAGGCTAAAAAATATGATACCTATAATATGGACTACTATATATATATAATCATATGAGAGATATTGGGATTTTAGTTAGAGGCCCATAGCCCAAGATGAGCTAAAGTCCACTAACCCAAAAGTAGGCCCAATCCTCTTATGGTCTTCAAGATTAACCCATTCCTCTTGAGTCCTTCAATGTATCATCTCTTGGTCTTCTTGGCTTTGGCATGATTCCATCATACCCTCCCTCTTGAAAATGATTTTTCCTTAAATCTCGAGGATCTTCATGATAAACAACATTACCTACAATTATAAAATACCATGCATGAGAGGTGACATATTCAAATAAAAAGTGTGAAAGGCATACCCTAAGAGGAATCCTTCCAGAGAACCTAGCAAAGAAGTTTAAATTAATGACACTAGAATTTTTAAGGTTATGGATAGGATCCTCTCCTAAGCAAAGTCTAGGTGTGTAACTAAAACCTAAGAATGTGTTAAAATTAAGACTATAACATCTTAAGAAATTAGTCCTAACAACTAAAACATCTTGCCTAAGGTAACCTATGTAGTAACCTAGGTGTTTCGTAGAAAATAAGGAAAATACTACTATAATATGGACTACTATATATATACAATCATATGAGAGGTATTGGGCTTTTAGTTAAAGGCCCATAGCCCTAGATGAGCTAAGGCCAACTGACCCAAAGGTAGGCCCAATCCTCTTATGGTCTTCAAGACTAACCCATTCCTCTTGGATCCTTCAATATACCACCTCTTGGTCTTCTTGGCTTTGGAATGATTCCATCAGAAGTTGCCTTTGTGTGGGATAGTAAATATGAGAGTAGTTTTCAAACAATTAAGGAAAGATTGACTTGTGCACCAATGTTAGTAGTGCTTGATCTTAGTAAATATTTTGTGGTATATTGTGATGCCTATAAGATGGGTTTCGGTGGAGTGTTAATGCAAGAAGGAAAAGTAGTAGCTTAGAATTCTAGGCAATTGAAAATCCATGAAAGGAATTACCTTACCCATTACCTTAAGTTAGCAACAGTAGTGTTTACACTTAAGATATGGAGACAATATTTGTATGATTCTAAGATTGAGGTGTTTAATGACCATAAGAGGCTTAAATATCTTTTTGATCAGCAGAAATTGAATATGAGACAAAGGAGGTGGTTAGAATTTCTTAAGGACTATGATTTTGATCTTAGTTATCATCTGGACAAAGCTAATGTGGTCGTCGATGGCTTGAGTAGGAAATCTCTACATATATCTTCCCTTCTAATTAGAGAGATGAATTTTTTGGCTCAGTTTAGAAACTTTTTGACTGGTGAGACATAAAGAGTTTGATTTGATTAAGGAATTTAGAGATTTAAGCTTGGTGTGTGAGCTTACCCCTAAGAGCATTAAGTTGGCTTTGTTGAAGGTAACTAGTAAAATTGATTGATGAGGTTGGAGAAGTCCAAAAGTTAGATCCTTCTTAGTGAATCAAGTGGAGAGGATTGTAGACACCCAATTTCGTCCGGACCCACAAAAGCAATGAAATGGACGTCTATTATCAAGGAAAGGAGCTCCCGAAGCATGGAAGCAACAAGACATGACATCAGAGGGCCTAAAAGCCCAAACAAGCTGGTTTTAGTAGCCCAGAAAGGGCTATTACAAAACCGGAACGGGCCGTTCCAAGTCCATAAAAAGGCCTAAAACCTAAGTTTGGAACGGGCCGTTCCAAGTTCCTAAAAAAGGGACTAAAACCTAAATTGGAATGGGCCGTTCCAGCGTAGGCATTTACGTGTTAAACTTAACTCTGGAACGGGCCGTTCCAAGATGTGAAATTAACACATAATGTTCAGATCCAGAATGGGCCGTTCTGAATCTGGAACGGGCCGTTCTGACAACTTTTTGATGTCTATAAATAATAGACTCAGGCACAGTTCTCAAGGCCTCAAAATTTCGTCCAAGACTCCTTAGATCTCGAAATTCCTCTCTCTCTCCCTCCTATTGTATTTCTTGAGATTTGTGAGTCATTTGTGTAGTGTGAAAGGTTTCCACAAAGCACCTATAATTTCCATATTGGAAGATTTAACAAAGCTTGCTACGAGGTATTTCAATCAATCTTGTTCTTTCTTTTTTATTTCTTATCTTTGATAAGTATTGTTATAATAAAAGCAATCATGTAGATATTTTAGAGTCAATTATTTAATTTAAATTTCAAGTATGTAAATAGTCATCAATAAAAGGAGATTTAATATTTATATTATTATTGTTTATAATGTTAACTTCATCATAGGGTACCGATTAAGGGCGTTGTAGGGGTGCTTAATACATTTCCTACACGTAACCGACTCTCGAACCCAATTCTCGTTATCAAGGCCATTATTGGATTTTTAAAAAACCTTTTCTTTTGCCAATGTTTTGAGTAAAACATTGGTGGCGACTCTATGAACTCATTTTTCAAAACCATTAATTAAGGATTAGTCTGGTGTCTGGGAATTTCTTAATTAATAAGACCTTTAAAGGGATGTCTAAACCATAGGTCGCGAGATTGGAAATTTTCGGGTTGCGACAGATGGCGACTCCACTGGGGAAGTTTAAAGAGGGTCAGGCTCATATAAATAATGAAGTTAATAAAATAAGAATAATAATTTAAATATTTTCCCCCTTTACTTTATTTGTTTGGCTTTAATATCTGTTTGCTTGTTTAAATTTTGCACTTGTTTAAATAAAAATTGTACACAAACCTATGCACACAACAGTTCCCCCTACACCCGGGGGCATGAGGGTATTAAACATAGGGAGTGGTTGACGTACAACCAACCTAAGTTTGGCCTTGGAGCTTGCAAGCCTTGTTGGAAATCACACTCAAGGTGATAACCGGTTACTCTAGCCTAAAATACTGCGACAAACCTTAGAGTTTGTCAGGTGATGGCGATAGAGATACTGGGTCCCTATAATGGGGGCACCTTGGGGACCTTAAGACCAGTGAGATTAGAACTATCCTATACAATGCACTTTTCTTACAGGGACCACAGACCAAGGATTTGAACGTGACTGTCCGCGGGTGTACATTTGTTTGAGCATATGCGTGTTGCATTTGTTGTGTTCTCTTTTTGTTCTTTTAAAATAGAAAGTAATTATATACAAACAAACATATATCAATAAAAAAAACTAACACTCTTCTGTATACCCTAGCTCTAAAGCATCATATAGGATAGTTTGTTTCAAAAATATATATATATATATAGCAAAAATCATGCATCATAACCTTTAGTAAAAAAATGATAAAATTTAGGCAAAAAACAAACATCTTGCATCTCATAGGATAGTAAATTAGCATACATTCATTAGAAATGAGAGGCACATATAATAGTATACAAAGATGTTCTCTAAACAAGAATCAATGAGAATGATATTCGTTGAATTTCTCAAGTGTCTTTGCATTCTATTTTACGTTTCATATAGATAACACGCCTTCCTTGTAAATAATAAATAAGAATAAAAAGGGAAATCTAATTTGTGCGTGCTAGCTGGATAATGGGAAATTACTGTAATCAAATGCGAACCCGACACATCAAATCGGGGAACACTTATCAGTAATAAGGGGCATCACACGCCCAAATCGATGATTCAAACAGCGAGACTTTCCCATGAGTAAATGACAATTGTCGGGATAGGAGGAATGATTAAGAATGGACGAATCCTTGCTTCTAGGGAATTACAAGACAAAACCTAATTGAAGAATAAAGGCATTGCATGATGAAGACCCGCTAGGACGAAAACCCGTATAGGGCGTCCTAGGCAAAAATTAGGGTAAAGAAAAAAGAATTAAAATCCTAATAGGATACGTCCTATGCAAAAGTTAGGGATATATTAAAAATAAGAAATGTCTATCTGAGTTGAAATCAAAAGGTGGCTCGAGTATTCCCTTCCAAAGCAAGAATTCATAAAGGTTTCACTCCAAATTCAAAACACCGACGTTCAAGCAAGTGGAATGGTTTTGTTTGAAATTATCAAATCATCCATGACTCTCTAGGGGGAAACCTCTGTCTATATCTCTATGTATGAATCACGAACTCGAGGCAAGCCCGGGCCTTTGAGCTTTGCTAAAGGGGCACGGGTAAATTGAAAGTACTGTTTTAAATGCCATAACACTCTTTCGTTTCTCTTCTCCCTTTAAATATTCACTCTAGGCCTCATCCATCAGTCCTTAATAAACAAAATGTATTTGCGACAAAGATGTTACTCAATAATAGCATGGAAAGGATAACAAAGGAACAATCAGGAATTCAAACATGACTAGGGTTTAATAAAAATAGGGTGTCCCACATAAACGATGCAAAAATGAAAGTCTGGCAGAAACCCACTAAGCGGGCTGCGCAAAATTAGGGCAAGATCCGTTAGGGCACCCACAATCAAAAAGGGTAACCTAGGAAAAATTAAGGATCAAAAGAAAAATTTCTGCTAGGGAACACATCTCAAGTGACCTAGGCAAAAGTTAAGACGTTAAAGCAGCAACAAGAGTTGAAAACCGAAAGGCGGCTCAAGGGAATCATCCAATCAGAGTACGACCCCAAGTCGTCACTCCACTTTCCAAAAAGGCTAAAACACAATGATAGCTTCTTTGTAGCAAATATGCTTTGTTTAATAGTCATAAACACTAAAGCCCACCATGGCCAGCCATTCTTCTAAAAACCCATTTTGAAAAGAAAAAAAAAATCCTTCTAACATCCTTTTGAAAAAATACAAACATCCCTTTTCCTCTTTTCTCTTGACCCTTATGGCATTAAAATGGTACCAAAAAGATACACGGAAAATGCACAGTTAATACTCAAAGAGGGAAGACAGAGATGTCCCTGAACAAAGTCTGGAGACGTTTGACCAGATAATTAAGGAGCCACTAAGACCTTTGGTTCAAAGGAATATATCCCGACAATAATCAAAAATGACACAGACAGAAAGGAATCATCAACATTAACTTTAACGCGTACAAGTTAATTTCCTGACATTAAAAAAAATTGAATTGCATGTTTCGGAACAAACACATGAGCATAAACTGCATCGCATGCATATGAGGTAAGGGCATATGGAAGGGCGTTACACAAAAAATAATAATAAAATCATTCTTGTCTTGCATTTTCATTGCATCCATGCATCCATGCATTCTACTTGCTATGGGTTAGAAGGAGTCATCAGGATAAAGCACTCGTAAAAGCTCAATATCCAAGCATGAGCCGAAGCGATGTCAAACGACAACCCCAAGTGATTCTATGTGCCCACTAAGCAAAGACATATCAACAGTTGAATAGAATGTAATCGACCAAACAAGCAAGTCTATAAGCATGAAGAGGCCACCACGCCTTACTTCTTCACCAAATGAAAGATAATCCAAGAGAATGCCAAGACTAGGAATGGTTTCCTCACCAAAGTCAGGAGTGGCTTCCGAAATAATATTCATTAATAAAGATTCAGCAAATAACATCATCATGGGATGGGATCCCTCCACCAATGATGACAACACAAGATAAAATAAAAAAAAGAAAGCTTTGTAAGTGTTGAAAAACCCAAAGCATTTAGAAAAATAGCAAAAAAAGGCGAGCTTCAAACATGAAAGAGCCGAAGCTAAACAAAAATGAAATTCAGAAGAAAAAAAATAACTCTATCACAAGTAGGCGCCTGGAGAGGCATCACAATACTCACATGGAAGAGGCAGCACCAAAATCCCTGTCACCCATCTACTCCTCTACCCACTAGCACAAGGGCACCACTTACCAGTAATCCTCGTCTTCATCAAACGTCCTCGCCAAAGAAAAAGGGGCAATCAAATCACAATATTAGCAGCCAGCCTAGAGAGGCCAGCATAAGAATACTCACCATTAGTAGATAGCCTAGAGAGGCCGTCATAATAATACTCAGCATTCAGTAGCCAACCTAGAGAGGCCAGCATAATAATACTCACCATCAGCAACCAACCTGGAGAGGCCAGTATAATAATACTCAACATCAGCAGGCGGCCTGGAGAGGCCAGCACAACAATACTCACAACATCAGCAGGTGGACTAGAGAGGCCGACACAACAATACTCACAACATCAACAGGTGGCCTAGAGAGTCCGACACAACAATACTCACAACATCAATAGGTAGCCTGGAGAGGCCGGCACCACAATACTCACAATATCAGCAGGCGGCCTAGAGAGGTCGGCACAACAATACTCACAACATCAACAACTGACTTGGAGAGGCTGACACAACAATACTCACAATATTAGCAAGCGGCCTGGAGAGGCCGACACAACAATACTCACCATCAGCAACCGGTCTAGAGAGGCTGGCACAACAATACTCACCATCAGCAACCAGGCTGGAGAGGCCGAAACAACAATACTCAACATCAGCAGGCCAAAGAACCGGATCTTCACCTCACTATCGCAAGAGAAACAATTGGAGCCATGGCATGGAGCATCTACTCGAAGACTGAATATCAGGTGTATAGTTTGTCACCCTTGTTACCCAATAGAGTATGCAACCCAACACTCAGCTGCTCTAAGCGGTGAGGATACAAGAAAATACACCTATCCAAGGGAAGCAACGCAGAAGTGCCAGCACAAAGAGATGGAGAGAAGAGCCGGATGAAATGTCTATGTCTTTACTTGCCTTTGCAAAAGCAACACATAGTTATTCCAAAGGACATGTAAAGAGGGGTAGCTGTAGACACCTAATTTCATTTGGACCCACAAAAGCAATGAAATGGACATCTATTATCATGGAAAAGAGCTCCCAAAGCATGGAAGCAACAAGAGATGACATTAGAAGGCCTAAAAGCCCAAACAAGCTGGTTTAAGTAGCCCAGAACGGGCTGTTGCAAAATTGGAACGGGTCGTTCCAAGTCCATAAAAGGCCTAAAACCTAAGTTTGGAATGGATCGTTCCTAAAATGGAACGGGCCGTTCCAAGTTCCTGAAAAATGGGCTATGTCGCCATCCGCCAAAACGGACTATGGCATTCGCGACGATGGTCGGACTCTTTTTAATTTTTGAAAAGTGGTGGATTGCTAGAACGACTTATTCTCAAACTGAGACCTCATCGAACTAACAATTTTATTAAAATGATTCACCAATCCATGTTAATCCCAAGCGGGACCCTCCATGGGCTAGTGGTTTTCACAAAAGAAGGGTTCTTGGAGTCGCCACCAATGTTTTACTCAAAACATTGGAAAAAGATATAAGGCAATTGATTTTTATAAATCAACTTCGGCCATTACAACCAGAGTTGGGTAAGGGAGTCGGTTACGTGTGAGGAAGGTGTTAGCACCCCACAACGCCCCTTTAGGGTTCCCTATGACGGATTATTTCATAAATAACAGTGTAAAATTACTAAATTACCCCTATTTATTATGAACGATTACGAATTAAATATTTACATGATGGAAAGTTATAAACGTGTAATGCAACAATCAGAAAGCAGTAAATAAAAGCGGTAAAAGAAAGGATTTGGATAAGAAACCTTTGAAGCGTGCTTTTATATATTCAGATGAAGTCTAGGAGGCTTTTTGGCGCTCCTTCCCACTACAAGCTCGCTCGCTTCTCTCCTAAAAGATAATTTTTACTATGGAAATCAAAAAGATTTCCCTTCGACTAGTTCGAATCCTCAAGCTAAATGCTCAGAACTCAAGAACTTTGTCGGATCGGCTCTTGGAGAGACTTCTAGGGCAGAACACTGCTCAAAAACCCCAGAATACTCAGCAAGAGGGTGGAAAAGGTGTGGAAAAGTGTCCAAATGTGTGGAATGACGTCCAAATGACGTCCTATATATAGGAGTGAGGCGCAGTACGGCCTCTGACATCAATACGGCCCGTACTGAAGTTTTGAACTACAGTACGGCCGTATTGAATTCAGTACGGCCGTACTGAAGTTCAAAACTTCAGTACGGCCGTATTGGTTTCAGTACGGCCGTATTGTAGTTCAAATTGTTCAGTACGGCCGTACTGAACTTCTAGGAGGCCGTATTGAGCTCTAATCCTCCCACATCCTTATTTTAAGCTACTCTAAGACTTTTAAACCTATGAAGAATCATCCTAGGGTCTTCCAGGAGTCCTTTCGGCTGACTTTCCTTCGGTCTTCGAGAGTCTTCGAGTCTTATTTCCGACCCGGACAATTTTAGGGGTCTACAGCTGCCCCCCCTTTACTTAGTCAAACGGCTTTTTGGTGTACCAGTTGACAAGTAAAGGAGTTGACCCAATTGTCCGGGGAATAAGCCATCCTTCCGACTTGTAGTGTCTTCCGGTGGAAAATTGTTGAGTAGCCTCTCCAGGTTGAGTATTAGTCGTCGCCTCTCTAGGCTCGTGCATACCTCGGTGTTTCTGACAACCTCGGTAGCTGAGTACCGCCTCTCCAGGCTCTGCCTCTGTGTTTCTGACGACGTTAGCAGTTGCACACCTCCGTGTTTCTGACGACGTTGGTGGCTGAGTACCGCCTCTCCAGGCTCTGCCTCTGTGTTTCTGATGACATTGGCAGTTGCATACCTCCGTTGTTTATGACGACGGGGTAGCTGAGTACCGCCTCTCCAGGCTCTGTCTCGGTGTTTCTGACAACCTTGACAGTTGCATACCTCCGTTGTTTCTGACGACGGGGTAGCTGAGTACCGCCTCTCCAGGCTCTGCCTCGGTGTTTCTGACAACCTTGGCAGCTGAGTTTGCCCTCTCCAGGGTCTGCGGTTTGCCCTCCCCAGGGTTGCGTACCTCCGTGCTTTTGGTCACTTTGGTAGCGTGAGTTTGCCCTCTCCAGGGTCTGCGGTTTGCCCTCCCCAGGGTCTGCCTCCGTGTTTCTGAGGACGTTGGCAGTGTGAGTTTGCCCTCTCCAGGGATTTGTGATGATTTTGTCTCCACAGTCCACGATGCTGCTTCGACGATTGTTTTTGATTTTTGTGCCACTGAGGGCTGGATAACGCAGGGATCCGTCTAGGGGATGTGCAGTTACTCATAGGTTCTTGTGTCCCAACTTTCCATTGCGTAGTTGGTGCCCACTGGGGAATTTCTGATTCCTTGGGGGTGCAGACACAAAGATGCTCTTTCTGATGTGAGCGGTGCCTTATGGTTGGCTGACGTCCTTTCGACGGTGGTGGAGTATCCCGGTTATCCTTATTCGGGTGACTCTTTTTGATTTTCTGGTTTTATTGCCTCTGCGTAGGCTGTTATCCGCTGGGGGATTCTATTGTGATGATTTTGTCTCCACAGTCCACGATGCTGCTTCGACGGTTGTTTTTGATTTTGGTGCCGCTGAGGACTGGATAACGCAGGGATCCGTCTAGGGGATGTGCAGTTACTCATAGAAAATCATTGCGTAGTTGGTGCCCACTGGGAAATTCTGATTCCTTGGGGATGTAGACACAAAGATGCTCTTTCTGATGTGAGCGGTGCCTTATGGTTGGCTGACGTCCTTTCGACGGTGGTGGAGTATCCCGGTTATCCTTATTCGGGTGACTCTTTTTGATTTTCTTGGTTTTGTTGCCTCTGCGTAGGCTGTTATCCGCTGGGGGATTCTGTCGTTAATTTTGATTAGCCTCTTCTGTTAGGCGGATCATCTTGACGTTCAATGATTGGCTGAATGCCGAATTCCGCTTGGGGAATGATTATTGATCTTTTTTTTGGATTTTCTCTTTTTGAAGGAGTGCCTCTGAGTAGGCGAATTATCTTGATGTTTGGTGTTCGGCTAAGTGCCGGATTCCGCTTGGGGAATGGTTGTTGATGTTTTTGATTTTTTTCTTTTTTTGAAGGAGTGCCTCTGAGTAGGCGAATGGGGATTGAAGATCTTATGTATCCCAGAGTATTATTTAGAAAGCCTCTTCAGGCTTAGCTTCACTCGTCGCTCGAGTTGGAAAGCTATCTTCCACTGAGGAAGTCAAAGTCCTTTGACTCGGATATTCTGTTCGGATGATCATGCTTCCATTGGGGAATCTTGCTGATCTTGCGCTGATAGCTTTCACTGGGAGTTCGGCCCAAGAGTGCAAGCTGAGATGTCTCTGGGGAGTATTATTTCGGCAAGCCTCTCCAAGCTCAGTTATTCTGTACGATTGGGGAGTATTATTTCGGCAAGCCTCTCCAGGCTCAGTTATTTTGTATGATGAGGGAGTATTATTTCGGCAAGCCTCTCCAGGCTCAGTTATTCTGTACGATGGGGGAGTATTATTTCGGCAAGCCTCTCCAGGCTCAGTTATTCTGTATGATGAGGGAGTATTATTTCGGCAAGCCTCTCCAGACTCAGTTATTATGTATGATGCGGTTGATTTTCTGAATTTTTGCCTTTTTTGTCGTTTTTTGGCTTTTTCTGTTGACTGCTGTCATACACAAGCAATTTTTTTCTATTTTTCTATTTTATGCGATTGCCTCATGATAAGGTTTTTAAATGTGCAACTAAAGGCCAATACGGCTGTATCCATTTCAGTACGCCTGTATTGAGTTAAAAATTTGTTCATAACCCTAATTTTAGTACGGGCGTACTGAACATGGTACGGGCGCATTGTTTTTTCTGAAGTTTGATTTTTTTTATTTTTGGTTTTTTCAATAAACAGAGAATAAGTGATCTTCCAGTACACCTATCATCTGTATGCATGTATGCGGTATGATGCACCTAATTCTATTTGATTTATTTTTTCAAAAGAATTAACTGATGCGTTTCTTTGCTTGGATTTTGCCATTCCTCTAGACGGGTTGTGCGCTGCCGATTTCTATAACCGAGGAATGATGCGTGTTATATCGAGATTGGTGTCATCAACCAAGTGATCCTTCCCTTCCTTTAGAAGACATGTCAACCCTCCTATTGACCACTATATCTCCATGTTTCCACTAGATTATTCTAAAATCGTTTGGGACAAGAGAAAATAAAGGAAAGATATTCTTTTTGTTCAAAAGTTTGTGTTTTAGAGGGGATTATTATTATTTTGAAAATGGTTTTTGTAAGAATGGCTGGCCAAGGTAGGCTCATGTGTTTAGGCTTGTTTGATTAAACACTTATGAAGTTAAGAAAGTCCTGTTATTGACGTTGTGATTTGACAACTTAGATAGCTTCCCTTGAACCTTTCTTTTTGAATTCGGCTCATGGTACCATCATGGATTTCTTTTGCTTTTTTGATTGTCCTTATTTTTTGCCTAAAACACCCTTTTGTGGCGTCTCAGCGGACCTTTGTTTTTGTTCATTTTTGCAACCCTAACTTTTGCCTAGGTCACCCTTTCGTGGGATTCCTAGCGGGTTCTTTGCTCTTATTTTTGCGCAGCCCCCTTTTTGGGTTTCCTGCCGAGCTTTTTTTTTGCTTTTATGATTTTTGTTCTTAAAGGAATTCTTTTTTATCCATGATGGCATTTGTCGAGGCCAAGGAATGGTGCTCCAAGTTGTCACACACTTCCACATAAAAATGATGCGGGTTTATTGTTATTAAGACGATTTTAACTTCATTCATGCTTATTCAAACAGGGTTAAAAATAATGTGGTCTAGAAATTTATTGCAAGCAAGAAAAGAAGCAATAAGAAATAATAAAGAATGATTTTATTATAATTCTAGCGGAAACATGTGCCCTATCGAGGCTCGGGGGTCGGGCTGTCCCCGAGGAGTAATCTCTAACAGTCATCAGGTCTATACATCCCTATCGGAAGGAGAAGAGCACTTGATGACGACGACCAGCCTTGACGCTTGTGAACCGGCCTTCCTAAAGATCTGGCTTAAAGAACGTCGAGAAGGATCTTGGTTCCTCTTCGTCCTTTGATCTTTATTAGGGTTGTATCCTAACCCTTGTTTCCCCGGATTATCCTTAATAATGGGTAGCTCGGGAATTCCTTGGGAATCCTTGCCAAGTCCTTGTCCAGGCAAGTATCCGTTCTTGGTGAGCATGTAGGCTACCTTCTTCATCTCTCGGGGAAACGTTTCAACATTGGCAATCTCCAATGCTTGGAAGGCGGTTTCTAGAGCTTCCTCTGCTGCATCCACATAAGGTATGGCAGATGGCTTGCTGATGAGTATGTCATCTTCAGCTTGTACAGTCACCAGCTTGTCACCCACTATGAATTTGACTTTCTGGTGGAGCGTAGAGGGAACAGTTTTCGCATCATGAATCCAAGGTCGGCCGAGGAGACAGCTGTATGCGGGAGTAATATCCATCACTTGAAATTCGACATTGAAGATGGTGGGTCCAATTTGGATTGGAAGATTGATTTCTCCCACCACTTCTCTTTTAGAACCGTCGAAAGCTCGAACGATCATGTTGCTCGGGCGCATTTGGACTCCCTTGATTGCCATTTGATCGAACGTTCTTTTTGGCATCACATTCAAGGAAGATCCGTTATCCACCAAGACTTTAGCGATGTGATACTCCTTGCACTTTACAGAGATGTGCAAGGGCTTGTTGTGATTCGGTCCCTTAGCGGGGATCTCTTCATCGGTGAAAGAGAGGTGATCACTAGCCGTGATGTGACTAACAATCCCCTCAAACTTGTCTTGGGAGATAGTGTGCGACACATATGCCTCGTTCAAGACTTTCAACAGAGCTTGTCGATGCGGTTCGGAGCTTAGGATCAACGACAACAGAGTGATCTTTGCTGGCGTCCTATGAAGTTGATCCACGATGGAGTACTCGCTCTGTCGGATATATTTTAATAGCTCATCAGTCTCCTCCTCGGATTCTTTGTTTTCCTCGGTTTTCTCTTTTTCTTTTTCCTTTTCTTTATTCTTGGGAGCTTTATCATGAAGATCTTCGGGAGTGTAGATCCTGCCACTCCTAGTCATGCCCCCAAGTCCAGCGATGTTAGAGATATCGCTGTCGGCAGAAGAATGGATGTCGTATATCCACGGCACAACCTTATTTGATTCGTAGGGGAAAGGTCTTGGAGCAGTGATCCTTAACGGTGTCGGACCTTCCCCTTTGTTCGTCTTGATTACCAACAACGGAGTTGACGTGTGTTCGCTTGGCGCGGTTGTTGGCTTACACTTGATAACGAACGGCGTGCGATCCATTCTTTGAACATACGCATCGATTAATTCTTTCTTTTTATTAATGTTTATTAATGAATTACTAGGAGGGATGTATGAAATGAAAACCTAGATCCCTCCATGATCTTTGATAAGAATGCATGATATGAGATGATGACGTTGAATATGCATGCATTGTGTTTATTCAACTAAGCATTATCATGTTTTCGGGATGCTCCTAAGATGATGTATGATATTGCTTGGTTTGGATAAATATCTTTTTTTTGGATATTTTGTTTTTTGTATTTTTTGGGTGAAAAGGGAAACTACCTATATGAATGTGATGAAGGTAGATGTTAACACCATGTAATGGAAGATTCTTATTCCTATTTATTCTTATTTTAAAAAGGAATGTTGTATGTTTAAAGAATGCAATGTATGCTCAAACAATGTCACATAAGCAATGCACAAACAATTCACTCATCCACGAACAGTCACGAACGAATCACGAGGTAGGGGTATCCTGCAGAAAAGTGCATATTCAAGGAGGTTCTAACTGTTCTCACCGGTCCAAGGCCCCCAAGGTGCCCCCATTATAGGGACCCAATTCCTCTCGTCGTAAGTCGATGGAAAGCTCCAACGCACTGTCGAACTCGAGTTCATGGTTATCACCTTGAGTGATGCTTTCCGACAACGGTCTACGGGCACCTATAGACCCATTCGACAACCGGCCGTACTAACATCCACTCCCTATGGCTTTCCACTCATGCCCCCGGGTATAGAGGGAACTGTTGTGTGCAAAGGTTCGTGTGCAATTTTTATTTCAAACAATTGCAAAATTTAAACATACAACAGTTATTAAAGCCAAATAAATAAAACATGTTATCATACAAGCGAGGGGTAATGAAGTAATTTTAAACTATTATTTTAGAAATAATCCATCACTAAATGGGACTGACTCTCGAGGCTTCCCCAGCAGAGTTGCCATCTGTCGCCATCCGCCGAAACGGACTATGGCATTCGCGACGATGGTCGGACTCTTTTTAATTTTTGAAAAGTGGTGGATTGCTAGAACGACTTATTCTCAAACTGAGACATCATCAAACTAACAATTTTATTAAAATGATTCACCAATCCATGTTAATCCCAAGCGGGACCCTCCATGGGCTAGTGGTTTTCACAAAAGAAGGGTTCTTGGAGTCGCCACCAATGTTTTACTCAAAACATTGGAAAAAGATATAAGGCAATTGATTTTTATAAATCAATTTCGGCCATTACAACCAGAGTTGGGTAAGGGAGTCGGTTACGTGTGAGGAAGGTGTTAGCACCCCACAACGCCCCTTTAGGGTTCCCTATGACGGATTATTTCATAAATAACAGTGTAAAATTACTAAATTACCCCTATTTATTATGAACGATTACGAATTAAATATTTACATGATGGAAAGCTATAAACGTGTAATGCAACAATCAGAAAGCAGTAAATAAAAGCGGTAAAACAAAGGATTTGGATAAGAAACCTTTGAAGCGTGCTTTTATATATTCAGATGAAGTCTAGGAGGCTTTTTGGCGCTCCTTCCCACTACAAGCTCGCTCGCTTCTCTCCTAAAAGATAATTTTTACTATGGAAATCAAAAAGATTTCCCTTCGACTAGTTCGAATCCTCAAGCTAAATGCTCAGAACTCAAGAACTTTGTCGGATCGGCTCTTGGAGAGACTTCTAGGGCAGAACACTGCTCAAAAACCCCAGAATACTCAGCAAGAGGGTGGAAAAGGTGTGGAAAAGTGTCCAAATGTGTGGAATGACGTCCAAATGACGTCCTATATATAGGAGTGAGGCGCAGTACGGCCTCTGACATCAATACGGCCCGTACTGAAGTTTTGAACTACAGTACGGCCGTATTGAATTCAGTACGGCCGTATTGGTTTCAGTACGGCCGTATTGTAGTTCAAATTGTTCAGTACGGCCGTACTGAACTTCTAGGAGGCCGTATTGAGCTCCAATCCTCCCACATCCTTATTTTAAGCTACTCTAAGACTTCTAAACCTATGAAGAATCATCCTAGGGTCTTCCAGGGTCTTCCAGGAGTCCTTTCGGCTGACTTTCCTTCGGTCTTCGAGAGTCTTCGAGTCTTATTTCCGACCCGGACAATTTTAGGGGTCTACAGGCTAAAACCTGAATTGGAATGGCCCGTTCCAGAGTAGGCATTTACGTGTTAAACTCAACTCTGGAACGGGCCATTCTGGTTTCAGAACGAGCCGTTCCAAGATGCGAAATTAACACATAACATTCAGATCCAGAACGGGCCGTTCTGAATCTGGAACGAGCCGTCCTGGCAACTTTTTGATGTCTATAAATAGCATACTCGAGCATAGTTCTCAAGGCCTCAAAATTTCGTCCAAGACTCCTTAGAGCTCTAAATTTCTCTCTCTCCCTCTTATTGTGTATTTCTTGAGATTTGTGAGGCATTTGTGTAGTGTGAAAGGTTGCCACAAAGCACCTAGAATTTCCATGTTGGAAGATTTAACAAAGCTTGCTACGAGGTATTTCAATCAATCTTCTTCTCTTTTTTTTTTTATTTCTTATCTTTGATAAGTATTGTTATAATAAAAGCAATCATGTAGATATTTTAGAGTCAATTATTTAATTTAAATTTCAAGTATATAAATAGTCATCAATAAAAGAGGATTTAATATTTATATTATTATTGTTTATAATGTTAACTTCATCATAGGGTACCGATTAAGGGCGCTGTAGGGGTGCTTAATACATTCCCTACACGTAACCGACCCCCAAACCCAATTCTGGTTATCAAGGAAATTATTGGATTTTTAAAAAAACCTTTTCTTTTTCTAATTTTTTGAGTAAAACATTGGTGGTGACTCCATGAACTCATTTTTCAACACCATTAATTAAGGATTAGTCTGGTGTCTGGGCATTCCTTAATTGATGAGACCTTTATGGTCGCAAGATCGGAAATTTTCGGGTTGCGACAAGGATTGGTAGGGGTATAGATTGTCATTTCCAAGTAGGAGTGATGGTGTTTTGAGGTTCAAGGATAGAATCTATATGCCTAGTAATTAGGAATTTAAGAATATCATCTTAGAAAAAGGACATAGAAGTAATCTTAGTATTCACCTAAGAATTACTACAATGTATCGGGACCTTAGGAAAATGTTCTAGTGGCCTAGGATGATGAGAGAGGTAGAAAAGTTTGTGTATTTATGTTTAGTATGCTAGAAGTCTAAGGTAGAACATCAGAAGTATTTAGGACTTTGTAGCCTTTAGATGTCCCTATTTGTAGGGGCTAATGCGTTTATGGAATTTGTTGTGGGTTTACCTAGGACATTTAGGAAGAATCTTGAGTTTAATAATGGAGTCATATCCAGACCTCTTCATTTGGGAAATTCGGGGACAAATTTCTTAAAAGGGGGAAGTATTGTAACACCCTATTTTTCAAAAAATACTATTATTATTATATAGTATTTGGTCAATATTATTTTATTATTATAAGGGAATATTATTTTGTATATTTTAAATAATTATTTTGTATGTTTTAAATAAGTATTTTTATTAGCATTTTAAATAATTATATATATATATATATATATATATATATATATATATATATGTTTTAAGGGATAATTTGGGAGTTGATAAATTATATATTTTATATTAAAATCTAAAAGGTTGATTTTATAGAATATTTTAATAATAAAATTATATTATTATATTTTGGATCAAAAATATATTATTATTATTATTATAGAGGAAAAATATTTTATATCATATATATTTATTTTTTAATTTTTTTGGAGAAAAGAGAAGCGGGTCGAGAGAGAAGGAAGCTGGGTTGGGTTGACCCAACCCACTGGATAATTTTAAGAAAGGAATCAGGCAGAGTTAGGAAAGAAACACATGAGAAACAAAGAGATCAGGAACAAATTCCCCTACATCAAAAACTTCCATCTATATCTTCCATAACTAAAAGTCATTGTTCCTCAAAAACTTCTCAATATCATACTTGGTTGTTCGAATGATTTAGCCTTTATTTTTCTTTCTTCTCCCCACAAACAACGCCATGAAAGAACAAAAAAAATGTAGAAATAAGAAAAACCAACAAGAACGTAAAATCATAAATCAAAAAATGTAATAGAAAAATGAAAAAGATTGATAGAAGAAAATACAACAGATTTACATGTTTCAACCAATTTGGCCTACATCCACAAGAGAGAACAACTTCAACTATCTAAAAAACAAGATCAAATTTTTACAATAAAAAAAATTATTACTCTTCTTAGAAACCCCTTGATCCCTTTGACCTATTCTCATTTCCTCTCTTCGTATCTTCGTGAATGATGATCCTCACCTACAAAACACACATAGGAACACAACAACAACAACAACAAAGGGAAGTGAGAAACGTCTCACTCTTGTTATCAGTGTGAGATATAATCGAGCAACAACACACAACAACCATAATATAAGCATATGCACATGTAACAAGAATATTAAAATACAAGTAAAATAGTATAACTTCAATTAATAGAAACATCACACCATCACAAGCATACACATTAACATCTCATTCACTCAATGTAGTGGACATTAATGCATCTAGATCTCCATGCATATGGCATCAAAGATCTCATAACTCATGACTTGAAGGTTAAAACCTATGGACCAAAGGCGATTACTCATGGTTTGAAAGAGAATACCCATAGCCCAAAAGCGATTGCTCAAACCCCAAAGGTTAATACTCATGGCCTAGAGACAAATGTTCACACTCATGTTTCATACTTCATATATAAGACTTTGTGCAACACTTTTCTCATGGATTCAACTCATACCCACCTCATTTACTTAACATATCATCTTAATGTCAATCTCAAGCATACACATCATCATCTTGTCAATCTCATATATACACATCATAATCGTTTCATTTTCATATCACATTATCACCATTTTGACATCTCATCATTCACCAATGTTTCAAATGTTACACACAACATTCTCAAGTCAAACATCAACATCTCATATCACATCACGCATAACCATCTTATACCATATCATGTATAATCATGTCACATATAAATTTCTCATACCACACAAACATTTCATATTATACACATCACTTAAAAACATCCCATTCTATATACAAGCACAAAGGTATTACAAACATAATTTGGTATCTTCATCATAACTTATTCAAAAAAAGCATCATCTCTCATTCTTTCTCTTTTGTAACCATTGATATAAGTTTCTCAAACCATTTCCAAGATTAAACACTTAAAAGGTAATTACTATTTTTTAGGTTGGGCGTGTGGGTACAAGAAGAGTCACAACGAGCATGATCCTTCCAAAGGCTCACAACCTCGATGACATTGGTTGTAGGGCACAACATGCCGAGCATAGTCCTGTATCTATGACTAGTATATGTGGAAATGTGTTTTTTTTTATTAAATTAGCATTTATTGAAGAATTACATGAATTAGTTGAATGAAATAGTGAGTTATATGTGTAATGTGAAGTAAATGAATAATATGGGATGTGCTTAGGGATGAGAATTGAGATCTATGAGAAGTATTGGAAACCTATGATATTGTGAAACATATGAGTTATGTGATATGTTATATATGTAAATGATCAAGCGAACAAGCTTGAGTATAGCTTAGTAGTTAGGTGAATTATGAGTTGAGAGACTATGTGAATATGATTTTTGTGACCATGCATAAGAGTTTGTATGTCATTTATCATTTGCATAGATGTGTTTGTGTGATAGGTACAATGTTAAATACGATGTCAGGGAAAGTTCCCCCAAGTGTAAAAGCTTAGTGATTCCATGACATTGGGGATAACTAGGTTTAGGAGCCCTAGTCCGCTCCTACCAGTTTATGTGCATGAGGTGAAACTTGGACAACATATGATGGAGGCCCATGGGCCAAGCGCCCAATTACTAGGGTTATGGTTCGAAGGCTAGAGGAGGATTGGGCTCACACCAAGGAAAAGCCCATGACACTTTAGTTGGGTTGTGCATTAAAGCCCATGTAGACTAGGGTTGTGATGGAATCACACTAAGGCCAAGAAGACCAAGAAGGGATATATTGAAGGAGGCAAAAGGAATGGGTTAGTTTTGATAGCCATAAGAGGAGTGGGATTACTTTTGGACCTTAGCTCCTAAGTTTTTTTTATTAGTATAGGATTTATTCCTATTTTACCCTTGTCTTTAATTTCCTATTTTACCCTTGTATTTTGGGTACCTTAGACATAGGATTTATTTTTGTTGTATTTCTTATTTTACCCTTGTATTTTGGGGTGTCTTAGTTATAGGATTTATTTTTACTTGTATTTTCCATTTTACCCTTGTATTATGGGGTGCCTTAGATTATAGGATTTTATTTTATAGCTAGGGTATTTTATTATGGTAAGAAAATAAGGCCTAGACGTGTTTTTTGGTAGCCTTGGATTTATTTTTGGACTTGGCAAGGTTTAGGCCCAAGTGGAGGGCACCTAGGTTGCATGGTCTTATCATGCACCTAGATGTAGCTTAACCAAACCCAAAGATTCCATCATTGGCCACCAAGTAGCATCTAAGGTTAATTTAGGTTTCATTTGAAGTGCATTTGGCTTGCATTTTTCAGCCAAGCACTCTCAAATGCAACCCTAAATTCAACCTCCCTTCTATAAATACCTTAGGCTAGCATCCTTGTAAATACTTTGGAATTTAATATATTGAGAGAGCCTTTGTGCCTTGATATTTTCCTTAGTCACCCTTGGCTATTTTCGGCCACCACCATTCCTATCTCCACCTTGAGAGAAAAATCCTAGAAGTGGCCTTCAACTACCTTGGAGTGAGCCAAACCTAGAGTACCCCCTCTGAAGCATTCCATCAAGCACCTTATATCCTTCCTCTATTTTCGGTCACCACCACCATCCAAGGCTAGGCCTTTGAAGAACTAAGATCCGTGGAGTCTAGGAGTCCTCTCAATTATCATCCTTCTTCCATCAATGCTAGGAGGGCTTCCATCAGGTTGGCCCACTTTGGCTTGTATTTTGTTTGTGGGCCTTGTATTTTGGCCAAGTAGAATAAGTTGGTTTCTAGGCCTTGTATTTCGGCCACTTTAGTTAATAATCATGTAAGTTTACATTTAATAAAATTTGAGGCACATTTAAGGTGTAATTAGAGTCATGTGACTGGCCATATGAATAGTGCACATGGTGTGATTCAAATTCACCTCAAATGTGAACCAAATCACATTAGAATGCAAACTTCACATATGCCACATGGAAATGTCAAGAAATATGTCAAGAATCTAGGAGTTAGAATTCAAATTTGAACTTTCAAATTTGAATTTAGGCGCCAAGAGTTAAAATTAACCATACCATGGTTAATTTAAACTCTCAGCCAAACTAGCTTCCTTGGCACTCTTCTATGGCGTATATATAGACTAGGACCTTGTATATTTCTCACTTTTGAGCATTATATGAGAGATTCTTCTGCATTTTTCTCTCTAGAAAAAAGTCACCTTGAGTGAGGAGAATCACTTCTTCACCTTGAGATTTCCTCCTTGTTGCCTTGGAGTTCTATCCAAGGTGCTTGTCGCCACCGGCCCGAAACGGGGCTTTCGGCATTCGCGAATGATGGTTGGACTCTTTTATTTGTTTAAAAAATATGGTTTGCTAGAATGACTTATTCTCAAACTGAGACCTCGTCAAACGAGCAATTTTATTAAAATGATTCACCAATCCATATTAATCCCAAGCGGGACCCTCCATGGATTAGTGGTTTTCGCAAAAGGAGGGTTCGTGGAGTCGCCACCAATGTTTTACTCAAAACATTGGAAAAAGAGATAAGGCAATTGATTTTATAAATCAACTTTGGCCATTACAACCAGAGTCGGGTAAGGGAGTCGGTTACGCGTGGGGAAGGTGTTAGCACCCCACAGCGCCCCTTTCGGGTTCCCTATGACAGATTATTTCTAAAATAATAGCGTAAAATTACTAAATTACCCCTATTTATTATAAGCGATTATAAATTAACTATCTACATGATGACAGTTTAAATATGCACACAGAAAGCAGTAAAAGGAAGGATTTAAGAAGAAACCTCTTGAAGCGTGCTTTTATATATTGAGTAAAACTGGGAAGCTTTTTGGCGTTCCCTCGCTCTACAAGCTCGCTCGCTCCTTCCTAAAAACTTTTAACTATGGAAATCCGGAGGATTTCCCTTCGACTAGGTTCGAATCTCCAAGCTAAGTGCTCGGAATTCCAGAACTTCGTCGGATCGACTCCCAGAGATATTTCTAGGGCAGAACACTGCTCAAAAACCCCAGAATACTCAAGGAGGGAGTCAAAACTGAGTGTCAAAGTGTGGAATGACGTCCAATTGACGTCATATTTATAGGGAATAGGCGCAATACGGCCTACAGAAGCAATACGGCCGTATTGAAATTTTTGAACTTCAATACGGCCGTATTGAATTCAATACGGCCGTATTGAAATTCAGAAATTTCAATGCGCCCGTATTGAGTTCACTGCGGCTGTATTGAAACTTCAATACGGCCGTATTGATTTCAGTACGGCCGTACTGAAGTTTCAGAAACTTCAATATGCCGTATTGAGTTCACTGCGGCCGTATTGAAGCTTCAATACGGCCGTATTAAGTTCGGTACGGCCGTATTGGGCTTCATTCCCTCCACTTCCTTATTTTGAGCTATTCTAAGACCTCTAGACCTACAGAGAACCCTCCTAGGGCCTTCCAGGAGTCCTTCTGGCTGATCTTCCTTCAGTCTTCGAGAGTCTTCAAGCTTTATTTCCGACCCGGACAATTTTAGGGGTCTACAGCTGCCCCCCCTTTACTTAGTCGGACGGCCTTTTGGTGTACCGGCTGACAAGTAAAGGAGTTGACCCAATTGTCCGGGTGATGTGCCGACCTTCTGACTTGTAATGTCTTCCGGTGGAAAATTGTTGAGTAGCCTCTCCAGGTGGGTGCATACCTCGGCGCTTCTGACATCCTCGGTAGCTGAGTTTAACACCAACGTGCCTCTGACGACGCTGATGGCTGAGTATTGTCTCTCCAGACCTTGAGTATTGTCTCTCCAGACCTTGAGTACTGTCTCTCCAGACCTTGAGTACTGTCTCTCCAGACTTTGTTTGAGTATTGTCTCTCCAGACCTTGTTTGAGTACCGTCTCTCCAGACCTTGTTTGAGTACCGTCTCTCCAGACCTTGTTTGAGTATCGTCTCTCCAGACTTTGTTTGAGTATTGTCTCTCCAGACCTTGTTTGAGTACCGTCTCTCCAGACCTTGTTTGAGTATCGTCTCTCCAGACTTTGTTTGAGTACTGTCTCTCCAGACCTTGTTTGAGTACTGTCTCTCCAGACCTTGTTTGAGTACCGTCTCTCCAGACCTTGTTTGAGTACTGTCTCTCCAGACCTTGCCTCTTAACATTCAGCAGTTCCTGCCTCTTAACATTCGGCAGTTGAGTATTGCCTCTCCAGGCCTTGCCTCTTAACATTCAGCAGTTCCTGCCTCTTAACATTCGGCAGTTGAGTATCGCCTCTCCAGGCCCTGCCTCTCAACATGAGGTAGTTGAGTATCGCCTCTCCAGGCCTGTGCATACCTCGGTGCTCTCGACAACTGGGTAGCTGAGTTTACCCTCTCCAGGTCCTGCCTCTTAACATTTAGCAGTGTGAGTTTACCCTCTCCAGGTCCTGCCTCTTAACATTCAGCAGTGTGAGTTTACCCTCTCCAGGTCCTGCCTCTTAACATTCAGCAGTGTGAGTTTACCCTCTCCAGGTCCTGCCTCTTAACATTCAGCAGTGCGAGTTTCCCTCTCCAGGTCCTGCCTCTTAACATTCAGCAGTGTGAGTTTACCCTCTCCAGGTCCTGCCTCTTAACATTCAGCAGTTGAGTTTACCCTCTCCAGGTCCTGCCTCTTAACATTCAGCAGTGTGAGTTTACCCTCTCCAGGTCCTGCCTCTTAACATTCAGCAGTGTGAGTTTACCCTCTCCAGGTCCTGCCTCTTAACATTCAGCAGTTGAGTTTACCCTCTCCAGGTCCTGCCTCTTAACATTCAGCAGTTGAGTTTACCCTCTCCAGGTCCTGCCTCTTAACATTCAGCAGTTGAGTATTGCCTCTCCAGGCCTGCTTCCGTGTCTTCTGATCACTTCGGCAATGATTTGATATGATTTTTGTCTCCACAGTCCACGATGCTGCTTCGACGGTTTTTCTGATTTTGTGCCGCTGAGGGCTGGATAACGCAGGGATCCGTCTAGGGGATGTGCAGTCATTCATAGGTTCTTGTGCCCCAACTTGCATTGCATTGTTGGTACCCATGGGGAATTTTTGACTCCTTGGGGTGTAGACACAGATGCTCTCTCTTTGAGTTGAGTGATGCCTTTTGTTTGGCTGACGTCCTTTGACGTTGGTGGAGTATCCCGGTTGTCCTTATTTGGGTGACTCTTTTCAATTTTCTGATTTTGTAGCCTCTGTGTAGGCTGTTTATCCACTGGGGATTTTGTCATTCATTTCTTGACTGGCCTCTTCTGTTAGGCAAATAATCTTGATGTTTGATGCTTGGCTGGATGCCGCATTCCGCTTGGGGAATATTTATTGAGATTTTTTTATTTTTTCTCCTTTTGTAGGGATGCCTCTTGAGTAGGCGACTAAGGAATTGGAGTTCAGTGTTCGGCTGAGTGCCAGATTCCGCTTGGGGAATACTTATTGATATTTTTGATCTTTCTCCTTTTGTAGGGATGCCTCTGAGTAGGCGACTGGGGAATGAGGGATCTTATGTATCCCAGAGTATTATTTAGGAAGCCTCTACAGGCTTAGCCTCGCTCAGCACTTTGAGTCGGAGAGTTATCTTCCACTGAGGAAGTGTTAAGTCCTTTGACTTGTATATACTGTTTGGATGATCGCACTTCCATTGGGGATTGCGTCGATTTTGCTTTGATAGCTCTCGCTGGGGATTTGTTCTGAGCGCGAGCTGAGGTTTCTCTGGGGAGTATTATTTCTGCGAGCCTCTCCAGGCTCAGTTATTCTGCATACTGTGGAGGATGTGGAGTATTATTTTGGTAAGCCTCTCCAGGCTTAGTTATTCTGTACAAACTGTTTGTTGGATTTTCTATATCCTTGCCTTTTTTCATTTTCGGCCTTTTCTGTATTTTTTCCTTTTTTGTCATTTTTTAGCTTTTTCTGTATTTTTGCCTTTTCTGTTGTTTTTCGGCTTTTTCTGTACAGAAATGTCTCAGTTATTATGAGAGAGTATTATTTCAGCGAGCCTCTCCAGGCTCAATTATTTTGAGAGTATTATTTCGGCGAGCCTCTCCAGGCTCAGTTATTCTGAAAGAGTATTATTTCGGCAAGCCTCTCCAGGCTCAGTTATTTTGAGAGTATTATTTCGGCGAGCCTCTCCAGGCTCAGTTATTCTGAAAGTATTTTTTCGGCAAGCCTCTCCAGGCTTAGTTATTCTGAGAGTATTCTTTCGGCAAGCCTCTCCAGGCTTAGTTATTCTGAGAGTATTCTTTCGGCAAGCCTCTCCAGGCTCAGTTATTCTGAGAGTATTCTTTCGGCAAGCCTCTCCAGGCTCAGTTATTCTGAGAGTATTCTTTCAGCAAGCCTCTCCAGGCTCAGTTATTCTGTATGACGCTGTTGATTTTCTGAATCTTTGCATTTTGTTTGCTGCTGTCATACACAAGCAATTTTTCTATTTTTTCTATTTTATGCAATTGCCTCATGACGAGGTCTTTGAAAATTTCTTTATGGCCAATACAGCCGCATCCATTTCAGTACGCCCATGTTGAGTTGAAATTTTGTTCATAACCCTGATTTTAGTATGGGTGTACTGAACATGGTACGGGCGCATTTTTTTTTTTTTTTTTCTGAAATTTATATATATATTTTTTTTTTGTTTTTTTTCAATAAACAGAGAATAAGTGATCTTCCAGTACACCTATCATCTGTATGCATGTATGCAGTATGATGCACCTAATTCTATTTGATTCTTTTTTCAAAAGAATTAACCGATGCGTTTTTGTGTTTGGATTTTGCCATTCCTCCAGACGGACTGTGCTCTGCCGATTTCTGTTACCGAGGAATGATGCATATTTGATTTTGGTGTCATCAACCAAATGATTCTTCCCTTTCTTTAGAAGATGTGTCAACCCTCCTATTGACCACTATATCTCCATGTTTCCACTAGATTATTCAAAAATCGTTGGGACAAGAGAGAAAAGAAGGAAAGGGTATATTTTTCAAAAGTTTGTGTTTTAGAGGGGATTATTTTATTTTTGAAAAATGGTTTTTGTAAGAATGGCTGGCCAATGGTAGGCTCAAGTGTTTAGGTTAGTTTGATTAAACACTTATGAGGTTAAGCACATCTTTGTTATTAATGATTGTGTTTTGACAACTTGGATAGCTTTTCTTGAGCCCCTTGTTGAATTCGATTGATGGTACCATCATGGATTTATTTTGTTTTTCTTTTTTGACGGCCCTAACTTTTGCCTAAAACACCCATTTGTGATGTCTTAGCGGGCTTTTGTTTTTGTTCATTATTTTGTAACCCTAATTTTTGCCTAGGTCACCCTTTTGTGGGATTCCTAGCGGGTCTTTTGCTCTTATTTTTGTGCAGCCCCCTTTTTGGGTTTCCTGCCGAGCTTTTTGTTTTTTTAGGATTTTTGTCCTGAATGGATTTCTTTTATCCATGACGGCACTTATTGAGGCCAAGAAAAGGTGCTCCAAGTTGACACACACACTTCCACATAAAAATGATGTGGGTTTATTATTATTAAGATGATTTTAACCTCATTCATGTTTATTCAAACAGGGTTAAAATAATGTGGTCTAGAATTTTATTGCAAGCGAGAAAAGAAGCAATAAAGAATTAATGAAGAATGATTTTATTATAATCGCAGCGGAAACATGTGCCCTATCGAGGCTCGGGGGTCGGGCTGTCCCCGAGGAGTGATCTCTAATAGTCACTGAATTTACACATCCCTATTAGAAGGAGAAAAACATTTTGACGACGACGACCGGCCTTGACGCTTGTCAACCGGCCTTCCTAAAGATCTGGCTTAAAGAACGTCGAGAAGGATCTTGATTCCTCTTCGTTCTTTGATCTTTATAAGGGTTGTATCCTAACCCTTGTTTCCCCGGATTATCCTTGATAATGGGTAGCTCCGGGATTCCTTGGGAGTCCTTGCCTAATCCTTGTCCTGGCAAGTATCCGTTCTTGGTGAGCATGGAGGCTACCTTCTTCATTTCTCGGGGAAACGTTTCGACATTGGCGATTTCCAATGCTTAGAAGGCGGTTTCTAAAGCTTCCTCCGTTGCATCCACGTAAGGTATGGTGGATGGCTAACTGATGAGTATATCATCTTCAGCTTGTACAGTCACCAGCTTGTCACCCACAATGAATTTGACTTTTTGGTGGAGCGTAGAAGGTACAGCTTTCGCATCATGAATCCAAGGTCGGCCGAGGAGACAACTGTATGCGGGAGTAATGTCCATCACTTGGAATTCGACATTAAAGATAGTGGGTCCAATTTGGATTGGAAGATTGATCTCTCCCACTACTTCTCTCTTAGATCCATCGAAGGTTCGAACGATCATGTTGCTCGGGCGCATTTGGACTCCCTTGATCGCCAATTGCTTGAGCGTTCTTTTTGGCATCACATTCAAGGAAGATCCATTATCTACCAAGACTTTAGCGATGTGATACTCCTTGCACTTTACAGAGATGTGCAAGGGCTTGTTGTGGATTGATCCCTCGGCGGGGATTTCTTCATCGATGAAGGTGAGGTGATCATTAGCCTTGATGTGACTAACAATCCCCTCAAACTCGTCTTGGGAGATAGTGTGCGACACGTATGCCTCGTTCAAGACTTTCGACAGAGCTTGCCGATGCGGTTCGGAACTTAGGATCAACGACAACAGCGTAATCTTTGCTGGCGTCCTATGAAGTTGATCCACGATGGAGTACTCGCTCTGTTGGATAAACTTTAACAGCTCGTCTGTCTCCTCCTCGGATTCTTTTTCCTCGGTTTTCTTTTCTTCTTTTTCTTTATTCTTGGGGGCTTTATCATGAAGATCTTCGGGAGTGTAGATCCTGCCACTCCTAGTCATGCCCCCAAGTCCAGCGATGTTGGAGATATCGCTGTCGGCAGAAGAGTGGATGTCGTATATCCACGGCACAGCCTTATTTGATTCGTAGGGGAAAGGTCTTGGAGCGGTGATCCTTAATGGTGTCGGACCTTCCCCTTTATTCGTCTTGATTACCAACAACGGAGTTGATGTGCGCTCGCTTGGCGCGGTTGTTGGCTTACACTTGATGACGAACGGCGTGCGATCCATTTTTGAACATACGCATCGATTTAATCCTTTCTTTTTATTTATGTTTATTACTGAATTACTAGGAGGGATGTATGAAATGAATGATTCCTAGATCCCTCCATGATCTATATGCATGAGATGATGATGTTGAATATGCATGCATTGTGTTTATTGAACTAAGCATTATCATGTTTTTAGGATTTTCCTAAGATGATGCATGATATTGCTTGGTTTGGGTAAATACATATTTTTCTTTTGAATATTTTGTATCTTTTTTTGTATTTTTTGGGTGAAAAGGGAAACTACCTATATGAATGCAATGAAGGTAGATGTTAACACCATGTACTAGAAGATCTTTATTTCTATTTATTCTTTTTATTTAAAAAAGAATGTTGTATGTTTAAAAGGTGCAAATGTATGCTCATACAATGTCACATAAAAATGCACAAACAATTCACTCATCCACGAACAGTCACGAGCGAATCACGAGGTAGGGGTCTCCTGCAGAAAAGTGCATATTCAAGGAGGATCTAACTGTTCTCACTTGGTCAAAGGCCCCCAAGGTGCCCCCATTATAGGGACCCAATTCCTCTCGTCGTAAGTCGATGGAAAGCTCCAACGCACTGTCGGACTCAAGTTCATGGTTATCACCTTGAGTGATGTTTTCCGACAACGGTCTCGTAGGCTCCTATAGACCCATTCAACCGGCCGTACTAACATCCACTCCCTATGGTTAATCACTCATGCCCCCGGGTATAGAGGGAACTGTTGTGTGCAAAGGTTTGTGTACAGTTTGTATTTCAAACAATTGCGGAATTTAAACATACAACAGTTATTTAAAGCCATATAATAAATCATGTTATCAAACAAGGGGTAATGAAGTAATTTTAACTATTATTTGTTAAAATAATCTGTCACTAAATGGGACTGACTCTCGAAGCTTCCCCAGTGGAGTCGCCATCTGTCGCCACCGGCCCGAAACGGGGCTTTCGGCATTCGCGAATGATGGTTGGACTCTTTTATTTGTTTAAAAAATATGGTTTGCTAGAATGACTTATTCTCAAACTGAGACCTCGTCAAACGAGCAATTTTATTAAAATGATTCACCAATCCATATTAATCCCAAGCGGGACCCTCCATGGATTAGTGGTTTTCGCAAAAGGAGGGTTCGTGGAGTCGCCACCAATGTTTTACTCAAAACATTGGAAAAAGAGATAAGGCAATTGATTTTATAAATCAACTTTGGCCATTACAACCAGAGTCGGGTAAGGGAGTCGGTTACGCGTGGGGAAGGTGTTAGCACCCCACAGCGCCCCTTTCGGGTTCCCTATGACAGATTATTTCTAAAATAATAGCGTAAAATTACTAAATTACCCCTATTTATTATAAGCGATTATAAATTAACTATCTACATGATGACAGTTTAAATATGCACACAGAAAGCAGTAAAAGGAAGGATTTAAGAAGAAACCTCTTGAAGCGTGCTTTTATATATTGAGTAAAACTGGGAAGCTTTTTGGCGTTCCCTCGCTCTACAAGCTCGCTCGCTCCTTCCTAAAAACTTTTAACTATGGAAATCCGGAGGATTTCCCTTCGACTAGGTTCGAATCTCCAAGCTAAGTGCTCGGAATTCCAGAACTTCGTCGGATCGACTCCCAGAGAGATTTCTAGGGCAGAACACTGCTCAAAAACCCCAGAATACTCAAGGAGGGAGTCAAAACTGAGTGTCAAAGTGTGGAATGACGTCCAATTGACGTCATATTTATAGGGAATAGGCGCAATACGGCCTACAGAAGCAATACGGCCGTATTGAAATTTTTGAACTTCAATACGGCCGTATTGAATTCAATACGGCCGTATTGAAATTCAGAAATTTCAATGCGCCCGTATTGAGTTCACTGCGGCTGTATTGAAACTTCAATACGGCCGTATTGATTTCAGTACGGCCGTACTGAAGTTTCAGAAACTTCAATACGCCGTATTGAGTTCACTGCGGCCGTATTGAAGCTTCAATACGGCCGTATTAAGTTCGGTACGGCCGTATTGGGCTTCATTCCCTCCACTTCCTTATTTTGAGCTATTCTAAGACCTCTAGACCTACAGAGAACCCTCCTAGGGCCTTCCAGGAGTCCTTCTGGCTGATCTTCCTTCAGTCTTCGAGAGTCTTCAAGCTTTATTTCCGACCCGGACAATTTTAGGGGTCTACAGTGCTTAGGCAAAACCTTTTTTGAACACTTCTCCTTCTTTTCATTGGCTTCTAACCTTCAAGATTTCTCAAGGATTCAAGAAGGAGTGGCATGTGGAAATCCATGGAGTTTCTTCAAGTCAAGACTCCATCAAGTGGTATCTCGAGCTCGGTTCCATCAAAAGATAAGTTCATCAATTCCTTTCGGTGGATTTATCTATTCCTTGATTGTCTTAAGTTTTTGCTAAATGGATCTAGTTTTTTATTCAAAGTTTGATGGATCCACCTTTTGCTTGCTTCAATGATTCATATATGTTCATCAATTTGCTTTTTCCTCATATGAATCATGCTTTGAAAATGTGTTATAGGTCTTATACTTGTGCATTTGCAATTTTTTGAGTCTTGTTTGGTTTTAATTTCTCGGTCATATGCAATTTATTTGAGTCTTTTAATTTTTGAATCTACTCAAGTATTGTCTAGAGTCATGTTTAGTCATTAATTTGTCTAAAATTCCTAGCTATACTTGTTGTACCGAAAATTTGCATGATGAATCTCATATATGTTTTGTTTTGACCAAGTACAATTGAACTTTGCTGCTTTTGATTTGTGCAATTTTGAGTTCATTAACTACTATTATATCATTAGTAGTTTTCCTTAGTGTTATGTTTCCTTTATGTCTTAGAGTTTCGTGAGTTTTCGTTGGAATCTGGACTTTCTAATTCATGCATGAGTTTTGGAAAATTACTTCTAAATTTGAATTTCAAAATCTGAAAAGTTCAATACAAGGTCGTGCCACTTTTTTTAAAAAATAGAAAGCATGAAAAGCATGAATCTAAAGCATTGCATTTAGGTCAAATTTCAATTGCATTTAACAATTCAAATTTGTTTTGGCTTGGCGCGCCTTGTCGCTAGAAAATTTATGACCAAGACTTGGTTTGAATTGTTGAAAGAAAAAGGCAACTCCTAGTAAATTACAAATGTGTTAGAAAAGAGAGAGAGAGAGAGAAGAAACAAAAGTGTATAAAAAAAATCAAATACAAGGAAAAATCCAAATGGAGTTTGAAATATGATTGATATGTTCTCGGTTTGAATTACAAGTTAATTGAAAAAAAAATTTGGAAGAACATCACATTACATACTTCAATTTTTTTGGTTTTGGTAATCTAATCTAGAGCTTTTTTAGGATATTCTTTTGTGTGTTAGCTTCAGAAGTCAACTTGTCTAGATATTCTTTTTGTTGGAATTCTCATTCTAGAAAAAAAATATTTCCTACTAGAGCTTATCCTATCCTATCTTTTTGTGAATATACAAGTGTTGGAATTGAAGTTGCACTAACCATATTCTTTAGAAACCAATGCTGTAAGTGATGGAAATCTAATCCTCAAGGATCCCTTTGGAAGAGGTAAAACCAAGAAGGGTGAAGGTTGATCCAAGGAGGCTTACACTTGAAGACCATTGGGCCATTAACTAGGTCTATGGTTAGGAGGCTAGAGGAGGCTTCTACAGAGGAGGTGCTTGTTAGACCTATGCTCTTCATGAGCATTGAGTATGATTCCTCTTTTTAGTCCCTTAGTTTCCATTGTATATACATTGTATGATACTTGTACATAGTAGTTGCTTGTATAAATGTATTTTGCCTTTGTATTTGTGAGGCACTTTCTTTCTTTTATTTTAGGTTATCCTTTAGGAATTTAGGGTATGTTACTTGGAGACTTTTGCTCCATTTGACCTTGTATTAATGGTCATTCATTTTTGTATTTTTCAGTAGTAGAAGTGAGGTGACAAATAGCAAGGTGTAGGTGCAACTACTAACTGGGCCAGAATTGGGCCTAGGTCAAATTTTACATATTGGGCTTGTTTTGCTCCATATTTTCCAAGGAATTGATTTAGCTAGGTCTCACCATCATATGGTGAACCTAACTAAACCAACTCTAAGTTTTTGGATTGGATTAAATATGGGAAAAACAAGTGGACCGCCTAGCTTGGTTCTTTGGCCGAATTGCTTGGCTTCTCTTTCACACTTGGGAAGCTTGTGCTACAAGATTCTAACTTAGCTTGCTTCCCAAGTTTCTAAGTTAGAAGCTTGCTCCCCAAGCCTCCTAAGCTAACTAGACCGGTCAAGCTAAGCTAACCATGGTTCTCTTGAACCATAGTTAGCCTAGCTTTCACCATAACTTTACCCCACCCTATATAAACCTTTTTCTTACCTTTGTAATCACTTTTTGATCATATATTTGACTGAGTTCAGAATTTGTTCAGAATATTCTCTCTTCCAAAAGTATCTAACCTCTTTAATATTCATCCAATTCTCTTATACTCTCAAAGAAGAGTGTGATGAGGATTGAAGGGGCATATCTCCTCCAAGGTTTGGTGCCTCTTGAAGAGTGTTCTACACCAAAGCATTGGTGGAATCCAAAGTTTCTCTTCCATTGGAGGCTTTGGAAAGCTTAAGGAGAATCAAGGAGCCAAAGGTCTAGGGAGGAACTTGAAGAGGAATCAACATCAATCTGGTTCCACTACAAGTTTTCCATCAATAAGGGTCATCAAAAGAAAGCTAAGGAAGAATTGGTGGTGTATCCAATCTTTTGGTGAATTTTGGTTTATCATATACAAAACAAGAGTTCAAACGCTTGAGAGGAGGAAAGAAAACAGCTTGAACTATCTCGGCTTCTCAAAAGCAAAGCTGGAAAAAATTTGTTGAAAATTGAAAACAGGGGATTAGTGACCGAATTAGTGACAAAAAAATTCATTACTAGCAAAATCCATCTCAAAATCCGTCTCAAAATCCGTTGCTAAAATAGTCACTAATTCGGTAACTAATTGTTTTTTAATTTTGCAGCCACCTTGTTCTAAATTTTGTAATTTTTATGAATTTACTTACTTGTAATTGGCCTTTGGGAGTGTCTTAGGTACACAACCATCTCTCCTTAGTCTCTTTAGAATTCTCTAGACTTGGTAGAAGTGGTCCTTGAAGGTCTTTGGTACCTATTAAGCTTTTACCTTAGGATCATAGCCAGATATTTTAGATTTTTTCCTTGTTTTAAATTTGGTGAAATTATCTTCGACTAGATAGTATCACACTTGTTCATAAGAAAAATCATTTTCATAAAAAAAATTGTTTTAAGCAAAGACTAACTACAAAAGGGATTAGTAATTTTTACCGGAAGAGGTTTGGTTATTAAGTGACTCTTTGTAGCTCACCTCCTTCCAAGGTTCAATTTGTATACTTAGTATTCAAAGTAATTAGTTTTACCTTTAAAATTTCTTTTCAAAAATATTTTCTCAAACAAAAAACTTTTTCCTATAATGGAAAATCTCTCACCTCACCAAAGTGATAGTGATTCAAGTGCATACAAATGTGTTTCAAAAGTTGCACGAGAACTTAAATCACTAAAAATTTGGAGTGAGCAATAAGCCATGCAAAAAGCCAAAGAAAGAATTGAAAGAGAGGCTCAACTTGCTATTCTAGAGGAAGAAATTAGACTATTGAAGCAAAAGGAAGAAAAACTACACCAAAAATACCGAAGCAGAAGTAGAAGTTCTCATATGCATAGTTCTACTTTAGGGGTTACCATGCATGAAGATAGCCTACAAATAGGTGATCATTATTAACCCCCTCCTATAAGATCTCATAGGGAACATAAGCCAAGGGAATCCAAAGTGGATCTCCCATATTTTCATGGCAAAGATGATGTAGAGGTTTATCTAGATTGGGAGATGAAAGTAGAACAAATCTTTGCTTGCCACAAAGTAAGTGAAGAAAGAAATGTTTCCCTTAACACCTTGAGTTTTCAAAGTCATTCCATGTATTGGTGGACATCCCTTGTTAGGGATACACGCCCCCACAATGATATTTCAATTCAATATTGGAATGAATTAAGGAGTGCATTGAGGAGAAGGCACGTAACCTTTTACTATAGTAGGGAGCTTATGAATAAGCTCCAAAGGCTCCAAAATAGACACATGAGTTTTAAGAATATAGACAAACCATGGAGCTATATATGATGAGGGCACAGATAAGGGAAGAAGAAAATCTTACCATTGCTAGGTTTTTGAGTGGCCTAAACTTGGAAATAAGAGATAAGGTAGAGCTTTTCCCTTACAGAGATTTGAATGATTTAGTTCAACTTTGTATCAAGGTTTAACAACAAATTTTGAGGAAAACTTTTAAAAGAGAAAGCTCCTACTCATCATCTTATTACAAGAAGGATCATAAGAGGGAGGGAAAAACTTTTGATAAGAAAAACTCTTTTGATTCCTCCAAAAACATAGACAAAGGTAAGGAAAAGGAAAAAAAAAGGAAAATACACCTCACACATTAGCACTAAGTCTAGTGATATTAAGTGTTTTAAATGTCTTGGGAGTGGCCACATTGCTTCTCAATGCCCTAACAAGAAAGTCATGATTTTGAGGGGTTAAGACATTTATAGTAGTCAAGATGAGGCTACTACTTCTTCATCTTCAAGTGAGGAAGAAAATTGTGAATCCACTTATCCTTATGATGGGGAGCTTCTTATGATAAGAAGACTTCTCAGCAACCAACCTAGTGACATTAGTTCACAAAGAGAAAACATCTTTCATACAAGATGTAACATTTTCAGATAAAGCATGTTCTCTCATTATGGATAGTGGCTGATGGAATCATGCCTAGGAAGGCAAGAGGTGACACATTGAAGGAACCAAGAGAAATGGGCTATACATGAAGCTTTGGGCTAGTTCAGAGTCCAACGGACTTGATGGGATTGGTGGGCCCAAGTTGCTTCCCACATCGGCCACACCTTGAGATCTCTACTTTCCTCTAATTGTATATATTATATTAGTATAGGTTTCATATATTTTTTTCTTGTATTTTGGACCACCTAGAATAGGAATTTTAGGTTATAAGCTTAATGGGCCTGTTTTTGTGGGCCTTATGGGACTTGGGTATTTTGGTACCCAATATTGGGCTCATTTTGTTCCTTTTATTATTTCTTATTGTTTGTATTTGATTGGCCATTGTATTTAGGCCATTAGAGTAGGAATATTGGAAGAATACTTAATAAGGAAAAACTAGCTTAAATTAGGTTTCATTTAGAATGCATTTAAGTTGAATTTGAGTTACATGTTTTAGCAAGGGTGGCTGAACATGTGCATACTCAAATGCATCTTAAACTCATTCCAAATGAAATTTAATTAGCCTTGATGCACGTCCATCACATGGCAGCCAAAGAATTTGAATTCAAAATTTAAATTCTTGGCGCCAAAGTTCAAATTTGAACCTGGCGCCACTTTGGCTTGCTTGGTTGCCTATTTAAGTCTCTTCCTCCACTCTTGTTATCACTTTGAACCTTATAGAGAAATCTAATCAGCATTGATTCAGCTTCATTCTCTCTTCAAAGTCTCCTTGCACGCTTAGAAAAGTTCCTTGAGAGCTTATAGGTTCTAGTCCGTTTGTGAGTAATCCCTTGCTCACTCTTGCTTTGGTGCTTCCTTCCACTTCAATTCCATCCTTCTTCTTCTCTCTTTGCTGGATTTGAACATCCAGAATTTGGATCAAGGAAGAGCTCCAAGGCCATAGCAAAGCCAAGGGAAGATTACCTATCTTCTTTACCTAACTTTGCCATCATTTTTTGTATCAAGAGCATTGGTTCAATTTCTTGAGGTTAGGAGCTCCTTTTCACGGTTCAATTTTTATGTTTTTTGTTCTTATATGTCTCCTATGTGTCTCGCTGTTTTGGATCTAATTTTTGGTTGAAATTTGATGGATCCAATTGATGTGATTGTATTTTGTTCAATCCGGCAATCACATGGAGTATAGGCTTCTACCTTATCTGATTTTTTATTGTTTGAGTCTTCTTAATTTTCATTCGGTCATTTGACTTTAAATGCATGTGATTTTGATTTTTGAATCTTAATTGTTGTCTACAAGTCATGTTTAGTCATTTCTTTGTCAAAACTTCAAGATGTGCTTAGTTTAGCCTATTTTGTTTTGATTTGTGTTTTGATCGTGCTTTGGCTGAGAGCTTTAATTTTGTGTGTGGATTTGGTGCTTTTCATTTTTCAAATTTGAGTTCATATCCATTACTAGTCATTGATGGATTCTTAGAGTTAGGATTCCATTATGTCTTGATGTTTGTATGTCATTTTTTATTCCAAGGAAAGTTGTCTAAAAAAAATTGTACTCAAAATTCTTCCAAGTTTTAGCTATATATAGTAGTTCAATTTGGTGCATGATTCCTAAGTTGTGAAATCTATAAAAAAAAAAAAAAAAAAAAAAAAAAAAAAAAAAAAGTTCAAAACAGAGTAAAAACAGAACAAAATGTGAAAACTTACATGAGAAATTGGATTGAAATTGCATATTGAATGAATTAGGATATGCACCAAACTATTCACTATTTTTGAACTACATATTGCTGAAATTTTGTGTTCAATTCGAGGCTTCCAAATAATTTCTAAAGTGGCTGGAACAAATCTGGAAAAAGGCATCTTACTTCTCAAATTGAAGCAAAAACAAGGTTAAAAAAAATTAGAAAAAGTGAAAAAGTCGAGAAGATTAAAGAAAATTGTACAAGAATTAGGCCACTAGTTGTTTCGGATTGAAAGTGTTTGATCCATTGTGTGTTCTTCTTTCCATTTTTTTTTTTTGGTTTTCTTAATTCACTCTAGAACCAATCTAAGACTTTCCTATTTGAGTGCCAACTTTTTAGGTGAGTCTTAATTGTAGTCCTTTTAGTCTTGTTTGGAATTCTTTAAGTTTGTCATCTTATTACTCTTATTTGGTTTAGCTTTTCTAATTATGTTTTTGCTGTTTTATTTCTTGGATTCTTTGATTGGAAGCCTCCTTAAATCATTGCAAAAGAAGCAAGCATTAGTTCACAAATCCTATAAGAAAGAAAGCAATTCTAAGACTAGGAGATTTTGGACTTATTCATACATAAATTCTCCTTCAACCTCCTAAAGGTCCTTCACAAGAGTGATCCTACCTTCATCATTGTTAGGAAGCCCTATTTCTTTAAGAATTGTTTGTTCAATTGTGCAGGTTTAGAGGATCAAAGGAGATTTCCATATTAGAGACGAATTAGATACCAAAAAATTCTTTGCTGGAAAAATTTGTCACAAAATTTGTCTCTAATTTCGTCACTAATTCAATCACCAAATCTATTTTAGGATAGTTTACGTTTTCTTGCAATTCTCTTTGATTTAATCCATTTGTAATAGATTGGAAGGAGTATTAAGAAGTTGGTCAAGTATATCTAACTCCTAATAGATCTCTCACGTGTAGTACTAGTGGAAGTGGCTTGAAAATTCCATATGTTCTTCAAGCTTCCACTTAGAAACCCCACTAGTTCTTGATTCTTTTCTTAGCTATTGTGTTTATCACTTTGCATTTGATTTGTTTTTTGTTCTTAGACTCGACTAGTTTGAATAATTTGCTATTGTTTACGTTTAGGTAAAAAAAATTTGAAGAAAAGATCATAAGCATTAAAATTCTGTGGAAAGATTTTGGGAATTGAAGATAACATAAGGGGGTTTAGTAATTTCCACTTGAAAAGGGTTGGTTATTAAGTGCTCTTAGTAGCTCACCTCCCTTGATAGTACAATTTGTATACTTAGACCTCCAAGTGTTTAGTTTTTCTCCTTGAAAATAAAAACAATTTATTTTTGCATTACATATTAAATCTTCTTAGAAATTAACCATGAGTAAACATTCTCAAAGTGGTAGTAACTCAAGCTCTCCAAAAAAAATTTCTCATCTTGCTCAAGAGCTTAAGGCACTAAAACATTGGAGAAAGCAAGAATGCTTGCTAAAGAAAAGAAAAGAATTGACTGAGAAGCACAACTTTTTATTCTTGAAGAAGAAATATGAATGGTTAAGCAACAAGAAGAGAAACTTTTGGCAAAAATCAAACAAAAGAAGAAAAGTAGCAAAGGTTCCCACAGTTCCACAAGCCTTGAAGAGGTAGGAAGTTTGAACATAGATGAATACTATCAACATACCCCTAGGAGAGTCATTAGAGAACCTAAGGTGAGGGAGTCACGAGTTGATCTCCCTTCCTTTCATGGTAAAGAAGATGTGGATGCCTACTTGGATTGGTAAATGAAAGTGGAGCAAATCTTCACTTGTCACCAAGTAGGAGAAGAAAGAAAAGTTCCCTTAGCCGCCTTAGCTTTCCAAGGACAAGCTATGTATTGGTGGACAACCCTAGTTAGAGAAAGAAGACTTCATAATGACCCACCCATAGAGTATTGGAATGATTTGAGGAGTGCTATGATAAGAAGGCATATTCCTTCTTATTATAGTAAGGAGCTTACGGATAAGCTCCAAAGACTCCAACAAAAAAGTATGAGTGTGGAAGAGTATAGAAAAAAAATGGAGCTATATTTAATGAGGGTTGGAATAAGGGAAGAGGAAAGATTGACCATAGCAAGATTCTTGAGTGGTCTTAACTTTGATATAAGAGATAGAGTTGAATTGCTCCCTTATAGGGACCTTGATGACTTGGTCCAACTTTGTATAAGGGTAGAACAACAACTTCTTAGAAAATATTCTAAAAATATCAACTTTAAATCTTATTTCAAGAAAGACCTCAAGAGGGAGGGAATTTCATCCAAGAATTCTCCTAATGGAAATCCAATCCCCAAGGATCCCTTTGGAAGAGGTAAAACCAAGAAGGGTGAAGGTTGATCCAAGGAGGCTCACACTTGAAGACCATTGTGAAGTTAGACGAAAAACACATAGAAGGGGGGTTGAATATGTGTGTTTGTGTGAAAGAGGAAATTTTGAAATCATTTTCGCAGAGGGACTCTTTTTCGTCCAATAAAAATATTATTTTGAATATTTAAGAATTGTGCAAAATTTGCTTTATAAAGGATTTTGCGTCTAAAAGTTTATCGTCTGCACAAGTATTTCTTAAAAGAAAACTGTTTCTTAAGATGATGAATTAAATAAATGTATTTTTCGTCTGAAGATAGTTACAATGAAGAATAAGTAATGGATGAAATTTTCAATATGATTTAACAGTTAAGAAAAATTATGTCTGAAACATAAATAAACAGTGCAAAGATTTTTATACTGGTTGGCTCAGACTAAGCTACGTCCAGTCTCCTTCAATTGAAGGTTCCACTAGATTTTCAATGAAGTACAAGTAATATCACCACTTCTGGTCCACCAACTTCACTCATCAACGCTAGTATTCTTTGATCAGCCTCTTCAGGCTCGTAGTGAGTATTCTCGACCACTCCTGATCTCGAGTATTATCAACCACTCTTGGTTGGCTAACTTTACTCATTAGCTCTAGCATTCTTTGTTTAGCCTCTTCGGGCTCTCAGTGAGTATTCTCGACCACTCCTGGTCCCGAGTATTATCAACCACTCCTAGTTGGCTAACTTCACTCATTAGCTCTAGTATTCTTTGTTCAACCTTTTTAGGCTCTCAGTGAGTATTCTCGACCACTCCTGGTTCCCGAGTATTCTCAACCACTCCTAGTTGGCTAACTTCACTCATTAGTGCTAGTATTCTTTGTTCAGCCTCTTATTGAGGATTATCAATCACTCTTGGCCCGCTAACTTCACTCACTAGTGCTAGTATTCTTTGTTCAGCCTCTTTAGGCTCTTAGTGAGAATTATCGACCACTCCTGGCCCGCTAACTTCACTCATTAGCACTAGTATTCTTTGATCAGCATTTTCAGGCTCGCAGTGAGGATTCTTTGACAAGCCTCTCTAGGCTTTTACAAGTATTCTTTCCCTAGCCTCTTCAAGCTTTACAAATGATAAATAAATGATTTGGTTTGAGTGTTTGGTTTACTCTCACAGAGAGGATACAAAATTTTGCTACACTCACTAAGGTTTATGTTCCTAAGTTACACTTAGAACTCCTTAGTCTACAGAGATAAATACTATATTGTACATTTGACTCTATAAGCTCTGTCTCTAGTTCCATTTGCTTCATGGGCTTGATATCACTCTTTGCCAACCTTTCCAGGTTTGAAGTCATGACATATATATAGTCTTGTAAAATTTGCCTGTTGCAAGTGTCCGTTGAAGTAGGATGTAGTCGTTCATGCTAGTTTGATTTTTCATTTAATGCACAAGATCTTGCATTAAATGTTGCTTTTTTTTTTATAGACATTGCGTGAAGTCTTCTTCGTTTTGTTAGCAGTAGTGTCTGACTTTAGCTAAGACCTAGGAACCTTTTGTCCTTTTCCGGTCACGTAGTTGTAGAGGCATTTCTTTACCTGAAAAAGTGATGTACTTTTTCTGACACATGCATGCTTTTACTTTTGACTTGCTTTTCTTCTTCTTCTTCTCTTCCTTTAATCACGCAATTATGTTGAGAGCTTTTGTATGATCATAGACGATGCTTAAGTTGTCCCTTGAGACTTGATTTTCAAATGCTTTCATGGAAGTCTTCGTCTGCTCTGTTAGTCCATGTGCATCTCAAGTCTTGGTCTTTGTCTGAGCATTTGTCATTAATGCTTTGACTTTCTTTAGTCTAGTCAACATTGTAGATGGACAGACTTTGTTTTTGTCTAGAATACTTTTCAGTCTTTGCTGTCCTTCGTCTGATATTTAGTTAACTTTCTTCTAATCTTTGACAAACCATCGTCTAAGTTCTTATGTTGCGCTCTAGGTTGTCCTTGACACACCTTCGTCTGATATTTGATTTGTCATCTGACGCTCATTTCATATTCCATCTATCATTTGACTTAGTTTTGTCTGATCCTCGTGTTGTGCTTTGCTTTGACTCATCTTTGTCTGATACTTGAAGCTTTTGTCTTTGGTCTGTATCGTCTGAAGCTTGATCATTTACCTTCTTTCTCTAGCTTTGCCATCAATGGCTCTTGGTTCAATTACTGTAGCACTAGGATGGTTGAAAAGTTGGGATCAACTACCATACCACATCCCAAACCTTACGAACTTCATGGGCTTAATGATGATGGTGATATGGTAGGTAACCAACAAGTGGAGGTAGATTTTTCCATTGGTAACTATAAGGATAAAGTTACATGTGATGTATGTTGAGCTTAGGGGAGCTGAAGACTTTAAGAGTTTTGATGATCACAACAACTTGGAGACAACAAGTGTACAACAACAACATTGAACACAAAAACAAGGTCAAGGAAGAGTCAAGAAAAATACCTTGAAGTATAGCTATGTAATAGAGCTTAGGAAGCAAATTGTTATGAATGAATTGTTATATTTGTGTCTGTGTGTGCTTTGTGCATTGAGCAAATCTTGTCTAGAATCAAGTAGGGAGTAGATGATGATGAGTTAAACATTGGAAAATTATTTTGAGACTTGAAATGAAGTTTTAAGAACTGACTCAAAATAATCGATTATTGTTAAATATAATCGATTATTTCAGCAAGTGGGCTAAGTGGAATGCCTTGCTGTAATAATCGATTATTTCCCAAAATAATCGATTATTTCAGGAACAACTCTCTGGAATAATCGATTATCCAGCTAAATAATCGATTAAATTGTTCTTGATTGATTTCCAGAAATCTGAAGAACAAAATAATCGATTATTCTTTAAAATAATCGATTATCTGGGTTTGAATTTTTATAAATAATTTGAACTCTTTTGAAACTTCATAACATTGAGTAAAAACTGATAATCAACTGGTAAAAATGTTTTAGAGAGTCTGTGTGACATCTTGGAGAGTTTTCTTTGTGAAATCCAAGAGAAAAACGTTTGTGAAAAGCTTGTGAGGAAATCATCATCATCATCATACTCTTGAAAGAGGAAGACAAAGATTTGTTTAAGAATTCCAGGTGAATTCGTTTCATTTTATTCTTTGTGAATCTTTGTGAAAAATCTTGAGAAGGGTTTCTCAAGTGGTGAAGTTTCTTGTAGTGGGTTCTACAAGGGTTACTTTCTTGGGGTCAAGAAAGTGGTTATCTTTTTGTAGTGAAGTATATGCATGTTTGTGTGCTTGTAAACCTTCTTGCTAAAAGATAGTGGATCAAATCTTAATCAGGTGGTGATTAAGGACTGGATGTAGGTTACATGTGGAGTGGTTGAACCAGTATAAAAGACTTGTGCAATCTTCTTCAACCTTATCTCTTATTTTGTAATTTCTTGGTTGTGCTTTAAAGAAGATAAAACTTGATTAACATGTGTATGTGAATTTTGATGGTTTAAATCTATAATTGGATATTATATTTGAACCTCATTGTCTTGTAATCAAGTTGCACATTGCATTCATATCATTGTAACAAGTCTTTAAGAGTGCTTCATTTGAAAATTCTGTCATAGAAAAGTTTTGATTGAATTTACGATCCAAAACTCTGATAAATTTTTAAAGGGTCATTGAATCCAATTCACCCCCCCACCCTCTTGGATTGGGCCATTCTTTTCTAACAATGTAGTACCAATGGAAGCTTGTCATATTTTGTTAGGAAAGCCATGGCAATTTGATAAGCAAACAACACATGATGGCCTTACTAATAAAATAACCTTCACACATAAGGATAAGAATTTTGTGCTTCATCCTCTTTCACCATCACAAGTGGTTGAGGATCAAGCACAAATGAAAATAAAAAAAGAGCAAGAAAAAGAAAATGAGAAAAAAATTTCAAAGAAAAAGTCTATAAAAATTAGGAGTAGTGAGGACTCTAGAGAGATTAGTGTTCCCTCTCTAGAGATAGTTCAACAAGAGAGCAACCTTGAAAATCCACCTTTAAAACAATCTCTCTTAGTTGAACCATCTTCTTATGTCCTCAATTGTTGAGGAATACTCACATGCACTACCATAACTTCTTTAACTACTTCTCTACCTCTTGAAATTCAAAAACTTTAAAAGAATTTGATGATATATTCCCTAGTGAAGGACCTTATTATCTTCCACCTTTTAGGGGTATAGAATATAAGATAGATCTTGTTCCAGTAGCTAGTCTACCAAATAGACCAGTTTATAAAACAAATCCTCAAGAGAAAAAAATAAGAGATAGAAAAGCAAGTACAAGAGTTGTTGGATAAGGGATGGGTTTAAAAGAGCCTAAGCCTTTGTGTTGTGCTTGTTTTATTGGTGCCAAAAAAAGATAGAAAATGGAGGATGTGTTGTGATTGTAGAGCCATCAACAACATCACCATAAAATATAGGCACCCAATTCCTAGGCTTGATGACATGCTTGATGAATTGCATGGGTCATCTATATTTTCTAAAATTGACCTTAAAAGCGAGTATCACCAAATTAGGATCAAAAAGGGTGATGAATGGAAGACTGCTTTTAAGACCAAATTTGGATTGTATGAGTGGTTAGTGATGCCTTTTGGCCTTACTAATGCCCCCCAAGTACATTCATGAGGCTCATGAATCATGTCCTAAGGGATTGCATAGGTAGATTTAAACTCTTGGCCAACCTAGCTTCCTTGGCACTCTTCCGTGGCTTATATATAGACTAGGGCCTTATATATTTCTCACTTTTGAGCATTATATGATAGATTCTTCTGCATTTTTCTCTCTAGCCGAAAGTCACCTTGAGTGAAGAGAATCATTTTTTCACCTTGAGATTTCCTCCTTGTTGCCTTCGAGTTCTATCCGAGGAGCTTAAGCAAAACCTTTTTAACACTTCTCCTTCTTTTCATTGGCTTTTAACCTGAAGATTTATCAAGGATTCAAGAAGGAGTGGCGTGTGGAAAATCCATGGAGTTTCTTCAAGTCAAGACTCCATCAACATAGTTATCCCAATGCATCATTAGTGTATTTTTTCCTAATGTAGAGTGTTGTGATGAATTGACCTAGCATTATTAGGTCAAAAGACAATCTTATATATTGTGTGTATCTGGTCAACATTTTATCAAAGACATCTAGTGGTCTAAAGCATAACGAAAAATCTAGTACGTATCTATGATGTTTTAGAGCTAAGTGTTGCTTTTAGTTGACATGCCATATATACTAATATATTTAATATATATGGATAAATATATATATATATATATATATATATATATGAAGTTTTATGTCAATAATAAATGCACTTTTTTTTTTAAGAGAAAAATAGTGACATTTATTTTTATCTTATGTAGCACATGTCCTGACTTAACCTTCTTTGGTGAAAAAAAAAAGGAAATATTATATGTGCTTATTTGTTTATGAGATTGAATGCACAATCAACCTACAAAATACAAATATAATAGAGTCATTTATTCATACATGTCACAAGGGGTGTGTTTGATATGCATTAAGGTACAACAAGTGTATTGATACTTCACAACTCTAATTGTTATGATAACTAGTCTCTTTGAAATTTTTTTCATGCATTTTGAGTATGATATGATATAATTACCATGATGAATGATGTGATTCCTTTGATAATGCTTAAGTTACTAGACAAATTTTTTTTTTGTACATTATGTCGTTGTAGACACCCAATTTCGTCCGGGGGGCACACAAACAAAGAAATGGACCTCCGTTATGAAGGTAAGGAGCTTCTGAAGCAGGCAAATAACAAAACAGGACATCAGAAGGCCTAAAGGCCAAATAGGGTGTTTTTAGTAGCCTGGAACGGGCTGTTCCAAAATTGGAACGGCCCGTTCCAAAGTCAGAACACGCCGTTCCAAAATCGGAACGGACCGTTTTGAAACCCGGAACAGGCCGTTCCAATATCAGAACGGGCCGTTCCAATATAACTAAAAACACCTAAAGAGGCTTGTGTGGAACGGGCCGTTCCAATGGCAGAACGGGCCGTTCCAAACAAGGAAAACTTGGAACGGGCCGTTCTGGAAAGGTGAAATTCGTGTTATTTTCTAATCTGGAACGGGCCGTTCCGTTTTCAGAACGGGTCGTTCCAGGGTACGAAATTTACACATAATTATTGGGCCAGAACGGGCCGTTTCCAAACTGGAACAGGCCGTTCTGGCCCATTGCTGATCCCTATAAATTGAAGCCTTGGGCATAGTTCTCCGGGCGGCCAGAGAAATTTCGAATAAGACTCCTTTGAGCACGAAAATTCTCTATCTCTCTCCCTTCTATTATATTTTTTGAGATTTGTGTCGCATCTCTATATTCTCTCTCCCTCCTATTGTATTTCTTGAGATTTGTGATTCATACTGTAGTGTGAAAGGTCGCCACAAAGCACCTTTTTCATATTTGAAGATTCAATAAAGCTTGTTCAAGAGGTATTTCAGCTAATCTTCTTCTCTTCCTTTTATTTCTTATCTTTATCTTCTTTTTTTGTTATAATAAACATCATAATGTAGATATATTAGGGTTAATCGCTTAATTTATATTTTAAGCATGATTTATATTTTAAGCATGTAAATAAATATTAATAAAGGGGATTCAATATTTAATTTATTAATTTTTATAATGTTAACTTCATCATAGGGTACCAATTGAGGGCGTTGTAGGGGTGCTTAATACCTTCCCTACACGTAATCGACCCCCGAACCCAATTCTGGTTATCAAGGCCATAGTTGGATCTTTAAAAAACCTTTTCTTTTTCCAATGTTTTGAGTAAAATATTGGTGGCGACTCCATGAACCTATTTTCAAAAACCATTAATTAAGGATTAGTCTGGTGTCCGGGCATTCCTTAATTAATGAGACTTTTAAAAGGATGTCTAAACCATACGTCGCGAGATCGGAAATTTTCGGGTTGCGACAGTCGTAAATAATGGACAACACAGATAAAATAAATTTATTACAATAACATTTTAATATTATCATCATAATGAATTATTATTATCTTAATGAGAACAATAGAAGTAAGAATTATGATGACAATAATAACATTGGTGGTGATGGTAATAGTGATGTTGGTGGAATGAACAACATTGATAGGAACAATAGGGTGGTGGTGGGTTGTGGTGTTGATGGTGTTCGATAATAGTTAAGACAATGTCAGTACAAATACAATGATAGTGTCATAATCTTTTTGTAAATCAAACATGAAAAAAATTATACCATATTTTTTAGTGAATCAAACAGACCTTAAAGGGCAAGTTACATCAATTTAGAGGTGACAAATAGATGGATCGAATAATTTTTAATTGCATAAAATAATTCAATAATCCATGTAGATCATCCGCTAACAAAAACCCAATTAATCTTATCCATTTAAGAAAAAAAAATATTCAATCCACCATTAACAATTTTTAATAGATAGATATTGGATTTATCCATGAAAATATATTTTTAAAATTAAATAATTTTTTGTAAAAGTCTTTTAAAAATATTATAAGTCATTACATTATTATACAATCATTAAAAGTTCAAAAAATATTTTTTAATGCCAAAATAATTTTTTATAAAATCAATTTAGTACACTCCTTTGATTTAATCCAATAAATTTTGAAAAAATAATAGATAGATCAATATTCACCTATTTATATTTATGGGTTAATTAGATCAATGTATCATATTCATATTCATATTTATATTCATATTCATATTCATATTCATATTCATATTCGTATTCGTATTCGTATTCATATTCATATTTGTATTTGTATTTGTATTTGTATTTGTATTTGCATTTGTATTTGTATTCATATTTATATCCATATTTATATTCATATTTGTATTCATATTTATATTTATATTTATATTTATATTTATATTTATATTTATATTTATATTTATATTTATATTTATATTTATATTTATATTTATATTTATATTTATATTTATATTTATATTTATATTTATATTTATATTTATATTTATATTTATATTTATATTTATATTTATATTTATATTTATATTTATATTTATATTTATATTTATATTTATATTTATATTTATATTTATATTTATATTTATATTTATATTTATATTTATATTTATATTTATATTTATATTTATATTTATATTTATAGGGGGTTATAATTGAAGTTAGCGGAAAAACACATAGAAGGAAGGGTTTAATATGTGTGTATATGTACAAAGGAATTTTAAAATCATTTTCGCAAGAGTAATATACTTTGTCCAAAGCACTTTCAGATATCAGACGGTTAGCCAAAATTGATTAACGTAAGGTCATTGTGTCTGACAGGTTTATCGACTGCTGAGAAAATTGGTTTCTAATGATAAGTATTGAAGTTGTCACACTTTCTTTCTCAAGATAGTTTCATTTAAAGTTCAAGCACTAAATAAAGCCTTTTCATTTTAATATAATTGTTAAACGAAATTGTGTCTTTGTCTGAAAAATGGTTTTAATGATATGTAGATATTGGACGAAGACTTTCACAAAGGTTTACTTAGTAAAGAAAATTTATTCCAAGTTAGACAGGAAAAGCATTGCAAACATTTTATATTGGTTTGCTCAACTGAGCTACGTCTAGTCTCCTTCAACTGAAGGGATCCACTAGATATCAAAATGAAGAACATTGAGTATTATCGTCCACTCCTGGACCTGAGTATTCTCGACCACTCCTGGCCTTGAGTATTCTTGACCACTCCTAGCCCGTTGGCTTCACTCACCAACGCTAGTATTCTTAAACCACTTCTGGTTCTCCAAGTATTCTCGACCACTCCTGGCCCGCCAGCTTCACTCACCAGCGCTAGTATTCTTAAACCACTTCTAGTTCCTATGTATTCTCGACCACTCCTAGCCCGTCGGCTTCACTCACCGACGCTAGTATTCTTAAACCACTTCTAGTTCCCAAGTATTCTCGACCACTCCTAGCCTGTTGACTTCATTCACCAACGCAAGTATTCTCTTATCAGTCACTTTTGGCTAGTAGTGAGTATTCTTTGACAAGCCCTTCCGGGCTTTACAAGTATTCTTTCCCTAGCCTCTTTAGGCTTTACAATGTATCGGCTAGTCAGGTTTGGTTTGAGTGTATTGGTTACTCTCAAGGAGAGGATACATATATTTCTACACTCACTAAGGTTTCACTACCTTAATCTTACGGAGAGAATTACACTAAGGTACTGTCGCCACCCGCCGAAACGGATATTGGCATTCGCGACGATGGTTGGACTCTTTTTTGGTTTTGAAAAATGATGGATTGTTAGAACGACTTATTCTCAAACTGAGACCTCATCGAACTAACAATTTTGTTAAATGATTCTCACCAATCCGTGTTAATCCCAAACGGGACCCTCCATGGATTAGTGGTTTTCGCAAAAAGGGGTTCTTGGAGTCGCCACCAATGTTTTACTCAAAACATTGGAAAAAGACATAAGGCAATTGATTTTCGCAAATCAACTTTGGCCATTACAACCAGAGTTGGGTAAGGGAGTCGATTACGTGTGGGGAAGGTGTTAGCACCCCACAACGCCCCTTTCGGGTTCCCTATGACGGATTATTTCATAACTAATAGTGTAAAATTACTAAACTACCCCTATTTATTAGAACGATTATAAGTAAACTATCTACATGATGAAAGCTTTAAACGTGCAATGCAACAATCAAAAAGCGATAGCGGTAAAAGAAAGGATTTGGAAAGAAACCTTCGGAGCAGGCTTTTATATATTCAAAAAGGAGTTAGGAGGCTTTTTGGCGCTCCTTCCCACTACACGTTCGCTCGCTCCTTTCCCTAAAAATAAATATTAACTATGGAAATCAAAGAGATTTCCCTTCGACTTGTTCGAGTCTCAAGCTAAAGGCTTGTGAACTCAAGAACTTAGTCGGATCAGCTCTCGGAGAGATTTCTAGGGCAGAGAATAGCTCAAAAACCCAAGAATACTCAGCCAGAGGGTGGAGAAATGCTCCCAATGTGTGGAAGGACGAGCCAATGACGTCCTATTTATAGGATTGAGGCGCAGTACGGCCTAAGGAGTCAATACGGCCCGTACTTAGTTTTTGAACTACAGTACGGCCGTACTGAATTCAGTACGGTCGTACTGAAGTTCAAAAACTTCAGTACGGCCGTATTGATTTCATTATGGCCGTATTGTAGTTCAAATGGCTCAATACGGCCGTACTGAACCTCTAGGAGGGCGTATTGAGCTCCAATCCTCACACACCCTTATTCTAAGCTACTCTAAGACTTCTAGACCTACAAAGAATCATCCTAGGGTCTTCCAGGAGTCCTTCCGGCTGACTTTCCTTCGGTCTTCGAGAGTCTTTGAGTCTTATTTCCGACCCGGACAATTTTAGGGGTCTACAGGTACATTTGACACTATTTGCTCTGTCTCTGATTTTGTTACTTCATGGGCTGAATATAGCTCTTCTTCATGCTTGCACTATTTTGGACCAAACAACCAACTCTTTAAGGTTGGATGTTGAGGATTATATAGTCTTGTGAAATTTTCCCGTTGCAATTGTCCGTTGAAGCACAGATAGTCGTTTACGACCCGTTTGATCTTCTCATTTAATGCTCAGATTCTTGCATTAAAATTTGCTTCCTATTCATAGACAATGCGTGAAGTTTCCTTGCTCTGTTAGTAGTTGTGTCTGAATATTGCAAATTCCTAGGAAACTTTTGTCCTTTTCTAATCCTATAGTTGTGGAACTTTTGTCCTTGCCTGAAAAAGTGATGTACTTTTTCTTACATATGCATGATTTAGCATTTGAGCATGCTCTTCTTCTTTCTTCTTTTCTTCTAATAATTCGAATGACTTCGTGTATTCTTCTGTGAGTGTAGAAGATATTCAAATTGTCTTTTGAAGCTTGATTTTTTAGGTGATTGCGTGACATTCTTCGTCTATGTCTGGTAGTCAACATTTAGTTTAACACTTCGACCTATGTCTGATCATTAGTGTTTTGACTTTTCCTTTCGTCTTGGTCAACCTTGTATATGGTCAGACTCTCCATTTCTTTTGGAGTTTTTTCTTGGTCGTTGACCATCTTCCGTCTAAGTCTTTATGTGCTGCCTTAGATTGTGCTTGGCATGGTCTTGTTCTTGATTTGGCATGTTGAGTGCTTATGTTGGCCTTTCATTTTGTATCATCTGATGCTTATGCCTCTTTGTCATTTTACCTGTTCTTATGTCTTTTTGAAACACTAACTCACTTGTTAGAGATAATAACATATATTATATTTGTCTCACTCAAAACCTTTTTTTGGGAATTTCTTTGTCTGACTTAACAATCTCCCCCTTTTTGATGATGAAAAATATAATTAATCAAAAAATTTTCATATAAGCCTTGGAAACTTGAGACAAAAAAACTTGAAGACTTGAATTGCTTGATTTTAGTTATAACCCTGTTGTTTATTATGTTATTCAAAATTCTCCACTTGAGTGTATGTTATGCTCTCCCCTCCTTTTTTTTATTCAATCATTAAGACGTATTTGATTAATTTCTTTTCTATCCCCCTTTTTTAATCATAAAAAAAATAGAAACAGATGAAAATGCCAAGTTAAGAGTTTGATCAGTAGGATAAAAAAAATGCATTAAATAATAATAAGTGTGTACAAAAGAAATGTTCAAAAAGAAATACACATTGTTGTCCTCTTTCTATCATGACTAATCCTGCTCGAGCTGTCCTATCTTCCCTGAATATGATTCTCAAGACGGAGGGGGATCCTTGGAAAGCTTGGACGCGATCAGATTATACAAGCTGTCAAACTTGTTGTCTAGGTCTGTTCTAAACTTGTTGAATTCCTCAATCGAGACATATTGTTGTACTGGATCAGGGGCAGATTGAAGTACCACCAGAGGTCCAAACACAGAGATTGCTTCAGCAGGGATAGGCTCGGACGGTGGTGATTCAGACCGTTCATCTTCGGTAGGGGCATCCCAAGGCATAGGCATACCTGGTTTCCATGGATGAATATCCTTGCACCATTCATATTCAACCTTATGCCATGTGTTTGTGACCGCCTTCCACTCATCTTTGTATAGGTCAAGATTTAAAAGAGAGAAGTGGATGAAGTATCTCTTGCTAAGAGCATCAATATCAGGTCCTCGTTGTCTATGAAGGAAGGTAGCAGATGTGTCGCTGAATTTTATCACTTTACATGGGGTCATCCAGTGATACCCACGCAGCATGAGAGTCTTAGCCTTTTCTTCATCCGAGAGACCAGATGAACTAGTTTCCTGTTCGCACTTAGACATATAGTTTTGATAAAACTTTTCTGCATCGTCTTCAGTATATGTTAGTGCCCTGGCAGGATCTTGTTTCCAATTCAAGCTTACTCCTTTGTATTAGCGAATCTCAACTTTTGATGGTCTGGGCATCGGTCCCAGATGTAGGGCAAGCTCTTTCATCTTGGTTTGATCAATCAGAGGAAGTCGTGGACAGATTCGGTCAGGATAGACATAAATTTGCATATCTGCTGAGGTGTATAGAGAGGGAGGTATGTACAGTTGTAAGGTTATATCTATACATTGGCGCAGGTGACCTATTGCTGCTCGTTCCGATGCTAAGAGTGAGCGGTAGTGATTCATATGTACAGGAACAAATTTTGTTGGAGGATTGAAGAACTCTACCTTTGGTAAAAGAGATAGGGACCCCTTCAGACGATTGGAGGATGACTTTTTCTTTTTGGGGGATGAGGATGACGATTGTTGTTGATGTAGAGGACGAATGAGTTGAAGAGTTCCTTGTGGTGGAGTCCATATGGACTTGGACTTGATCACCTCTCCTGGATATATCTTCCTTTTGAAAATTGGCGGAGGAAGAGCAATTATGGCATCTAGGGGGAGAGCCAGATAGGCCTCAGATGGAGAGAAAGGTATGTTTGGGCAGTAAGGTGTGCACTTGTATACCCCTTCCTCATATACACGCACGGGCATAGGTAGATCATGTTGTGCTAGTGGGATGAAATCTTCAACTATTTAGCCATGTGGGTCAGTGACAATCAGTGCGAGGAAGTGTCTCAACAAAAAATACATGGATGGAGGGTGTCTGGGTCGTTCATCTATTAGTTGAGAAGAGGACGGAGAGGATGGAGGAGATTCTTGTTTAAGCCCAAAAGCAGGTGGATGAACAAGAATAGAAAATGGAGTTGGAGGAGGAGGTTGCTCGAGATAGTAATACTATGGCCCATATATAGTCTTGTTAGGCAGAATGGCTTCATACTTATGAGTGTTCCCTTGCGAGTCATGCAAAGGGTTCCCTAAAGCATCTATTATAGTTGAGCCTTCCGCGAGCCACGAGTACACAGGTTTGTAGTACCCAAGAGTGTGTGTGGTGGACTTTTGCAAGACATAACGCCTAGGCCAGTTGATGGGATAGCGCTCACAAAGCACACTAATCATCCTGTCAACAATGAAAGGGCGTGGTTTTGTTCTCAAACCAACCCTATTTCTTTTACTAATGCTCTTATCATTGGTTAGATGGTCGATTTTGAGCAGTTTTGCTTTTTCATTAGAATCAACTGATCTAAGGAAGATAATGGAGTACATGTCTGTCCCTAGATCCATTCCTTCTAGTATCCGCGAGGCTGGTGGTTCTTTAAGGGAAAATGTTGGATAGAAAGAAGGCCTTGGAGGTTAGATCATAAGGTCAGCTTTGATTTCCAACTTCCTATTCCTTAATGTTGCAGTATCTACAGTGACAACCTATAGGACGATTCACGATTAAGTATAGATTACAAATGGTTTGACAAGGGAAGAGAGAGGTATGAGAGTGTCACTTACAAATGGTGAATGTTCAGTGACAGGAGGGAGAGGAACGATTACAAGTATTTTTATCTATGTTGAAGTTGTGAGACCTTTAGACGCAAGATTAGCCACCATCTTTGATCTGAGCTTTATGATCCTTTTCTTTGTAGACTGAGGTGGTGTAGCTGGTGGTAACAAAGCTTTTCTTTTTACAATCTCCCCGATGGGTTGGCTGTCCTCATCTTCAGATATGAGTTCTTCGTCCACTTGAACCATTCTTCGTTTGACCGTTAATGCTGCAGCAGCCAGAGGTTCAGTGTTCATAGAAGATGTAGATGACTTACACTTCTTTGAAAGCGTCTCACGCTGCCCTTCTCCAATCTCCTTCTTTATTTCAATTCCTTCAGTGGGATCAAGAATAGTGTAGCACCCAGGCATTTTTCCTAGTTTAGCTTTTTCGAAAACAATAGGTTGTAGCCGTTTGTTTGACCATATATCCATGATCTCTTGCTTCTCCTCTTTGTCTTCAAGATTGTGAAACTTGTGATAGACTCCTTGATCCCAGAGGATTTTATTTAGAAGCATAGTGTGAACTATAAAGTTCTTACAATCTTTCAGACATCCTTTCCAGTGCTGAAATAGCGTTTGAGGTAGGTCAAAGGCAGTCCCTGTCATCATATGGAAAAGACAGAACTTGTGCATATCTGCCATTCTGTCTTTGCCACCTATCTTGTGGAGGATTGATTTGTTCAGAATTTTTTGAAAAATTTTGGCCTTGTCATCAAGTTTGTTGTAGACTATTGGCCCTTTCTCACCTTCTTTGTGAAAGGCTTTGATAACTTTTGTCAACCCCCTGGCATCGGAAATCCACTCTTCCTAGTAAGTGTTCCCAGCTCTTTCACATCCAATGTGATGGGTTCCTTCTCCATGAAATGACGTAGAGATGAAGGAGAGGAAGCCTTGCCCTTGATCTAGGTTCAACAAGGAAGACAAAGGTAGGTACTTGGTGAAGGAAAGGAAGTTGACGTGAGAAGGGAGGTGTTTGGGCGGAAGCTATTTAGGAGATGGTGTTTGGTGATTTAGGTTGGCTCACTCCAAGGTAGGTGGAGGCCACTCTAGGTATCACTCTCCAAGGGTGGAGAATGAAGGTAGGCTAGCCGAATTTAGCTAGGGACTAAGGATAGGGACTTGAGGCATAAGAATGCTCACTCAAATTCATATACATCCAAAGTGTTTACAAGTGGTGGGGTGTGGGGTTTTTATAGGAGGAGTTGCATTTAGGGTTGCATTTAGGGTTGTATGGCCGAAAATGCTAAGGCCAAATGCACTCCAAATGCAATGCCAAATTAACCCTAGATGCAACTTGGTGGCCAAGTTTGGAATCTATGGGTTTAGATTGGCTATAACAAGGTACATGATAAGACCATGCAACCTTTGCCCTCCACTTGGGCCTAAGCCTTTCTAACACCAAAAATAGGTCCAAACTTTGCCAAAAATTTCGTCACCTCCTCTAAAACACCTTAGCCCAAAAATTGAAAACCCTAATTATCTAAAGCACCCCATAATACAAGGGTAAAATAGGAAATACAAAGAAAATAAATCCTATGACTAAAATACCCCAAAATACAAGGGTAAAATTGGAATAAACCAAATAAATCCTACACTACTCAAAATTAGTCATAGCATTGGACCATGTGATGGGTTTCACATGAAGTACCATGGATGGTCCTCCATCATACCCTCCTTCTTGAGAAGGATTTGACCACAAATCTTCAAGCTCTTCCATTCCATTGATCCTTCAAAAGAAGTGAAACCACAATTAGGGGAGTAAAATATTAAAACTTAACTATGCAATCCTTAAGTACATAATTTGTTGAATGAAGGTGCTTAGGGCAAAAGGGAAGAGCCAAAGAGGCATCACCATTTAAAATTTATTGACCCATGCAATTCATTCACCAAATCATCTAACTTAGGATTGGGTGCCTTTTATTCAATGATGGCTTTCTAAAATGGTGCACATCCTCTATTGCCATCTTTCCTTTGCACCAAAGAAAAGAGGATGGCACAAGGGTTAAGGTTCACTTGAATCTAGCCCTTTTTCTTCAAAGGAAAAATTCTTTTTTTTCTTTTCTTTTCTTTTTGTTTTTGTTTTTGCTTTTCTCTTCATCATCTTTCTTAGCCTTTAGTTTGAGTTGGTCCTCATTCACTTGAGAGGGTGATAGAGGACACCACACAAACTTCTTACCTAAGTGTTGGAAACTTATTTTATTGGTGAGGCCATCATGGATTATGTGCTTGTCAAATTGCCATGGCCTCCCAAGCAAGACATGACTAACCTTTAATGGCACTATGTCACACAAAACTTCTTCTTGATATTTGCCAATAGAGATTGGTATGCTTGCTTGTTGGTTGACTACAACACCTCTTTCCTCATTGATCCATTGCATTTTGTAAGGTTTAGGATGAGGTTTTGTAGTTAAGGCTAGCTTATCAACCAATCTAGTACTACAACAATTTGAAGTTGACCCACTATCTACAATGAGAGAACAAGTATTTTCTAGAATTTTGCATTTTGTTTGAAACAAGTTCTCTCTTTGAGATTGTTCAATGTCACTAGGTTGATTGTTAAGAAGCCTTCTAACCAATAGTAAGTCTCCTTCACAAGGTAAAATTTCTTCCTCGGAGTCTATGGCTTCTTCTTCACTAGAGGAAGATGAAGTAGCTTCATCAAGGCTACTATAGTGATCTTGGGCTTTTAAAACCATGGTTTTCTTTGTAGGACATTGAGAAGCAATATGTCCTCTTCCAAGACACTTAAAGCACTTGATTTCACTTGACTTAGACTCTTTGGAAGGTGCTTTAAAAGATGAATTTTCTTTTTCTTTTCCTTTTTCTTTTTCTTCTTTGGGATAAGGTAGGGAAGAGTGGCCCTCCTTCTTAAAACTCTTGGAATAAGAGGGAGTGGAGTCTTTTCGAAAAGGTTTTCTTGTAAGTTGATGCTCCACTCTTGAGCAAAGTTAAACAAGTTCATTCAAATCCCTATAAGGTAGAAGTTCAACTTTGTCTCTTATCTCAAGATTAAGACCACTTTGAAATCTAGAGATTGTGGTCCTCTCTTCCTCCCTAATCCCAGCCCTCATCATTAGCAACTCCATAGATTGCCTATATTCTTCCACACTAGAGGACCCTTGTTTTAATCTTTGAAGCTTATCCATAAGCTCTCGGTCATAGTATGGAGGAATATGCCTCCTTCTTAAGGCATTACGAAGCTCATTCCAATATTGAATTGGAGGCTCATGGTTTATTCTTTTTTCTTTTTCTAAGGAGGTCCACCAATACATAGCATGCCCTTGGAAGCTAAGGGTTGCTAAAGAAACCTTTCTATCCTCACTTATTCCATGGCAAGAGAAAAGTTGCTCCACATTCATTTCCCAATCTAGATAAGTTTCAACATTATCTTTGCCATGAAATGAGGGAAGATTGATGTTGGGTTCCTGTAGACCCCTAAAATTGTCCGGGTCGGAAATAAAGCTTGAAGACTCTCGAAGACTGAAGGAAGATCAGCCAGAAGGACTCCTGGAAGGCCCTAGGAGGGTTCTCTGTAGGTCTAGAGGTCTTAGAATAGCTCAAAATAAGGAAGTGGAGGGAATGAAGCCCAATACGGCCGTACTGAACTTAATACGGCCGTATTAAAGCTTCAATACGGCCGCAGTGAACTCAATACGGCGTATTGAAGTTTCTGAAACTTCAATACGGCCGTACTGAAATCAATACGGCCGTATTGAAGCTTCAATACAGCCGTATTGAACTCAATACGGCCGTATTGAAGTTCAAAAATTTCAATACGGCTGTATTGGTTCTGTAGCCCGTATTGGGTCTGTTCCCTATAAATATGACGTCAATTGGACGTCATTTGGCACTTTCACACTCAGTTTTGACTCCCTCCTTGAGTATTCTGGGGTTTTTGAGCAGTGTTCTGCCCTAGAAATCTCTCTGGGAGTCGATCCGACGAAGTTCTGGAATTCCGAGCACTTAGCTTGGAGATTCGAACCTAGTCGAAGGGAAATCCTCCGGATTTCCATAGTTAAAAGTTTTTAGGAAGGAGCGAGCGAGATTGTAGAGCGAGGGAACGCCAAAAAGCTTCCCAGTTTTACTCAATATATAAAAGCACGCTTCAAGAGGTTTCTTCTTAAATCCTTCCTTTTACTGCTTTCTGTGTGCATATTTAAACTGTCATCATGTAGATAGTTAATTTATAATCGCTTAGAATAAATAGGGGTAATTTAGTAATTTTACACTGTTATTTTAGAAATAATCTGTCATAGGGAACCCGAAAGGGGCGCTGTGGGGTGCTAACACCTTCCCCACGCGTAACCGACTCCCTTACCCAACTCTGGTTGTAATGGCCAAAGTTGATTTATAAAATCAATTGCCTTATCCCTTTTTCCAATGTTTTGAGTAAAACATTGGTGGCGACTCCACGAACCCCTCCTTTTGCGAAAACCACTAATCCATGGAGGGTCCCGCTTGGGATTAATATGGATTGGTGAACCATTTTAATAAAATTGCTCGTTTGACGAGGTCTCAGTTTGAGAATAAGTCATTCTAGCAAACCATATTTTTCAAAACTAAAATAAAAGCGAGTCCAACCATCCTTCGCGAATGCCGAAAGCCCGTTTCGGGCCGGTGGCGACAGATGGCGACTCTGCTGGGGAAGCCTCGAGAGTCAGTCCCATTTAGTGACAGATTATTTTTAACAAATAATAGTTAAAATTACTTTATTACCCCTTGCTTGTATGATAACATGATTTATTATATGGCTTTAAATAACTGTTGTATGTTTAAATTCCGCAATTGTTTGAAATACAAACTGTACACAAACCTTTGCACACAACAGTTCCCTCTATACCCGGGGGCATGAGTGATTAACCATAGGGAGTGGATGTTAGTACGGCCGGTTGTCGAATGGGTCTATAGGTGCCCGTAGACCGTTGTCGGAAAGCATCACTCAAGGTGATAACCATGAACTCGAGTCCGACAGTGCGTTGGAGCTTTCCATCGACTTACGACGAGAGGAATTGGGTCCCTATAATGGGGGCACCTTGGGGGCCTTTGACCAAGTGAGAACAGTTAGATCCTCCTTGAATATGCACTTTTCTGCAGGAGACCCCTACCTCGTGATTCGCTCGTGACTGTTCGTGGATGAGTGAATTGTTTGTGCATTTTTATGTGACATTGTATGAGCATACATTTGCACCTTTTAAACATACAACATTCTTTTTTAAATAAAAAGAATAAATAGAAATAAAGATCTTCTAGTACATGGTGTTAACATCTACCTTCATTGCATTCATATAGGTAGTTTCCCTTTTCACCCAAAAAATACAAAAAAAGATACAAAATATTCAAAAGAAAAATATGTATTTACCCAAACCAAGCAATATCATGCATCATCTTAGGAAAATCCTAAAAACATGATAATGCTTAGTTCAATAAACACAATGCATATTCAACATCATCATCTCATATCATGCATATAGATCATGGAGGGATCTAGGAGTCATTCATTTCATGCATCCCTCCTAGTAAATCACTAATAAACATTAATAAAAAGAAAGAAATAATCGATGCGTATGTTCAAAAATGGATCGCACGTCGTTCGTCATCAAGTGTAAGCCAACAACCGCGCCAAGCGAGCGCACATCAACTCCGTTGTTGGTAATCAAGACAGACGAATAAAGGGGAAGGTCCGACACCGTTAAGGATCACTACTCCAAGGCCTTTTTCCTACGAATCGAATAAGGCTGTGCCGTGGATATACGACATCCACTTTTCTGCCGACAGCGATATCTCTAACATCGCTGGACTTGGGGGCATGACTAGGAGTGGCAGGATCTACACTCCCGATGATCTTCATGATAAAGCCCCCAAGAATAAAGAAAAAAAAAAGAAAAGGATAAAACCGAGGAAAATAAAGAATCCAAGGAGGAGACTGATGAGCTGTTAAAGTTTATCCGACAGAGCGAGTATTCCATCGTGGATCAACTTCATAGGACGCCAGCAAAGATTACGCTGTTGTCGTTGATCCTAAGTTCCGAACCGCATCGGCAAGCTCTGTCGAAAGTCTTGAACGAGGCATATGTGTCGCACACTATCTCCCAAGACGAGTTTGAGGGGATTGTTAGTCACATCAAGGCTAATGATCACCTCACCTTCATCGATGAAGAAATCCCCGCCGAGGGATCAAACCACAACAAGCCCTTGCACATCTCTATAAAGTGCAAGGAGTATCACATCGCTAAAGTCTTGGTAGATAATGGATCTTCCTTGAATGTGATGCCAAAAAGAACGCTCAAGCAATTGGCAATCAAGGGAGTCCAAATGCGCCCGAGCAACATGATCGTTCGAGCCTTCGATGGTTCTAAAAGAGAAGTGGTGGGAGAGATCAATCTTCCAATCCAAATTGGACCCACTATCTTTAATGTCGAATTCCAAGTGATGGACATTACTCCCGCATACAGCTGTCTCCTCGGCCGACCTTGGATTCATGATGCGAAAGCTGTACCTTCTACGCTCCACCAGAAAGTCAAATTCATTGTGGGTGACAAGCTGGTGACTGTACAAGCTGAAGATGATATACTCATCAGTTAGCCATCCACCATACCTTACGTGGATGCAGCGGAGGAAGCTTTAGAAACCGCCTTCCAAGCATTGGAAATCGCCAATGTCGAAACGTTTCCCCGAGAAATGAAGAAGGTAGCTCATATGCTCACAAAGAACGGATACTTGCCAGGACAAGGATTAGGCAAGGACTCCCAAGGAATCCCGGAGCTACCCATTATCAAGGATAATCCGGGGAAACAAGGGTTAGGATACAACCCTTATAAAGATCAAAGGACGAAGAGAAACCAAGATCCTTCTCGACGTTCTTTAAGCCAGATCTTTAGGAAGGCCGGTTCACAAGCGTCAAGGCCGGTCGTCGTCGTCAAAATGTTTTTCTCCTTCTAATAGGGATGTGTAAATTCAGTGACTATTAGAGATCACTCCTCGGGGACAGCCCGACCCCCGAGCCTCGATAGGGCACATGTTTCCGCTGCGATTATAATAAAATCATTCTTCATTAATTCTTTATTGCTTCTTTTCTCGCTTGCAATAAAATTCTAGACCACATTATTTTAACCCTGTTTGAATAAACATGAATGAGGTTAAAATCATCTTAATAATAATAAACCCACATCATTTTTATGTGGAAGTGTGTGTGTCAACTTGGAGCACCTTTTCTTGGCCTCAATAAGTGCCGTCATGGATAAAAGAAATCCATTCAGGACAAAAATCCTAAAAAAACAAAAAGCTCGGCAGGAAACCCAAAAAGGGGGCTGCACAAAAATAAGAGCAAAAGACCCGCTAGGAATCCCACAAAAGGGTGACCTAGGCAAAAATTAGGGTTACAAAATAATGAACAAAAACAAAAGCCCGCTAAGACATCACAAATGGCTGTTTTAGGCAAAAGTTAGGGCCGTCAAAAAAGAAAAACAAAATAAATCCATGATGGTACCATCAATCGAATTCAACAAGGGGCTCAAGAAAAGCTATCCAAGTTGTCAAAACACAATCATTAATAACAAAGATGTGCTTAACCTCATAAGTGTTTAATCAAACTAACCTAAACACTTGAGCCTACCATTGGCCAGCCATTCTTACAAAAACCATTTTTCAAAAATAAAATAATCCCCTCTAAAACACAAACTTTTGAAAAATATACCCTTTCCTTCTTTTCTCTCTTGTCCCAACGATTTTTGAATAATCTAGTGGAAACATGGAGATATAGTGGTCAATAGGAGGGTTGACACATCTTCTAAAGAAAGGGAAGAATCATTTGGTTGATGACACCAAAATCAAATATGCATCATTCCTCGGTAACAGAAATCGGCAGAGCACAGTCCGTCTGGAGGAATGGCAAAATCTAAACACAAAAACGCATCGGTTAATTCTTTTGAAAAAAGAATCAAATAGAATTAGGTGCATCATACTGCATACATGCATACAGATGATAGGTGTACTGGAAGATCACTTATTCTCTGTTTATTGAAAAAACAAAAAATATTAAAAAAATATAAATTTCAGAAAAAACAATGCGCCCGTACCATGTTCAGTACACCCGTACTAAAATCAGGGTTATGAACAAAATTTCAACTCAATACAGGCGTACTGAAATGGATGCGGCCGTATTGGCCATAAAGAAATTTTCAAAGACCTCATCATGAGGCAATTGCATAAAAATAGAAAAAAATAGAAAATTGCTTGTGTATGACAGCAGTCAACAAAAGCCGAAAATGAAAAAAGGCAAGGATATAGAAAATCCAACAAACAGATTGCACAGAATAACTGAGCCTGGAGAGGCTTGCCGAAAGAATACTCTCAGAATAACTGAGCCTGGAGAGGCTTGCCGAAAGAATACTCTCAGAATAACTGAGCCTGGAGAGGCTTGCCGAAAGAATACTCTCAGAATAACTGAGCCTGGAGAGGCTTGCCGAAAGAATACTCTCAGAATAACTGAGCCTGGAGAGGCTTGCCGAAACAATACTCCCACAGAATAACTGAGCCTGGAGAGGCTTGTCGAAATAATACTCTCTCAAAATAACTGAGCCTGGAGAGGCTTGCCGAAATAATACTCTTTCAGAATAACTGAGCCTGGAGAGGCTCGCCGAAATAATACTCTCAAAATAATTGAGCCTGGAGAGGCTCGCCGAAATAATACTCTCTCATAATAACTGAGACATTTCTGTACAGAAAAAGCCGAAAAAACAACAGAAAAGGCAAAAATACAGAAAAAGCCAAAAAATGACAAAAAAGGCAAAAATACAGAAAAAGCCAAAAAATGACAAAAAAGGCAAACATACAGAAAAAGTCAAAAGTCGACAAAAAAAGACAAAGATTTCACATCTTTCAGAATAACTGAGCCTGGAGAGGCTCGCCGAAATAATACTCTCAGAATAATTGAGCCTGGAGAGGCTTGCTGAAATAATACTCTTTCAGAATAATTGAGCCTGGAGAGGCTTGCAGAAATAATACTTCCTCAGAATAACTAAAGCCTGGAGAGGCTTGCAGAAATAATACTCCCCCAACTGTATAGAATAATTGAGCCTGGAGAGGCTTACTGAAATAATACTCTCTCAGAAATAACTGAGCCTGGAGAGGCTTGCCGAAACAATACTCATTCAGAATAATTGAGCCTGGAGAGGCTCGCCAAAATAATACTCCACATCAAAGAATAATTGAGCCTGGAGAGGCTCGCAGAAATAATACTCCCCAGAGGGAACCTCAGCTCAAGCTCACGGGAAAATCCCCAGCGAGAGCCATCAAAGCAAGATCGACGCAATCCCCAATGGAAGTGCGATCATCCAAACAGTATATACAAGTCAAAGGACTTAACACTTCCTCAGTGGAAGATAGCTCTCCGACTCAAAGCGCTGAGCGAGGCTAAGCCTGTAGAGGCTTCCTAAATAATACTCTGGGATACAATAAGATCCCCAAATCCCCAATCGCCTACTCAAGAGGCATCCCTGCAAAAAGGAGAAGAAAATAAAAAATATCAATAATTATTCCCCAAGCTGAATTTGGCTTTTCAGCCAATCATTGAACATCAAGATGATATGCCTAACAAAAGAGGCTAATCAAAATCAACGACAAAATCCCCCAGCGGGTAACAGCCTACACAGAGGCATTCCTTCAAAGAAGAGAAAAATCGGAAAAATCAACAACAATTCCCCAAGCGGAATTTGGCTTTTCAGCCAATCATTGAACGTCAAGCTGATACGCCTAACAGAAGAGGCCAATCACAACTAATGACAAAATCCCCTAGCGGATAACAGCCTACACAGAGGCAACGAAATCAGAAAACTCAAAAGAGACACCCGAATAAGGACAACCGGGATACTCCACTCACGTCAAAAGGACGTCAGCCAAACATAAGGCATCGCTCAACTCAGAGAGAGAGCATCTGTGTCTACACCCCAAGGAGTCAAAAATTCCCCATGGGTACCAACAATGCAATGCAAGTTGGGGCACAAGAACCTATGAATGACTGCACATCCCCTAGACGGATCCCTGCGTTATCCAGCCCTCAGCGGCACAAAATCAGAAAAACCGTCGAAGCAGCATCGTGGACTGTGGAGACAAAAATCATATCAAATCATTGCCGAAGTGATCAGAAGACACGGAAGCAGGCCTGGAGAGGTAATACTCAACTGCTGAATATTAAGAGGCAGGACCTGGAGAGGGTAAACTCACACTGCTGAATGTTAAGAGGCAGGACCTGGAGAGGGTAAACTCGCACTGCTGAATGTTAAGAGGCAGGACCTGGAGAGGGTAAAACTCACACTGCTGAATGTTAAGAGGCAGGACCTGGAGAGGGTAAACTCACACTGCTGAATGTTAAGAGGCAGGACCTGGAGAGGGTAAACTCGCACTGCTGAATGTTAAGAGGCAGGACCTGGAGAGGGTAAACTCACACTGCTGAATGTTAAGAGGCAGGACCTGGAGAGGGTAAACTCACACTGCTGAATGTTAAGAGGCAGGACCTGGAGAGGGTAAACTCACACTGCTAAATGTTAAGAGGCAGGACCTGGAGAGGGTAAACTCAGCTACCCAGTTGTCGAGAGCACCGAGGTATGCACAAGCCTGGAGAGGCAATACTCAGCTGCCCAGTTGTCGAGAGCACCGAGGTATGCACAAGCCTGGAGAGGCGATACTCAACTACCTCATGTTGAGAGGCAGGGCCTGGAGAGGCGATACTCAACTGCCGAATGTTAAGAGGCAGGAACTGCTGAATGTTAAGAGGCAAGGCCTGGAGAGGCAATACTCAACTGCCGAATGTTAAGAGGCAGGAACTGCTGAATGTTAAGAGGCAAGGTCTGGAGAGACAGTACTCAAACGAAGTCTGGAGAGACAGTACTCAAACAAAGTCTGGAGAGACGGTACTCAGAGTCTGGAGAGACAGTACTCAAACGAAGTCTGGAGAGACAGTACTCAAACGAAGTCTGGAGAGACAGTACTCAAACGAAGTCTGGAGAGACAGTACTCAAACAAAGTCTGGAGAGACGGTACTCAGAGTCTGGAGAGACAGTACTCAAACGAAGTCTGGAGAGACAGTACTCAAACGAAGTCTGGAGAGACAGTACTCAAACGAAGTCTGGAGAGACAGTACTCAAACAAAGTCTGGAGAGACGGTACTCAGAGTCTGGAGAGACAGCACTCAAACAAAGTCTGGAGAGACGGTACTCAAGGTCTGGAGAGACAGTACTCAAGGTCTGGAGAGACAGTACTCAAGGTCTGGAGAGACAATACTCAAGGTCTGGAGAGACAATACTCAGCCATCAGCGTCGTCAGAGGCACGTTGGTGTTAAACTTAGCTACCGAGGTTGTCAGAAGCGCCGAGGTATGCAACAACCTGGAGAGGCTACTCAATAATTTTCCACCGGAAGACGCTACAAGTCAGAAGGTTGGCACATCACCCGGACAATTGGGTCAACTCCTTTACTTGTCAGCCGGTACACCAAAAGACCGTTTGACTAAGTAAAGGGGGGGCAGCTGTAGACCCCTAAAATTGTCCGGGTCGGAAATAAAGCTTGAAGACTCTCGAAGACTGAAGGAAGATCAGCCAGAAGGACTCCTGGAAGGCCCTAGGAGGGTTCTCTGTAGGTCTAGAGGTCTTAGAATAGCTCAAAATAAGGAAGTGGAGGGAATGAAGCCCAATACGGCCGTACTGAACTTAATACGGCCGTATTAAAGCTTCAATACGGCCGCAGTGAACTCAATACGGCGTATTGAAGTTTCTGAAACTTCAATACGGCCGTACTGAAATCAATACGGCCGTATTGAAGCTTCAATACAGCCGTATTGAACTCAATACGGCCGTATTGAAATTTCTGAATTTCAATACGGCCGTATTGAACTCAATACGGCCGTATTGAAGTTCAAAAATTTCAATACGGCCGTATTGGTTCTGTAGCCCGTATTGGGTCTGTTCCCTATAAATATGACGTCAATTGGACGTCATTTGGCACTTTCACACTCAGTTTTGACTCCCTCCTTGAGTATTCTGGGGTTTTTGAGCAGTGTTCTGCCCTAGAAATCTCTCTGGGAGTCGATCCGACGAAGTTCTGGAATTCCGAGCACTTAGCTTGGAGATTCGAACCTAGTCGAAGGGAAATCCTCCGGATTTCCATAGTTAAAAGTTTTTAGGAAGGAGCGAGCGAGATTGTAGAGCGAGGGAACGCCAAAAAGCTTCCCAGTTTTACTCAATATATAAAAGCACGCTTCAAGAGGTTTCTTCTTAAATCCTTCCTTTTACTGCTTTCTGTGTGCATATTTAAACTGTCATCATGTAGATAGTTAATTTATAATCGCTTAGAATAAATAGGGGTAATTTAGTAATTTTACACTGTTATTTTAGAAATAATCTGTCATAGGGAACCCGAAAGGGGCGCTGTGGGGTGCTAACACCTTCCCCACGCGTAACCGACTCCCTTACCCAACTCTGGTTGTAATGGCCAAAGTTGATTTATAAAATCAATTGCCTTATCCCTTTTTCCAATGTTTTGAGTAAAACATTGGTGGCGACTCCACGAACCCTCCGTTTGCGAAAACCACTAATCCATGGAGGGTCCCGCTTGGGATTAATATGGATTGGTGAATCATTTTAATAAAATTGCTCGTTTGACGAGGTCTCAGTTTGAGAATAAGTCGTTCTAATAATCTAATACATTTTCAAAATTAAAATAAAAAGCGAGCTCGACCGTCTTCGCGACCGCCGAGGCCCGTTTCGGGCCGGTGGCGACAGTTCCCTATTGGAAGACTCCCTATTTCTATGATGCCTTGGGGGTCTTTGATAGTAATCATTATTGTGATGACTACTATGGAAGATATCACTTAGAGGTTGGGTATGATGCCCTTCCTCCTCATGAACACTTGAATACATATGCCCCTTGCCTCTTGAAGGTTGAGGAGAAGTGACTCTTGGTTTTGAACCACTAGCCTCTCCTCCCACAACTAATCTTTCAAGTAATCTTTTTATTTCCTCATTGTTTCTTTCAAACTCTTTTTCTTTCCTTTTCAATTCTTCTTCTCTTTTTATATTTTCCTCTTCTTTTTTTCTTAGGTACTCTTTCAATTCCCTAAGTTCATCCCTAACACTAGACCTAGTACTACGAGAATTATGACCATGGACACTAGAATGATCACTCATCTTTGATCAAGAAAAGGTTTTCACAAATTGTTTTCAAAAAGGGATTGAAAATGGTTTTCACAAAGAGTGAGTGATAAAAGGTTTTCACAAAAAGGTTTTCAAGGTGCAAGATAGGTAGGAAAGGCCTAAGTGCACAAAGTGAACTTTCAAGGGGAGGTGGACTACAAGGAATCACTTAATAACCAAGCCCTATCAAGTAAAAATCACTAAGCCTTTTCTACTTTTTCTTACAAAAACGAATTGGCACAATCAAAGGTGAGTGTGTGCACGTTACCCCTAGTAGGCAAAACAAGCCTTCTAAACGTAATTGCACAAAGATAAAGTCCTAAGCAATTATACTACTAAAAGCTTTAAAACATGCAAAAGGAAAGCACTTAAAACATGTTCTAGTCGAGGTCCTAGGTGAAGGTTTTCAAATCACCTTCAACTACACGAACTAAAACCAAGTTGAAGAGGTTTAGAAATGGCCAAATTACAAACCAAAAGAATGAAACTAAGGCCAAAAACAACAAAGAGGCCGAGAGAGAAAAGTAAGCAAAAAAATTAGACAAAAACAAGAATTTAAGTCTTCAAACTCCTCCAATGGGGTTCCTTCACAATGAACAAACGTGTTAGACCTCTCCAAGTGTTTGTTCACTCCTTTATGTGTGGTGTAAGTCCCTCCAAAGGCTAGGCTTGGATTCGGTTCACCCCTCCACTCAAATCCACCAAAGGTGTGAAAATTGACTAGAGTGGGTTTTGACCTACAATGAAATTAAAACCAACCCAAAGCAAGAGTCCAAGAAATAAAAACTGAAAAGCACAATTAAGAAAGGCTAAACTCAAAGAGAATTTAAGATGACAAAACAAAAGAGGCCAAGAAAGACAAGCAAAAAAAATTAAGACTCAATCAAAGAAAGGAAGCACACAAAGAATAATCCTAGAAAGGCACTAGAATTAGGTTAGTGTTTAGTCCACTTGATTAAGTCCTTTATGGTTTCGGTCCAGCCAAAGGAAAAGTCCCAAAATAAGGTCAAAATGTCATAAGTCCAACTCCCAAATGCATAGGTAATTGTCCAAGTCCACAAGTCTAGCAACAAGTCCTTTTTGGTCCAAGAATTTTATTTTTTTTTGTTCTATTCTTTTTTTCTTTCTTTTCACGGCAATTCTTTTTTTAATATGTCTTGGGTCCGAATTTTTTTTGTTAAATTAAGCCCATATGTTGCTTAGGTTTTGCACTTGTGGATGGTCAAAAATTAGGTTAAAATTTAGGAGAAGAAGTGATGACAAGTGGCGGTTTCTTAGAGGGACCTTAAGGAATCTTTTAGTGGAAATGGTTTTGTACTAGTTAGTACAAGTTGTTTGCACAATCTTTTTTTTCAGCCACCACTTGTAGACCCCTAAAATTGTCCGGGTCGGAAATAAGACTCGAAGACTCTCAAAGATCAAAGGAAAGTCAGCCAGAAGGACTCCCAGAAGACCATAGGATGACTATCTGTAGGTTTAGAGGTCTTAGAGTAGCCAAAAATAAGAAAGTGGGAGGTTTGGAGCTCAATACGGCCTCCTTGGAGTTCAGTACGTCCGTACTGCACATTTTGTACTACAATACGGCCGTACTGAAACCAATACGGCCGTATTGAAGTTTCTGTATTTCAATACGGCCGTACTGAAACCAATACGGCCGTATTGAAGTTTCTGTATTTCAATACGGCCGTACTGAACTCAATACGGCCGTATTGAAGTACAAAAACTCAATACGGGCCGTATTGACCCCAGGGGCCGTACTGCGCCTCATCCCTATATATAGGACGTCATTTGACACTTTTTCACACTTCTTGGACTCTCTCCTTGAGTATTCTGGGGTTTTTGAGCAGTGTTCTGCCCTAGGAATCTCTCCGAGAGCCGATCCGACGAAGTTCTTGAGTTCTGAGCATTTAGCTTGAGAATTCGAACTAGTCGAAGGGAAATCTTTTTGATTTCCATAGTAAAGATTAATTTTTAGGGAAGGAGCAAGCGAGCGTGTAGTGGGAGGGAGCGCCAAAAAGCCTCCTAACATCTGTTTAGATATATAAAAGCACGCTTCAAGAGGTTTTCCTTAAAATCCCTTCTTTTATTGCTTTCTGATTGTCGCATATTTAATTTTGTCATCATGTAGATATTTAATTTATAATCGTTTATAATAAATAGGGGTAATTTAGTAATTTTGCACTGTTATTTATGAAATAATCCGTCATAGGGAACCCGAAAGGGGCGTTGTGGGGTGCTAACACCTTCCCCGCACGTAACCGACTCCCTTACCCGACTCTGGTTGTAATGACCAAGGTTGATTTATGAAATCAATTGCCTTATCCCTTTTTCCAATGTTTTGAGTAAAACATTGGTGGCGACTCCAAGAACCCTACCTTTTGCGAAAACCACTAATCCATGGAGGGTCCCGCTTGGGGTTAACATGGATTGGTGAACCATTTTAATAAAATTGTTAGTTCGACAAGGTCTCAGTTTGAGAATAAGTCGTTCTAACAATCCACCACTTTTAAAAAACTAAAACGAGTCATGACCATCGTCGCGATTGCCAAGGTCCGTTTCGGCGGGTGGCGACAGATGGCGACTCCACTGGGGAAGCCTCGAGAGTCAGTCCCATTTAGTGATGGATTATTTCTAAAATAATAGTTTAAAATTACTTCATTACCCCTTACTTGTATGATAACATGCTTTATCTATGTGGCTTTTAATAACTGTTGTATGTTTAAATTTTCGCAATTGTTTGATATAAAAACTGCAAACAAACCTTTGCACACAACAGTTCCCTCTATACCCGGGGGCATGAGTGGAAAGCCATAGGGTGTGGATGTTAGTACGGCCGGTTGTCGAATGGGTCTATAGGTGCCCGTAGACCGTTGTCGGAAAGCATCACTCAAGGTGATAACCATGAACTTGAGTCCGACAGTTCGTTGGAGCTTTCCATCGACTTACGACAAGAGGAATTGGGTCCCTATAATGGGGGCACCTTGGGGGCCTCAGACCGGTGAGAACAGTTAGAACCACCTTGAATATGCACTTTTCTGCAGGATACCCCTACCTCGTGATTTGCTCGTGACTGTTCGTGGATGAGTGAATTGTTTGTGTATATGTTTATGTGATATTGTTTGTGCATTAATAAAACCTCGTGATAAGGTCTAAAGAATACTCCTCATGCATGAAAATACCATGACATGAGAGGAAAGACCATGTGTGGAAATATAATAAAAGTGAGGAGCATGTACATCATTACCAATAAGACATCATGCATCCTCATAAACCATGCATTTTAGGTTCACCAATACCTCTTGACATGAGTAAAAGAGACCCATAATTATCGAGATTCTCCGTTGGGGAGGGATCATAAGTCAAGGAGGGTGGTAACACTCTGTTTTAAAAAGGCAGCGCCTTAAAAATGGAGGGTTATCAAGCTCATGTCAAGAGCGTATTCATTCCATAAAATAAACTAATTAAGCATTCATTTTAGAAAGTGGCTGGTCATCTCTCTGTCCTCACACGCGCGCAGAAAATCAAGAAGATGGAAGCGCTGGAGGACCAAAATAAGAAGCTTACAGCCGAGCTCTCACAGCTCAAAGAACAAATGGCGCAAATGATGGAACTCATGCGTCACCATAATGTACATGGGTCTCACCACAGTGACCATGAGTCCCATCATCATGAGGAGGAGGAGCACGAAGAAGAACCTCCACGAGCTGTACCCCTTGGGGCGGGGATCATGATTAAAGAGCCTGAGGTTTCAAAGGAACAATTCCATGCTCTTGAGGATCGGCTAAGGGCTATGGAGGGGCATGATTTTGACATCAAAGATGCCGCCGATATGTGCTTGGTGAGGGACATCCAATTCCCTCCCAAATTTAAAGTGCCAGATTTCCCAAAGTATGTGGGATCGACTTGCCCCAAAAGTCATCTCACCATGTATTGCCGAAAAATGGCTGCATATGCTACCAATGAAAAGCTCTTAATTCATTGCTTTCAAGAGAGCTTGGCTGAAACCGCACTCAATTGGTATATGCAGCTGGATGGAAATCAAGTGTGCACATGGAGGCAGTTGGCCGACGCCTTTCTCAAGCGTTATAAATATAACATCGACCTAACACCTGATAGGTCTGATCTTCAAGCCTTGAGTAAAACAAATGATGAATCTTTCAAGGCGTACGCCCAACGGTGGAGGGAGTTGGCGGCACAAATAGAGCCCCCGCTGTCGGATAAGGAGACGGTGTCCTTATTCATAAATTCGTTGACCGGTCCCTATTATGACAAAATGATAGGGAATACGACAACGCTCTTCTCGGACATCATCACCATTGGAGAAAGGGTGGAACAAGGGCTGAAAAGTGGGAAGCTAGCTAAGCCTTCCCAACCATTTGAAGCTAAGAAGACCTTTGGAAAGAAGAAGGAGAGAGGAGTCAGCGCCATAACCATTTCCTCGTCTTCCTCCACTTCGAAGTCAGGAAAGTCGCAATACAACTCTGTGAAGAAGTTTGATAAACTTCCGACCACATATAGCGACCTCCTGCCGAAGCTAGTGGAAGCACGTCTTCTAGCTTACGTTCCACTAAAGAAGATTGATCCATCTCATCCCTATTGGTACAAACCGCAAGACAAATGTCTATACCATTCGGGGGCATCGGGGCATTCAACGGAGAAATGTAGAGCTCTCAAAAATAAGGTCCAAGACCTTATCGATGCCGGGTGGATCACTTTTGATTCGACAGAGCCCGACGTGAGCAAGAATCCTCGGCCAAAGCAGGAATAGAGAGAAGAACAAGCCACGATAGGGCCCCTTCATATTTTTCTTTTAGGGACTCATGATCAGTACCCGAGATCATGAGAACCTTTTCATGTAAATAAGGGTCTTCGTACAAATTTTAATACATATCAATAAAGAGGCATTTTTCACATATCATTCTCTCTTTTGTTCTTTTCTCTCTTTCTCTTATTAATATTAATAATTCTAAACCAAAATAGAACCAATAAAATAATTATGTCTGTAATTGTTCGCTCTGACCGGGATCCGGAAGTTGAGGATGAATGGGTTGAGCTGGACAGTGATGAGGAGGCCATCTCTCCGGATCTGCAAAGACTGCTAGATCAAAAAGCTCGTATACTCCAACCGTGTCAAGAGAAATTGGAGACTGTGAATTTGGGGCAGGGCCGAGAGATAAAAGAGGTCAACATTGGGACCCATATCAGTGATGAAATAAGGACACATGTTTCCGCTATGATTATAATAAAATCATTCTTTATTCTTTCTCATTGCTTCTTTTCTTGCTTATAATAAAATTCTAAACCACATTGTTTTTAACCCTGTTTGAATAAACATGAATGAGGTTAAAATCATCTTAATAACAATAAACCCGCATCATTTTTATGTGGAAGTGTGTGTGACAACTTGGAGCACCTTCCCTTGGCCTCGACAAGTGCCATCATGGATAAAAAGAAATCCTTTAAAATAAAAAAAAAGCTCGGCAGGAAACCCAAAAAGGGGGCTGCGCAAAAATAAGAGCAAAAGACCCGCTAGGAATCCCACGAAAGGGTGACCTAGGCAAAAGTTAGGGTTGCAAAAATGAACAAAAACAAAAGTCCGCTAAAACGCCACAAAAGGGTGTTTTAGGCAAAAATAAGGACAATCAAAAAACAAAAGAAATCCATGATGGTACCATGAACCGAATTCAAAAAGAAAGGTTCAAGGGAAGCTATCTAAGTTGTCAAATCACAACGTCAATAAACAAAGATTTTCTTAACTTCATAAGTGTTTAATCAAACAAGCCTAAACACATAAGCCTACCTTGGCCAACCATTCTTACAAAAACCATTTTTGAAAAATAAATCCCCTCTAAAACACAAACTTCAGAATAAAAGTATCTTTCCCTTCTTTTCTCTCTTGTCCCAAATGATTTTAGAATAATCTAGTGGAAGCATGGAGAAATAAATCATCACTGAAAATGGATCTAATCTGAATAATAAAATGGTGGAAGAACTGTGCCAAGAATTCAAGATCCAACATCATAACTCTTCCCCATATCGGCCAAAGATGAATGGGGCAGTCGAGGCAACCAATAAGAACATCAAGAAAATAGTGCAAAAGATGGTTGTCTCATTTAAAGACTGGCACGAGATGTTACCCTTCGCTCCTCATGGCTATAGGACTTCAGTACGTACATCTACAGGAGCTACTCCATTCTCCCTCGTCTATGGGGTGGAGGCAGTTCTACCCGTCGAAGTCGAGATACCTTCTCTAAGGGTAATCATGGAAACAAAACTTTCCGAGGAAGAATGGGTTCAAAGCCGATACGACCAGTTGAACCTTATCAAAAAGAAACGGCTGAACGCCATATGCCATGGTCAAGCCTATCAGAGGAAGATCAAAAAGGCTTTTGACAAGAAAGTCCACCCTCGAGTCTACCATGAGGGAGAGCTGGTAATAAAGAAATTGCTACCAACTCGAAAGGACAAAATCGGAAAGTGTGCCCCAAATCACGGAGGACCATACGTGGTAAAACGAGCCTTCTCAGGAGGAGCATTGATCCTCACAGACATGGATGGAGAAGAACTTCGATACCCAGTCAACGCTGACGTGGTAAAGAAGTACTATGCTTGAAGACGTTGCTTGCATAGGCCCGCTAGGATGAAAACCCAAAAAGGGCGTCCTAGGCAAAAGTTAGGGCAAAATAAAAAGCCCGCCAGTACAAGGGTACTAGGCAAAACAAAGGTGAATTTATCCCCGCTAGGATACGTCCTAGGCAAAAATTAGGGGCAAAAGAATAAGATACAAAAACAAAGCAAGCAACGATCACTTGAATCGAAAACCGAAAGGCGGTTCAAGTGATTATCTTCTAGAAGCAAGCGTCTTGCTACACTCCTGGCTCAGGCATCTCACCCGAAGCAACTAGGGGAACGTAAAGAGCAACAATTACAGATATAATTGTTAAGCCCAATGTATATAGCTTACCCTGGCCAGCCATTCTTCAGAAATTTCCTTCTGTATATCTTTCTGTAAAAACACTTGTAAATATCAATAAAATATCTATTCATTTCTCTTCTCTCTTGACCATGTGATTATGCCTCTAAAATTGGTATTTCATAAAAATTGTACGAAATTCCTTTAATAATCGGTCAATAAAGAAAATTGGAGGGGTTCCTATAAAATCCGTAATCTCCTGCATAAAAGGCTCACAAAGATATTCCCTCACGTCGACGACAGAAATTACTCCAAGAAAAGGAGGATAGGGAGAGCCATTCATTTAAAAAAAAAAAAAAAAAAAAAAAAAAAAAAAAAAGCATTAATAAAATAATCAAACTTGCATTTGTGCATCACACACACATTAGTTGCACATTCAAAGACCTTATCATGAGGCAATTGCATAAAATAGAAAAATAGAAAAATTGCTTGTGTATGACAACAGTCAACAGAAAAGGCCAAAAAATGACAAAAAGGCAAAAATACAGAAAAAGCCAAAAAACGACAAAAAAGGCAAAAATATAGAAAAAGCCAAAAACGACAAAAAAGGCAAAAGATTTAGAAAATCAATCGCATCGTACAGAATAACTGAGCCTGGAGAGGCTTGCCGAAATAATACTCTCTCAGAATAATTGAGCCTAGAGAGGCTTGCCGAAATAATACTCTCTCAGAATAACTGAGCCTGGAGAGGCTTGCCGAAATAATACTCTCTCAGAATAATTGAGCCTGGAGAGGCTTGCTGAAATAATACTCTCTCAGAATAATTGAGCCTGGAGAGGCTCGCCGAAATAATACTCCCCAGAGATATCTCAGCTTCCACTCACGGACCAAATTCCCCAGTGAAAGCTATCAAACCAAGATCAGCAAGATTCCCCAAGGAGGGCTTGATCGTCTAAACAGAATATCCGAGTCGAAAGGACTATGACCTCCTCAGTGGAGGATAGCTTTCCAACTCAAGCGATGAGTGAAGCTAAGCCTGAAAAGGCTTTCTAAATAATACTCTGGGATATATAAACTTTAAATCCCCACTCGCCTACTCAGAGGCACCCCTTCAAGAAAAATCACAAAAGACAAATAATCATTCCCCAAGTGGAATCCGGCTCTCAGCCAAACATCAAACGTCAAGATAATCCGCCTAACAGAAGAGGCCAATCAAGATCATCACAATAGAATCCCCCAGCGGATAACAGCCTACACAGAGGCAACAAGATCAGAAAACCAAAAAGAGTCACCCGAATAAGGATAACCGGGATACTCCACCATCGTCGAAAAGACGTCAGCCAATCATAAGGCATCGCTCACATCAGAAAGAGCATCTTCGTGTCTACACCCCAAGGAAACAGAAATTCCTCAATGGGTACCAACTACGCAATGGAAAGTTGGGACACAAGAACCTATGAGTAACTGCACATCCCCTAGACGGATCCCTGCGTTATCCAGCCCTCAGTGGCACAAAAATCAAAAACAATCGTCGAAACAGCATCGTGGACTGTGGAGACAAAATCATCACAAATCCCTGGAGAGGGAAAACTCACGCTACCCCGAGGTTGTCAAGAACACGGAGGTATGCAACTACCACGAGGTTGTCAAGAACACGTTGGTATAGCCTGGAGAGGCGGTACTCGGCTACCCCGAGGTTGTCAAGAACACGGAGGTATGCAACTACCACGAGGTTGTCAAGAACACGTTGGTATAGCCTGGAGAGGCGGTACTCGGCTACCCCGAGGTTGTCAAGAACACGGAGGTATGCAACTACCACGAGGTTGTCAAGAACACGTTGGTATAGCCTGGAGAGGCGGTACTCGGCTACCCCGAGGTTGTCAAGAACACGGAGGTATGCAACTACCACGAGGTTGTCAAGAACACGTTGGTATAGCCTGGAGAGGCGGTACTCAGCTACCCCGAGGTTGTCAAGAACACGGAGGTATGCATGAGCCTGGAGAGGAGACGACTAATACTCAACCTGGAGAGGCTACTCAACAATTTTCCACCGGAAGACACTACAAGTCAGAAGGATGGTCTACTCCCCGGACAATTGGGTCAAATCCTTTACTTATCAAACGGTACACCAAAAGGCCGTTTGACTAAGTAAAGGGGGGGCAGTTGTAGACCCCTAAAATTGTCCGGGTCGGAAATAAGACTCTCAAAGATCAAAGGAAAGTCAGCCAGAAGGACTCCCAGAAGACCATAGGATGACTATCTGTAGGTTTAGAGGTCTTAGAGTAGCCAAAAATAAGAAAGTGGGAGGTTTGGAGCTCAATACGGCCTCCTTGGAGTTCAGTACGGCCGTACTGCACATTTTGTACTACAATACGGCCGTACTGAAACCAATACGGCCGTATTGAAGTTTCTGTATTTCAATACGGCCGTACTGAAACCAATACGGCCGTATTGAAGTTTCTGTATTTCAATACGGCCGTACTGAACTCAATACGGCCGTATTGAAGTACAAAAACTCAATACGGGCCGTATTGACCCCAGGGGCCGTACTGCGCCTCATCCCTATATATAGGACGTCATTTAGACGTCATTTGACACTTTTTCACACTTCTTGGACTCTCTCCTTGAGTATTCTGGGGTTTTTGAGCAGTGTTCTGCCCTAGGAATCTCTCCGAGAGCCGATCCGACGAAGTTCTTGAGTTCTGAGCATTTAGCTTGAGAATTCGAACTAGTCGAAGGGAAATCTTTTTGATTTCCATAGTAAAGATTAATTTTTAGGGAAGGAGCGAGCGAGCGTGTAGTGGGAGGGAGCGCCAAAAAGCCTCCTAACATCTGTTTAGATATATAAAAGCACGCTTCAAGAGGTTTTCCTTAAAATCCCTTCTTTTATTGCTTTCTGATTGTCGCATATTTAATTTTGTCATCATGTAGATATTTAATTTATAATCGTTTATAATAAATAGGGGTAATTTAGTAATTTTGCACTGTTATTTATGAAATAATCCGTCATAGGGAACCCGAAAGGGGCGTTGTGGGGTGCTAACACCTTCCCCGCACGTAACCGACTCCCTTACCCGACTCTGGTTGTAATGACCAAGGTTGATTTATGAAATCAATTGCCTTATCCCTTTTTCCAATGTTTTGAGTAAAACATTGGTGGCGACTCCAAGAACCCTACCTTTTGCGAAAACCACTAATCCATGGAGGGTCCCGCTTGGGGTTAACATGGATTGGTGAACCATTTTAATAAAATTGTTAGTTCGACAAGGTCTCAGTTTGAGAATAAGTCATTCTAACAATCCACCACTTTTAAAAAACTAAAACGAGTCATGACCATCGTCGCGATTGCCAAGGTCCGTTTCGGCGGGTGGCGACACCTCTTAGATTCTTTTAGGGTTCCTTTAAGCATACAAAATTAACCAAAACAAGTGGAATGCAAGGGAAAAAGTGGGCAGCAAATTATATGTATGTGCAAGGAATCATTTCACACATGGAAACTCAAAAATTACAAGGAACATGCTAGGACTATTTAGCATGCATGAATGACCTCTAAAAAGCTTCTAAATGTCACGCCCACTATCATGCAATATGGCATATATTTTGTTCATGTGTTTCATGCAAAGTGTTTGGCACATACATGGAATTTATGTAGACAAAATATAGGAAACAATAATGACAAAACTTAGGTGGATTCAAAAATCAAAAAGCATGTTTATGGCATTTTCATATGAGACTCAAGAAAAATGAAAAACATGGCAACCCTAAAAACATGGAAACCTAAAATGGCAAGGAAGGCTCACAAGGACAAGGTGTGAACCCTAAAGCTATTCGGCCACACAAAGAAAGCAAGGAGGAAGAAAATGACCGAAAGCAAAAAATAACAAAGAGAAGACTCAAAGAAGACACAAAAGTACTAGATGTTACCCTTGAAGAACCTTGGCTCTTGATACCACTTGATGGGTTCCTTCTCCATGAAATGACGTAGAGATGAAGGAGAGGAAGCTTTGCCCTTGATCTAGGTTCAACAAAGGAAAGACACAAGGAGATTTTGGGGTGGAGAAAGGAGTGGGTTGCGTGAAAAGGGAGGTGTTTGGCGGAAGCTATTTAGGAGATGGTGTTTGGTGATTTAGGTTGGCTCACTCCAAGGTAGGTGGAGGCCACTCTAGGTATCACTCTCCAAGGGTGGAGAATGAAGGTAGGCTAGCCGAATTTAGCTAGGGACTAAGGATAGGGACTTGAGGCATAAGAATGCTCACTCAAATTCATATACATCCAAAGTGTTTACAAGTGGTGGGGTGTGGGGTTTTTATAGGAGGAGTTGCATTTAGGGTTGCATTTAGGGTTGTATGGCCGAAAATGCTAAGGCCAAATGCACTCCAAATGCAATGCCAAATTAACCCTAGATGCAACTTGGTGGCCAAGTTTGGAATCTATGGGTTTAGATTGGCTATAACAAGGTACATGATAAGACCATGCAACCTTTGCCCTCCACTTGGGCCTAAGCCTTTCTAACACCAAAAATAGGTCCAAACTTTGCCAAAAATTTCGTCACCTCCTCTAAAACACCTTAGCCCAAAAATTGAAAACCCTAATTATCTAAAGCACCCCATAATACAAGGGTAAAATAGGAAATACAAAGAAAATAAATCCTATGACTAAAATACCCCAAAATACAAGGGTAAAATTGGAATAAACCAAATAAATCCTACACTACTCAAAATTATTCATAGCATTGGACCATGTGATGGGTTTCACATGAAGTACCATGGATGGTCCTCCATCACAATGGCTTGAGCAGTGATCGAGGGGGATATCCTGACCCTTACTCCGAGCACCTTTCCTTCAAAGGATCCTTGATGAATTCTAAGAGATTCGTAGAACAATTTTATCAAACCTGGGTAGACTACTTCCTTAATGTTGAAGTACCCAAGGATCTCGCATTTGGTGAAATCTTCATAGATAGGTATTCCCCATTCCTACATTTTGTTAATGTCGAAGCGGTGCTCTAAGTACATGACTGACTTTTCCTCTATAGAGAAAGTGTGGGCATAGTCGGTAGCTTCGCGCATTTCTGCTGGAATGATTACATCAGCTATGTTTCCAATTTGTGCGGCCATTGCGATGGAGAAGAAAGGTTTCAGAGGTGAGAGATTAGGGTTTAGAAACTTGAGGCGAAGGTGAAGGGTTTTGAGTTTCAAAGTTGTAAAACATAGGGAGTACATTTTCTAATAGGAGGAAAAATATAAGATTTTTATTTTGAAACAGAAGAATATTTTCTGCTTTTTTTTGTTTCCCTTATGATTTGTATGACGTGGTGTCCTTTGGTCTACTTCATGTAAGCTATTGTACGGCGCACATTAATATTAGGAGGGAGATTTTCCTTTTCGAGAGAGGATTCCAAACGACAGTGTTGTCGTTTGTCTACTTAGTTGTCTCATTCATTTAAATGAGGAGAATGTTTGTCTCCAACTGCACTACATTAATTAATGAGGAGAATGTTTGTCTCTGACTGCACTATGTTTGTCTTCGCTGTAAATTTTTTTTGCAGTGTCCTTAGTTGTATATAGACGCAGTAATTCACTATGTCTCTGTCTGTATGGACAATAGACGTATATGAATATTCTAGCATATCAGAAGATATCTATCCTAGTATAGTGTAGATTATGCTTTTGAATGGGTAGAATGATACCTATTTTACCTATGTCAGTTGTCCATTTTCCTCGCTTTTCAGCTTCCTTAGTCCATCATTCTTCTATGGATCGTCATATTCCCCTGCATTGTTAGATGCTCAACCCAAAGGGTCAAGCTCTGATACCAATTGAAGTTAGCGAAAAAAACACTCAGAAAGGGGGGTTGAATATGTGTTTGTATGTACAAAGGACTTTTAAAATCATTTTCACAAGAGTAATATACTTCGTCCAAAGCACTTTCAGATATCAGACGGTTAGCCAAAATTGATTAATATAAGGTCATTACGTCTGACAGGTTTATCGACTGATGAGAAAATTGGTTTCTAATGATAAGTATTGAAGTTGTCACACTTTCCTTCTCAAGATAGTTTCGTTTAAAGTCAAGCAGTAAATAAAGCCTTTTCATTTTAATATAATTGTTAAACGAAATTGTTTCTTTGTCTGAAAAATGGTTTTAATGATATGTAGATATTGGACGAAGTCTTTCACAAAGGTTTACTTAGTAAAGAAAATTTATTCCAAGTTAGACAGGAAAAGCAATGCAAACATTTTATACTGGTTCACTCAACTGAGCCACGTCCAGTCTCCTTCAACTGAAGGGTTCCACTAGATATCAAAATGAAGAACATTGAGTATTATCGTCCACTCCTGGACCTGAGTATTCTTGACCACTCCTGGCCGTGACTATTCTCAACCACTCCTAGCCCGTCGGCTTCACTCACCAACGCTAGTATTCTTAAACCACTTTTGGTTCTCCAAGTATTCTCGACCACATCTGGTTCCCAAGTATTCTCGACCACTCCTGGCCCGTCGTCTTAACTCACCAACGCTAGTATTCTTAAACCATTTCTGGTTCCCAAGTATTCTCGACCACTCCTGGCTCGTCAGCTTCATTCACCAACGCTAGTATTCTCTTATCAACCACTTCTAGCTAGTAGTGAGTATTCTTTGACAAGCCCTTTTGAGCTTTACAAGTATTCTTTCCCTAGCCCCTTCAGGCTTTACAATGTATCGGCTAGTCAGGTTTTGATGGAAGACTTGTTGAAGAACCGGATTGATGTTGATTCCTCTTCAAGTTTCTCCCTAGATCTTTGGCTCCTTGATTCTTCTCAAGCTTCTCCAAGGCTTCCAATGGAAGGAGAAACCTTGGAATCACCACGGTTGGTGAAGAACACCCTTCAAGAGGCGCCACTCCTTGGAAGAAAGATAAGCCCTTTCAATCCTCACCACGCTCTTCTATGAAAAGGATAAGAGAATTGGATGAATATCAAAAAGGTTTAAGACTTTTGGAAGAGAGAATTTTCGTGCAAATTCTAATCTCACTCAAAAAATATCATCCAAAAGTGAGTACAAAGGTAAGAAAAAGGTTTATATAGGGTGGGGGAAACTTATGGTGCAAGCTAGGCTAACTATGGTTCAAGAGAACCATGGTTAGCTTGGCTTGACCATCCTAGATGATTTAAGAGGCTTGTGGAGCAAGCTTCTAACTTATAAGCTTGGGAAGCAAGCTAAGTTAGAAGCTTGTAGCACAAGCTTCCCAAGTGTACAAGCAACTAAGAAATTTCGGCCAAACGAAGGCAAGCTAGGCGGCCCACTTGTTTTTCCATATTTAATCCAATCCTTGTAGACACCCAATTTCGTATGGGGGGCATACAAACAAAGAAATGGACGTCTATTATCAAGGAAAGGAACTCCCAAAACAGGAAAACAACAAGACATGACATCAGAGGGCCGAAAGTCCAAATCAACTAGTTTTAGTGGCCCGGAACGGGCTGTTCCAAAATCAGAACGGGCCGTTCCCAAATCTGGAACGGGTCATTCCTAAATTGGAACGGGCCGTTCCGAGCCACCTAAAAGGCTTAAAGACTCTTTGTTGGAACGGGTCATTCCAAACCAGAACGGGTCGTTCCAAACCAATCAAAAGGCCTAAAAAACTTGGTCTGGAACGGGCTTTTCCTAAACCAGAACGGGCCGTTCCAAACTGTTAAAAAGGCCTAAAAACCTAGTTTGGAACGGGCCGTTCTAAGCAAGGGAATATAGTGTTAATCTCAACTCCGGAACAGGCTGTTCTTAGTTCAGAACGGGTCGTTCCCAGGTACGTGATTAACACACAACGTTCAGATCCAGAGCGGGTCGTTCTGGATTTAGAACGGGCCGTTTTGGCCACTTTCTTATGCCTATAAATAGACAGCTTGGGCACAGTTCTCAGGCCTCAAAATTTCGTCCAAAACTTCTTAGAGCTCAAAATTTCTCTCTCTCTCCCTCCTATTGTATTTCTTGAGATTTGAGAAGTATTTGTGTAGTGTGAAAGGTTGCCACAAAGCACCTAGAATTTTCATATCGGAAGATTTAACAAAGCTTGTTACGAGGTATTTCAATTAATCTTTTTCTCTCTCTTTTATTTCTTATTTTTGATAAGTATTGTTATAATAAAAACAATCATGTAGATATTTTAGAGTTAATTGTTTAATTTAAATTTCAAGCATGTAAATAATCATCAATAAAAGGGGATTTAATATTTATATTATTATTGTTTATAATGTTAACTTCGTCTTAGGGTACCGATTAAGGGCGTTGTAGGGGTGCTTAATACCTTCCCTACACGTAACCGACCCTCGAACCCAATTCTAGTTATCCAGGCCATTATTGGACTTTAAAAAACCTTTTCTTTTTTCCAATGTTTTGAGCAAAACATTGGTGGCGACTCCATAGAACCTATTTTCAAAACCATTGATTAAGGATTAGTCTACTGTTCGGCATTCCTTAATTGATGAGACTTTTAAAAGGATGTTTAAACCATAGGTCGCAAGATCGGAAATTTTCGGGTTGCGACAATCCAAAAACTTGGAGTTGGTTTAGTTAGGTTCACCATATGATGGTGAGACCTAGCTAAATCAATTCCTTGAAAAATATGGAGCAAAACAAGCCCAATATGTAAAATTTGGCCTAGGCCCAATTGTGGCCCAATTACTAGTTGCACCTACACACCTTGCTATTTGTCACCCCACTTCTACTATTAAAAATCCAAAAATGAATGACCCTTAATACAAGTCAAATGGAGCAAAAGTCTCCAAGTAACATACCCTAAATTCCTAAAGGATAACCTAAAATAAAAGAAAGGAAGTGCCTCGCAAATACAAATGCAAAATACACCTATACAAGCAACTACTATCTACAAGTATCATACAATGTATATGCAATAGAAACTAAGAGACTAATAAGAGGAATCATACTCAATGCTCATGAAGAGCAAAGGTTTAAGAAGCACCTCCTCTGTAGAAGCCTCCTCCATCCTCCCTAACCATGGACCTAGTTAAAGGTTGAATGGCCTTCATGCATGTTTCCTCCTTGGATGGTCCTCCATCATACCCTCCTTCTTGAAAAAGATCTATCCTCAGATATACTTCCTCATCATCAGTGTTAGCATCTCCTGTAAAAGGCATAAGATCACAAACATTAAATGTATTACTAACACCATAATCAGAAGGTAAATCTAACTTATAAGCATTATCATTTATCCTTTGGAGGACTTGGAATGGACCATCTCATCTTGGACTTAGTTTGGACTTCCTTTGTGTTGGAAACCTTTCTTTTCTTAAATGAACCCAAACTAAGTCTCCTTCCTCAAAAATAAGTTTATTTCTCCCTTTGTTGTATTCAATATATTTTTGAGTTTGTTTTTCAATTTGGCTTTTAACCTTCTCATGAACTTTCTTTGTAAAATCAGCCTTAGATACTCCTTCTTTATGCAAATAAGAACAAGTACTAGGCAATGGAAGTATATCAAAAGGAGTGAGAGGGTTAAATCCATAAACAACCTCAAAAGGAGAAAGATTGGTAGTCTTATGAACTACCCTATTATATGCAAATTCAATATGAGGAAGATGTTCATCCCAAGGCTTCTTGTTGTTCTTTAATATTACCCTTAATAGTGTGGATAGGGATTTATTTACTACTTCTGTTTTCCCATATGTTTGTGGGTGACAAGTAGTAGAAAATAGAAGTTGAGTTCCTAGTCTTGCCCAAAGTGATTTCCTAAAGTGACTAAGGAACTTAACATCCCTACCTGAAACTATTGTTTTAGGGATTCCATGTAGTCTAACAACTTCTTTAAAGAAGAGTCTTGAGACATGGCTAGCATCATCTACCTTGTGGCATGGAATAAAGTGAGCCATCTTTGAAAATAGGTCCACTACCAAAAAGATAGAATCATGCCCCCTTTGGGTTCTTGGGAGACCAAGTATAAAATCCATGCTTATGTCAACCCAAGGGGTGCTAGCTATAGGTAGAGGTGTGTAGAGTCCATGAGGCATAACTTTAGATTTAGCTTGTAAACAAGCTATGCATTTGGAACAATACCTTTGGACATCTACTCTCATGTGTGGCCAATAAAATCTCTTTTTTATAAAACTTAGAGTTTTATCAACTCCAAAATGGCCCATGAGACCTCCCTCATGACTTTCCTTAATTAAAAACTTTCAAATGGATCCTTTGGGTATGCATACCTTACCCATCTTAAATAGATACCCATCACTAATATAGAATCCATCAGAGGCTTTCTTAAGACATTGTTCATAAGTGGGTTGAAAATATAGGTCTTGCTCATACAATTCCTTAATGTTATCAAATCCAAGAATTTGGGAACTTAAAGTTGCAAGTAATGTGTATCTTCTAGAAAGTGCATCAGCCACCACATTACTTTTCCCTTTCTTGTATTTATAACATATGGGAATTGCTCTAAGTATTCGACCCACTTAGCATGCCTTTTGTTTAACTTACCTTGGCCCCTCAAATACTTAAGTGACTCATGATCGGTGTGTATGATAAAGTCTTTAGTCACTAAGTAATGTTCCCAAGTTTTGAGGGCCCTAATTAGAGCATAAAGCTTTTTATCATAGGTGGGATAATTCAAGGTGGGACCACTAATTTTTTCACTAAAGTATGCAATTGGATGGCCACCTTGAAGTAAAACCGCACCTATGCCTATGCCACTTGCATCACATTCTAGCTCAAAAGTTTGAGAAAAATTTAGAAAAGCTAAAATGGGTGCATGTGTGAGTTGGTCCTTTAAATTATGAAAAGCCTTTTCTTTCTTCTCCCCCATATAAAAGGCACATCTTTCTTGGCCAACTCATTAAGAGGAGATGCAATGGTGGAGAAGTCCTTAACAAACCTCCTATAGAAGCTTGTTAAGCCATGAAAACTCCTAATGTCTCCCACACTCTTAGGGATAGGCCACTCTTGAATGGCTTTGACTTTTTTGGGGTCAACCTTAACCCCTTCTTTGCCAACTATAAAACCTAAGAAGTTCACATTTTCTTGGCAAAAGGTGCACTTCTCTAAGTTAGCACAGAGATGGTTGTCCCTAAGAATGAGTAAGACATCTCTAAGGTGTCCTAGATGGTCCTTAAGGCTTTTACTATAGATAAGGATATCATCAAAATAAACAACTACAAATCTACCTATACAATCCCTTAAGACATGATTCATCAATCTCATAAATGTGCTAGGAGCATTGGTCAAACCAAAAGGCATGACTAACCACTCATATAATCCAAACTTGGTCTTAAAAGAAATTTTCTATTCATCTCCTTCTTTAATCCTTATTTGATGATAACCACTCTTAAGATCAATTTTAGAAAATATAATTGCTCCATGAAACTCATCTAACATGTCATCTAGTCTTGGGATTTGATGCCTATATTTTACAATAATATTATTAATGGCTCTACAATCTGTGCACATTTTCCAAGTTCCATCCTTCTTTGGAACTAGAAGAACAGGCACAGCACAAGGGCTTAGACTCTTTTGAACCCATCCCTTCTTCATCAAATTTTCAACTTGGGTCTCAATTTCCTTTGTTTCTTGGGGACTGGTCCTATAGGCGGGCCTATTGGGTAGGCTTGCCCCGGGGACCAAGTCAATTTGATGTTCTATTCCCCTTAAAAGGGGAAGTCCACTTGGAACTTCTTTGGGAAATAGGTCATCAAATTCCTTTAAAAGGTTTTGTATTCCCTTAGGTAGAGACTCAAGTTCAAAATTTGTGGCAGCAAGTGTCTCTTTAACATAGAGAAGGTAAAGAGGTTGTTCAACTATAAGACATTGTTTGATTGAATGATTTATTAAAAATTGACTTCTAGGAACAACTTCCTTGGAAGGGACACTACCTTCCAATTCTATGACCTTCCCTTCCTCCTTTTCAAGACTTAGGAGGTTTTTTCTTCTTCCTTCTTCCTTTTTTTTTCTTCCTCAATTTTTTTTCATAAATATTTGATCCTCCAACACTCGGGAGGGTGTAAGAGGAGTCAAAGTATGCTTCTTGCCTAGATGGACTAGGCAGATTTTTATGGTGACACCATCATGAATGGCCTTGCTATCATGTTGCCATGGTCTTCCAAGTAAAATGTGGCTTGCATCTATTGTAATGATATCACATAAAACTTCATTTTTATACTTTCCAATGAATAAAGGAACATTTACTTGGTCCTTAACTTCTATAGGTCCATCCTCATTAAGCCATTGAAGTTTATAAGATTTAGGATGGGCTATAGTAGTTAAATTAAGCTTATCAACCAAGCTTTGACTTACAAAATTATTGCAAGATCCACTATAAACAATGAGAGAACATGTTTTCTTAAAAATTTTGCATCTCGAATGAAAAAGGTTCTCTCTTTGTGATTGATCTTGTTCCTTTGGTTGATTGGTAAGTAACCTTTGAGCAATTAATAGGTCACCTTCACATGGTGCTTCCTCACTAGAACTAAGGCTTTCATCTTCTTCATTTGAGAAGGATGAAGAAGATGAAGTGCTTTCCTCACTTAGGGTCTCATTTCCCCTAATGATCATGGTCTTTTTTGTGGGGCATTGGGAAGTTATCTGTCCCCTCCCTAAGCATTTAAAGAACTTTATAGAACTAGTCCTAGTTTCATTGGAAGGCTTTTCTTCTTTTTTTTTTCTTTTCTTGGTCTTTCCTTTGAATAGGAGGAGTGACCCTCCTTCTTGAAGTCCTTTCTAGGGTATGAGGTAGATTCCTTCCTAAGGATAGGTTTTCTCCTAATTTGTTGTTCTAGTCTCACACAAAGTTGAACTAATTCATTAAGGTCTCTATAAGGTAGTAGTTCAACCTTGTCCCTAATCTCTAGGTTTAGACCACTTTGAAACCTAGCAAGGGTGGTTCTCTCCTCTTCCCTAATACCGGCCCTCGTCATAAGCAACCCCATTTGTTGCCTATATTCCTCCACACTAAGGTTTCTTTGTTGGAGTCTTTGGAGCTTGTCCATTAACTCCCTCTCAAAATAAGGAGGAATGTGCCTTCTCCTTAAGGCACTTCTAAGCTCATTCCAATATTGAATTGGAGGCTCATGATGAGTTCTTCTTTCCCTTTCAAGGGAAGTCCACCAATACATGGCATACCCTTCAAAACTTAGGGTAGCCATGGGAACCCTTCTTTCTTCACTCACATTGTGGCAAGTGAAGAGTTGTTCAACCTTCATCTCCCAATCCAAGTAATCATCAACATTGTCTTTTCCACGGAAGGGGGGAAGGTCAACTCTAGGTTCTCTTAGAGAGGTTGTTTCATGCCTAGGCCTATGTTGCCTAGGGGGTCTTTGATAGTAGCCATCATCATGGTGACTACTATAAAACCCTTCACTTGAAGATGAGTGAGATGAGTGAGTGTGTGAATGGTGACTTTTGGTCCGTGATTGCTCTTCATCATGTTTGCCTCTATGAGGCTTAGAAGGCCCTTCACCATCATGTCTTTTGGACCTAGAAGGCTCATGACCCTTATTGGCATGGGATTTGCTAGATTCACCCCCCATCACAAGTTTGCTTAACAACTCTCTAATGGTTTCATTATTTTTTTCAATTTCTATTTCTTTTTCCTAATATAATCCCTAAGTTCCCTAAGTTCATCTTTAGTACTCCTATGAATTTTAGGAGTATGATGACCATGCACACTACTATCATGAGAATGATCACTCATTTTTGCAAAAGAAAGGTTTTCACAAATTTTTAAAAGATTTTGCAAATTGAGTGATAAAGGTTTTCACAAAAGATTTTCTCTTTTTGGTGCAAGACTAAGTACTTGGAGGTCTAAGTATACAAGTTGCACTATCAAGGGAGGTAAGCTATAAGGAGCCACTTAATAACCAAGCCTTTTCAAGTGGAAATTACTAAACCCCCTTATACTTGTCTCACAAAACAACTTTTCACACAAGCAAGTCAAATATTTGTGTGTGTGTGCACGAAACCCCTAGTAGGCAAGGAAGCCTTCTAAACGAACTTTGGAATTATACAATTAAAGGAAAGCAAGTAAAGCATACACTAATCGGATTTTCCTAGGGTGGAAGTCCAAGTGACACTTAGAATCCCTTGGACCACTTCCACAAGTACTAAACGTCCTATGAAAGCAATAAACTAGACGAATCCTAGTGGAAGCCCAAATGACACTTGAAGCCTTTTGGGGACACTTCCACAAGTACTAAACGGTTTTAAGAATATTTATTTAGAACTATTTAGGAAGTGGTGGGAATTAAGCAAAACTTTTTCCCAAACAACCACTCCTAAATGTGAGTTTGACTAACAAAGAAAGCAAGAAATTAACCCAAGGGTAGGGTTAAGGATTTACAAGAAAAGAATGGAATACAATTCAAGGAATTGAAAAAAAAATTCAACAAAAATTGGTGACCGGATTTAGTGACAGCTTTTTGCGACCACTTTAGAGACCGATTTGAAGGCTTGTAGGTGTTTTCAGCAAATTCGTCGCTAATTCTGGTCTCCAAAGTGCAATTTTCCCTTGCTGGAACAGTAGTCTCAGATTTCAGTCACTAAACTGGTCGCTAATTCCGTCTCTACTGCAACCAGAATCAGTTTTTGTGAAATCTATCTCTAATTCCGTCTCTAAGTCCGTCTCTAAATCTGCCACCTAAAACAAAATTTTTCTTGGCAGCAAAATGAGCAAACAAGTGAGCCTTACAATGTGTATCTCTCAAGGATTTTATTACCTCAATCTTCCTCAAGTGGTTGCCTCTTTGAGATGAATCCAATATGTCACAATTATCCTTCCCTTCCAAGTGTAATGGCTTGAAAAAGAATTATTCTCACCAAGGCTTAACAACCATCAAGAGAATGTGGAGTCCAATAAAATCAAAACTAAAAATGCACAATTAGAAGAGGCTAAACTCAAATAGGAATTATTGTGAAAAAACTCAAAGAGAGCCAAGAAAGACACAAAGCAACAATTAAAGGCTATCTTAAACACAAGCACTCAAAGGAATAGTCCTAGGAATGGCTCTAGAATTGATTATAAAACCAAAACAAAAATTGTGCTATTATTTTGAGTATTTAAAAGTCTTTTTCCAGCCACTGGACAGCAAGCAAACCTCAAGAAAAATCACACAAAAATTTCAAGGCCAAGTGCTCCTAATAGTTCTTTGTTTTTCACATTTCTTTTTCTAGGTTTTTCTATTTTATTTTCTTTTCTTTTTGTTGTCTTTTTGACTCTTTCTTTTCTTTTCCCTTTTAATAATGAATGTGAGCACTTAAAAATAGAGGTCAAACAATTAACAAAGAGGTTTCCAAGTGGTGGAGAAAAGAAGAGTAAGAAGTGTAGGTGTACTAGTCAAAAATTCAATCACAAATGTTACTAGTTTTGGTACTAGTTTGTTCTTCTTTTTTTGTACACTTTGATTTTCGTTTTTAATACACTTCTTACTCTGTTTTGTTTTTCAAAGCAAGCACAAATAGACACAAGGAATTGCTGGCCTAAAATTGCTAAGAAACAAATAGCAATTGAAGTTCACAAAAAAAATTGACTTTAGAACATGTTAGAACTAATAACATGCATTGGAATCATTTTATGAGAACATCTAAGATTTCATATATGTCCAGCCAGCAATAACACCATACAAGAACAGAGATGAATGAATATAGATTCAAAAATAAAAAGGCACACAAAGGATTTAATGACAAGGAAAGCAACTACACATGACTCTAAGACAAAACTAGAAGATTAAGAAATGAAAAATGCTTGTATTCTTGTTTCTTTTTAGGATTTTCTTTTTTGACCGAATTATTAGGAGTCCAATGGAAGATAAAAGAAATCCTAAAACATTAAAAATAACATACAAGGAATACCTAAAGGCACGCACAAAGATTGATTCATAAGAAGTAATGCATGAATCAAAAACAAGCAAGACAATGTGAGTTTGCTCTATAGATTTATTAATGTGACACAAGAACAACTCAAGGCACACAAACACAAGACAATAAAGGGAAATACATGTAGGAACAGTTTAGACACAAGATTACATGTTTTTGACCGAACCAAACAAGACAAGAAAGCTTAAGAACGAATTTACCAAGGAGACCTAGCTCTTGATACCAAATGATGGAAGACTTGTTGAAGAACTAGATTGATGTTGATTCCTCTTCAAGTTTCTCCCTAGATCTTTGGCTCCTTGATTCTTATCAAGCTTATCCAAGGCTTCCAATGGAAGGAAAAGCCTTGGAATCACCATGGTTGGTGAAGAACACCCTTCAAGAGGCGCCACTCCTTGGAAGAAAGATAAGCCTTTTCAATCCTCACCACACTCTTCTATGAAAAGGATAAGAGAATTGGATGAATATCAAAAAGGTTTAAGACTTTTGTTAGAGAGAATTTTCGTGCAAATTCTGATCTCACTCAAAAAATATCATCCAAAAGTGATTACAAAGGTAAGAAAAAGGTTTATATAGGGTGGAGGAAACTTATGGTGCAAGCTAGGGTAACTATGTTTCAAGAGAACCATGGTTAGCTTCACTTGACCATCCTAGATGGTTTAGGAGGCTTGTGGAGCAAGATTCTAACTTAGAAGCTTGGGAAGCAAGCTAAGTTAAAAGCTTGTAGCACAAGTTTCCCAAGTGTACAAGAAACTAAGCAATTTCGACCAAAGGAAGGCAAGCTAGGCGGCCCACTTGTTTTTCAATATTTAATCCAATCCAAAAACTTGGAGTTGGTTTAGTTAGGTTCACCATATGATGGTGAGACCTAGCTAAATCAATTCCTTGGAAAATATGAAGCAAAACAAGCCCAATATGTAAAATTTGGCCTAGGCCCAATTCTGGCCCAATTACTACTTGCACCTACACACCTTGCTATTTGACACCCCACTTTTACTACTGAAAAATACGAAAATGAATGACCCTTAATACAAGGTCAAATGGAGAAAAAGTCTCCAAGTAACATACCCTAAATTCCTAAAGGATAACCTAAAATAAAAGAAAGGAAGTGTCTCACAAATATAAAGGTAAAACATACCTATACAAGCAACTATTATGTACAAGTATCATACAATGTATATACAATGGAAACTAAGAGACTAATAAGAGGAATCATACTCAATGCTCATGAAGAGCAAAGGTCTAAGAAGCACCTCCTCTGTAGAAGCCTCCTCCAGCCTCCTAACCATGGACTTAGTTAAAGGTCCAATGGCCTTCATGCATGTCTCCTCCTTGGATGGTCCTTCATTAGGTTTGGTTTGAGTGTATTGGTTACTCTCAAGGAGAGGATACATATATTTCTACACTCACTAAGGTTTTACTACCTTAATCTTACAGAGAGAATTACACTAAGGTACATTTGACTCTATTTTCTTTGTCTCTAATTTTGTTACTTCATGGGCTGAATATAGCTCTTCTTCATGCTTGCACTATTTCGGACCAAACAGCCAACTCTTTAAGGTTTGATGTTGAGGCTTATATAGTCTTATGAAATCTACCCATTACAATTATCTGTTGAAGCACATATAGTCGTTTACGACCAGTTTGATCTTCTCATTTAATGCTCAGATTCTTGCATTAAATGTTGCTTCCTATTCATAGACAATGCGTGAAGTTTCCTTGCTCTGTTAGTAGTTGTGTCTGAATATAGCAGAGTCCTAGGAAACTTTTGTCCTTTTCTGATCCTATAGCTGTGGAACTTTTGTCCTTGCCTGAAAAAGTGATGTACTTTTTCTGACATATGCATGATTTAGCGTTTGAGCATGCTCTTCTTCTTTCTTCTTTTCTTCTAATAATTCTAATGACTTCGTGTGTTCTTTTGTGAGTGTATATGATATTCAAATTGTCTTTTGAAGCTTGATTTTTCAGGTGATTGCGTGACATTCTTCGTCTGAGTCTAGTAGCCGACATTTAGTTTAACACTTCGACCTTTGTCTAATCATCAACGTTTTGACTTTTCCTTTCATCTTGGTCAACCTTGTATATAGTCAAACTTTCCATTTCTTTTGGAGTTTTTTCTTGGTCTTTGACCATCTTCCGTCTGAGTCTTTATGTGCTGCCTTAGATTGTGCTTGGCATGGTCTTGTTCTTGATTTGGCTTGTTGAGTGCTTATGTTGACCTTTTATTTTGTATCGTCTGATGCTTATGCCTCTTCGTTATTTTACCTGTTCTTATGTCTTTCTGAAACACTAACTCACTTGTTAGAGATAAAAACATATTATATTTGTCTCACTCAAAACCTTTTTTTGGGAATTTCTTTGTCTGACTTAACAATAATTACACCGGTGTAACTTTTACTAAGTATTACATTGTTCAATAACTTTATATTAAATGTAAATTTTGTAAATCCAACCGTTAGATTGAAAGTTCATATCACTTAGATCATATATACAAAATTTTATATTAATCCAAGATGATTTGATACTTCATTTTTATAAAACAAAATTGACATAATATATTCATTTCAAAATACACTAAAATATGAATACTTTGATTACCTTCAAGTTGTTGTTCAATTTTAACAAAATTTGATATACACAATAAAGTGATATGAAGTTTCAATCTAACGGTTGAATTTACAAAATTTACATTTAATATAAAGTTACTGAGTGGTGTAATACTTAGTAAAAGTTACACCGATATAATTATAACCTCTCCTCTTATTTTTATATTTATATTTATATTTATATAATAAATAGAGTAGATAAATGTAGTTATAAATAAATGATACATAAATAGATTATTTTACCACCCTTACATCTTTTGAACCATTAGTTAGGATGCTAAAAGTTTATCTCGTCAAGTTGTCTACCTAAACATCTCTTTTGTGTTGTTTTATCTCTTAATCCTAAAAATCTGAATCAGTGTTGTTTTATCTCTTAAACTTAATTATCTTTTATCTTATTTATCATTATCCCTTCTTTTTCAATATTTCATCTACATCTCCAATAATCATATATAGTTTAAATGAATTAACAGGCCTAAATTAGTTATTCGATAATTTGCATATAGTATTGTCGGCATTGGACCCAAAGAGTCAACAACCCTTCAACCACAAGGCTCTAGCACGAAGACACTTTATAATGAAGAAAATAAACCGATCAAAACTATTGATCACCGTTGAGCCTAAGAAGGTCCATAATCAACTAACTGCTATTTATCTATTAATTAAAGTGATTAAGGTAATCATCTTATCCTTTTTCAAATTATTATCTTTTCTATTAAAAAATAGTATCTTAATAATTATGAGAACCAAAATGGTCATCCACACCAACATAAAGAGACTATCAGGTATGTTTCAAACCAGAGTTTTGTATTTGAGACTATTACTCACTTGGTGTGAAAGAGCAAAAACTCGTTATGTAATATGGATCTAAAGAGACTAGGAGGTATTTTTTAAACCTAATTTTCATTGTTTAAGACTATTAGTTACTTGGAGTGAAAGACCAAGAAGTCATTTGTACAAGTAATACCAATTTAAGTAATACTATCTTATGCATGAAAAAAAAAAAGAATGATTAAAAATAATTCTAATAAATATTAGTTATCAATAAACATCATTATAAAAAATAAATAAATAAATAAACTTGGACGTGAAGGTCTCTTTTCATGTGCTCTCAACCCAAAAAATACAGGATACATGAACAAAAAGAGAGGGGTATCAAATCCACCTGTGTGATCCAAGTAAGAACAAAGTATTTCCAGCCAAGTGCATCCATTTACACATAAAACTCAACTTTAACCAAACCATTCAGTACAACATCAAATAAAGGCCTTCGGAAATTGGAAATTGGCCACTGAGAAAACCAAAGGAACATAACTAAGAAAGTAAACTCCTTTGGAAATGAACATTGTTCAAGAACAATAAGATCAAAGCTCAATGCAACTTCATGGATGCTACAAAACCCTCTTATTTTCAAACCTATCCTATATTAAGCCTCTACATGAGCAACAGCTCTCATTGTACCTCAATCCATCGTTGGCTGAAACCCAACCATAATGACAACAAAAAGCACAAAGTACAAAGGAATGATTCATGTCATGTTTGCTCAAGCATCATCAAGAGCAAGGACACCAGGGAGTTGCTTCCCCTCAAGAAGCTCTAAGCTGGCACCACCACCAGTTGAGATGTGGCTCATCTTGTCTGCAAGTCCAACCTTCTCCACAGCAGCAACAGAGTCACCTCCTCCAATGATGGTTGTCACTCCCTTCCCACTCAGCTCTGCTAGTTTCTTCGCTACAGCCTGTGCATAAATGGGTATAGCCATTAGTTTCTATGCACATTTTCCTGTATAACTTGATTGTAATTCTCAATGAAAAAAACTATCTATATGTTGATTTCTTAACCAATGCCTTTAGGGCAAGGGCACCAGTTATATAGAAAGACCCTTTAATGCTTCAAAGATCTTTTCATTGGTGAATGTAATGCTCTATAGACGTCGCATTTAATCGGTAAAAATAAAAAAAGTTTTGTAGATTTATCATAACTGAAATGGGATTTTATCTATAAGAAGCATAACAAGTTAAAACCCTTGTTTATTGTAAAAATGATAACAATTTAAAACATACAATTTTATGAGTATTCAAGATTGAAATGAATACACAAGATTAAAAAAATATACACATTCTTTGAGTTCATCTGACCACAAACATTTAAAACTTGTTAGAATACAAACTAGAAGTACTTTTAACAGTTTCTCTACCGAAAATAGTTATTTTCAGAAGAGAAGCTCTCGACACCCTACATTCAATAGATAAACTCTCAAAAACACTTCAAAACTTATAACCAAACAGGTTCTTAATCTTGATCATATCATTGTATCATCTATATATTTATAATTTTCATTTCTCAGAATAAATGAGAGTACTCACTAATGCATCCCCTTTAAATATATGCATAAATCAAATAATAAAAAAATAAGATATTATATATTATATACTATATGTTAAATATTAAGTATTATATATTATATTATTATATTATATAATACATATGCAAGTGTTTATTTAACTAAAACCAAAGAACAATGACATGTTTCTAAATTTTCAGATAACAGGCTTGGAATTTCTTTCAAAAACAGTGGATGATTTATTATTCTTTATCATTCATACCTCTGTTCCAGCGGCAAACTTTTCAAACTCAAAAACACCCATTGGTCCATTCCAAATGACGGTTTGAGTTTTATCCAATTCTTCACTAAATGACTTGATGGAATCAGGTCCAATATCCAATCCCATCCATCCATCTGGGATGCTAGATGCTGGCACAATCTGAGAACATATAAACAGGGTTTTAAGTATATCTCAACATTTGAAACACTGTTATTGTGTACATGATCATAAAGCTATTACAAGTGTCATGTTCCTATTTCCTAGCTTAAAAAAGGCAGAATAATTGTCAGTGCTTCCACAGAACTTATAAGGATGTGTTTGAATTCCCATTCAGTTCAGTCTAACATCAAAGAGAGATGCATTGGCATTTGCAGCACATTGAGTGATAAATTAGTAAAAGAAAAGCAATCTAAATGTGTGCTTGGAAATCAGCTTTAGTGCCCTCTCTATATGTGTGCTTGGATATCTGTTTTGGTGCATTGGAAAAACGCTCTAAATGTGTGCTCGGAAATCTGTTTGGTGCATTGAAAAACACTCTAAAGTATGCTTGGAAATCTGTTTTGGTTCCCTGGAATATGTAAACCTCTATTTAAAAGGGTGCAAACAGTTTGCAAACACACTCTAAATCCTACATTTCCCACATTTTCCCCTATACCCAGTTGATCATTTGTTTCAAAAGAAAAGTCCTACCAAGAGAAAGAGAAGGATGTAAATTGTATAAGACACCAATAAACCAAACCCTCTCAAAATGCTAGTACCTTGCTGTTAGCATCAGCAGAAAACTTGTCTGCAATGACCACATCAGTTGGAAGCAACAAAGAAACCCCTTTAGCCTTGGCCTTCTCGATAAGTGTAGTTGCGAGGTCAAGTCTGTCTTCCTCCACAAGAGATGAACCAACTGAATAACCCTGAGCCTTGTAAAAGGTAAAGATCATTCCTCCACCAAGGAAGAGGACATTAACTTTCTCCAACAATGATTCAATAACTCCAATCTTGGAAGACACCTTTGAGCCACCCACAATAGCCGCAAATGGTCTCTTGGGGTTTGCAACAGCTCCAACTAGATAGTCAAGCTCCTGAAATAATTAAACAAGCAAAAGATCAATAATCCGCATAAACTACCCCAACATATAGTGGAGCTAACAATCACTTCCAACAAACCTTCTGCATAAGAAATCCTGCAACAGAGGGCTTCAAGAATTTGGCCACTCCTTCTGTAGAAGCATGAGCTCTGTGGGCAGTGCCAAAGGCATCATTCACATAGAGATCAGCAAGAGAAGCAAGCTTCTTTGCAAACTCAGGATCATTCTTCTCTTCCTCCTTGTAGAACCTAACATTCTCTAGAAGCAAGACACCACCTTCTGGAAGTTGTGCAACCAACTTCTCAACTTCCTCCCCAATAGAGTCATTTGCCATCTTAACCTATAACCATGAGAAAATGACACGATGAATGAACACTAAATCCAGCAAACAAATACGGAGTCAAAGGAACGACAAAACAAAACAAATGGCACACCTCAATTCCAAGAAGTTGAGACAGTCTTGGCACAAGAGGCTTCAAACTGTATTTAGGTGTTACACCTTTTGGACGTCCCTGAAAAGAGCATAATCAAGGCAACATCATTCTTCAATTCACTACCACTCACATCACACTTTTCTGACATCCATAATTATATTACAACCCCACAACTATAATAGTTAGAAAACATGCATTCAAATTGATATTGATATTGATATGCTACACAGATCTCACTAAAAAATATATAAATAAGAAAATAAATAAATAAATAAATAAAAACTGAATTGTGTAAATCACATCCACGCCAAATTCTTTCCAATAGAAAGACATGTCACCCAACTGGGATCAACGAAAATCAAAACTTTAAACCATTAAAAAAAATATATTTTTACGAGTTAAAAAAGGAGATCCTCTCATGTAAGATTAGCCTGTAAGAGAGAAATGGACAAAATCAATTGCAGCATGAGCCATCTCTCAGATTCAAATACTGATAAAAACAAAAATGTTAGACAATGAAAGACAATCTTTTCCCAGCTACTATTAATAAACACAAACATAGCCAATACCCAATCCAATGAAAACCCACAAAAGTAACACACCATCAAATCCATCAAAAACACAAACCCAGATCCCAAATCATCCACAAACTAGAACAAAACACACCCATAAACCAAAAGCACATGAAAATGGCAGTAAACACCATACCAAATGGCTAGAAAGGATCACTTTGGCACCATAGCCAGTCAAATACTTGATCGTGGGAACCGCAGCACGGACTCTAGTATCATCGGTGATGTTAAGGTTGTCATCCAAAGGCACGTTCAGATCAACCCTCACGAACACCCTCTTCCCCTTCAAATCACCCTCCTTCAACGTTCCCACGCTCCTCTTCGTAGCCATTCTTCGCAAATCTGCACAGACCCAAATACGAACAAGGAAATGAGTCAGGTCCCAGAAAAGGATACGCAGAAAAGATTCGAACTTTGGGGGCGAAACTCACAACAACACAAACGGGTTCGGTGGAAATCTCGGTGTAGTGTAGCAGAGATCGGGTTCGGACGAGGAAAGTGTGAGAACGTTCTAGAAGATTTATAGAGGGAGCTAGGTGGGACTCGTGCGAGCGGCACGTGTGAGGGGGGTGCGCGTTTTTCTGCCCTGTTTGGGGAACCTTTTCTCTTGGTGGCACAGTGGGCGCAGTGGAACTAGAATCTGTGGACCAAAAGATGAAGACTTTATTGCTGGGCAAACATGGCAGTATTGTTAGCCCAACGTTTTCGACTTTTAGGTCCATTGTTTCATGTTTTTGTTTTTCAACATCATATGATACTTACACTATTTCAAAATTGAGAATTAATTACTAATCTCACTAATATGAACTTGTGAAATGTTAATTTTCTAATAAAATATTATTTTGACATAATAGAAATTGATTTCGGAAATACTATGTCGAGATCATTGTTTAATGAATTTGACACTCCTTGTCCCCGTTAGAATCGAGTCGTTAATTGGAAATTTAGTAATTAAAGTAATGATAAGTATAGATCAATTAAGAGTTATTTTAGCAATTAACGATCCATCGTAATTCTATGTTCAAAAGAGAAGAAGTGGAGCTTTAATGATCCTAATTTCATGCTTTTACATTTGCATTTTTATTTTTGTTTGTTGTGATTGACTTTTTCTTTTCCTAACAAGAGAAATGATTTTTTTTCTTCTTTTACTAAAATGAAAAAAATTCAATTTTCAAAAAAAGTTTGATAGTTGGTTCTAATCGATTGTATCTTGTCTTAATAAAATTTTGACTCATTACTTTTATTTTATTAAAAAGTGATGCTACATATAAAAATAAATTAAATAATATTATTTTTTATCTATCTTTTTATCATTAATAAATATTTCCTTCTAATGTATAAAATAGTAAGAAAGATAAATACAAAAAGAATATTCTACGTCTCTATTCTTTTATAATAATCATTTAAGATTATTTTACACAAATCAAAAAATGTAATATTTTTTTTTATTTTTTATAGAATGATTTTCATGTTATTATTGTACTATCTTTTATTTTTTACTTCATAATAAATACATATTAGTTATCGTTTCTAAATTAATTAAAAATTAAGTAAAATATAAGATTATAATTGATTATATAGTAATTAATGAGAATTATAAATAAAAATAAAATTTTACTAAAAATCTAATAGATAAAAAAGAATGGAGAAAATATATAATATTTTATTGTGCATATAATATTATTTATTAATAAGAAAAATGAGTGCTGTCCATTTTCTTTTCTCTCTATTTCTTGAATTTCCTAAATTTTTTAAAAATTAATAAAATAAAAATTATGAAATAGATACATGTTTTAGGATGTGTGACATTTATATTTTTAAAATTTAGTAACAGAACAAATTGGAAAAAATAAAATGGAAAGAATTTTTACTCCATATTAAGACGGTTTGGGAAGAAAAAAATGAATTTAATGCAAGAGGTTAGACGTAAATTGTGGTACGGGAACATTGTTTTTTCCGCTGAGCTTAGTTTTCTATGTTTTACTCTTGTAAATATTTTATAATCATCTTACTGGCTAGCTATGTTTTGTTGAAAAACTTTATGAATATTTAGTGGAATGTGTTTTCTTAATCACATTATTTCTAATTATATATTAGATGTAATTACGATAATATTACACAGTTACGTGTTATTAATTAAAACATTTGCTTTATATAAGAACTAGACCACCTGTATAATGTATAGATAATTTTTTAATCAATTCATAATATTATATATTAAGATAAGATTAATATAAAATTTTAAAATATATGATAATTAATCAAATATATAAATATTATATAATATATTATAATTTTAAATTATTATATGAGAGACAATTAAATTGTATTTTTGATAATTCAAAAATATAATGAAAGTCTATGTATACTACTTAAGCACTCCACCAAAGCCCACAAATAATGAATTTAATTAACTACTATGGAAAAGGGGAGAAATACTTTTAATAAAGAAGATGAATTAAACTAAAATCAAATGAAGATGTATTATTATTTGAAAAAGATGAAATGAAAGAAGAACAGTAAAAATAAAATTTTATAGACAAAAAAAATAAAAATAAAATAATAATTAAAAATATAAATTTCAAATATATCTCTATCACAAAAAATAATACATAAGAAAGAACATAAAAACTTAATAATAGAAATGGACAAAAAAAAATGGAATAAAAACTATTAGGTGGTGGGATTGACTCCCTAATCCCTAGGTTGTTTGTATAAATGAAGGTGAAGGATCTAATTCGAACCTAGTATGTATTTGCTATAGATAATTAATATATTATGTATTTGTTTTGTAATTTGTATATTTTTTTAAAAAAAGGGGTAGATGTTATAACATCACTATGCGAACCGCAATGCACAAATCATATGCTCCACATCTATGAAGGCTAAAATGTAAAATGAAAGAAAAAAGTACAAAGTGGGGACCAAACCAAAACCCACCAGGAAAAAAAGAAACAAAAGATACAATGTAATACTAACAATGTCAATCAAGTGGCATGATCCGAAATAATTAACTTGGACCCGCTAAATCTCCAAATACATTTTAAGAGAATTTAGAGGCTTTGGCAGCCCTTGTTGTAGACCTCAGTAAATAGGCATTATATTGTGCTTCAGTAAATTGGGCAAAAGCTTTGCAGCACTTGTCTGGGGGAGTGTTATCAACCTCTGAATCAGCTTCCACACTAACAGTGGTAGCAGCTACTGCATTCCCCGAATCAGCTGCTGCACTAACTTTGCGTACCACACCTGACTTATCTGCATCACAGCCTTCAGCTGCTAAACGAATTGCTACACCAACACCACTAACAGATGCAGCAACATTAACCAATGCAGTCTTTGAGGTAGGAGTTGAATCCATTTGTCCAAGTTCATGCGTGAGCAACTACTGCATTCCTTATTGCAGATATGCGTCCTTTTTTAGGACTAGAATCAGCTGTTGCACCAATTTTACTTCCCTTATCTGATTCAGCTGAGTGAGCTGCTGCATAAACATTGATGATCACAGTTGCAGCAGCTGCTGCATGCTCCGTAACTACCTTTGGAACCAAAACAATAGCTGGATCACCTATTGCATGATCAGGAACAACAGCCTTTTCCACGTGAATTATGGCGTCACCGACTGGCTGAAGTGGATCAGCACCAAGCTTCTCATTATTGATTGCATTAGGCACACTTGAGGTTGCCTTTGCCAGCTCCAGTTGCACCGTTATTCCATTACCATCAGCACAAGGTTGTGCCAACATTCCAGCACCAGCTTCACATGACTGAATCAGGTCAACAACTGAGATAGTTACATCCTCCAATCCATCACCCAGCTGATTATTCTTTGAAATTGATTCATCAACTGGTTCACCTACGTGCAGGCTAGCATTAGAGTTATCAGCAACATGTGCACCAGTAGTTGTTGCACCAACAGATTTGTGTGGCCCATCATTTGGTTTATGCATGTCTTGTGGGCGTACTCTAGTCCTTGCATGGCTGCATGCAGAATCATCATGCCCTATACAATTACATTTAGAACAAAACAAAGGGAGCCTATCAAATTCAAAGGATACAAAGAACGCATATCCTTCCCTTTCAACCAGCATTTGCGTAGGAATCTGGTTCGTGAGGTCAAGTTCAATCAAGACTCTTGCAAAATGTCCATATGTCTGATTCAGAGTAGCCTTGTCTAAAGAGATTGGAGTCCCCACGGTTGAGGCAATTGCAAGAAGGATTCTTGGACTCCAATATTCTTGAGGTAGCTTTAATATGCATAGCCACACCTGGGAAAACGTGTTCTTGTGGTTTCTTGGAATGAAATTTGGCTTCCAAAGGGACAGCCTTAGCAGACCCAGGTCCAAGTTCCATGGACCAACCGCAAGAACCACTCCAAGACCATGAGAATTCTGGAATTCTAGCTCAAAGAATCCTCTCCCAAGAGGGATGATATTCCAACCAACTATATGGCTCCTCAACTTGGACAGTTTGGTTTTCAAATTAGCAACTTTGATTGGCTTTTGTAATTTGTATATGATAATGAATCTACGAATGTCTGTGAGTTCCTTGAAGAACCTAAAGGATATATCTAAACCTTTAGGTAGGAAGCAAATCATATATTTGAAATTACATGCTTAAAGTGGAATTAGTTAGACATAAGAAACCCCTTTAATTGATTAATTTGTGAGTTGTGAAAAATTATGTAAGAGAAGTCATAAATTATGCAAGTTTTTTAGTATACTCGCTCAAAGCGAGAACTTACTCGTTCAGAGTGAGGACTTACTCTCTCCAAATGAGTGGTGTGACCAAGTTTGGTGTACTCTAGACTTTAGTTCCTTAGAGTGAATTGTGATCGCTTTGAGAGAAATTCGATCATTCTAAGTGAGGGCTTACACTCTTATAGCAAGGTAATGCAGAGTTTTGGGAGTGGCCTCTAACCTCACTTGTTAGAGCTGTCAAAATGAGTCACAATCCATGAGCCAACCCGATCCACCACGAGTTCGAGCTACGTTGGGCTCAAAAAGAATTGCAAATTATAGTATTGATAAAAACTGAATCGACCCACTTAGAACCTGATTCGCCTTGGTTGAACTCGTGGTGAGTCAAGCTAGCTTATGAGCCTTGTCACACAAGAAAAATAAAATAAAAACCCCCAAGCCTTAGCCCACTCACGTTTCACACAAAAAAAAAAATTAGAAACCCACACCACAACCCACTTATGTAACTTATCCCGAATGTCACAAAGTCACAAAGTAAAAGGATTACTTGACATACTTATCATTTTCGACTTCGTGGTCGTGGACTAAATTAAGGTTTTTTATTTGTCACTCTTCTCTTTGACGTCTTCGTTATCGCGTACCACCATCATGCGAACACCATTACGTGACCACCACTATGCAACTGCCATGCTCCACATGCACAACCCTTTTCGCACCACATGACCTCCATCGTTTGATCCTACCAAACGATTGCTACTGTGTGACCACTATTGTGCACCTCCACCACGTGATCGCCACTATTCTACAAACAACCCCTCCCACACCATGCACCACCCTCGTGCAATCATCCCTATTCCACACATAGCCTCTCTTGCATCGCCACTGTTCCACGCGCACTGGTACGACCTTGCATAGTTTATTGATATGTTATTTACTAATATTAGTTTTCAATTCCAATTCAAGATCAAACAGCATATATGATTAATAGTTATTTACTAATTGCATATTGATTTTGTTCAAATAAAAGGATAGTAATCGGAGAACCCTCACTGATGTAAACTTTAAGAAAATCTAAATATTTTGGCGTCCACCATGGGACACAAGTAAAACTGTATCCAACACCTTGGTTGCCTAACGTGGATGATGGTTCATGATGACAAGGCCACTAAGAAGCAATGGCGATGCAAGAAGAGGCAATGTCAATATAGTTGGTGGTCCTAGTATTGTTGGTCCAGACGAGCCTAATCCTCCTCCTATGGATGAACCTAAGTTACAGAAGATCATGGCTACGATGGAAGCTTTGCGAAGAAGAGCAGAAGATGCAGAGAGACAACAAGAGAGAAGTAGATTTTTCTCACTCTTGAATGTTCTATGTCAGGACAACGACTAGGTTCTCTTAGAGTTCATATCACTAAGCGTTCTCTAGTTGATATCCATTTACTGGAACAAATTTTAATACGCATATTTCTCAGACTTTTATTTACTAATTATGTGCTAATTTTACTAATTGTTTATTGATTTTAATATGCGTATTTCTTGGACTTTTATTTACTGATTATGTGCTAATTTTACTGATTGTGTACTTACTAATTATGTGTTGATTTTACTGATTGTGTTGTGTGTGTGTGCATATATATGGTTGTAATTTATTTAGTCTCTAAAAATGAAATTGATTGTATATTGATTTTACATTATATTTTACATAATGGATTCTAAAGTTGTAGATGAACAATGTGTTGATGATGATTTAAATGAATCTTTGCCACCAATCCTAAAAGAGATTGAAAATGAAGGTAATGATGTTGATAGAGAAAGTAAGAGACCCTAAACCCTAAACTTGAATGTTCTAGGTCAGGATGACAACTAAGTTCTCTTAGTATTCATATCACTAAGGGTTCTCTAGTTGATATCCCTTTACTGGAACAAATTTTAATACGCATATTTCTTAGACTTTGATTTACTAATTATGTGCTGATTTTATTGATTGTGTATTGATTTTAATATGCATATTTCTTGGACTTTTATTTACTGATTGTGTGCTAACTTTTACTAATTGTGTACTTACTGATTATGGACTGATTTTACTGATTATGTTGTGTGTGTGTGTGTATATATATATATATAGTTGTAATTTATTTAGTCTCTGAAAATGAAATTGATTGCATATTAATTTTATTTTACATAATGGATTCTAAAACTATAGATGAACAATGTGTCAATGATGATTTAAATGAATCTTTGTCATCAATCCTAGAAGAGATTGAAAATGAGGGTAATGATGTTGATAGAGAAAGTAAGAGACCTAGGATAACTACTTCTAAAGTTTGGGATTATTTTACAAGAATTGGTATAAAGGCTGGTAAAGAAAAGGTTAAATGTAATGTATGTGATGCAAAGTATGTTATTAATTGGTGATACAAAAATAGGGATTTCAACAATGTTGTGTCATTTTCCTAAGTGTGTGGTGCTAAAAAAATTAAAAGACAATGATATGGGAAAAGTGATAATTGATCATGTTGGGAAGTTAAGGCATAGGGAAGTTGACCAAAAATTGTAAATGACTTTATTTCAATGGCTATTAGTCAATATTGGCTCCCTTATAATTTTGTTGAATATAAGTGGGTTAGAGAATTACTTGTATATCTCAATCTAGAAGTAAGATTTCCAAGTTGGAATCCAATTGTGTCTAATATTTCAAAGATTTTTCATGAACACAAAGAGAGGGTGAAACTTGCAACACGTAAATCTCATTGCTGGGTTTGTTTGACATCTAATTGTTAGATTTCTATAACTCGAGAATGGTATGTTTGTTTGACTGCTCATTTTGTTTATGCTAGTTGGAGGTTGAATAACAAGATTATTGCCTATTGTAAAATGGAATCTCCACATACTGGTCATGATTAATTTTTTTTTACCATTAAACACATGCATCAATTGATGTTAAAATGTTTTTACTTTTAACTCAATAATTACAATTGTGTTAAATATTTAATGTTATTTTTCATAAATTATGTATGTATTTTATACAAATAATAATAATAATTCTTTTATAATTTTTCATTTTAATTAAATTTCCCTTTTATTTTTCTAATATTATTTTTTAAATTTAATTATTTTAAAATTTTAATTAAAATCACTGACTCAACAGCAAAGTATGGTAATATAATATGACTCAATAAACATCTAAAATAAATCAAATAGTGTAGAAACATGGGTTCTATAAATAATCTATAATTTAAGTATCAAGTATTAAACTTTGGGTCAAAATGTTGTGTTAGCAATCACTAGAAAGTTAATTGAAAGATACCATTCACAAAATAGTCATATTATGAGAAAACTTTAAATCCAAAGAATACTTCTATTCTAAAATAATTGGTGAATAACGAAGAAAACAAGGGTAAAAAACATGCAACGTACATAGTGCGAATTTTCATAAATATTAAGGGTGATTAGTCACAGTAAAGCTCATAAAGAGATCTTTAGTTCAGTTAATTTTTTTTTTTTAAAAAAAACTTCATTTGTTTTCAATTTTTTTTCTAACAAAAAACTATTTATTGCAAACAAATTGAATAAAATTTGCACTTAAAATATGTTTATAGAAACATCTAATTAGAAGAAACCAAAAATGATTGAAAAGGACCGACAGTGAGGGATAGGGGAAGTTTACAAAGGGATATTCCATTCAGCATCATTATCTTTATTCTTCTTCGAGTTTGAATTTAATTAAAAAAATTTAATGATAGTGATTAGTTGCTTTAATTATACGCAATTAGTGTAGACTGAGACTGACCCACACTCCTTATGACTCATGTTCTCATGCTTCATGACGCAAATTAAATCCTTAATAACATTTGGGTTTCTTAACAAAAGGAGGAAATTTTAATCTTTTTAGTACATCTCAAGAATTTGGATTTAAAATATTTTGGCTAACAAAAATAATTGATAAGTTTTTTTACAAGTTAAATAGAAGTTAAAAGTTAATTTAAATTGTTTGTTAAAAATTAAAACCTATTAAGCTAACTTGTTGTATTAAAAGTTTTTTCTTCTTCTAATTATTATATTATATTATAAGTGCTTGATAAAATTAGTTGTTGAATAAGTTGGTAAATGTAAAATAATATTAAAAAAATTATACCATTTTTTATTTTTTATAAAAAAAATATTTTTAGGAAATTATAGTTTAAGTTTCGTATAATTGTTTTTGAATATTTATAATTTTTAAAAATCTTAGTTTTTTTAAATATCAAATAACTTGATAAAAATGTAATATAAATAGTGTAAATAATGTAATAGTTAAAACAAAGAATGTGATATTAAAGGAAGAATTTTTTTAAAATAAATATTGTAATATTTGAACTAATAAGTACGTAATGGATTAAATTTAATTTTTTGGGTCTCTTAAAATATTCAACCTGTAATTTTGGTACTCATTTTTAATTTTTTGATTTTAATCTTTCAATTTTTTAAAATTCATAATTTGCTTCAATTGTTATATATTCTTTCATTAATCATTAAAATTATAATATTGATCATTATTTGATATATAATATTTAGGCTAAGTTATATTTTTAAACTCCATTTTTATCTCATAAAAATAATAAAAAAAGAATAAAAATGATTAAAATAAAGAAAAAATATAATTTAGCAAAAATATTATTAAATATTAATTATCGTATCATATATTTAATGTTAGGTCATAGTCAATGTTACAATTTTAATAGTTAACAAATGAATATTTAATAATTGAACCAAAATTACAAAATCTACAAAATTTAGAGACAAATCGTGGAATTAAAAATTGAAAAATAAAATTATAGATTAGATATTATATGGGTCAAAAAGTATAATGTACTTGATTAATTTTGTTAAAGTTTAAGGATAAAAATAGACACATGATAATATTGTTAGAAATGACAATTTGAGTATGACAAATGAGTCGACCTAAACAGACCATAATTAAAGGTAAGCTAAATCTTTAAAATTTAGACTCATACAAATTGCATTAGTTTGGTTTGGTATAATTGGTTAAGTTAGGATTCTATATTTTAGGAATAATTTGACTTATTGATCTAGCAAAGTACATAATTAAGTTAGACCATTAAAATTATTATCAAATGAAATTCAGGTCAATTTGGTACAATTTCACGTTATAGATTTATAAACTCAAGTTGAATAACACGATTTAATACATATTTCTTTGATAAATATGTTGTTCATAAGAAATATTTACTGATTTTACACAATTTCATCTTTAATAAAAAAATTTCTCTTAATTGTGTTTTTTTATACATAAATTTTGAATCTGAAATCTTATTTTAAGAATTAAATCTTGTCCTACTCTGATCAACAACTTATCAATTTGATTTAACACTTCTAATTTTTGTAAATTCAAATATTACTTCAACTAATGAATGAAAAAAAAATGTTATAAGCTGGTGAGATAAGTTAATTTCTAAATTCCTTCATTGCAATTAGATAATTGTATAAAGTGATAAAAAAAATAAGTTTATAAAGTAGTCAAATACGATTTAAGTAAAAGATCCTCAATTTTAAAATTATATAATTAAACTTTGACGAGGAACAAAATAAAAATGTTATATAAACATAATTTAATTTTTTTTAGTGAATTTCTATTTCTTAAAAAAAATGTAAACAGGATTTATTTTTTTGATTATGGTTTAATTATAAATGGGTGTTATTTGAACTTCATTAGCCTAGAAATTAACAAATATGTTAAATTAGGTTAAGTCATTTTTTTAAAACTTTTTTATACAATAAAGTGAATTTAGTAGTAAAATTGAATGTTTAGGGTCACAACACACAAATATATGGATTAGTTTATGTAATTAGAGACTTGATACAAGGTCATCCGACTATATTTGAGAGATATATCTTGTAACTAAAGAAAATAGATTTTTTTCTTGGGGGATTTCAAATTGTCAAATCCTAAAGGAACAAGAAGTTCGAAATTCTGTGATGTTTTATGGACCAATGTTATGAAAGCCCAAAGAGGTAATAACCAATAAAGGTAATGAACGTAATTCTTATTGAGAATTGAATCGGTATAAATTTTCTCAGTGCAAAAGTTTTTTATTCTTCATATCATGTTTTCTTGTAAAAAAATAAAAACTTTTGTTTAGACACTACACCCTTTACATCTATTTGTTCAAAAAAGCATTTAACATATACACACACAATTCAACCTCATTTTTGTGTATTTATTTTCTTCAATTCCCTAATATCTTGAAAATTGAAGAAACAATCAACTGTATCACAATCATCATAAAAGCGTAGTATAGAGCCTGAGCCTCCACTATTTGTGAAATCCAATGGATTATTTTATTTTATTTTTGCTTAAAGACTCGCATATTCCTTTCATATCTCCAGCATTTTTGTATTGCTATAGCCAAATAGCTCAGCATGTTACAACAAATTCATTTCACGAGCGAACGAAACATAGAATTGTTTTGCCACATAGTCTGTGAAGAGCTTCAGGACTCGCTCTTCTGTCTATAGCCTACGAATACTACCTCAAATCAACTAGCCAATGTTCTAACTAAAGCTTCGATCCATTTCCTTTTCAGAGATTTATATCTAAGCTGGGAGTGATGAGTAAACACTCACCAGCTTTTGAGGAAGATGTTAGCTTGTAAAACATAAATTATGTATGTTATGTGTCATTGTTTTTAGTCTCCTTTCTTTGTATCATCAGATATAAATTTATAAACATGTGAACTCTTCTCAGATTATGAAATATTATTCACTATATTTTCCTTACAATCATAATACAGATCATGCCAGATTGAGTTTGTCTTGTATATTTGCAAAATTAATTTTAAACACAAACCAGTTTGGAGGTTTTAAAATCCTACTCACAATTCCTACAATCACGAGACATTAAGCGTGCAATTCTGATGTAGAAATGAAAGCACTCCCAGCAGGTACAGATGAATATTGAATTACAGCTTGGACCGCCTGAAGATGGTGTAAAGAAGCCACGATGATGAAATTAAACTAAAACTTCTCAAGTTACAGAAAATGATGGCACACGTGTCATACGGTAAATGCACAAAGAACGATGTACTCACAAAAAATCAATTGAATAAATTTTATCCTGAAAAGAAAATGAATTGGGAAAGCATAGTTGTTCACATGCACAAGACCAGATCCCACAAAATGCCATTAGATGTTACTGGACGACGTTTATTGTAAGAAATGTGCTTCTCTTTTGTAGTTCAAATAGTAAATATCTTAATATGTGGCAGGCCCAAGGCTTAAAAAAGATAGGATGCTTCTCAATTTTTGTGGGTTAGAATCTTTGACAGAAAATAATCGAAGAGAATAGTTAAAGGCTGTGACAACTAGTGTGCCGGCCAATGATTATGCAGCTCAGGCTTTTTTTTTTTTTTTTTTTTTTTTTTTTTTTTTTTTCTGGAGCTCATGTGATCCACTTCTTTTTCAATCATTCAATGGCATCCTCTCCACATACGTGATGTGTGATCACAAGGCTAAGACTTCACCATCAACCAACTACTGGTGGAAGAGTTCAGAATAAAATGTCTAGACTCACGAGAATTCATTAGTGTCCATCTTTGTTGACAGATTGTAAGTCATGTCATTGGGTACAACTAGTGCCACATGCACTAGCTAAACTAAAGGCATGCATACAATGCCAACATTCATATTCAAGGGTTTTGAAGTGACATGATAAAAGCAAAGTGCAAACAGCTTCTAGCGGCAACTAATGGATTTATTTGAATTTAGTAAATTACTGTGACACTAACACTTCCAGAGTCTAGCAAATTTCGCCCCAATATTTTTCCGTTTCATAACCCCACAATAATTCCCTTAATTGTTCAAAGACCCCCTCCATTTTTTTTTCTACCGTAACTCCCTTGATTGTTTAGAACCAATTGCATTGTGTACCCTTGTGACCCAGACAGCGTCAAGACTCAAGAGTGACATCCGATAAATAGTCTATTTTAATACAAATTATAAATATTTTTGAGAATTTCTCTACTGAAGAATAACTCTTTATTTTTAGTGGAGAAACTCAAGAACTCTTCTAAAGCTTATATCCATTAAGACTCAAAACCAAAGTGCAAAAAGCTTTTGGCAGCAACTAATGGATTTATTTGAATTTATGGCTCTCAGCCTGGGTTTACAGTTACACGCAATTTATGTGTGAAGAAAATAACTCGAGCATGATAAATTTACACTAAAAGACTCCGAAGGGTCCTACAACATGTGCTCTTTTACATGGTTGATGACAGACACCCGAGGATGGGAAAATTTTCCAAGTTGAAAACAGTCTTACACAGGGACTGGTGTGGCTTCATCAAGAGCAAGGACTCCTGGAAGCTCTTTGCCTTCCAATAACTCCAAACTGGCACCGCCACCAGTAGATATGTGACTCATGACACTAGCAACTCCTACTTTCTCCACAGCTGCAACAGAATCTCCCCCTCCAATAATTGTGGTCACCCCCTTTCCACTGAGGTCAGCCAATTTCTTTGCAATAGCCTGAAAGAAGGGTACAAAATGTAAATTATGTACAGTGCACACATTTATTAGCCAAACAGATAGAATATTCTGTAGTAACTGCAGATGACATTTGAAACACATTCCTGATCCGATACATTACTTGTATATAAATGAACAATGATATAGTTTGTTGAGATGGCCAAATCACATTAGGAAGGCCAACTCCTACTGCATATTTATGAGAGTATGCATCACTTTATAGTGCACGTTTTTTATACTGACTGCGAACATGCTTTAACATATAATTTGAACCAAACTCCATACGAGTGTGTTTTTGCATACCTCTGTTCCAACAGCAAACTTGTCAAATTCAAACACTCCCATTGGCCCATTCCATATGATGGTTTTGGTGGTATCCAATGCTTCACTGAATGATTTAACAGAATCTGGACCAATATCCAATCCCATCCAGCCATCAGGGATGGCAGATGCTGGCACGACCTGAAAGGGTTAATGCAGAATTTAAGTTCTAGCTGCAAATGTTTCAGAATGAATAAATACTCACATTATAAATAATTGTCTTCCATATCATTAATATTTCAAGTGGTTCAATTGACCATGTCTTCTGACCAAATATCTTATCTAAAGAAGCTTACAAATTAGAAAACAAACCTTGCTGTTTGCATCAGGAGCAAATTTGTCTGCAATCACCACGTCACTTGGTAACAAGAGAGAGACACCCTTTGCTTTGGCTTTTGCAAGTAGTGATGTAGCAAGCTCCAACTTATCTTCTTCTACAAGGGATGAACCCACTGAAAGACCTTGTGCCTTGTAAAATGTGAAGATCATTCCTCCACCAAGAAGAAGGATGTCAACTTTTTCTAAAAGTGACTCGATCACTCCAATTTTAGACGAGACCTTGGAACCACCAACAATGGCAGCAAATGGCCTTTTGGGGCTTGATACTGCCCCAACAAGGTAATCAAGCTCCTAAAAACATGAAAGATAATATGAAAATTAGTTATTATGGTATTGATCAAATATACATATAAATTTCTTATAAAATGAAAAGTTAGCTTTTCCTTTAAGACTAATTGACATTTGACATTAACTTTTATTTTACACCAAGTGATCGAACTTTTTAATATTATAAGATTACTCACAATAAAGTAATAGAAATGAAGTTCAAGAGCTTTATCGAGATAGTTTATAGAAATTGAGTTAGCTGCTGATACTAATTTAGTAAACGAGAAGAGATGAACACACCTTTTGCAAAAGAAAACCTGCAACAGATGGCTTCAGGTATTTAGTAACACCCTCTGTTGATGCATGTGCCCTGTGAGCAGTACCAAATGCATCATTCACGAACAGATCTGCCAGAGAGGCAAGCTTCTTTGCATGCTCAGGATCATTCTTTTCTTCCTCCTTATAAAACCTCACATTTTCTAGAAGAAGAACACCTCCGTCTGGAAGAGCATCCACCAACTTTTCTACTTCTGGGCCAATACTGTCATCAGCCTTGACAACCTATGAATTACCCACATCCAAACACGGACAAGAACATCGGAATTAACCACCAATAATCACAATATTGGTAAAATATCTCTTCTCTCTTCCAATATAATCCTCCATGATCAACACATAAACATACCTGGATGCCAATGAGTTCAGAAAGCCGGGGTACAAGAGGTGCCAAGCTGTATTTGGGAGTGACACCCTTTGGTCGCCCCTGGAAATTCAATCAAAAGTTGCAACAATTCAACTCACAAGTTCAAACCATAATAACTCACATATCTACTCTGCTTTTGCAACAAAAACACATTAAGAAAGCTTATTGTATACATTGCCAAAATTATAACAAAACCCGATTGTTCTACCCATCCAAGATTATTTCTTTCAAGTTTTGACTATAAACCTCAGTATCTCAACTAAAATAAGAAATTAGATTGTTCCACAAATAGAAACACCCTTGTTGCCCCTGATTGATCCCTCAAAAGTATCCACTCTCATTAGCACAGACAACAGACCAGAAACAAAAACTGAAATAAAAAAATAATAATAATAATAACAGGATGGAAAAAATGTTCTTCTTTGAAATACAAAAAACTCAAACACATCAAAAAACTGAAGACCCAACCAAAAATCTTAATCTAAGCAAAGTAAATAAATAAAACAACTTCATAATTACAAACTAGGAAAAGCCAAATGTACCATTGTAAGCAATGATAAAATAAAGAGAAATGCTAGCAAGTAGCAACCCACACCCAAATACACTCTTTTGAATTTGAAAATCATAAAATTCCGCTAGGCTCGCTTCGTATTGGATGAGTTCCCCCTCATGATTTTGTAGTCTTCAACAAATGTTACCATATAACAGCAAGTGGGATCATTAATAGAAAATGTGTTGCTAGAAATTCTCTCAAAATAAAAGCACAAAACACAAATTTGGTTCTTAAAGTACTATGGATGTTGGGTGAGTCATTTCTTATTTGACGATCATGATTTAGCAGTCTTCAATTTTTTTTTACAAATAATAGCGAGTGAGCACCTTAAAAGAAGTGTATTTGAAAATGTGTCACTAGAAATTCTCTCCAAAATAAAAGACACAAAACACAGATTTGGTTCTTAAAGTACTACCGATGTTGTTGTCCGATCAGAATATAAGTTCAACCTCGATAGTCTTTTCCGACCTTGCAAATCTTTATTATCACACTATCGAGCTGAAACTCTAATTCTAATATACCATCTATAGAAAGTGGAGTCTATCTCAATCTTACAAGAACTGAACTGAAACTCTAATTTTAATATACCATCTTTAGAAAGTGGATTTGAGTATAACTCAATCTTACAAAACTGAACTCCAATTCTAATATACCATCTTAAAATAGTAGATTTGAATCTAACTCAACTATACAAATCTAAGTTCTAATATACCATATTAAAATAGTGAATTTGAATTTAACCCAATTTTACAAAACTAACTTGTAAAATAATGAATTTGAATTTAACTTAATTTTACAAAACCAACTTGTAAAATAATGAATTTGAATTTAACTTAATTTTACAAAACCAACTCGTAAAATGATGGATTTGAATTTAAGTCAATTTCACAAAACCGACTTGTAAAATGATAGATTTGCATTTATGTAAAACTTTACAAAGCCTACTTCTACTTGTAAAATGATGATTGCCCACACTCATGTGTGATCTCCAACAAGATAACAATTAAAAAAAAAAAAAAAACAGTTAACTAACTTTAACACAATAGAGGAGATTTTTTACACAAGGAGGTGAATGTGGGAAAGAAGAACAAACCAAGTGGCTAGAGAGGATGACTTTGGCGCCGTTCTGGATGAGGTGCTTGATGGTGGGAACGGCGGCGCGGATTCTGGTGTCGTCGGTGATGTTCTGGTTGTCGTCGAGCGGGACGTTGAGGTCAGCTCTCACGAACACTTTCTTCCCCTTCAAGTCCGACGCGCTCAAGTCCCCCACGCTCTTCTTCGCCATCGACACCACCCCTCTCGCGGCACTCCCGCCCCTCACGGCCGCCACGCGCGCCGCCACGTTGGCCGCCAGCAGCGGGTCGGCGGCCGCGAAGCCCAGGCGGCGGGAGAGGGGGCGGACGCGGAGGGAGGAGGAGGAGAGCTGCACGCGCGCGGCGGCGGAGGAGGAGGAGGAGGCGGAGGAGCCCGCGGCGGCGGAGTGGAGGAGGGAGAAGGTGGTGGGGGCAGCGGCTGAGGCCATTGTGGTGTGGAGTGAGTGAGTGAGTGTGTGTTTGTGTGTGAGAAAGGGGTGTTTGGGGGTTTTATTAGAGAGAGAGATGAAAGATGTGGACGTGGAGTACAAAGGGGGAACGATTGGGTGAGGTGAGAGGATTTTGGATTTCTCTTATCGTTCAGGAGAGGTTCAAGATCTTCCTTGCTTTTCACTCATATATGTGCCTCGTGCAATCATGAAGACATTTTTTTTTTTGCAATAATATAACATCGCATGAATTTGTCTTGCATTTGCAAATTGTCACTTCGGTTAAAAAGTCGCTTGTGTGTTGTTGGTTTAATTTATTTAAAAATAAAATAAATAAATGTTATAAATAAATTTGTGTGTGATTAACAAGAATTATCTATAAAAAAGTGAAAAAGTGTGATAAGTTCAAATAAGTGCTTTGAAAGTTGAAGGAAGAATGTGTATCCAATCATCTTTATTAATAATTAGTATAGTCGAGATATTTCGTATTTTTGTGAATATAGTCGTGAGTAGTGAATGATAGAAATAATTATCTAATAAAAAGTGTGTAAAGTAGAGTAGAAATAAGAATATTTATTAAATTTGTGTAAAAAATTAGGATAAAAAGGTCTTAAAAAGATGGAGACTAAAAAGGAGTTAAGTATTTCTTTTATGTATTATTATAGATTATATATATATATATATATATATATATATATATATATATATATTACAGTTGATGTTATTGAATGATAAGTATTTATAGGGTAAAGTACACTTTTTTTGTCATCTTAATTTGTATTAAAAAATATCCCGTGTTAAATTTGAATCCCAATAATGTTATTGTAATATTGATGGATCAAAGAAATATTTCTTTAAGTTTTAGTTTGATGTTATAAGTTAAAAAGAAGTTTTTAGAATTATGTCTTTCCCCGTCTTTATGTGAACAAAGAGTGATTATGTAGTGATAGTTTCCCACACTAGTTTAGAGTGTTTCATTAAAAGAAAAACTAAATGTGCATGTCAAGGTAGTTTTTTTCCCATTGCAGTTGTAGACACTCAATACACCACATTTCTCCATTGTTGTATTTAATTGAATGTTTCCATATTTGTATTTTTTTTCTAATATTTTACCTGTGTAAGGGTCACAATTTGTGACGATCATATTTTTTTTTCTTTGTATTTACTTGCAATACAATAAAGTATTTATGTTTTGTGTGGAATATTTGAATGATAAAATAATGGGAGTGATTTGTTAGTCTTAAAAGAAAAGTAAATACATTCAAAGTGATTTGTTAATAATGTGTTGTTTTATTGATTCTAGATGAAATTTGTGATATTTGATATGATTACAAATAATAGTTTTCCTTATTTTTGTGCAGATATTAAAATAGACAAACTATAGATAGAAGATACACTATACACTCATAAATGATGCAATGAAATCCAATACAAGAATAACTTTGAAATGAAATGTTTTTATTTAAAATATAACATGTGTTATATATGGTTGTTGGTAGGAATTGAAGGAGATAAAAGATTGGACGAGGTAGAAGATAAGGACATTGGAAGTGTTGAGGATGGGAATGAAAATGAGTATGAAGATGAAGACCAATATGAAGAATATGAGGAGGATATACAATGTTACTGATGAAGTTGTTGCAATAAGTTGTGCAGAATATAGCATAGTTGTAAATGACGTTGTTGACATCTTAAATATTGACGCAAGGGAAATATATTAGTTGATAATATTGCAAGGTTGGATCTCATTGATCTTAAAGTTGTGTACCTTTTTACAATTATCATGCACAATTTAATGGTTTTTCTATTTGCAAAAGTCATGTGGTAAGAAACAAGATGGGGAAAACATTGTAACAAACAATTATTTGCTCATGTGCAGGTTTTAAAGAAGATATGAGTTCAATTTTAGGAAGCAAAAAACATGAATTAAAAAATGAAGCAAGGTGTGGGTCTGATGTCATGTTTCAAGTCCATGTGAACATATACAATAGTGATGGTATGTGCCTTTATTTAATTTTGATCATAATAATGTCATGTCGGATGAAATTTATTCAACATTACTACCAACACATAGGAAAATGATAGCCACTAAAATTATACAAGTTGAAACATTTGAAGGGTTGGTATTAGAACTCTTCATATATTTGTTGCATTTACAAACAATTCTGAGGGGATATCACAAGATATGATGGAATTGTAAAATTCTAAATTTTGTAACTATTTATCTATAAGTTTCTGCAAATTATTATATATATATATATATATATATATATATATATATATATTAAATATTATGTAAGTTACTGTGAATGAAATTTATGTAGCATTATTTAACCAGATTTTCTAAATTCAATAACATGTATTTTATTATCTAATTTGATTGTTTCTTGGACAGCGTTGAGAGCACGCTGTAAAATATGAAAAACTCAATTTAAGAAAATTTAAGTAATCTATAATTTAAATAATAATTTATTGAGTGTAGATTAAGAATAAATACAGTTAAGAGAGAAAATCTCTAAATTCAAATTTATAGAAATTCTCTAAGGATTTAACTAAAAAAAATTATTCTGCTAAAACCTTAAGCTAGAAAATTATGGAAGAATGTTCAAAAGGATATAATAATTTTATCATCGATATAGTATGCTTAGAATTATTAATAAAAATGTATAGTTAGGTGAAATTAAAATACAAGTCTCAACCAATTAAATTATGACACATAAGCAAATATGAATTTATTCAATTAATATTAATTAACATAATTAAGAGATGATCAAGAGATAAAAATTTGTATTTTTAATGGTCAAGATTCTAATGATGATATTAGTATCTCAAAATTGTAATTAATTTGTAAGATATTTTAATAATTCTACAATGTTCTAAAAAGTTCTACAAAACTCTCCAAAGTAGATATCTAATTACCAAATGATTAAATGGGTTGGAAGCTAAACTTTTAAGATATTCAAATAACTCAAGAAAGTTCTATAAAATTCTACATAATAGAAATCTAGAACGGATTAGATGCTTAACCATTAAGATATTTAAATAATTCTACAAAATTCTAGGATGTTCTATAAATTTCTACAAAAAAAGGGACACATAATCACCATGTGATTAAAATGAATTGAAAACTTAATCATTAAGATAACTAAATAACTCTACAAAATTCTAGAAAGTGGACATCTCATCACCAAACTATTAAATAAATTGGAAACTTAATCATTAAGATACTTAAATAATTCAAGGAAATTCTAGAAAGTCCTATAAATATCTACAAAATGGACACCTAATCACTATGTTATTAAAATATCTTAGGAAATATCAAGAATACACATCTAGAAGATTGGAGAATGGAGGTGGAGACTAGTATAAATAGGAGAAACCACACACCAAAAAGCTCACCATCAACCCTTAACAACTAGACATAAACCAATGCCAAAGAAACACCCAAAAATACTCCATCTTTTCCACAACCAAGGAGTAAAACAAGGAGTAAACAACTAAAATTCAAGAAAAGGGGAAGAAAGGAAGAAGATAAGAGGATGAAAAAGAAGTAGGAGAAGAAGAAATCAAGGAAATTAGGAAAAAAACTCGCAAGCTTGGAGAAATAGGTATGGGTTAGATGTTTAATTATATTCATGTCTATATAGTTGTAGAATAAATATTAATTTTTACTTATAAGTTTTGATGCATGGAACCTTAGGTTAGTTGATATGGTTTTTTATTGTACTTTTTGATAAATTTGATGCTTTAAGGTTGAATCTTGAAGTGGTTGATTGTTTATGATTGAACGTTTCTATTGAAATTGTTTAAATTGTATTTGAAGAGTTTGATTGAGAATAATTTTTAAAGTGATAGATTAATAGCGATGCATATTGTATATTGCATATTGCATAATGTCATTTTTGAGCCAAAAGATTTTTGGGGGGAAAAGAAAAGAATTTCAAAAAAAATAAATATTTGTGAAATGAATTTTGTACCAAGGATATTTGATATGAGAATTGTGATAGTGGGTACTGTCAAGGACAGTTGGCAGTACGAGATGGATAAAGAAAAGGATAAAGTGAGAGAGAGTTTGATATGGTTGTGAAAGTCTGACTGAGGTATTTGTTTTATGCTACCAATGTCAGAAGATAGTAAATGGGGTTTGAGCAGAATGGGTAAGAAGGGACCTCTGGTCTGGAGGATAGACCTCTAGTCTAGGGAGTGTTTGGGCATGGGCAATCCCATAGATGGCCAGTCTTTATTGATTCTGTGTCGTGGTAGCCTGCCGGGTGCACTAACACTCTGACTACTGTCTACTTGTTCGCGTTTAGTGGGGCATTACCGAATCACTGGACAGAGTGATGTTAAGCTCTAGCTTCACTAAACACTTAAAAGGGAAAATCTCCATGGAGTATTGAGTCAAAATGATTTTTAAAAGTATATTTTCAGTCAAAATTTGCATCTCATTCTCATAAGCATATTGCATTATTTGGATTATTATTAATGAAAAATCTTGTCAATTTGTTGTGTGTATTGATAATTGTATGAACTTATTATGCACTTATTTGCTTGTGTGAGAAATGAATGCAATTAAATGTCTAACCCCATAAATATTTTTAAACCCAGATATTGGAGATCTCATAATGTAGAAAAATTGGATGTGCAGTTAGAAGGTCAGATGCAAAAATCCAAAGCATAGGATGGGGGGTTTTATTTTACTAAGTTGTTATAAAAATGGTTTGTAATATCTAGTGACTTTTATTGAATAAAACTTTAATTAGATAAATTTAATTGATTTGTTTAAGTATCTTGTCTACACATTATAATAATATAAATATTACTAATCATAAATAATTAGTTATAATTAGCATATGTAATCTGGAGAGGGGGTTACAGGAATCACACTAAGAACAAGAAAACCAAGAGGTGATATATTGAAGGAGGCAAGAGGAATGGGTTAGTTTTGAAAACTATAAGAGGAGTAGGACTACTTTTGGGCCTTAGCTCCTAAGTTTTATTAGTATAAGATTTATTCCTATTTTTGCTCTTGTCTTTAATTTCCTATTTTACCCTTGTATTTTGGGTACCTTAGACATAGGATTTATTTTTCTTGTATTTCCTATTTTACCCTTGTATTTTGGGGTGTTTTAGTCATAGGATTTATTTTTTACTTGTATTTCCCATTTTACCCTTGTATTACGGGGTGTCTTAGATTATAGGATTTTATTTTATTGCTAGGGTATTTTATTAAGGTTGGAAACTAGGCCTAGACATGTTTTTTGGTGGCATTGGATTTATTTTTGGACTTGGCAAGGCTTAGGCCCAAGTGGAGGGCACCTAGGTTGCATGGTCTTATCATGCACCTACATGTAGTTTAACCAAACCCAAAGATTCCATCCCTGGCCACCAAGTAGCATCTAGGATTAATTTAGGTTTCATTTGAAGTGCATTTGGATTGCATTACTTGGTCATGCACTCTCAAATGTAACCCTAAATGCATCCTCCCTTCTATAAATACCCTAGGCTAAATACTTTGGAAATCAATATAGAGTGAGCCTTTTTGTGCCTTTATATTTTCATTAGTCTCTCTTGGTCATTTTCGACCAAGAACCCTACCTATCTCCACCTTGAGTAAAAACCCTAGAAGTGGCCTTCATCACCCATGGAGTAAGTCAAACCCTAGAGTACCTCTCAAGCATTCCATCAAACACCTTTTATCCTTCCTCCATTTTCGGTCACCTCTGAAGCACAGATATGTGAAATTTGATCCGTATCCATATCGGATACGTATCCGATACAAATATGTTTTGATACGTGAAAGATACGTATCTCATCCGTATCCACAGTGATTTTATTAAAAAAAAGAAAAAAAAATATTTTCCAGATTTGTTCCAGTACGAAAATATTATTCGGAAATCAACCATAAAATAGCAAGAAAACACAAATTTGAGAGGGAGATACTTTGCATTCCAAAGCCAGATAGGATTTGTTGCTGCGTTTAGGCACCGGATCGGACTTAGAAGACAATTGCACACCAGTGACCCAGGTAAAACATATAATCTCCTTTTCTCCGTTATTCTTCCGATTATGCACAGTGAGATGGAAACCTAAAGAGGATGCGCAGTGAGTGCGACTCTGGTCTCGACTTTTGAGGGGAAACCGGAGACTATTTTGGCTTTACGCTTTTCTCCTTTTCTACTTTTCAGTTTTCTCCTATTTTGACTCTATGCATTGCTTTCTGATGTTGCGTATATATTTCACTTTTGCGTATATATTCCTTTTCTCCTGTGTTGTGCGGTCAGTGACATATGCTTTCTGATGAAATTATAATATTAAAATATAATATTAAAATAAGTTAAATATTTAAATACTAATTAAAAGGTGCATATAATATTAAAAAAATTAAAATGTAACCAAAATACTTTTGAGTCTGTTGCCATTTCACTTTTTTTCTTTTTTATATTTTACTGTACTGTTTGTACCTTTATTTAATTTTATAATTTATTTAAAAATATAGAAAGTGTTAGCATAAAATTATTAATTTTATGAATATTAAAAAATGGATAATTATTTTAGTAATTATACACGTTTAGGACAATTACTCACCATTTTTTTATATTTAATTTTATAATTTATTTAAAAAGTTTTTAATTTTATATAAAACTATAAAATAATAATAATTAGAATTTTTTTAATTCTTTTTTAGCATCTCTAAAATGTATAAAAAATTGTAACATATTTTTAACTTCTAGTTTTTAAACTAACAAAATTTCAATCTCACATACATGTTTTTTTTAATTTTAATTATCTTTCTTAATTTTAATTTTAATTATCTTTCTTAATATTTTTTATTATTTTAATATTTTCAAGTTATAGTGTCTTTTGTGAAATTACTTAATATTTTATAATTTATATTTTTATGATTCATATTTCAGAGCGATTAAAATTTTTAATTTGTGTAATTTATTTAACAATTAACAATTTAACATAGATATACTTTTTTTTTGCAGAAGCAAAAAAATTATTTATTTATGATGTCAACAGCAAATGCTTCTGATTCTGATTCTAATAACAATTGTAAAATTCCAAGTAAGTTTGTTTCTGCCGATGTTGTACAAGATGATCATGCTCCTCTTTGGTGTTATGTTAGCATATTAGATAAAATTTCAGAAGGGGGAGGAAATAAGAGTTGGTCTTGTAATTTATGTCAAAAGGTTTATAAAAGTTCTTATTCGAGAGTTAAAGCTCATTTGTTGAGGATTTATGGAACTGGAATTTCTGTGTGTGCAAGTGTAAATGATCAATATTTGGTTGAATTGAAATCAATTGTTGAATTGCCTGAAAATATTGTGAAACCTAAGCATGTCCTATTACCTACAGAGAAAATGCATCAGAATTCTTTATTGAAAAAGAGAAAAGTTGGTCCTTTGGAGAAAGCATTTAATTTAGAAAATAGAGATAATCTCAAAGCTCTCATTGCTAGAATGTTTATTTCTTCTGGATTGCGCTTCAACCTTGCCAGAAATCCCTATTATGTGAATTCTTATTGATTTGCTGCAAATCACATGCTTAATGGTTTTCTCCCTCCTAGATACAATGCCTTGAGTACAACTCTCTTAGAACAAGAGAAGGCACAAGTTGAGAGGTTACTTAAACCTATTAAGTCGACTTGGAATGCAAAAGGTGTTAGCATAGTATCTGATGGATGGACAGATGTCCAAAGAAGACCTTTCATTAATTTTATGGCTACAAGTGAAGGGGGTCCAATATTTTTAAAAGCTATTAATGCTTCTGATGAGATTAAAAACAAACATTATATGGCTGATAAGATGATAAAAGTTATAAAAGAAGTAGGAGAACAAAATGTTGTTCAAATTATAACAGATAATCCTCCTGTATGCAAAGGTGTTGCAATGATTGTTGAAATTTCTTTTCCTAAAATTTTTTGGACTTCTTGTGTTATTCAAACATTGAACCTTGCATTGAAGAATATATGTGCTGCCAAAAATACTGAAAGGAATGAGGTAGCTTATGCTAAATGTAATTGGATTACTCAAGTTGTTGATGATGTTTCTTTTGTTAGGAACTTTATCATGAATTACTCAATGAGATTGGCAATTTTTAATCACTTTTCACCTCTAAAATCGCTTGCTATAGCTGAAACACGCTTTGCATCTATTCTAGTGATGTTAAAGAGATTTAAACTTTTGAAAGGTGCTTTGCAATCGATGGTTATTGGAACTCTTATAGAGAAGATGATGTGGGTAAGGCCCAAGCGGCAAAAGAATTTATTTTGAATGATGTGTGGTGGGACAAAATTACATATATTCTTAATTTCACCAAGCCTATTTATAGTATGCTTAGGGTTTGTGACACAGATAGTCCTACACTTCATTTGGTCTATGAGATGTGGGATAGTATGATAGAAAAAGTAAAGACGTCTATATATAGATATGAAGGAAAAGAGTTAAATGATACATTAACATTTTATGAAGTTGTTTATTCTATATTAATTGATAGGTGGACTAAGAGTTGCACCCCTCTCCACTGCATGGCTCACTCTTTGAATCCTAGGTAAAATTAGCCTATTAAATATTTATTTGTTTTCATTATTTATATATAAATAATTTGATAGTTACTAAATTTTTTTATTTATTAACTTTTTATTTATTCACAGGTACTACAGTGATGAATTGCTTCAAGAGGCTCCAAATAGAATTTCCCCACATGAGGATGAAGAAATTTCTATGGAAAGAAATAAATGTTTAAAAAAGCTTTTCACAACAACTGAAGAAAGAAGAAAGGTTTCTCTTGAATATGCTGATTTGTCATCAAAAGCTCATAATTTTGCTTCTTCTGCTAAATTGAAGATAGATGGACATTAGATGCTAAATCCTGGTGGGTAATGCATGGTTCTTCTGCCCCTCTCCTTCAAAAGCTTTCTTTAAAGCTTCTTGTACAACCTAGTTCTTCATCTTGTTGCGAAAGGAATTTGATGGAGAAGACTAGGAGAAGTGGACGTTGCTCTCCTCCTTGAATTCGCCAATGCTAGGATCTTCTTCAAAGAGATTGGATTCCACTAAGATGTACACTTGAGGAAGAATGATTCTCGGACTGGAGGTTCCTAAGCTATGGAGGGAAGTATCCAAGCTCAAGAAACAATGGACTACTCACTTCAAAGAGAAGGAAAGAATGGAACTCTCCTAGGGTTTTGAGGTGAGAAGCTAGAAGACTTTGAGGTAGAAACTCGGCCAATGGCTCTCAAATTTCAATATGAATCAAAGTTAATACAAATTGTTTTAGGAGGGATCATATAGGTCACCGAATTTTGGGAAGCCACTTGGCGCCACATGATAGGTCACATGTTGGCGCCAAGGTTTGAATTCAAATTCAAATTTGAATTCAAACCTTGTGTCACATGTGCATAACCGGTCATGTGTAGCTAAATGCAAATTAAGTTCAATTTAGTATGTATTTAGGGTTGCATTTCGGTGTCACACTTGTGAAGCCAAGGTGGTGCCAAAAGTGTGACCTAAATGCAACTTAAATCCATCCTAAATTTAACCTAATTTGTCCTAACTCAAATGAACTACTAATCCTCCTTAAACCCTAATCTAATGACCAAAATACAATGGTCTAGTGAATACAATGAATAGGAAAAAATACAAGAAGGAGAATGAGCCCAATATTGGGTATCAAAAGCCCAAAGCCCAAGAAGCCCAAAATTAAGCCCAATACACCTAAACCCTAATCTATGGTCAAAATACAAGACCAACAACAAAGTAAATTCCTATGCTAAGAAAATACATTCAAACATGGTGTTCATTCAATCATAGTCCAAGTGAGAAGCACCCTAGGCCCACCAAGCCCATTGGACCCACTAAGCTCTGAAGCAGTCAAATCTTCAAGTAACCTCCTGGCCATTGCTCTAGTGGTTGGGCCTTTAACCCATGCTCTTCCATCATTCCCTCCCTCTTGAGAAGGATTCGTCCTCGAATCTGAAGACTCTTCCTCATCATCACTAGCACCTACAAAAGGTTTAAGATCACTAACATTAAAAGTGGTGCTGACTCCATAATCAGAGGGTAAATCAAGTCTATAAGCGTTATCATTGATACGCTGCAAGACCTGAAAGGGACCATCTCCTCTAGGACTGAGTTTGGACTTCCTTTGATTTGGAAAACGTTCTTTTCTTAAGTGAAGCCAAACCCAATCACCTTCCTCGAAGATCATAGACTTCTTGCCTTTACTTCCTTGTTTTGCATATTTCTCATTTTGATTTTGAATATGAGTTTTAATCCTTTGATGAAGTTTCTTAACAAAATCAGCTCTTGAACCCCTTCCTTATGAATGAAATGTTCAATATTAGGAAGAGGTATCAAATCTAAAGGAGTTAAAGGATTAAACCCTTACACAGCCTCGAAAGGAGAAATATTGGTAGTTTTGTGAACTACCCTATTGTAGGCAAATTCGATGTGGGGGAAAAACTCATCCCAAGATTTGTGATTACCCTTTAGGACTGCCCTAAGCATAGTAGATAGAGATCTATTCACTACCTCAGTTTGGCCATCTGTTTGAGGATGACAAGTAGTTGAAAAGAGGAGTTTGGTTCCTAGTCTTGACCACAAGACACGCCAAAAATGGCTTAGGAACTTTGTATCTCTATCTGAAACTATAGTCCTAGGAAGCCCATGAAGTTTAACCACATCTCTAAAGAAAAGTTTTGCTATGTTGCTTGCATCATCTACTTTGTGGCAAGGAATAAAATGAGCCATTTTACTGAAACGGTCCACTACCACAAAGATAGAATCCATTCCCCTTTGGGTTCTAGGCAAACCTAGCACAAAATCCATGCTAATATCTACCCAAGGAGAAGAAGCAACAGGCAAAGGTGTGTATGTACCATGAGGCATTACTTTAGACTTAGCTTGTAAACAAGCCAAACATCTAAAACAATGCCTTTGGACATCTTTTCGCATATGGGGCCAATAAAATTTTTCTTTTAGCAAACTAAGAGTTTTCTCAACTCCAAAATGCCCCATAAGCCCACCTTCATGACTCTCTTTAATTAATAATTTCCTAATGGATCCTTGGGGTATGCATAACCTTCCTTCTTTATACAAGTACCCCTCAACCATATAGAAACCATCAAAAGCTTTTTGTTGACATTTTTTATAATTATCACCAAACTCAAGATCTTCCTCATACAACTCCCTAATATTATCAAATCCAAGAATTTGAGTACCTAGAGACACAAGCAAAGTATGTCTCCTAGATAAAGCATCAGCTACAACATTTAATTTTCTTTCTTGAATTTAATGATATATGGAAATTGTTCAAGGAACTCTAACCATTTGGCATGCCTCTTATTTAACTTACCTTGACCTCTTAAATACTTAAGTGACTCATGGTCACTATGAATGACAAACTCTTTGGACACAAGATAGTGTTCCCAAGTTTGTAAAGCTCTAACCAATGCATACAACTCATTGTCATAGGTTGGGTAATTGAGGGAGGCACCTTTTAGTTTTTCACTAAAATAGGCAATGGGGTGTCCTCCTTGCAATAACACAGCTCCTATGCCAACTCCTGATGCATCACATTCTAGCTCAAAAGTCTTTTCAAAATTTGGTAGAGCTAAAATGGGTGCATTAGTAAGTTGATCTTTAAGTAATTGAAATGCTTGGTCATGCTTTGAAGTCCAATCAAATAAAATATCTTTTTTGACTAGCTCATTCAAGGGTGAAGCAATGCTAGAGAAGTTAGGCACAAATCTTCTATAAAAACTTGCTAGTCCATGAAAACTCCTAACTTCACTAACATTTTTAGGCTTGGGCCACTCTTGAATGGCTTTGATTTTCTCGGGGTCCACTTGAACCCCATTTTTGCTTACAATGAACCCTAGGAAAACCACATGATCCACACAAAAAGTACATTTTTCAAGATTTGCAAATAATTGGTTTTCCCTAAGGATCATCATAACTTCTCTAAGATGTCCTAAGTGATCATCTTGAGAACTACTATAGATTAATATATCATCAAAATAAACAACAACAAATTTTCCTATACACTCTCTTAAGACATGATTCATAAGCCTCATGAATGTACTTGGTGCATTGGTTAAACCAAAAGGCATAACTAGCCACTCATACAATCCAAATTTGGTTTTAAAAGCAGTTTTCCACTCATCACCCTTTTTAATTCTTATTTGGTGATAACCACTTTTAAGATCAATTTTAGAAAATATAATAGCACCATGTAATTCATCAAGCATATCATCAAGTCTAGGGATTGGGTGCCTGTACTTGATTGTGATATTGTTAATGGCCCTACAATCACAACACATTCTCCATTTTCCATCTTTCTTGGGCACTAACAATACAGGCACAACACAGGGACTCAAACTCTTTTGTACCCACCCTTTATTCAATAAATCATGGACTTGGTTCTCTATCTCCTTAGTTTCTTGAGGATTTGTCCTATAGGCTGGTCTATTGGGTAGACTAGCCCCAGGCACAAAATCAATTTGATGTTCTATACCCCTAAAAGGAGGAAGGCCTTTTGGACCTTCACTAGGGAATATATCATCAAATTCTTTTAATAAATGAGAAACTTGAGGAGGTAAAGAACTAAGTTCAATGTTTAAATTATGACACTGAAGCACACTTTTACAAAGAAGAAGGTAAGAAGGCTTTTCAACAATTAGGGTTTGTTTTAAAGTTTCTTGTTGAATTTCTTCTAAAGATTTCTCTTCCTTCTTCTTTGAAGACTTATGCTTCTTTTCCTTTTTGTTTTTTTTTTAATCAAGTTTTTTTTTTCTTCTTCTCTTTTCAATTTCATTTGTACTTGATCCTCTATCACTTGTGAAGGAGACAAAGGATGAAGTACAAATTTCTTTTCTTTGTGGGTGAAAGTGATTTCATTGGTAAGGCCATTATGCATGGTTTTCTTGTCAAATTTCCATGGCCTTCCCAACAAAATATGGCAAGCTTCCATTGGAACTATGTCACAAACCACTTGATCTTCATAGTTACCAATAGAGAACTTGACTTTCACTTGATTATTAACATTAATATCCCCATCTTCATTAATCCAATGAAGTTGATATGGTTTCGGATGGGGAATAATAGTAAGACCAAGCTTCTCCACCAACCTTGTACTACAATAATTACAACAAGACCCACTATCCACAATGAGAGAACAAGCATTATTAAGAATTTTACACCTTGTGTGAAAAATATTCTCTCTTTGTGAAAGGTGAGACTCATGAGGTTGGTTTCCTAGAAGCCTTCTAATCATTAGAAGTTGACCATCACAAGGATATGCACTTTCAATGGGATGGTCTTCCTCACTTGATTCACTGTCACTTGAAGTAGTGGAACTAGTTTCATCAACACTACTATAAATGTCTTGTCCTTTCAAAATCACCACCTTTTTAGTTGGGCATTGAGAGGCTATATGTCCTCTTCCAAGACACTTAAAGCATTTGATATCACTAGTTTTACTACTAGAAGTGACAATATTTTTATTTTTATCTTTTTCACCTTCTTTTTCTTTTTCAAATCCCTTGCCAAGTTTCTTAGAAGAGTCAAATTGACCCTCCCTCTTGTAGTCCTTCTTAACATAAGAGCTAGATTGAGTTTTTCCTTTAAAAGAGCTTTTTCTCAAATTTTGTTGTTCCACCCTTATACAAAGTTGGACCAAATCATCAAGGTCCCTATAAGGGAGTAGCTCAACCTTATCTCTTATGTCAAAATTAAGACCACTTAAAAACCTAGCAATGGTCAACCTTTCCTCTTCCCTTATACCAGCCCTCATGAGATACAACTCCATCTTTTGTCTATATTCCTCAACACTCATACTCTTTTGTTGGAGTCTTTGGAGCTTATCCATAAGCTCCCTACTATAATAGGAAGGTATGTGCCTTCTTCTCATAGCACTCCTCAATTCATTCCAATAAGTGATGGGAGGATCATTATGAAGTCTTCTCTCTCTTTCCAAGGATGTCCACCAATACATGGCTTGTCCTTGAAAAGCTAGGGTGGCCAAAGGAACCTTTCTTTCCTCACCTACTTGATGACAAGTGAAGATTTGCTCCACTTTCATCTCCCAATCTAAGTAGGCGTCCACATTTTCTTTTCCATGAAAGTAAGGGAGATCAACCCTTGATTCCCTCACTTTGTGTTCTTTAATGACTCTCCTAGGTGTTGGTTGGTAGTATGCATCCAAATTCAAACTACCATCATTTTCTTGACTTTGAGAATCATGGGAGCTCTTGGTTGAGCTCCTAGAAGAACCTTTTGGACTTTTATTTTTATTTAATCTTTTCAAAAGTTTTTCTTCTCGTTGCTTAATCATTTGAATCTCTTGTTCTAAAGCCATGATTTGTACTTCTTTTTCAAGTTTTTCTTTTTGTTTTTGAAGTACTTCATCTTGCTTCCAAAGTTTTAGTGCTTCAACCTCCTTTACAATTCTTTTAAAACTTTTAGGAGATTGAAAGTCACTACTACTTTGAGATTGTTGACTCATGATTAAGCAATAAGAGTTTATATGCTATGCAAAAAGGTATAAAATATTTTTGAGATTTTCTAGGAATGAAAATAGCACTTGGAAGTCTAAGTGTACAAGTTGCACTATCAAGGGAGGTGAGCTACAAAGAGCCACTTAATAACCAAGCCTTTTCAAGTGGAAATCACTAAACTCCTTTGTGGTACTTTCAATTCCCCAAAATTTTTCACAAAAATTTTGAATGCTTTTTCACAATTTGTTTGTATTTAAGACTAAACTAAACGTGAACAATCAAATCTACACAAGTCTAGACGAAATTAAGCAACTAAGTAAACACAATTATAGACAAGAAACTTTAAAGGAAGCAAAAACAAGTAGCTAGTCGGATAACCCTAAGTGGAAGCTTGAAACATATGAAATTTCCAAGCCACTTCCACTAGTACTACACGTGAGAAGGCTATCAAGGGTTAGATATACCTGACCAGCTTCTTAATACTCCCTCCAAGCTTTACAAATTGGTTTAAAATACAAAAGATTTGGCAAAAATGAAAACTAGCCTAGGAAAATAATAAAGTGGCGGCTTTGGCAACCAATTAGTGACGGATTGTTGTCCAAATTTTCCAACACTTAATCAAGTGTTTAATCCGCCACTAATCCTTCAAAATAATGCTCCTGGACCTGCAAAAGAAACACAACAAAGAGGTTAATGTGGCTGCCTCACAAGGTGAAGGGATTGGTCACTCAAGTGAAGGAAGTTTAGGAGAAATTTTGGTCACTAATTTAGGTCAAATTTTTAGGTCTTAGTGTCCAAACTTTTCCTACTCTTTGTTGAGCAATGCTTGATCCTTGAACAAGGATTTGAGGCCACTTCCAGCACAGGGAATTTAAAGAAAGAAAACAAGACAAGCAACAAAAGCACAATTTAAAAAGCTTATACCAAAAACAAGAGTAATAGGTGTATATGACAAGACACAAAGAGGTTCAACAAATAAAACTGAAAATTAAGACTCCAAATAAAGCTAGCACTCAGTTAGGAATGTTCCTAGATAGGTACTAGAGTAGATGAACAAAACAAAAAAAATTTGAAATCAATTGGATAAGTATAGCACAAGTAGTAGCAAAAACAATAACAAGGAATCAAGTGGATTTTTCAGCTTGTACACCTCTCGGCTTTTTCTTTATAAATTTTTTTCTCTATTTTTTTTTAATTCTTTCTTTTTCCAGTATCAAATTAAGAGTCCAGAGAGTATATTTGCCTTTTGTTTCAAATTTTTCAATGATTCCAAGCTATAGAAACCGAGAATACAAATCAGCCAAAAATTAGGTCAAATTTCAAGTGAAAATGAGAAACTAGTGCACTAATCTTTAGGTTTTGGTTTGGATTCCTTTTGAACTCTTTTCTTTGGAGCTTTTAGGTCTTTAGGCTCTGTTTTGAACTCTGTTTTCTAGCCTCTTAACTCACTTTTTTTTTAAAAATTTGAATCCACAAAAAGAGTGCACTAGAATTAGGAATACACTTGAAATTTTGAGTCACAAAATTTTTTTAGAAGATTTTTCAATGGAATGTGATTTGAAAACTTAAGAACACAATAGAAACCTAACTCTAAAGAAACTTACTAGAACTAATAGCAAGTTATGAACACAATAAGGCAAAAGAAAAAGCACATATAGGTAGCTAAAAGAGAAACAAAACCGAGAACACAAATTGATGAACAAGACACAAAAGAAAATTAGTTCAACATGCTATTCAAGGAATTTTAAGACATATAAAGACTACACAAACACACTAAGACAAAACATGGATTAAAAACCAAAATCTAAATGCAATGTATGCAGTCCAATCACGGACACATATTAGGAATGGAGAGACTCAACATTAAAATCAAAAACAAGCACAAGCTAATAGGTCCTAAACATGTTGATTGTGGAAGAAAATTCAAAAACAATCAACCAATGGATCTATGGAACAAAATGTGATTCAAAACATATAGATCCGAAAATAAACTCAAACAAGACAAGAAGAACACAATGAACACACTAGAACACAAGAAGAATCAGACTCAAAAGTGAAACAACTTATCTCCTTGAAGAACCTTGCTCTTGATACCAAAAATGATGGAGAAGACTAGGAGAAGTGGACGTTGCTCTCCTCCTTGAATTCGCCAATGCTAGGATCTTCTTCAAAGAGATTGGATTCCACTAAGATGTACACTTGAGGAAGAATGATTCTCGGACTTGAGGTTCCTAAGCTATGGAGGGAAGTATCCAAGCTCAAGAAACAATGGACTACTCACTTCAAAGAGAAGGAAAGAATGGAACTCTCCTAGGGTTTTGAGGTGAGAAGCTAGAAGACTTTGAGGTAGAAACTCGGCCAATGGCTCTCAAATTTCAATATGAATCAAAGTGAATACAAATTGTTTTAGGAGGGATCATATAGGTCACCGAATTTTGGGAAGCCACTTGGCGCCACATGATAGGTCACATGTTGGCGCCAAGGTTTGAATTCAAATTCAAATTTGAATTCAAACCTTGTGTCACATGTGCATAACCGGTCATGTGTAGCTAAATGCAAATTAAGTTGAATTTAGTATGTATTTAGGGTTGCATTTCGGTGTCACACTTGTGAAGCCAAGGTGGTGCCAAAAGTGTGACCTAAATGCAACTTAAATCCATCCTAAATTTAACCTAATTTGTCCTAACTCAAATGAACTACTAATCCTCCTTAAACCCTAATCTAATGACCAAAATACAATGGTCTAGTGAATACAATGAATAGGAAAAAATACAAGAAGGAGAATGAGCCCAATATTGGGTATCAAAAGCCCAAAGCCCAAGAAGCCCAAAATTAAGCCCAATACACCTAAACCCTAATCTATGGTCAAAATAAAAGACCAACAACAAAGTAAATTCCTATGCTAAGAAAATACATTCAAACATGGTGTTCATTCAATCATAGTCCAAGTGAGAAGCACCCTAGGCCCACCAAGCCCATTGGACCCACTAAGCTCTGAAACAGTCAAATCTTCAAGTAACCTCCTGGCCATTGCTCTAGTGGTTGGGCCTTTAGCCCATGCTCTTCCATCATTCCCTCCCTCTTGAGAAGGATTCGTCCTCGAATCTGAAGACTCTTCCTCATCATCACTAGCACCTACAAAAGGTTTAAGATCACTAACATTAAAAGTGGTGCTGACTCCATAATCAGAGGGTAAATCAAGTCTATAAGCGTTATCTTTGATACGCTGCAAGACCTGAAAGGGACCATCTCCTCTAGGACTGAGTTTGGACTTCCTTTGATTTGGAAAACGTTCTTTTCTTAAGTGAAGCCAAACCCAATCACCTTCCTCGAAGATCATAGACTTCTTGCCTTTACTTGCTTGTTTTGCATATTTCTCATTTTGATTTTGAATATGAGTTTTAATCCTTTGATGAAGTTTCTTAACAAAATCAGCTCTTGAAGCCCCTTCCTTATGAATGAAATGTTCAATATTAGGAAGAGGTATCAAATCTAAAGGAGTTAAAGGATTAAACCCATACACAACCTCAAAAGGAGAAATATTGGTAGTTTTGTGAACTACCCTATTGTAGGCAAATTCGATGTGGGGGAAAAACTCATCCCAAGATTTGTGATTACCCTTTAGGACTGCCCTAAGCATAGTAGATAGAGATCTATTCAGTACCTCAGTTTGGCCATCTGTTTGAGGATGACATGTAGTTGAAAGAGAAGTTTGGTTCCTAGTCTTGACCACAAGACACGCCAAAAATGGCTTAGGAACTTTGTATCTCTATCTGAAACTATAGTCCTAGGAAGCCCATGAAGTTTAACCACATCTCTAAAGAAAAGTTTTGCTATGTTGCTTGCATCATCTACTTTGTGGCAAGGAATAAAATGAGCCATTTTACTGAAACGGTCCACTACCACAAAGATAGAATCCATTCCCCTTTGGGTTCTAGGCAAACCTAGCACAAAATCCATGCTAATATCTACCCAAGGAGAAGAAGCAACAGGCAAAGGTGTGTATGTACCATGAGGCATTACTTTAGACTTACCTTGTAAACAAGCCAAACATCTAAAACAATGCCTTTGGACATCTTTTCGCATATGGGGCCAATAAAATTTTTCTTTTAGCAAACTAAGAGTTTTCTCAACTCCAAAATGCCCCATAAGCCCACCTTCATGACTCTCTTTAATTAATAATTTCCTAATGGATCCTTGGGGTATGCATAACCTTCCTTCTTTATACAAGTACCCCTCAACCATATAGAAACCATCAAAAGCTTTTTGTTGACATTTTTTATAATTATCACCAAACTCAAGATCTTCCTCATACAACTCCCTAATATTATCAAATCCAAGAATTTGAGTACCTAGAGACACAAGCAAAGTATGTCTCCTAGATAAAGCATCAGCTACAACATTTGATTTTCCTTTCTTGAATTTAATGATATATGGAAATTGTTCAAGGAACTCTAACCATTTGGCATGCCTCTTATTTAACTTACCTTGACCTCTTAAATACTTAAGTGACTCATGGTCACTATGAATGACAAACTCTTTGGACACAAGATAGTGTTCCCAAGTTTGTAAAGCTCTAACCAATGCATACAACTCATTATCATAGGTTGGGTAATTGAGGGAGGCACCTTTTAGTTTTTCACTAAAATAGGCAATGGGGTGTCCTCCTTGCAATAACACAGCTCCTATGCCAACTCCTGATGCATCACATTCTAGCTCAAAAGTCTTTTCAAAATTTGGTAGAGCTAAAATGGGTGCATTAGTAAGTTGATCTTTAAGTAATTGAAATGCTTGGTCATGCTTTGAAGTCCAATCAAATAAAATATCTTTTTTGACTAGCTCATTCAAGGGTGAAACAATGCTAGAGAAGTTAGGCACAAATCTTCTATAAAAACTTGCTAGTCCATGAAAACTCCTAACTTCACTAACATTTTTAGGCTTGGGCCACTCTTGAATGGCTTTGATTTTCTCGGGGTCCACTTGAACCCCATATTTGCTTACAATGAACCCTAGGAAAACCACATGATCCACACAAAAAGTACATTTTTCAAGATTTGCAAATAATTGGTTTTCCCTAAGGATCATCATAACTTCTCTAAGATGTCCTAAGTGATCATCTTGAGAACTACTATAGATTAATATATCATCAAAATAAGCAACAACAAATTTTCCTATACACTCTCTTAAGACATGATTCATAAGCCTCATGAATGTACTTGGTGCATTGGTTAAACCAAAAGGCATAACTAGCCACTCATACAATCCAAATTTGGTTTTAAAAGCAGTTTTCCACTCATCACCCTTTTTAATTCTTATTTGGTGATAACCACTTTTAAGATCAATTTTAGAAAATATAATAGCACCATGTAATTCATCAAGCATATCATCAAGTCTAGGGATTGGGTGCCTGTACTTGATTGTGATATTGTTAATGGCCCTACAATCACAACACATTCTCCATTTTCCATCTTTCTTGGGCACTAACAATACAGGCACAACACAGGGACTCAAACTCTTTTGTACCCACCCTTTATTCAATAAATCATGGACTTGGTTCTCTATCTCCTTAGTTTCTTGAGGATTTGTCCTATAGGCTGGTCTATTGGGTAGACTAGCCCCAGGCACAAAATCAATTTGATGTTCTATACCCCTAAAAGGAGGAAGGCCTTTTGGACCTTCACTAGGGAATATATCATCAAATTCTTTTAATAAATGAGAAACTTGAGGAGGTAAAGAACTAAGTTCAATGTTTAAATTATGACACTGAAGCACACTTTTACAAAGAAGAAGGTAAGAAGGCTTTTCAACAATTAGGGTTTGTTTTAAAGTTTCTTGTTGAATTTCTTCTAAAGATTTCTCTTCCTTCTTCTTTGAAGACTTATGCTTCTTTTCCTTTTTGTTTTTTTTTTAATCAAGTTTTTTTTTTCTTCTTCTCTTTTCAATTTCATTTGTACTTGATCCTCTATCACTTGTGAAGGAGACAAAGGATGAAGTACAAATTTCTTTTCTTTGTGGGTGAAAGTGATTTCATTGGTAAGGCCATTATGCATGGTTTTCTTGTCAAATTGCCATGGCCTTCCCAACAAAATATGGCAAGCTTCCATTGGAACTATGTCACAAACCACTTGATCTTCATAGTTACCAATAGAGAACTTGACTTTCACTTGATTATTAACATTAATATCCCCATCTTCATTAATCCAATGAAGTTGATATGGTTTCGGATGGGGAATAATAGTAAGACCAAGCTTCTCCACCAACCTTGTACTACAATAATTACAACAAGACCCACTATCCACAATGAGAGAACAAGCATTATTAAGAATTTTACACCTTGTGTGAAAAATATTCTCTCTTTGTGAAAGGTGAGACTCATGAGGTTGGTTTCCTAGAAGCCTTCTAATCATTAGAAGTTGACCATCACAAGGATATGCACTTTCAATGGGATGGTCTTCCTCACTTGATTCACTGTCACTTGAAGTAGTGGAACTAGTTTCATCAACACTACTATAAATGTCTTGCCCTTTCAAAATCACCACCTTTTTAGTTGGGCATTGAGAGGCTATATGTCCTCTTCCAAGACACTTAAAGCATTTGATATCACTAGTTTTACTACTAGAAGTGACAATATTTTTATTTTTATCTTTTTCACCTTCTTTTTCTTTTTCAAATCCCTTGCCAAGTTTCTTAGAAGAGTCAAATTGACCCTCCCTCTTGTAGTCCTTCTTAACATAAGAGCTAGATTGAGTTTTTCCTTTAAAAGAGCTTTTTCTCAAATTTTGTTGTTCCACCCTTATACAAAGTTGGACCAAATCATCAAGGTCCCTATAAGGGAGTAGCTCAACCTTATCTCTTATGTCAAAATTAAGACCACTTAAAAACCTAGCAATGGTCAACCTTTCCTCTTCCCTTATACCAGCCCTCATGAGATACAACTCCATCTTTTGTCTATATTCCTCAACACTCATACTCTTTTGTTGGAGTCTTTGGAGCTTATCCATAAGCTCCCTACTATAATAGGAAGGTATGTGCCTTCTTCTCATAGCACTCCTCAATTCATTCCAATAAGTGATGGGAGGATCATTATGAAGTCTTCTCTCTCTTTCCAAGGATGTCCACCAATACATGGCTTGTCCTTGAAAAGCTAGGGTGGCCAAAGGAACCTTTCTTTCCTCACCTACTTGATGACAAGTGAAGATTTGCTCCACTTTCATCTCCCAATCTAAGTAGGCGTCCACATTTTCTTTTCCATGAAAGTAAGGGAGATCAACCCTTGATTCCCTCACTTTGTGTTCTTTAATGACTCTCCTAGGTGTTGGTTGGTAGTATGCATCCAAATTCAAACTACCATCATTTTCTTGACTTTGAGAATCATGGGAGCTCTTGGTTGAGCTCCTAGAAGAACCTTTTGGACTTTTATTTTTATTTAATCTTTTCAAAAGTTTTTCTTCTCGTTGCTTAATCATTTGAATCTCTTGTTCTAAAGCCATGATTTGTACTTCTTTTTCAAGTTTTTCTTTTTGTTTTTGAAGTACTTCATCTTGCTTCCAAAGTTTTAGTGCTTCAACCTCCTTTACAATTCTTTTAAAACTTTTAGGAGATTGAAAGTCACTACTACTTTGAGATTGTTGACTCATGATTAAGCAATAAGAGTTTATATGCTATGCAAAAAGGTATAAAATATTTTTGAGATTTTCTAGGAATGAAAATAGCACTTGGAAGTCTAAGTGTACAAGTTGCACTATCAAGGGAGGTGAGCTACAAAGAGCCACTTAATAACCAAGCCTTTTCAAGTGGAAATCACTAAACTCCTTTGTGGTACTTTCAATTCCCCAAAATTTTTCACAAAAATTTTGAATGCTTTTTCACAATTTGTTTGTATTTAAGACTAAACTAAACGTGAACAATCAAATCTACACAAGTCTAGACGAAATTAAGCAACTAAGTAAACACAATTATAGACAAGAAACTTTAAAGGAAGCAAAAACAAGTAGCTAGTCGGATAACCCTAAGTGGAAGCTTGAAACATATGAAATTTCCAAGCCACTTCCACTAGTACTACACGTGAGAAGGCTATCAAGGGTTAGATATACCTGACCAGCTTCTTAATACTCCCTCCAAGCTTTACAAATTGGTTTAAAATACAAAAGATTTGGCAAAAATGAAAACTAGCCTAGGAAAATAATAAAGTGGCGGCTTTGGCAACCAATTAGTGACGGATTGTTGTCCAAATTTTCCAACACTTAATCAAGTGTTTAATCCGCCACTAATCCTTCAAAATAATGCTCCTGGACCTGCAAAAGAAACACAACAAAGAGGTTAATGTGGCTGCCTCACAAGGTGAAGGGATTGGTCACTCAAGTGAAGGAAGTTTAGGAGAAATTTTGGTCACTAATTTAGGTCAAATTTTTAGGTCTTAGTGTCCAAACTTTTCCTACTCTTTGTTGAGCAATGCTTGATCCTTGAACAAGGATTTGAGGCCACTTCCAGCACAGGGAATTTAAAGAAAGAAAACAAGACAAGCAACAAAAGCACAATTTAAAAAGCTTATACCAAAAACAAGAGTAATAGGTGTATATGACAAGACACAAAGAGGTTCAACAAATAAAACTGAAAATTAAGACTCCAAATAAAGCTAGCACTCAGTTAGGAATGTTCCTAGATAGGTACTAGAGTAGATGAACAAAACAAAAAAAATTTGAAATCAATTGGATAAGTATAGCACAAATAGTAGCAAAAACAATAACAAGGAATCAAGTGGATTTTTCAGCTTGTACACCTCTCGGCTTTTTCTTTATAAATTTTTTTCTCTATTTTTTTTTTAATTCTTTCTTTTTCCAGTATCAAATTAAGAGTCCAGAGAGTATATTTGCTTTTTGTTTCAAATTTTTCAATGATTCCAAGCTATAGAAACCGAGAATACAAATCAGCCAAAAATTAGGTCAAATTTCAAGTGAAAATGAGAAACTAGTGCACTAATCTTTAGGTTTTGGTTTGGATTCCTTTTGAACTCTTTTCTTTGGAGCTTTTAGGTCTTTAGGCTCTGTTTTGAACTCTGTTTTCTAGCCTCTTAACTCACTTTTTTTTTTTAAAATTTGAATCCACAAAAAGAGTGCACTAGAATTAGGAATACACTTGAAATTTTGAGTCACAAAATTTTTTTAGAAGATTTTTCAATGGAATGTGATTTGAAAACTTAAGAACACAATAGAAACCTAACTCTAAAGAAACTTACTAGAACTAATAGCAAGTTATGAACACAATAAGGCAAAAGAAAAAGCACATATAGGTAGCTAAAAGAGAAACAAAACCGAGAACACAAATTGATGAACAAGACACAAAACAAAATTAGTTCAACATGCTATTCAAGGAATTTTAAGACATATAAAGACTACACAAACACACTAAGACAAAACATGGATTAAAAACCAAAATCTAAATGCAATGTATGCAGTCCAATCACGGACACATATTAGGAATGGAGAGACTCAACATTAAAATCAAAAACAAGCACAAGCTAATAGGTCCTAAACATGTTGATTGTGGAAGAAAATTCAAAAACAATCAACCAATGGATCTATGGAACAAAATGTGATTCAAAACATATAGATCCGAAAATAAACTCAAACAAGACAAGAAGAACACAATGAACACACTAGAACACAAGAAGAATCAGACTCAAAAGTGAAACAACTTATCTCCTTGAAGAACCTTGCTCTTGATACCAAAAATGATGGAGAAGACTAGGAGAAGTGGACGTTGCTCTCCTCCTTGAATTCGCCAATGCTAGGATCTTCTTCAAAGAGATTGGATTCCACTAAGATGTACACTTGAGGAAGAATGATTCTCGGACTTGAGGTTCCTAAGCTATGGAGGGAAGTATCCAAGCTCAAGAAACAATGGACTACTCACTTCAAAGAGAAGGAAAGAATGGAACTCTCCTAGGGTTTTGAGGTGAGAAGCTAGAAGACTTTGAGGTAGAAACTCGGCCAATGGCTCTCAAATTTCAATATGAATCAAAGTGAATACAAATTGTTTTAGGAGGGATCATATAGGTCACCGAATTTTGGGAAGCCACTTGGCGCCACATGATAGGTCACATGTTGGCGCCAAGGTTTGAATTCAAATTCAAATTTGAATTCAAACCTTGTGTCACATGTGCATAACCGGTCATGTGTAGATAAATGCAAATTAAGTTGAATTTAGTATGTATTTAGGGTTGCATTTCGGTGTCACACTTGTGAAGCCAAGGTGGTGCCAAAAGTGTGACCTAAATGCAACTTAAATCCATCCTAAATTTAACCTAATTTGTCCTAACTCAAATGAACTACTAATCCTCCTTAAACCCTAATCTAATGACCAAAATACAATGGTCTAGTGAATACAATGAATAGGAAAAAATACAAGAAGGAGAATGAGCCCAATATTGGGTATCAAAAGCCCAAAGCCCAAGAAGCCCAAAATTAAGCCCAATACACCTAAACCCTAATCTATGGTCAAAATACAAGACCAACAACAAAGTAAATTCCTATGCTAAGAAAATACATTCAAACATGGTGTTCATTCAATCATAGTCCAAGTGAGAAGCACCCTAGGCCCACCAAGCCCATTGGACCCACTAAGCTCTGAAGCAGTCAAATCTTCAAGTAACCTCCTGGCCATTGCTCTAGTGGTTGGGCCTTTAGCCCATGCTCTTCCATCAGAATTAGAGTACTTATTCCTTCATTCAGTCCCTGAAAAGAAATAAGTTGAACCCTAAAAGAGCAGAAGACTTGGTTTATGTACATACTAATTTGCGACTCTTGTCTAGGAAAAGTGAAGAATATATGCAAGGGAGTACTAGAATGTGGGACATTGGTGGAGATGCATGGGGTAGCTTTGATGGTGTTGAAAATCTTGAAGTGGCGTGATTATCTTTTGATGAACCAGAAATGGAAGCTGTCTTATTTATAAATGATGGTCAAGGAGGGGATGAAATTAATACTATTCCTATTTCTTGATAATAAAAAATGATTTATAATTTTTTATAGTAATATTTAAAATTTAAAAAGCAAGAAATGTATTCTTAATTTTAGTTTTTGAATGATAATTATTTGTAATTACTATTTTATATATATTAATTTTTTTGAATACATATCGTATCCTATATTTTCAAAATTTGACATATTGCCTTATCGGATACGTATCATATCCGATACGCGTATCGTATCCATGCATCATAGATTATACTTGTTCAAGCTGGAATCGGTTCTTCATCGGCTCTATTACCACTTCTTTCGGTGCACTAGGATTCATACATTCCCACATATGGCACCACTTGTTGAGGTGCACCAAGGGGATAGCCCATACACATGTCCACATTAATATGATATTTTCCACTTTGAGACTATGTCCTCATGGTTTTAATTTTGATTATCTCCTAAAAGGCTTCATACTAATGGAGCATGTATGTACTTTATAAAATCATGGTTCTCCTTCTTTTCACATAATGTAAGACTTTGATTACACTTTCAACACTCTCAAAAACTCTTTTTAAATTTGTATTCAAACACACTCAAAATTAGCTTTTGGAAAAGATAAATGAAAAATCTTTAATAAGCTAATTTTAATGGATAGGAGAAGCTTAATTCATTTTACCATCTAGGTGTTATCTTCTATAAGTTTTTATTGAGAAATTTATCCAAACATATCCTAAATTGATAAATCAATAAATCATATCATGCAATTACAAAACCACCAATACCTCAAAACAAGAGTTGTATTACCAACCTTTCCTGGTGTAATCAGGCCCTTATCCTCAACATCCTTGATCATACTTAATACTATCCTGCACCCCAAAGAAACAATTAGAATTTCCCTTTTAACATAAAGTCCCAATCCTCTGAAGCACGGATACGTGAAATCTGATCTCGTATCCCTATCGGATACGGATACATTTTGATACGTGAAAGATACGTATCTCATCCGTATCCACAGTGATTTTATTAAAAAAAGAAAAAATGAAAAAATATTTTCCAGATTTGTTCCAGTACGAAAATATTATTCGAAAATCAACCATAAAATAGCAAGAAAACACAAATTTGAGAGGGAGATACTTTGCATTCCAAAGCCAGATAGGATTTGTTGCTGCGTTTAGGCACCGGATCGGACTTAGAAGACAACCGCACACCAGTGACCCAAGTAAAGCATATAATCTCCTTTTCTCCGTTATTCTTCCGGTCATGCACAGTGAGATGGAAACCTAAAGAGGATGTGCAGTGAGTGCGGCTCTGGTCTCGACTTTTGAGGGGAAACCGGATTCTATTTTGGCTTTACGCTTTTCTCCTTTTCTATTTTTCAGTTTTCTCTTATTTTGACTCTATGCATTGCTTTCTGATGTTGCTTATATATTTCACTTTTGCGTATATATTCATTTTCTCCTGTGTTGTGCAGTTAGTGACATATGCTTTCTAATAAAATTATAATATTAAAATATAATATTAAAATAAGTTAAATATTTAAATACTAATTAAAAGGTACATATAATATTAAAAAAATTAAAATGTAAGCAAAATACTTTTGAGTCTGTTGCCATTTCACTTTTTTTCTTTTTTATATTTTACTGTGCTGTTTGTACCTTTATTTAATTTTATAATTTATTTAAAAATATAAAAGGTGTTAGTATAAAATTATTAATTTTATGAATATTAAAAAATGGATAATTATTTTAGTAATTATACACGTTTTGGACAATTACTCACCATTTTTTATATTTAATTTTATAATTTATTTAAAAAGTTTTTAATTTTATATAAAACTATATAATAATAATAATTATAATTTTTTTTAATTCTTTTTTAGCATCTCTAAAATGTATAAAAAATTGTAACAAATTTTTAATTTCTAGTTTTTAAACTAACAAAATTTCAATCTCACATACATGTTTTTTTTTTTAATTTTAATTATCTTTCTTAACTTTAATTTTAATTATCTTTCTTAATATTTAATTTATTATTTTAATATTTTCAAGTTATAGTGTTTTTTGTGAAATTACTTAATATTTTATAATATATATTTTTATGATTCATATTTCAGAGTGATTAAAATTTTTAAGTTGTATAATTTATTTAACAATTAACAATTTAACATAGATATACTTTTTTTTTTGCAGAAGCATAAAAATTATTTATTTATGATGTCAACAACAAATGCTTCTGGTTCTGATTCTAATAACAATTCTAAAATTCCAAGTAAGTTCGTTTTTGCCGATGTTGTACAATATGATCATGCTCCTCTTTGGTGTTATGTTAGCATATTAGATAAAAGTTCAGAAGGGGGAGGAAATAAGAGTTGGTCTTGTAATTTTTGTCAAAAAGTTTATAAAAGTTCTTTTTCGAGAGTTAAAGCTCATTTGTTGAGAATTTATGGAACTGGAATTTTTGTGTGTGCAAGTGTAAATGATCAATATTTGGTTGAATTGAAATCAATTGTTGAATTGCCTGAAAATAATGTGAAACCTAAGCATGTCCTATTACCTACAGAGAAAATGCATAAGAATTCTTTATTGAAAAAGAGAAAAGTTGGTCCTTTGGAGAAAATATTTAATTTAGAAAATAGAGATAATCTCAAAGCTCTCATTGCTAGAATGTTTTATTCTTCTGGATTGCCCTTCAACCTTGCCAGAAATCCCTATTATGTGAATTCTTATTCATTTGTTGCAAATCACATGCTTAATGGTTTTCTCCCTCCTGGATACAATTCCTTGATGACAACTCTCTTACAACAAGAGAAGGCACAAGTTGAGAGGTTACTTAAACCTATTAAATCGACTTGGAATGCAAAAGGTGTTAGCATAGTATCTGATGGATGGACAGATGTCCAAAGAAGACCTTTAATTAATTTTATGGCTACAAGCGAAGGGAGTCCAATATTTTTAAAAGCTATTAATGCTTTTGATGAGATTAAAAACAAACATTATATGGCTGATAAGATGATAGAAGTTGTAAAAGAAGTAGGAGAACAAAATGTTGTTTAAATATAACAGATAATGCTCCTGTATGCAAAGGTGTTGCAATGATTGTTGAAATTTGTTTTCCTAAATTTTTTTAGAGTCCTTGTGTTGTTCACACATTGAACCTTGCATTGAAGAATATATGTGCTGCCAAAATACTGAAAGGAATGAGGTAGCTTATGCTGAAGGTAATTGGATTACTCAAGTTGTTGATGATGTTTCTTTTGTTAGGAACTTTATCATGAATCACTCAATGAGATTGGCAATTTTTAATCACTTTTCACCTCTAAAATTGCTTGCTATAGCTGAAACATGCTTTGCATATATTCTAGTGATGTTAAAAAGATTTAAACTTTTGAAAGGTGCTTTGCAATCGATGGTTATTAGTGAGGAATGGAACTCTTATAGAGAAGATGATGTGGGTAAGGCCCAAGCTACAAAAGAATTTATTTTGAATGATGTGTGGTGGGACAAAATTACATATATTCTTAATTTCACCGAGCCTATTTATAGTATGCTTAGGGCTTGTGACACAGATAGTCCCACACTTCATTTGGTTTATGAGATGTGGGATAGTATGATAGAAAAAGTAAAGACGTCTATATATAGATATGAAGGAAAAGAGTTAAATGATACATCAACATTTTATGAAGTTGTTTATTCTATATTAATTGATAGGTGAACTAAGAGTTGCACCCCTCTCCACTGCATGACTCACTCTTTGAATCCTAGGTAAAATTAGCCTATTAAATATTTATTTGTTTTCATTATTTATTTATAAATAATTTGATAGTTACTAAATTTATTTATTTATTATCTTTTTATTTATTCACAGGTACTACAGTGATGAATGGCTTCAAGAGGCTCCAAATAGTATTTTCCCACATGAGGATGAAGAAATTTCTATGGAAAGAAATAAATGTTTAAAAAAGTTTTTCACAACAACTGAAGAAAGAAGAAAGGTTTCTCTTGAATATGCTGATTTTTCATCAAAAGCTCATAATTTTGCTTCTTTTGACTCAATTGAAGATAGATGGACATTAGATGCTAAATCCTGGTGGGTAATGCATGGTTCTTCTGCCCTTCTCCTTCAAAAGCTTTCTTTAAAGCTTCTTGTACAAACTAGTTCTTCATCTTGTTGCAAAAGGAATTGGAGTACTTATTCCTTCATTCAGTCCCTGAAAAGAAATAAGTTGAACCCTAAAAGAGCAGAAGACTTGGTTTATGTACATACTAATTTGCGACTCTTGTCTAGGAAAAGTGAAGAATATATGCAAGGGAGTACTAGAATGTGGGACATTGGTGGAGATGCATGGGGTAGCTTTGATGATGTTGAAAATATTGAAGTGGCGTCATTATCTCTTGATGAACCAGAAATGAAAGCTGTCTTATTTACAGATGATGGTCAAGGAGGGGATGAAATTAATACTATTCCTATTTCTTGACAATAAAAATGATTTATAATTTTTTTAGTAATATTTAAAATTTAAAAAGGATTAAATGTATTCTTAATTTTAATTTTTGAATGATATTTATTTGCAATTACTATTTTATATATATTAATTTTTTTAATATGTATCCTAAACGTATCGTATCCTATATTTTCAAAATTTGACGTATCACCGTATCGGATACGTATCGTATCTGATACGCATATTGTATCCGATACGCGTATCGTATCCGTGCATGATAGTCGGTCACCACCACCATCCAAGGCTAGGACTTTGCAGAACCAAGATCCATGTAGTGTAGGAGTCCTCTCATTGATCATCCTTCTTCCATCAATGCTAGCAAGGCTTCCATCAAGATATTATTTGTAAGAAAGGATATTTATAACCAAGTTAGGAAGCAAAAACATGAATAGTCCTCCAATGTGAGTGATGCATTGAATTATTTTTTGAGAGTTGTCTTTAAAAGACCAATTATTGTTTGTTTCATATATCATTGATGACGCAAAGAGGTTTCAACATCTATTTTGATCAAATGGAGAAAGTCAAATGAATTACTGAGTCTTTGGTGATGTGGTAGCATTTGATGTAACGTATAAGAAGAATATGTTGAACCAAAGGTGTTTATGAATGTTCAGTACCTTAGTTTTGATGATAACAAATTCATTTTAGGAAGCATGTGTCGAAGATGTAGAAGGAATGAAGACATTAAAATGTTTTATTAAATAACATCTATCACATAAAAATGAGACAAGTGTAACACATGGTAATTAGGATAATTAGTGTCTGTGTCTAGCATCCAACACATTGTGATGAGCATCTGCATACTATAGGTGTTTATAAGTCCAAAGCTTGTTTGAACATTTCACGCCTTCAAATTCATATTCAAATGTTCAAAAAGTATATTTGATAAATAATTTGATAATCTACAGATGTTATAAATGTTATTATGCTTTATTTCCTTTTTTGTGATTGTGCATAAAATGGTATACGTATGAACAAAATGAAACATTCAAAATGAAAAGTTGGTCAAAATCTAAATTATCAGCATATACAATAATATGTTCATAAGTTCTTACTTTCGGCTTCATTCCCTTAGCATGACAAAACATTTATGAAGCTCTAAAGTATCTAAACACAAGTATAAAATAATCATTTTGTGAAGATCAAAGATCTTTTTCAATGTCCAAGAACAAAGGCTTTCACCAATGAATACATCTCTAAAGCCTATAAATGCAAGAGAAGACTTGAAGAGAGTTAAAAAGAGAAAAGAAGAACTTTGTCTAAATATTATAAAATCACTTTCAAATTATGCCAAAAATCTGTAAAATATCTCTAAGTATATAAGTTTTGTATATCATCGTTCAATGGACGATTAGAGAATAACTTAAGTTTTGAGTGTACCTAAAATTACATATCCTCTTTTGTGAAAGCCTATTTTAAACACTCTATACATTTGTTGTTGTAGCATGAAGAGACTAGTTAAAGAATATTACAACATGTTACAAGTTGGTTAAAAATGGATAAAGAATACTTGTTGCATTCAGAAATGGTAGGAAAAAATACTTGTTTGAAAAGTTTTCAAGATAGTGGAATCCTTCGAGTTCAAAGGTAATTGAACATTGCTAAAGTTAAGTGAACCAGTATAAAAATATCTTTTATTTTTATCTTATTTTTCTTCCCTCGTGCTCTTTGAATGAACTACTTATAAACTTATATATGTTCACTTGTGAAAGGTTTTAAAATATACTCAAACATATTCAACTTCCCTCTTCTATGTGTTTCTTTTAACTTCAAAATAAGTATGTATGTCCTCTTGTGATTTTTTCTGATGTTAATAATCATAATCAGATGATGGTGATTGTTTTTGTTGTTGTTACTAATGAGACAAAAATAATCATATAGGGTCTTTTTGTTTAAACTTTTTTCTCCTAAAAAAATCCTTTATAATAAAGTAAGCACTTTTCTACTTTTCCTTTAATGTATTTGTCTAAAAAAATTCTAAATTAAGCAAATTTTTTTATTTTTTTAAGAACCAACTCTTATCTACTTCTTAAAGAAGTATATATTATATATATATATATATATATATATATATGTATTCTTTTAAAAAAGCACTTCTTTAGAAATATTTTTTTTAAGTTTAAATAAAGGACCCATATTTGGTTGTTGAAACAATTTTTGGAGTCAATGAAAGGTAAAACGCCTATTTTTGCAATAACTTATGGTGATATAGCTTGGAAGACTATCATAAGAAAAATGTTTCCTAATGCACACCACAATTTGTGTGTGTGGCATTTACTTCGTAATGCAATGAGTAATGTTGGGATTCATGTATTTATGCCATATTTGAAAATATGCATATTGGATGACTTTAATATGAATGTATTTGAAAAACTTTGGGGGTGAAATGGTTGTAAAATTTGGGTAGAAGATAATGATTGGATAAAAGAGTTGTATGGAAAACGGGGATGTCGCATATTACTCATATTTGAGGCAATTTGTTTTCAGGTATTAGGTCAATATCTCGTTGTGAAGGCTTCCATAGTCACCTTGGGAAATATGTTTATTCGAAGATAAATTTTACAAATTTTTTCTAACAATTTCATAAGTGCCTAATATGTTTTCAATTAAGGGAAGTTGAAGCATATTTTCACTATGAGTATGGTGATGTTGTATTGTAAACATGTTTTCGTTCAATAGAGAAATCGACATGAAGACAAATGACAAAGGAGTTATTCTTGTTTTTCATTCATATATAACAAAAGCCTTATTTGATAGGGTAGTTGAGTGACAAGAAATGGCAATGTATTCTGTTCATATGGTTGTGAAGCATCGTTGTAGTGAAATTTGTTGGCATGTGTCTTATTGTTGATCACTTAGTGGAATTCAAATGTTCTTTGTTTAAGGATAAAGTTAATTGACTTGCCTTATGATCATGTTATAGTGTGTGTTGCTTTGTTTAGCTTTATGTGAGCTTCCAATGTCTTTGGTGTTTCATTGGTGGGCAAAAAAAGTGAAGGATGAAATTCGTGAAACTTCTTTGAATGGTTCAAATTATTGGGATTTTGTAATATCCTATTTTTTTTGGAATTAAAATAAAATAATTGTTTTAATAAAAAAATATAACAACCTGTCAGGTCTCACACAATTTATAACGTCAAGAGGAAATATATAGAAATACATTTCCCTTACTATACACAATGCATAAAATAAAACATCACAATTATACGGTTATATACACCATGAGAATAGACTGTTAAATCTCATATCTACATATATACAACTGAAAACATGACATAATATAATATACATAATATTTGATAGCCACTACTTTAATGCAACAAAATAAAACATCAGTTCTCTTACTAAGTCTCATACAAAAGCCTGCCTACCCGCCACAACATTGCACCTACTCCTAATCTACTCTTATACAAAAGTATGGTCATCGCAATCCCAGCCACAAGGGAAACGACCAGGGTAAGCTCACAAAAATAACCATCATAATAAAAATATTAAATATAGTAAACAACTAAAAGCAACACAACATTCAACTCTTAATTTCAGCCTCAACCAATAACATGTACAACAATATACAAACAACATCAACATATAATGAGCAACACAAGAAACACAACATTCAACTTTCAACCATCAACTTAAACAACAACATCATATATATATATATATATATATATATATATATATATATATATATATATATATATATATATATATATATATATAATATACACAACATACAACTACAACTAATATTTCGTCACGCATATACAACTTAGGAGATCTCTAACACCTGAGGCTGAGCAGTCTAGGTGGCATAAACCCTATTGAATTTAGCGCTAAACCTATCTCAATCAGGTCAAGTATAGGTCATCGTTAGGAACTCTGAAGAGAACTAGATATAGATAACAATAACTGATTACTTGGGTGTGCCATTAGACTTAGAGGTCCAATACTACTATCAGGATAGAAGGGTTTGGGTGTGGGCCTACCACGACCTTGGCTTGCACCACTAATCCACATATGGAGTTAGCACACCCATTTCCCTCCAAGTATCACGCACCCTCTAGTACCTAGTAAAAGACTACATCTTTAACTAGATACCTTACTCAAATTGGTCATTCAACCATGACATGGATCGACTACTTCCATGCTGCCTACACAGTACTAAGGGATTCAACTTTAAAACAAACAACTTTCAACTTATCACCTTAGTACTATGTATCTCAACATAGGACATATATCTTCACCACATGTCTCTAAATTTACAACTTTACAACAATAGACATCTTTATACAACTTTACAATAATAAGCATCATAATATCAACTTGAATAAATAACTTGAGCAACTATAGTCATCACAATATCAACTTTAACAACTTTGCAACTATAGACATCATTCATGCATGTTTACAACAATAATCATCTTGACAACTTTAAAACAACTTAATGCAACTTAACAACTTTTAATCAACTCTCATAAGCAACTCTAACAACTTTATAGCATAAACCACTTATATATCGCAACATCATCATAACATCTTCAACAATAGGCAACACACAACTTAGCAACTTCTATACAACTAAACAACTCATTTAACAACTTTAACAAAATAGAAACTTACAAATTTAAATCAACTTTCATATAGATTTAAACTTTATCAACTTGTCAATTTAATCTACATTTTAACCTATGAAAGCAAAGAGTGAAGATTTTCAAACAGAGTCAATAACTGTTGTGACACACCAGTCACACTTGGGACTCACTAATCACACCCGTAATTCACTGTCTCAACAATATTATAAAGATCGAGGAGATCATGGCCATGACTCACCAGTCACGCCTATGACTCTCTCGAAAATCAACAAAAAAGACCCCACTTTGATTTTTTTCTTCAAAATCTAAAACCCAGAAAAATCCCAGCACATACAACCATTATCAAGCATTCACAACAACATATAATCATCAAAACAACTACAAACATCAACATGTAACCCTAAAATCCAAGACAAGTCAACACTACCCATATGCAACATAAAAACTTCAAGAATTCCAACATGCAACTCAAAATCAACCCAAATAATCTCTTTTCCAATACAACCCCAAAACCGACTTCCCCCCTTTTTCAATAGCTCAAACAATACGAATTCAACCCACATAGCTAAAAGTGAACTTCCCTAACCTCAAATCAGAGTGAAACAACTCCAAGTTACACCAAAAGGAGAAGGAGGAAGAAGAAGGAGCTTTGACTTCGCAACCCTAGCTCCACCACGTCCGAGAAAGAAGAGAACTTTGGGGAAGAACTCCAAGCTACCCTAGAATGAACAAGGAAGAAGAAGCTTACGGAGAAAAAGAGAAACACAAAGAAGAACGAGAATGTTCCAACCTTGAGAGTTTGAGACTTCCTTCAACCAGCAATGCTTAACCTTAGGAAAAAAAAACAAAAGATTTTTGAGAAAAGAGGAAATGAGAATGAAGAAGGGATAACAAGAAATGAGTCCACAAGGCATCACAAAAAATATATTATAGTCTTGATTAATTTAATTAATTGGGTTTATAATATAAATAATTATTTTTATTAAATAAATAAAAGAAGTTGACAGTGGATTAAGAGAGAAGTCTTGGGTTGGACTCTTGAAACTAACCCAAGGACTTACTAAAATAAGAAGAAAAAATAAGGTAAGGCTTTTTATGCATCTATTATGAACCCTAAGAGAACCTAGAGAGGAAAACTTAGAGAGGGACATCAGAGAATGAACATAATAGAATCAAAGATGGTGGAAGAGCATGCTAGTGCCTTGAAGATCGTCATTTGAGGTGAAGGGGAGTGGGAATGTCTATTCTATGGACACATATAAAGGATTTGAGTAATGAGATGATCTCTAATCCTATGTTAGATTAATAATTGTACTCATTCTGATATGATTAGATTGTTTGGGATTTATTTTTGTTGTATGTGTTCAGATGCTATGAAATTCGTGATTTATGATGTTAAATTATATTGCTTTGTATATTAAGGTTAGGGTTGTATGTATGATTTGGGGGTATTGGTGTGACTCATTTGATTATGAAATTATTTAGAGTACAATGTGAATTTTGGAATGATTAGTTTAAGTATTGAATGATTCTGTATTGTGATGTAAACTAAAGAAAGAGAGGTTAAGAACGACATGTGAATCAATCAAGTTCAAAGCGATCTCGTGATTCTAGGCTTATAAGCACGACTGTGCTTAAGTGAAACACGCCCATGCAAGCTTGTGTAGAAGGCACCATTGTCGTGCTTGTGTGGAAGCATGCCTGTCTTGGGCTGAATTAGCAAACCAAGATTGTGCTTTAGGTAAGCACGTCGGTGCTAAATTATATAAATGAACCACAATTATGCTTAAAGGGGTTATGCCCATGCTTGTAAACAAGCATGCCATGTTTTTCTCGTGCTTGCCTATACAAAATTTGATTTATTTTATTCTAGTAAATAGATTGGTAATGGAATGAGACTATGTGAATGTGATACAATAATATCAAAATAAAATAATAATTAAAAATTACATTAATTAAATTTTACTTGACATGAATTAAAAATAGAGTAAGAAATTGCATAAATTTTAAGTAAATTATAAAAAATAAATTAAGTATTTATAAATTTTAAGTGGGTACGAGTACGAGATGGTTATGCATATGTTTATCTCCATCCCCATACCCAATTTAATGAATCAAGTATTACCCATAGCCAGTCAAACTGAATATTCCTCATCAAAGTAAGGGTGGATTTGAGCATTATCTATGTCGCAACCCGTAAATTTCCGATCTCGCGACTAATGGTTTAGACATCCTTTTAAAAGTCTCATCAATTAAGGAATCGGACACCAGACTAATCCTTAATTAATGGTTTTAAAAAATGAGTTCATGGAGTCGCCACCAATGTTTTACTCAAAACAGGGGAAAAAGAAAAGGTTTTTAAAAAAATCCAATAATGGCCTTGATAACCAGAATTGGGTTCGGGGGTCAGTTACGTATAGGGAAGGTATTAAGCACCCCTACAGCGCCCTTAATTGGTACCCTATGATGAATTTAGCATTATAAATGATAATAATAAAAATATTAAATCCCCTTTTATTGGTAAACATTTACATGCTTGAAATTTATATTAAACAATTAACTTTAAAATATCTACATGATTGCTTTTATTATAATAATATTTATCAAAGATAAGAAATAAAAGAGAGAGAAGAAGATTGATTAAAATACCTCGTAGCAAGCTTTGTTAGATCTTCCAATATAGAAATTGTAGGTGCTTTGTGGCAACCTTTCACACTACACAAATGTCTCACAAATCTCAAGAAATACAATAGGAGGGAGAGAGAGAGAAAAAGAGAGAAATTTCGAGCTCTAAGGAGTCTTGGACGAAATTTTTGAGGTCCCTTGAACTGTTCCCGAGATTTCTTATTTATAGGCATCAGATGTGGGCCGGAATGGCCCGTTCTGGATTCGGAACGGCCCGTTCCGAATCCGAGCGTTATGTAGCATTTTCGTACCCTAGAACGGCCCATTCTGAAATCAAAACGGCCTGTTCCGGGGAACCAGAACGGCCCGTTCTGAAATGAGAATGACCCGTTCCTGTAGACACCCAATTTCGTCCGGGGGCACACAAACAAGGAAATGGACCTTCGTTATGAAGGGAAGGTGCTTCCGAAGCGGGCAAAGAACAAGACAGGGCATCAGAAGGTTTAAAGGCCGAATAAGGTGATTTTAATAGCCCAGAACGGGCTGTTCCAAAATTGGAACGGGCCGTTCTGAACACCGAAACGGGCCGTTTCGATATCAGAACGGGCCGTTCCAATGTGACAAAAATGCCTAAAGGGTCTACGCTGGAACGGGCCGTTCCAATACCAGAACGGGGCGTTCCAGTACCAGAACGGGCCATTCAAAAGAATGTTAAATTTGGAACGGGCCGTTCCGGAAAGGGGATTTTTGTGCTTATTTCCACTCTGGAATGGGCCGTTCCGTTTTCAGAACGGGTCGTTCTAGGGAGCATAATTTGCACATAAAAGGTTGGCCCAAAACGGGTCGTTCGAAATCCGGAACGGGCCGTTCTGGTCCCCTTCTTTTTCCTATAAATAGAAGCTTCGGGCACAGTTCTCTGGCCGGCCAGAGAAATTTCGATTAAGACTCCTTTGAGCACGAAAATTCTCTATCTCTCTCCCTTTTATTATATTTCTTGAGATTGGTGTCGCATCTCTATATTCTCTCTCCCTCCTATTGTATTTCTTGATATTTGTGAGGCATACTGTAGTGTGAAAGGTCGCCACAAAGCACCTTCTCCATATTTGAAGATTCAATAAAGCTTGTTCAAGAGGTATTTCAGTCAATCTTCTTCTCTTCCTTTTATTTCTTATCTTTATCTCTTTTTTGTAATAAACATCATAATGTAGATATTTTATGGTTAATTGCTTCGGAAAAAGTAAGGATCAAAAGAAAAATGTCTGCTAGGAAACACATCCCAAGTGACCTAGGAAAAAGTTAGGACGTTAAAGTAGCAACTGGAGTTGAAAACCAAAAGGCAGCTCAGGGGAATCCTTCAATCAGAACGCGACCTTAAGTCATCACTCCACTTTCCAAAAAGGCTAAAACACAATGATAGCTTCCTTGTGGCAAATACGTTTTGTTTGATAACCCTAAACACCAAAGCCTACCTTGGCTAGCCCTTCTTCTAAAAAAACTCTTTTTGAAAAATCCCTTCTAACAACCCTTTTGAAAAAAACAAAATAATAATAATAACATTCCTTTCTTCTTTTCTCTTGACCCTTATGGCATTAAAATAGCATTGAAAAGATATACGGAAAATGCACAGTGAATACTCACAGAGGGAAGGCCGAGATGTCCTCAAACAGAGGTTAGAGACGCTTGACCACACATCGACTGGATAGTCAAGGAGCCACTGAAGCTTGGGCTCAAAAGAACATATCCCGACAACAATCAAGATTGACATGGATAGAAAGAAATCGTCAACATTAACCTTAATGCGTACAGGTTAATTTCCCGACATAAAAAAAATGAATTGTATCTTTAGGAATAAACACATGAGCATAAACTGCATCTCATGCATATGAGTTAGGGGCATATGGAAGGGCGTTACACAAAAAAAAAAAAAAAAATAAAATAAAATAAAAGAATCATTCTTGTCTTGCATTTTCATTGCATCTATGCATCCATGCATTCTACTTGCTATGCGTCAGAAAGACTCATCAGGACAAAGCACTCATAAAAGCTCAATAGCCAAGCATGAGTCGAAGCGGTGTCAAATGGCAACCCCAAGTGATTCTATATGTGCCCACTAAGCAAATACATATCAATAATGGAATAGAATCAACCAAATAAGCAAACCCATAAACATGAAGCGGCCATCGTGCCCTACTCCTCAACCGAATGATGGAAGATTCATGAAAATGCCAAGACCAGGAATGTTTTCCTACCAAAGCCAAGAGTGGCTTCCAAAATAATACTCCTCAATAAAGATCCAGCAAATAACATCATGACAATAAAAAAAGCAAAAACAATATCAGAAAAAGGCAAGCTTCACAAATGTTGAAAAAGCTGAAGCATTTAGAAAAATAGCAAAAAAGGCAAGCTTCAAACATGAAAGAGCCGAAGCTAAACAAAAGAACAAAATTCAAAAAAAAACCTACCACAAGTAGACGCCTGGAGAGGCATCACAATACTCACATGGCAGGGGCAACACTAGAATCTCTATCAACCATCTACTCCTTTGCCCACCAGCACAAGGGCACCACTTACCAACAATCCTCGTCAAGAGGCAATCACATCATCAGCACCAGCAGACGGCTTGGAGAGGCTATGAAAATACTACGGCCTGTAGAGGCTATGAAAATACTACGTCTTGTAGAGGCTATGAAAATACTACGGCCTGTAAAGTTTATGAAAATACTATGGCCTGTAGAGGCTATGAAAATACTACGGCCTGTAGAGGCTACGAAAATACTACGGCCTGAAGAGGCTACAAAAATACTACGGCCTGCAGAGGCTACAAAAATACTAGGGCCTGCAGAGGCTACGAAAATACTAGGGCCTGGAGAGGCTACGAAAATACTAAGGTATGGAGAGACTATACTCACATCCCAATCCGGTATACGACAAAGTCGTGAGGGAAAGGTCTGGAGAGACTGTACTCGCATCCCAATCCAGTATACGACAAAGCCGTGAGGGAAAGGTCTGGAGAGACTGTACTCGCATCCCAATCCGGTATACGACAAAGCCGTGAGGGAAAGGTTTGGAGAGACTGTAGTCATCTCCCATTTCGGTATACGACAAAGCCGTGAGGGAAGTTGAGCTACGAAAATACTCCCTCTTTAACAAGCTACAAATAAAAGAACGAACTATCACAAGATAAACATTGGAGCATTTACTTGAAGACCGAAGATCAGGTGTACAGTTCATCAACCTTTACCCAATAGAGTATGCAACCAACACTCAACTGCTCTAAAGGGTGAGGACACGAGCAAATACATCTATCCAAGAGAAGAAACGTAGAAGCGCCAACACAAAAGAGACGAGGAGGAGACCCGGATGAAATGTCTACGTCTTTACTTGCCTTTGGAAAAGCAACACATAGCTACTCCAAAGGACAAGTAAAGAGGGGAAGCTGTAGACACCCAATTTCGTCCGGGGGCACACAAACAAGGAAATGGACCTTCGTTATGAAGGGAAGGAGCTTCCAAAGCGGGCAAAGAACAAGACAGGACATCAGAAGGCTTAAAGGCCGAATAAGGTGATTTTAATAGCCCAGAATGGGATGTTCCAAAATCAGAATGGGCCGTTCTGAACACCGAAACAGGCTGTTCCGATATCAGAACGGGCCGTTCCAATGTGACAAAAATGCCTAAAGGGTCTACGCTGGAACAGGCCGTTCCAATACCAGAACGGGGCGTTCCAGTACTAGAACGGGCCGTTCCAAAGAATGTTAAATTTGGAACAGGCCATTCCGGAAAGGGGATTTTTGTGCTTATTTCCACTCTGGAACGGGCCGTTCCATTTTCAGAACGGGCCGTTCTAGGGAGCATAATTTGCACATAAAAGGTTGGCCCAGAACGGGCCGTTCCAAATCCGGAACGGGCCGTTCTGGTCCCCTTCTTTTTCCTATAAATAGAAGCCTCGGGCACAGTTCTCTGGGCGGCTAGAGAAATTTCGATTAAGACTCCTTTGAACACGAAAATTCTCTATCTCTCTCCCTTTTATTATATTTCTTGAGATTGGTGTCGCATCTTTATATTCTCTCTCCCTCCTATTGTATTACTTGAGATTTGTGAGGCATACTGTAGTGTGAAAGGTCGCCACAAAGCACCTTCTCCATATTTGAAGATTCAATAAAGCTTGTTCAAGAGGTATTTCAGTCAATCTTTTTCTCTTCCTTTTATTTCTTATCTTTATCTCTTTTTTATAATAAACGTCATAATGTAGATATTTTATGGTTAATTGCTTAATTTATATTTTAAATATGTAAATAAATATTAATAAAGGGGATTCAATATTTAATTTATTAATTCTTATCATATTAACTTCATCATAGGGTACCGATTGAGGGCGCTGTATGGGTGCTTAATATCTTCTCTACACGTAACCGACCCCCAAATCCAATTCTGGTAATCAAGGCCATTGTTGGATCTTTAAAAACCTTTTCTTTTTCCAATGTTTTGAGTAAAATATTGGTGGCGACTCCATGAACCTATTTTCAAAACCATTAATTAAGGATTAGTCTGGTGTCCGGGCATTCCTTAATTAATGAGACTTTTAAAGGGATGTCTAAACCATTAGTCGCGAGATCAGAAATTTTCGGGTTGCGACAGTTCCGGGGTACAAATTTTAGGCCCTTTGATTGGTTTAGAACGGCCCGTTCCAACTTACATTTTTTAGGCCTTTTAGAAGCCTCGGAACGGCCCGTTTTGGTACGAGAACGGCCCGTTCTGGACTTGGGAACGACCTGTTATTATTTTGGAACGGCCCGTTCCGGGCCACTAAAAAAGTTAATTAGGCTTTTGGGCCCTCTGATGTCCTATCTTGTTATTTGTTTGCCCCCCGAATGAAATTGGGTGTCTATAGCTGCCCCTCTTTACTTGTCCTTTGGAATAGCTGTGTTGCTTTTCCAAAGGAAAGTAAAGATGTAGACATTTCGTCCGGGTCTTCTTCTCGTCTCTGTGTTGATGCTTCTACGTTGCTTCCCTTGGACAAGTGTATTTGCTTGTATCCTCACCCTTTAGAGTAGTTGAGCATTGATTGCGTACTCTATTGGGTAACAAGGTTGACAAACTGTACACCTGATCTTTAGTCTTCGAGTAAAAGCTCCATTGTTTCTCTTGTGATAGTGAGGTGAAGATTTGTTTCTTCAACCTGCTGATGTTGAGTATTGTTGTGTCGGCCTCCCCAGGCCGCTTGCTGATGTTGTGAGTATTGTTGTGCCGGCCACTCCAAGCTGCCTGCTGATATTGTGAGTATTATTATGCCGACCTCTCCAGGTTGCCTGCTGACATTGTGAGTATTATTGTGCCGGCCTCTCCAGGCCGCCTGCTGATATTGTGAGTATTATTGTGCCGGCCTCTCCAGGCCGCCTACTGACATTGTGAGTATTGTTGTGCCGGCCTCTCCAGGCCGCCTGCTGATATTGTGAGTATTATTATGCCGGCCTCTCCAGGCCGCCTGCTGACATTGTGAGTATTATTGTGCCGGCCTCTCCAGGTCGCCTGTTGATGTTGTGAGTATTGTTGTGCCAGCCTCTCCGGGCCGCCTGCTGATGTTGTGAGTATTGTTGTGTCGGCCTCTCCAGGTCGCCTGTTGATATTGTGAGTATTGTTGTGCCAACCTCTCCAAGCCACCTGCTGATATTGTGAGTATTATTGTGCCGGCCTCTTCAGGCCGCCTGCTGATATTGTGAGTATTATTGTGCCAGCCTCTCCAGGCTGCTTGCTGATGGTGAGTATTATTATGCCGGCCTCTCCAGGCCACCTGCTGATGCTGATGATGTGATTGCCTTTTTTCTATGGGAGGACGTCTGATGAAGACGAGGATTGCTAGTAGGTGGTGCCCTTGTGATGGTGGGCAAAGGAGTAAATGCTGAGTATTATTATGCTTGGCCTCTCCAGGTTGCCTGCTGATGATGATGATGTGATTGCCCCTTTTCTATGCGAGGACGTCTAATGAAGACGAGGATTACTGGTAGGTGGTGCCCTTATGACGGTGGGCAAAGGAGTTGATGGGTGACAGGGATTCTAGTGTTGCCCCTACCACGTGAGTATTGTGATGCCTCTCCAGGCGCTGTTTGTGGTAGCTTGGAAAGAGTTTGGTGTTGTTCTTGTCAAGGTGAGTATTGTAATGCCTCTCCAGGCTTCTTCTTGTGATAGTTTTTTTTTTTTCAAATTTTATTTCTTTGTTTAGCTTTGGCTTTTTTAATATTTGAAGCTTGCCTTTTTTGCTATTTTTCTAAATGCTTCGGCTTTTTCAACATTTACGAAGCTTGCCTTTTTCTCATGTCATTGCTTTTGCTCTTTATTGTCATCATTGGTGGAGGGATGATGTCATCTGCTGAATCTTTATTGATGAGTATTATTTTGGAAGCCACTCCTGGCTTTGGTGAGGAAACCATGCCTGATCTTGGCATTCTCTTGGATTATCCTGCATTTGGTGAAGAGTAGGGCGCGATGGCCTCTTCATGCTTATATGCTTGCTTGTTTGGTCGTTGAGCTTTTACGAATGCTTTGTCCTAATGACTTCCTTTGACCATGGCAAGTATAATGAATGGATGCATAGATGCACATAAAAATGCAAGATAGGAATGATTTTTATTATTTGTTCATTTTTTTTGTTACGTTCTTCCATATGCCCCTACCTCATATGCATGTGATGCAGTTTATGCTCATGTGTTTAGTCCTAAACATGCAATTCAATTTTTTTATTTTTTTATTTTTTATTTTTTTTAATGTCAGGAAATTAACCTGTGCTCGTTAAGTTTAATGTTGATGATTCCTTTTTATCCATGCCAATCTTGATTACTGTCGAGATATGTTCTTTTGAGCCCAAGCTTCAGTGGCTCCTTGACTACCCAGTCGATGTGTGGTCAAGCGTCTCTAACCTCTGTTTGAGGACATCTCGACCTTCCCTCTGTGAGTATTCACTGTGCATTTTCCGTGTATCTTTTCAATGCTATTTTAATGCCATAAGGGTCAAGAGAAAAGAAGAAAGGAATGTTATTATTATTATTTTTTTTTCCAAAAGGGTTGTTAGAAGGGATTTTTCAAAAAGAGTTTTTTAGAAGAAGGGCTGGCCAAGGTAGGCTTTGGTGTTTAGGGTTATCAAACAAAACATATTTGCTACAAGGAAGCTATCATTGTGTTTTAGCCTTTTTGGAAAGTGGAATGATGACTTAAGGTCGCATTCTGATTGAAGGATTCCCCTGAGCTGCCTTTCGGTTTTCTACTCCAGTTGCTGCTTTAACGTCCTAACTTTTTCCTAGGTCACTTGGGATGTGTTTCCTAACAGACATTTTTCTTTTGATCCTTACTTTTTCCTAGGTTACCCTTTTTGATTGTGGGCCCCATAGTGGATCTTGCCCTAATTTTGTGCAACCCCCTTAGCAGGTTTCTTGCTGGGCCTTCATTTTTTTTTTGCAGCACTCATGAGGTATGGGATGTCTTTATTTTATCAAACCCTAGTCATGTTTGAATTCCTGATTATTCCTTTGTTATCCTTTCCATGCTATTATTGAGTAACATCTTTGTTGCAAATACATTTTGTTTGTCAAGGGTTGATGGATGAGGCCTAGAGTGGATATTTAGAGGGAGAAGAGAAACGAAAGAGTGTTATGGCAATTAAAACAGTACTTTCAATTTACACGTGGCCCTTTAACAAAGCTCGAAGGCCCGGGCATGTCCCAAATTTGTGATTCATACACAGAGAGATAGACGAAGGTTGCCCCCTAGAAAGTCATGGATAATTTGATAATTTCAAAAAAACTGTTCCACTTGCTTGGACGTCGGTGTTTCGAACTAGGAGTGAAATCTTTATGAATTCTTGCTTTCGAAGGGAATACTTGAGCCACCTTTCGATTTCAACTCAGATAGACATTTTTATATATCCCTAACTTTTGCATAGGACGTATCCTATCGGGATTTTGATTCTTTTTTCTTTACCCTAATTTTTGCCTAGGATGCCCTTTACGGGTTTTTGTCATGCAATGCCTTTATTCTTCAATTGGATTTTGTTGTAATTCCCTAGAAGCAAGGATTCATTCATTCTTGATCATTCCTCCTATCCTAACAGTTGTCATTTCTGCATGGGGAACTCTCGGTGTTTGAATTGTCAATTTGGGCGTGTTATGCCCCCCAGTCTTCTTGCACAATTACTGGTTTTTAAGTGCTTCTGATTTGATGTATCAAGTTTGCACTTGATTACCAGTGATCTCATTATTTGATTAACACGCACAGGTTAGGTTTCCCTTTTTATTCTTATTTATTATTTACCAGGAAGGCATGTTATCTATATGAGGTGCAAAATAGAATGCATTCTCATTGATTTGTTTGTTTAGAGAACATTCTTTGTACAAATCTTTTGGTGCACTTTGACGATGTTGTAACAGGCTATAGAAACTAATGCTTGAATGATGTCCCTATAGACATGTTTGCTCGTTCATTGATTTGCAATTAGTTCTTGTTTCTTCTCTGATTCTCTTCTTGCTATTCCCATCAGAAGTAACTGTCAATAGGGTCTTCGGGTTCACCACTATTTTGGTGATTGCCAAAATTTTCATCTTTATTAACGAGGTTGATGAGTCAGAGATGAAAGATGCAGTTTGGAGTGATTTGATAACGAATTGGAGGTGTAAGGGAGTTTATCATCAATTTTTTTTTTTAAAAAAGAACTCCCTAGGTTCATGATTTCTCGTTCATCAGTGGAGTTTTCTTTAGCTTCCCAAACTATGTTCTTTTGAAGCAAATTCTTTTTTTTTTTTTTGCTTTAATTTCCTTTTTTGCGTGCCTCCTTTTCAAAATTTCAAATAATCTCCTATTTGGGTTGAGGAATGAAATCTTTCTAAATTGGAAGAAGTCTGAGAAGATGTAGACTTTTTCTGTTGAAAGGATGACGAAAGTCCAAAGTCTAGTAGGCCTCCTTAGTATAAGTGCACACGATTCTTGTACTTTAGAATGTTCTCCTTTCTCAAAAATCTTTACATACTATGTGCCTTCCATTTTCTAATTAATGTATATGCTAAACTAAAAGATGCATGATATTTGTTTTCTACCTAAATTTTATCATTTTTTTTTACTAAAGGGAAATGATGCATGATTTTTGCTATATATTTATCTGTGTTTTTTTTTTTTGAAATAAACTATCCTATATGATGCTTTGAGGTTTGGATATATAGAAGGGAGTTAAAATTTTATCATATTTTTTTTATTAATATTTATTTGTTTGTAATTCTTATCCATTTGAAATAAATAAACACAAACAAATGCAACACACATATGCTCAAACAAATGTACACCCGCGAACAGTCACGTTTAAATCCTTGGTCTGTGGTCCCTGCAAGAAAAGTGCATTGTATAGGATAGTTCTAATCTCACAGGTCTTAAGGCCCCCAAGGTGCCCCCATTATAGGGACCCAGTATCTCTATCGTCGTCACCTAGAAAACTCTAAGGTCTGTCGTAGTATTTTGGGCTAGAGTAACCGGTTATCACCTTGAGTGTGATTTCCAACAAGGCTCACAGGCTCTAAGGCCAAACGTGGGCCGGTCGTACGTCAACCATTCCCTATGTTTATTACCCTCATGCCCCCGGGTGTAGGGGAACTGTTGTGTGCAAAGGATTGTGTACAATTTTTATTCCAAACAAATGTTGAATTTAAACAAGCAAACAAATATTAAAGCCAAACAAATAAAGCAAACAAAGTAAAGGGGAAAAATATTTAAATTATTATTTTTATTTTATTAACTTCATCAATTAAATGAGTCTGACCCTCTTTAAACGTCTCTAGTGGAGTCGCCATCTGTCGCAACCCGAAAATTTCCGATATCGCGACTAATGGTTTAGACATCATTTTAAAAGTCTCATCAATTAAGGAATGCCCGGACACCAGACTAATCCTTAATTAATGGTTTTAAAAAATGAGTTCATGGAGTCGCCACCAATGTTTTACTCAAAATATTGGAAAAAGAAAAGGTTTTTAAAAAAATTTAATAATGGCCTTGATAACCAGAATTGGGTTCGGGGGTCGGTTACGTGTAGAGAAGGTATTAAGCACCCCTATAACGCCCTTAATTGGTACCCTATGATGAAGTTAGCATTATAAATGATAATAATAAAAATATTAAATCCCCTTTTATTGGTAAATATTTACATGCTTGAAATTTAAATTAAACAATTAACTTTAAAATATCTACATGATTGCTTTTATTATAATAATATTTATCAAAGATAAGAAATAAAAGAGAGAGAAGAATATTGACTAAAATACCTCGTAGCAAGCTTTGTTAGATCTTCCAATATAGAAATTGTAGGTGCTTTGTGGCAACCTTTCACACTACACAAATGCCTCACAAATCTCAAGAAATACAATAGAAGGGAGAGAGGGAGAAAAAGAGAGAAATTTCGAGCTCTAAGGAGTCTTGGACGAAATTTTTGAGGTCCCTTGAACTGTTCCCGAGATTTCTTATTTATAGGCATTAGACGTGGGTCAGAATGGCCCATTCTGGATTCGGAGCGGCCCGTTCCGACCGAACGTTATGTAGCATTTTCGTACCCTAGAACGGCCTGTTCTGAAATCAGAACGGCCCGTTCCGGGGAACCAGAACGGCCCGTTCTGAAATGAGAACGGCCCGTTCCAGGGTACAAATTTTAGGCCCTTTGATTGGTTTGGAACGACCCATTCTAATTTACATTTTTTAGGCCTTTTAGAAGCCTTGGAACGGCCCGTTCTAGTACGAGAACGGCCCGTTCTGGACTTGGGAACGGCCTGTTCTGATTTTGGAACAGCCCGTTCTGGGCCACTAAAAAAGTTAATTTAGGCTTTTGGGCCCTCTGATGTCCTATCTTGTTGTTTGTTTGCCCCCCGGACGAAATTGGGTGTCTACAATCCACGAGTAAGAGTTTACTTGTCATCCCTAATAAAAAGTTTGAAGTGTCATTCTCTAAAGATCTTTTCATTGTAATATTTTGCATGTGTAAGGTATTGTAAGCATTAGAATCCAAATTGAAACTATAAAAACCATTTGTTTATGAGCTCTACCAACAAATTGTGAATTGTAAGATAAAAGACATAAACCATTATTAAAGTTAAAAGAGAATCCACATTCATCAAGTCTTGAAAATGAAATGAAATTTCGTCTCATTGATGGTACATATAAGATATCCTTTAATTGTAAAGTAAAATCAAAATCTAGTCTTAATTATGCTAATCCTATATCTTATACATTAACTCTATTTCCATTTCCTACAATCTGGTTCATTTAAGCCTTTTCTAGGTTTTCTCTATCTTGAACCTTGTAAAGAATTAGAAACATGAATTGATGCCCCTGAGTTTAAACACCATGAGTTTAAAATAATATCAACCATACTAGAGCCAAAACATACTATAGCAAAAGGTTTACCTTGGGTTTCATTTTGAATTGAAGACCTAAAGGCATAGTGATTTGACTTCTTATGTCTTACACCCCTGCAAAATTAATACTTCAACCCTTTTTTCTTAAAGCTAGGTCTTGAGCTAAATGTCATATGAGATGGATCACCTCTCATATCATTTTTATACCTACGATATGACTTCTCTATCTTCTTCTTAAAAGAACCTTTCTTCTCAATCTTATGATTAGGTTGAGAAAATAGGTCCACACTCCCATGATTAATATTAACCATCCTTTCTTCCTCTTAAACACACACAAATATAAAAATATTGATATCCTACTTTTCCTTTTGGGTGTTGTATGAGGTTTTCAAAGGATCAAACATACTAGGAAAGGAATTCAAGGCATGATGAAAAAGAAAGTTATCAGTTACATGGAAGTCAAAGTCACTAAGCTTGTTAGCTATATTCATCATCTTCATAATGTGCTGCCTAACGCCACTAATGCCATCACACTTCATATTAATGAAGATCTCCGTCAATTGGCCTACTTCAGCATTTCCGAAAACAACATATTTCTCACCAATGAAAACAATAAAGGTCTTAGCACTATTAGAGTTGGGAATCACATTAACCAACATATCATCCCTAAACCTCTTAATATGTATTAATGCCTTGTCATTAACCTTTTCCCATTCATTATAGAAAACCCTTTGTTTAGTAGTGTTTTTCTCAACCAAAGGAGTAGGTTCACCTCTTTTATTGCAATGTCTAAGTCTAATAAACTTAATGCTAACTTAATGTCACTCTTCCATTTCTTATAATTGTTGCTAGTTAATATTTCCACCTGATTTGCAGAGTTATTAAGAGAAAAAATGATAAAAGCTAAAAATTAAATTAAAATAAAATGATTAATGACAAGAGGAAATATATAAATAATAGGGAACATAATTGTGGAGGAAAGAGAGACACTAGAAAAGGGGTTGAATAGTGTCAATAAAAAACTCACTTTTTGAAATAACAAAGTAGTATCTTAACTTTGGGAGTGTAGACAAAGAGGTAATGATGGAAACTTGCTTGGAGAATCCGGATTGATGTGAATCCTCTTCAAGTTCCTCCCTAGATCTTTGGCTCCTTGATTCTTCCTATGCTTTGATAAGGACTCCAATGGAGGAGGAGACCTTAGAACCACCAAGGTTTGGTGGAGAACTCTCCCAAGAAGCGCCACTCCTTGATGAAGAGATAAGCCACTTCAATTCTCACCACACTCTTCTAGTGAAGGGATAAGAGAATTGGATGAATATCAAAGAGATTTAGGGACTTTTAGAAGAGAGTAATCTGAACAATATTTCAGAAATGAAATCTCTATACATCCAAAAGTGTTTTACAAAGAGGGAAAAACGAAAATATAGGAGTAGGAAGCTTGGAGAGTAAGCTAGTCTTAACCATGGTTCACTAGGAACCATGGTAAGGTCTAGCTAACCACCCATGGTCTAGAGGTTTGGAGAGCAAGCTTCTCACTTAGCTTGCTTGGTAAGCTAGCTAAGGAGAAGCTTGTGCTTCAAGCTTCCAAGCTTGAGAAGAACCAAGCTATTTGGCCGTGTGAACACATATAGGTGGGCGGCTCTTTGGACTTAATTTACTCCAATCGTTTTTGAAATTGATAATTTGGTTTAGTTAGGTTCATCTAATGTGAATGGAACCTAGCTAAATCAAATCTATGAAAAATTAGGAGTAAAATGAGTCCAATATGTAAATTTTAGCCTAGGACCACCTTTTGGCTAAATTGCTAGTAACACTCTCTAACTTGCTAATGGCACTCTCTAGCTTGCTAATGCCACTCTCAATCCTACTACTAAAAAACTAAGAAAAGAATGTATTTTTAGGTTAGGTTAAATGGAGTCAAAGTGCCCAAGTAACCTACCCTAGAAACAATATACAATAGCTACTAAAAAGGAAATAAAGTGCCTCACAAATACAAAGGCAAAAATACACCTATACAAGTATCTACTATATACAAGGTACAAGAAATCAAACTATACAATGTATTTACAATAGAGACTATGAGACTAACAAGAGGAATCATACTCAATACTCATATTGAGCATAGGTCTAAGAAGCACCTCCTCTCTAGAAGCCTCCTCTAGCCTCCTAACCATGGACCTAGTTAAAGGCCCAATGGTCTTCAAGTGTGAGCATCCTTGGATCACCCTTCACCCTTCTTGGTCTTACCTCTTCCAAAGGGATCCTTGGGGATTAAATTTCCATCAGGTAAGCAAGAATAACACAAGGTGTTTTTATACTGGTTCATCTCAACCACTAAGACTATGTCCAGTTTTTGATCAAATTGACAAAATTTCATTATCTTCTACAAAGACAGAAGTATTCTTTCACTAGTCACTTTTGGCTCAACCTAAGTATTCTTTGACTTACCTCTTCAAGCAACTACCCAATTATTATTTAAACATAAAGCCTCTCTACGCTTCAAACAACCAAGTATTCTTTTTAAGTCAAGCCTCTCTAGACTCAAAGCAATAACACTAAGTTAAAGTTGAGTAAGATAAATATGTTGTTTCCTTTTATTTTTAAGACGTGATACAAAAGTACTAAGTACAAGGCTTATAAACAGAAAGAATGAATGTAATTTTATAATGTGTTCGCTTGTCTCAGTGCCTCTCTCTTCTTCCTATTTATTTTTAATATTCAAGTTTCCTTATAGGTGTTTCAATGAAGATGATTATTGTAAATCCTTGAGTATCTCTCATAGGCTTGCTTCGTCAGTCTTCATGTTTCATTCCTTGTGGGGATAAGTGTCTATTACTGCATTAATTACTTGCATTAAATGCATTTCACCAAATTGTCACTTCTTATATGATCAAGTAAGCTACTTATCACCTTTTAGGTACCAAACAAGTGGAGTCATGCATGTTTCAGTTCAAAATAACTTTTTTTGAGGAATTGCATGATTCAAAGGATTTGCTCATCTTTTTTTTTTTTATGCAAAGCATATCTTTCTTCTTTTTTGTTTTGTAGGTACCAAGGAAGCTATTTTGCTTTGATCTGTTAAGGAATCATGTGAGCAAAGATTGATTTTGTTATCGCACATAATAAATGATATGAATTCAAAATAAATGTCTTAAAGATGAAGTATTTCATCTATTAAACTTTAATATCAAGATAACCAATCATCTTAGTGTATTTGTCTTATACCTATTTGTCTTATTGATTGATTCAAAAAACTTTTCTCTTAAAAAATGTTTATGCTTGTATCATTAAAACTTAAAACTTAAGAAGTCTAAGATTATCTTTTGACCTAACAATAACACATATAATCATAGTTTTAAAAACTACTTTGGATTAGTCAGTCTAATCAGCTGAACTGAGAACTAGGACTCAATCCGATTCGAGCCTCTTAATATTAACCTGTTATGACCAGTATGACTTGATCCATTTTTTGGATTAACTGGTGACTCAAAAATTCTAAACTCGGACCAATTTAACTATTCTTTTTAAGTGGATTAATTGGTGACTTGGTAATTCTAAACTCAGACCAGTTTAATTATTCTTTTAAGCTTTAATGTTTGAAGTTCTGCTACTACACTTTCCCATTTGAGATATGAACCCTTACCATCTAGATACAATCAGTCAATTGTACCACTAGGCTAAATGTAATTACATGTCTCTATTTCTTAAATATAATATATATCATAACTATGCACTACAAGAAATTATACACCATTATTTTATAATATTTTAAGTTATATCAATTAATGCAACTTAACTAATGCACTAGTCACCCACTACTCCTTCGTAAATAAATTTTATACTATACTTTTAATTTATATTTAATTTCATGTATTTCTTCATATAAAACAAAAATAAAGGTAATTTTGGATATGATAGAACTTGAACTTACATAAATATGATTATTTAACTACTTAGTGACTACTAATTAATATGCTTTATTATTATACAATTGATTTAAATAATTTTTATAATATGTTTTTAATTTAAAATTATGTATTAGTTTATATGCTTTAACCAATTTATAATTTGGTTACTCTATTAATATTATATTAATTACATTTTTTTTGCAGGGCTCTTTTAAGAGATGATATAATTTTAATTGAAATTTATAGATATGTAATATATATGGCATGAATATTTTTAAAAAAATTAATAAAAATTAGATCATGCGATTTAATTAATAGTTTACTAATTTAACATTTGACCCATTGATTCAGTATTCTTATTAGTTTAATAATTAGTTTGGTTTTTAAAATATCACATATAATATAAACCCTCCTTTGGATGGTGAATATATTATAAAATAACAATTAAAAAAATTCCATCGCCTATGAGTAGAAAGAATTTTAAAACTATTCAAAACATTCCCAATAAAACATACTTTAAAAATAATTTATAATTTAATTTCATGTGGGCATATTAAATTATAAATTATTCAATAAACACATTCAAGAATAATGAACCGGAAATCCCACCAATATCTATGAATGATCTACTATGGTGGCACATGCTCACTTCAATCAATAAAATCCCAAATTGGACTTTGTTTACACCAAAATCATTTTGTTTTACCCATTTTAATGCAATTTAGATTCTAAAAGAGTGAACTATCCTAAGTCACTAACTAGGGAGAGTGACTATCACAAATAGATCCAAAATATTATTATAATATTTTCATACTCTAAACAAAAAATAATGAAGATGGAAATTTGAAATCATTTAAAACGAGTCATAAATAGATAAATACATATTTTGTATATATGTGTGTGATAATAATAATAATTTAAAATTCAAAAAATATGGGTTAGTTGACCCCGTCCCAAACTAAAAGAAAAAAAATTCCATACGGTCATGTCATGATACAACCAACCACTAGGAAAATTTTTTTTCTTCTTTCTCAATGCTTGAATTGAAGCTATTATGATCCATCATTGTAAACTTAATACCTTGTGCGTGGATGGATCTTTGCCCCTTGCTGGCTCACGCACGTATGAATGTGGTAAAAATTTGGATCAAAATCACGTAAAATATGAATCATTGAGTTTCTCTTGAATGTTGAAATAAATAAATAAAAATGAGTCTTTGAACATGACATTTTGTTTCTCACATTTCTTATTTTCACCACTAAAAGATTTGAATATATTTCTTTCATTTCGTGGATTATAATGAATCTAAAACAAAGAAAAACTATGTTTAAACAAGAACCCTAGTATGGGTCTTCCATGGAAATGGTTCTTTATACTAGAGGGTTGGTTTCTCTTCATTTTACCTTTTCAAAGATGCACGAAAACGAAAAAAAAAAAATCCAAAATCATCCAAATAAACCAATGAAAAGAAAAAATGCATTGGAATTTATTTTTCAAGAATAAAGTAAAATAAATCATGCATCCAATAAAAATCGTAAAAAACTTGATATTACTTCAACATATTCATCTTCATATTCAAACATCAAATTTGGGTCTTAAGCATGAAATTATGGCTCTTATACCACATGTAAGAAATTTTACACACATTATGACATTATTACTCATCATAATAACATACAAGGATCACAATTGCATACATTGAAACACCATAAATTAAATAGGATGGTAAGATGACTTATCTCTTGAAGTCATGACTTTGCACTTTGTCTCTTGACCCACTTGTGTAATCTTTGTAGATATTTGTTATAGATAGGATCTTCCTCTCCTTTTATCTTAAGTTTGATGGAATTTTGTACAAGTTGCATAATCAATACCATATGTCACTAGACATATATTTATAGAGATAGTGGAGAGGAGACCTATCCTTTTCATGAAGAGTTTCAATGGTTCCATATATATACCCTTTCATGAGGAGTTGTGATGCTCTTACCCATCAAGGATCCATCAAATTATAGGCTACACTATTTTATGTGCACTCACATGTGACTTCCAATATCCATTGATCACATAAAATGAGTATTTTAGTAATCGTCAAGTTACCATTCAACCAATATTTTATAAATCAATGGAAGACAAAAAAATAGAAAGTAAAATTTTCTAATAATGGAACCATCATGGGGAAAGTTAGTTGAAGAAAACAAAAGGAAAAAAGGAATTATGATTTTGTTGCCATCTAAAGTTTAACACAGTGGTCAACTATGATGGCTTGGATCGAGAGTGTTTTCTGAACTATGAGATTTATACTATCACAATCCTACTATCTACCAAAGTTGTCTTCTTTCATGCTTTGCCACACAATCACCCTTTTATTTTTCAAAAGGATTAGAACATTATAATCTAAGCTATTCTTTCTTGCATATACTTTTTAAAGAATAGTGTTAGAAACAGTAAAACAAATATATATCTTCAATTTTGAATATCCCCATTCAAAATATTCAATTATTTGGAATTTGCAAATAGTTATGTTATCAATGGAATAACAACAAGCAAACCCCACTACATAATGAAAGACGAGAGAGAAGAATGAATTTTTTTTTCTTTTATATATATATATATATATATTCACTCAACTGATGCACCACTGATTCATTCACTTTGATTGATTTGACTACACAAATTGATACAAGAAACATCATTCAATATGTTTCCTTTTATAGGCAAAGTATTCTAATGGTATTAGTAAAAGACTTATCCTTAAGCCTTCAAAAATTTCATGGCAATGCAACTATTGGTTAAAGAAAAAGGTTAAAGAAAAAGAAAGCGGTGCAACCATGGTATAGTGATTTTTGCATGTTACTTGATTTAATTTTGGCATTGTCTCCTTTAAATTAAGTTTGTATCATTTTGAGCATTTTCTTTAATTTGTAAAATAACTCGATCTTCAAAAACTTTATAAAAATATCTACAACTTGTTATTCAATTGTACAATAATTAATCTTCACTTTTTTTTATCAATTATCAATTCTCGTATCTTATGAAATCGAATATCAATGTGTTTGGACCATTTGTAAAAAATGGATTTTTTCTCAATGCAATTACAGACTTGTAACAAAATATTTTTGTGGGAGTATTCCACTATTGGTGCCTTACTTATAAAATTCTCCTTAGTTATATTGTCCGTGTAGCATAACTAGTTATTGTAATGTATTCGACTTCAACTATAAAAAATGCAACAATTAATTATTTCTTTGAAGACCATGATATTGCACTAATACCTTGATAAAATGTGTAGCTTGACATATTTTTTCTTATTTCCACATCTCTTTCCCAATCACTACATGCGTATCCAACAAGCTTCACGTTGTTATTACTAGCATAAAAAAATTTGGTCAGTTAAAGTATCTTTGATATAACAAAAAATTCTCTTTGCTCCTTGTAAATGAAAAACTTATGACTCCTCCATAAATCTACTAAGCAACCTGACTACAACAACTACATCTGGTCTAGTTGCAGTCAAATATCTCAAACTTTTATATTAGGTTGCATCCACCTTTCTGCCTTCACTTTCTCTTGTTAGCTTTAACTTTTCTTCAACTAGAGTGGAAACTGATTTTGAATTCTCCACTTGAATTTCTTCAAAATATCACTTGCATATTTTTGGTTTTTGCTTGTACCTTTTAGCCACTAACCTCACTTTAAAGTGATCACTTCTCCATTAGGATTATACTTTGTCCTTATGCACCACTTCACTCTAATAGGTCTTTTATTTGTTAGAAAATTTGTTAACTCCCACACTTCGTTCTTCTCAATAGCATGAATTTCGTCATTCGTTGCTTTTCTCCATTTCTCAGCACTCGAGGCTTTTTCAAAATTCACAGGCTCACAACTTAAAAATTAAGCAAAATTGCTAATCCCCTTATTAGATGGATCATTATCATTACCCATAACATAATCTTCTAATCTAGCTAGTGATTAATGATGCCTACTTGGCTTGTTATTTTGGTTCATCAATAACTAGATCTAGTTGTCGTTCAATCTCTTCATAATTGTTGGAAATCACCATCTCCTCCTTGTGGGACTTTGGAGACCAATCCCACATCCCTTTCTCATCAAATGTCATCACATCTATGCTAATAATCACCTTTTTTGTCTTCAAATTGTAAATTTTATACACCTTCAAATTTGAACCGTAGCCAATGAAAACAAACCTTTCTCCTTTGTTATTCAATTTCCTTTTGAGCTTATATGGTACACATGCATATACTATGCATCCAAAAACTCTAAGATTTTGATTGATGGTGTCCTTCCACTCCAAGCTTTTTATAATGTCTTTTCACGAACACTCTTTATTGGACATTTCTTTAAGATATAGACTCTAATAACAACTTCTTATACCCAAAATTCTCTATGCATCTATTTGGCCTTCAACATTCATCTCACCATATCTATAATTGTTCTATTCTTTCTTTTAACAACTCCCTTTTGTTGAGGCATATGTCTAGCTATCAAGTGGTGTTGAAATCCATGTTTCTCAAAGAAATTTGTATAGGCAAGGTATTCTTGGCCCTTGTTTGTTTTTAATGTTTTGATTCTATGAAAGCTTTGCTTTTATACAAATGCCTTAAACATCTTAAAGGTATCACATGATTTTGATTTTTGCTTCAAAAAATATACCCATGTCTTTCTACTAAATTCATTGTAAAAGTAACAAAATACTTACTACCACCATGTGTTGGGATCTCAACTATGCATAAATCTGAATGAACTATCTCCAACAACTTCTTTGCCCTCTAAGACACTCCAGTTGGGAATGATTCTCAATGCTTCTTCCCAATCTCACAAACACCACTAGGATATTCACAACAGGTAAGCCACAAACATCTTTTTTTCTTGATAGATAATTTTATTCAGAAAAGTGAAAGTGTCCATATAACACATATTCCACAACCAATCATCATTAGGAATAACAAAACTCAAGTAATAAAACTTTTCATGATGAATTTTCAAAGGGAGTAAGCAATTAGGAATCATCTTTACCTTAACAATAAATCTTCCATTTTTTCAATCAATATTCAGTATCCATGATGAATCTACATCTTAATTATAACCATTATTTGATATTTGTCCCATATTCAACAAATTGTGATGAAGACCAAGAGCATAGAAAACATCAAAGATAAAATTGTGAGCTATGATTCAATCAGATAGAAATTTGGTCATTCCTTAAAATAGGAATGTTTGTGTTATTTCCAAATTTCAAGATAGATTTTATTGTTTCATCCAGATAAGAAAACGACTCCTCTATCCTACACATATTATTGTCAACCTAGTATCCATATACCAAATATTTTCATCCTGAAAAAATGTTTTGCTTGCCAATGTCGCCACCGGCCCGAAACGGGCTTTCGGCATTCGCGAAGGATGGTTGGACTCTTTTATTTGTTTAAAAATATGGATTGCTAGAATGACTTATTCTCAAACTGAGACCTTGTCAAACGAGCAATTTTATTAAAAGGCTCACCAATCCATGTTAATCCCAAGCGGGACCCTCCATGGATTAGCGGTTTTCATAAAAAGGAAGGGTTCATGGAGTCGCCACCAATGTTTTACTCAAAACATTGGAAAAAGAAGTTTAAGGCAATCGATTCAAAAATCGACTTCGGCCATGACAACCAGAGTCGGGTAAGGGAGTCGGTTACGCGTGGGGAAGGTGTTAGCACCCCACAGCGCCCCTTTCGGGTTCCCTATGACAGATTATTTCTAAAAATAATAGTGCGAAATTACTAAATTACCCCTATTTATTCTAAACAATTATAAATTAACTATCTACATGATGACAGTTTAAATATGTACACACAGAAAGCGGTAAAAGAAGGGACTTTAAAGAGATAAACCTTTGAAGCGTGCTTTCTTATATATCTTGACAGAAATTGGGAAGCGTTTTGGCGTTCCCTCCCTCTACAAGACCGCTCGCTCCCTCCTATAAAATTTTAACTATGGAAATCCGGAGGATTTCCCTTCGACTAGGTTCGAGACTCAAGCAAATGGCTCGTGACTCAAGAACTTCGTCGGATCAACTCTCCGAGTGATTTCTAGGCAGAGCACTGCTCAAAAAAACCCAGAATACTCAAGAAGAGGGTTAAAACTCAGTGTGAAAGTGTAGAATGACGTCCAATTGACGTCATATTTATAGGAATGAGGCGCAATACGGCCTCTGGGGGTCAATACGGTCCGTATTGAAGTTTTGAACTACAATACGGCCGTATTGAATTTAGTACGGCCGTATTGAAGTTCAAAAAACCTCAATACGGCCGTATTGAGTTCAGTGCAGCCGTATTGAAGTTCAGTGCAGCCATATTGAGTTCAGTGCAGCCGTATTGAAGTTCAGAAACTTCAATACGGCCGTATTGAGTTCAGTGCGGCCGTATTGTAGTTTAAAATGTTCAATACGGCCGTACTGAACTTTTGGGAGGCCGTATTGGGCTTCATTCCCTCCACTTTCTTATTTTTTGCTACTCTAAGACCTCTAAACCTACGAATAATCATCCTAGGGTCTTCCAGGGTCTTCCAGGAGTCCTTCCGGCTGACTTTCCTTTGGTCTTCGAGAGTCTTCGAGTCTTATTTCCGACCCGGACAATTTTAGGGGTCTACAGCCAAAAATAGACTTTATGGGTTATAAGAATTATCACCAATATTTTAATGAATTTTTGTTACATTTTTCTGTTGTTTAAATCTATCATTTGTACTTTTGTGCCTAAACTTTCCACAATAGAAGCAATTAAAATCTTCTCTTTATTAGTAATTACTACCTCATCCTTTTCTAGGTTGGTGGAGCAAAATTATTTCCACCTCTTCCTTGTTGAATAATGCTAAAGTATTATCTTGTCCTTGATTGAAATTTTCACGTCCTTTACCTATGTTCTTTTCTTGATCTCTTCCTCTAAAATTTCCTCTTTCTCCATTGTTGTAATTATCACGAGCTCTACTTTTTGCACTTTGATTAGTTTCAATAACATTGTTGATATTGATTTGACTTTTTAATGCTTCTTGATTTTCTTTTTCTGTCTTCTCCAAGATTTTGCTTACATGACTTACAATGCTTCCCTACAACTCTACTATAATCATAGTGTTTGTATCATAGGACTCAGTTGTTGTAGTCATCACATGATCAAACTTCATCAACATCGTCCAAATTTTTTATCACCACTTTATTATCAGGAATATCTTCCTCATATACTCTCATCTTATTTACGAGATCTATAACACATGAAAAATATTGTTCCATGGATCCAAAATTGGAAAATTCGTATCTTTCATATTCCCTTCACAACGATTGTAGCTTGGATTTTTTTAGCCTTCTCTACTCCTTTATATGACAACTTCAAAACATTTCAAGCTTCTTTAGAAGTTTTAGCATTTGCAATTTTGCCAAAAATAGAATAGTCTACTACTTGGTGAATCTATGACAATGTTAACTAACCTCTCCTCTTAGTAGTATCATCAGCTTCTTCTACTAATCCTGGTTCAACAAAGCTAATATCTCTCAAATGTGTTGTCATCAAAGTCTCCCAAGAGCTAAAATGTAATTTTCCATCTATCTTGAGACCAAACCAAATAATATTATAGCTAGTGATTATATATATATATATATATATATATATATATATATATATATTTCTCTCTCTTAGAAATATAACAACTATATTTTTTTCACAAAGTAAGAATCCTCTTGTTTCTCACACACTCAATATTTTTTTTTACTCACACTACCATTAGGTTCTCAAGCTTTGATACCAATTATTATCAATAGCATAACAACAAATAAAACTCATTCACATGACGAAAGACAAGAGAATAGGATAAAAAGTTTTTTTTCCTTTTATATATATATATATATATATATATATATATATATATATATATATATATTCACTTAATTAGTTGATACACCACTAATTCATTCATTTTGATTGATTTAGCTTCACAAACCGACAAAAAAACATCACTTAGTATGTTATCTTTTATAGACAAAGTATTCTAATAAAATAGTAAAAAAAACATATCCTTAATCCTTAAAGAAAATTTATTATTGTGCAACTATTGCTTAAAGGAATAGAAAATAGTGTAAACATGGTGCAATAATTTTTGCATGTAGCTTTATTAAATTCTGACAAGTTGATTCTATTTTAAATCATTTCTTGCATTCTAAAATAGTTAATTAATTTTGTTGTAGAACAAGAGATTCAAAAATCTCTTGTTTTGTCGATTAGGGTTAAGTTGTACTAATGTAATTTAAAGGGATGAAAATAAAGAACAATAGTAGAGATAACTATCCATTACATACCTTTTTATTCTATTTATCATACAATGTGTTTGTTTGCTATTTAAAAGCTTTGGAATGGAAGTTTCCACTTTCTAATGCATGGAATGCAAACAAAACAAGACAATTACTTTAAATTAAGAGTTAATCACCTATATACTATCAGTGTAAAAATTTATTACATTGGTAACTAATTATATCTTTTAATAGTATCATGTCACTTGCTTATTTAATGAAATAAAAATAAAATAAAAAAATTTAAAAGATATAATTTGTTGCCAATGTAAAGTTTTTTATACTAATAGTGTATAATGATTAACTCTTAAATTAAATGCGGGTTATGTTAAATTTAATGTAACTTTTTCCAAACACATACATATAAGTATTCACTTGTTTGTGTCATAATGAAACACGAGAATTTTTATTTAAGAGAAACAACACATGGAGAAGGAGCAAAACTGTTGTCATGATCATAGATATAAGAAACCTAGTCATTTGTCCTTCTTATCCGTGGATTAGCATATGATAATTGCTTGGTAACATCTCTCATTGTTGGTCGCTTATGTGTAGGGATGGCAATGGGGCCCCATGGGGGTGGATAGTAGTAAACTCGCCCTCGCCTCGCTGAATGAAAATTGGTCCCATATTCACCCTATATCCACGCGGGTATCCATTAAGCGGGTATCCATGAATTTCTTAAATATCCACGGATATCCATGGATATCCATGGATATTTATAAATTTTTTAAGAAATAAAAAAATTATATTATAAATAATTTTAAGTTTATATTTAATGTCATTGAAATATTAATTAAAAATAAAAATTCAATATTAATTTTAAACTTGTATTTAACGTTAATTTTGTTGAAATAATAATAAAAATACAAGATAATCAATAACTTAAAATACATTAATCTCACAAGTAAGTTAAAGTTTCATCACAAAGATACAATAATTTAATCTCATAATTCCAAACGAAAGTAAACAACTTAAAATACATAAATCTTATTGGTCTAATCAAAGCTAAAAAATTAATCAAATTACATCAAACATAATTTTATAATATGCTTAACATATGTTGATAACTTCATCAACCTCACTTTTGTAAGAAAATAAGATGAGAGAGTGTAATTTTAAGGTTATGGAGTACAAGGATAATTAGATATTTAAGAAATATTATTAAACGGGTACCCGCGGGTATGGATATTATCATACCCGCCCCCACCCCATTTATAAACGGGTAAAAAATTATCCGTCCCCATTATCCACGGGTACCCAATTAACCTATCCATTTATTATCCGTAGCGGATTTTACCCGCAGATACCCGCGGGTGCGGGTATTTTTGCCATCCCTACTTATGTGGATCCTTCTCGGCACATCTCAAAGCCACCATAAGCACTTTGGTAACTTCTTCCATCATATGGGTATCTGTAAATTCCTTCGCAAGGCTTGCATCAACAATTTCATTAACTTCTCCAGTTTCCATCCACATAGACCTAACCCAATCCACTACATTAGTACCCTCTGTGTAAGAAGGATCTGCTGCCTTCTTTCTGGTTATCAACTCAAGCAAAACTACCCCATAACTGTATACATCAGACTCCCTTCTATTTATTGTTATGTATGCATTCTCCGGCACAAGTCAATGTAAACATATTAATCCATATACCCTAAACCATAAACTCTAAACATATTAATTCATAAGAGATTTTTTTTTCTTAAATATATTTTTGGTCTCTATGTAATGAGCATGTTTTGATTTTAATCTCTATAAAAAAGTTTATTGTTTTTCAATCCTCTAAAATTAATTTGGAATCATTGTTTTTATTCTCTGAAAAATGATCAAATTTTAATTTTGGTTCCTATAAAATATCTTTCTTTGTTTTTCATTCCTTTAAAACCTAAAGTCACTATTTTTGGTCGCTAATATTCATTTTAAAGTAGATAAGCAATATTTATTTAAAATATTTATATAAAAAATTAGAAGTGGTGCATATTAATATGACATCAAATACAATTGTGGGTATCACTAGAAATAATCACTTGACCATAGTTAAAAATGATCACATAATAATAGAGACTAAAAATAACAATTTCAATTTTAAAAGATGAAAAATAACAAAAAAAAAATTATAGGGACCAAAATAAAAAATAACTCATTTTATGAGAACTAAACACATATTTAAGTATTTTTTTTATACATAAATGGTTGATAGGAGATAACATTCTCGTAACTATCAAACACGGACCAAATACCACTGTTTAATTACTTAATGGTTAGACAAAATTTAGTAGTACTCAGTTTAATCTAAGACTTTACTTGCCGACTGAGAGTTAACAAAGTCTGTCAAAGGAATTTCACCTCTATTGATAAGGGATCTTCGTGAGTAGGTATGAGAACTAAAATATGATTTTAATGATTGTAAGGGTGTCAAATTTGTGTCATAAATTCAAATTGGATGCTGAACCTTCTGTGCCAACCCATGATAGCTTTACGTAGGAAAAAAAATATTCAATGAATGATAAATGTACAAGAGTTACCTGGTGCTGCGTAACCAATTGTACCCGGCACACAAATGGAAGGATTTGAAGCCGAAGGCTGATCCAAGAGCTTGGCAATACCAAAGTCAGCAATGTGAGGCTCCATATCAGAGTTTAGAAGTATATTGGTTGGCTTGATGTCTCGGTGCACTATGGAAGGATCACAGTCATGATGGAGATAAGCCAATCCATGAGCAATTCCAACTGCTATCTTATACCGAACATTCCACTCTAAGGTCATTGGTGGGGTCCTTTCATGCAAAACATCATGGAGACTCCCATTTGGCATGTAGCTGTATAAAATTAGACCATTATCTTTTCCAAACCAAAAGCCTTCCAATTTGAGCAGATTTCGGTGCCTAACTCTTTCAAGGGTTTGAATTTCTTTTACCATGCTCAATTTCTTAATTTTGCTTGCAGCAAATTCTATATTCTTCACAGCAAAAGCTTTGTCAGGACCCACCGAGGCTTTATAAACAACTCCATGTGCTCCTCTGCCAATAATATACCGATCATTTAGGTTTGCTGTAGCCTCCATGACAGTGTTAAGAAGGGATGAGGAACCCTCTTCATCAGAGACATGCATTTGCTGCTTAGCTTTGCTGCCAAAAACAAAATCATGAACATAAACTAATCGCAGCAACAGCAAAACAACAAATATTGAGGGCCCAAGAGTTATCATCACAATTTGAACATTACTGAGGCCTTTCTGTTTTGTTGATTTGTTATCATCACATTGTTTTATAGAGCTGTTTTCAGTGCAAGCTAAGCCATCAGATGCTGAACAACTGATACACAGACCAGGATTGCCCATAAATGATGACCAGGGAGAAAGAGAATTAAGCAACTTCATCAGCTTCTTTGGTACACGACCACCAAAAGAATTGAATGAAATATTGAGTTCAAGTAAGGAGAATAGTTCACCAAGAATTTCTATGCTCCCTGTCAAATTATTTTGGGAAAGATCCAGTGCTTGCAACTTTTTCAGGTTCCTAATCTCTGCAGGAATGTCGCCTATCAGTCCATTTGAACTTAGATTCATACCATACATCAAATTCTGCAATGTTCCAACCGATCTAGGAATTTTTCCTCCAAACATATTGCCACCAAGTTGTAGTTCAAAAAGCATTTTAAATTCCGACAAGAAATCTGGGATTCCCCCACTAAAGTGATTCTCACTCAAAATTAATTTTGTTAGCTCCGTCCAGCTCTGCACACTTGATAATGAACCATTTAGGAAATTGAATCCAACGTCAAACATATCCATTTTGGCACAGTTTGACAGCTGAGAGGGCAAAGGACCCTCTAAGTTGTTGTGAGCGAGATTCAGAATCCGAAGATTCACAAGGTTCCCCAACTCTGAGGGTATAAGCCCTGTAAATTTGTTCATGGACAAATTTAAGTCAGTGAGACTTCTGCAATTTCCCAAACTTGATGGAATTGCTCCATGGATTTTGTTGTTGCTGATATCCATATATGCAAGATTTGGATTGCTTTCAAAATCAGGAAGAGGCCCAGTAAAATTATTTTGTTTCAGAATTAACCTTCCAAGAGTTGTACAGCTCCCAACATCAGGAGGTATGCTACCTTAAAGTTGATTGAAGCCCATAGTCAGAATGCTTAACTTTTTGCCAAAACACAGATTTGGTGGGATGGTACCACTGAATTTATTATTAGTAAAGTCCAACTGAACTAAACTGCTGTTAATTCCCAAGCTTTGAGGTATGACTCCGGAGAACTGGTTGTTAAACAATGAGATGTTTTTCAATTTCTTGAGCTCCGTCATCTCCAAAGGTAGTTCCCCATAAAGACTATTATTATACACAAGGAGATGCTCAAGACCTTTAATCTTCCAAATACTAAGGGGAATTTCACCTGTCAATTGATTGGTAAACAATTCAAGATCCACCAGTTTACTTAGTTTTCCCAGTTCACTTGGAATGTTTCCCTCAAGTCTATTGGAATACAGATGCAACTCTTCCAAGGACTTGCAGTTACCAATTTCTGGAGGTATTTTTCCAGATAAATGGTTCTCAGGAAGGTGTAGAATAGAAAGCTTGGTTAGTAGGCCAAAGGAGGCTGGAATATTCCCAACTAAATTGCAGTTCACTGCAGCAAATTTTGATAAACCACTACAGTTCCCCAAGCTTGAGGGAAGGCCTCCACTAAACTCATTGAACGAGAGATCCAAATACTGTAAATTTTTACAATTTTTGGAACCCAAAGTAATGGTACCCGTAAGTTTATTTCTGGGGACGCCAAAAGAAGCAAGATCATTGAGATTGTTTAGACTCTGAGGCAGGATACCCTCCAACTGATTTCTATCCAAAAACAAGTGTTGTAATTTACTGCAGTTCCCTATGGATGAGGGAATTGTCCCTGACAAGTTGTTACTATGAAGATACAGCCATAAGAGCTGAGTCGTGTTCCCAATACTTGTGGGAATGGAACCGTTTATATTGTTATGAGAGAGATCAACAAGATGTAGTGGAGAGATTTGAGTCAAGGAATCTGGAATTTCGCCACACAGTTGATTATATGAAAGGCTGAGAAACTTGAGGTTGTGCAAGTTTTTGAATGTGTCAGGTATTTGGCCATGGAAGTTGTTATCAGTAAGGTCTAAGCGTTGTAGCCAAGTGATATTTCCAATTTCAGGTCCTAACTGGCCAGCAATCCCAAAACCCGTGAGGTTAAGGTAGACAACATTGTGGGCATGGTTACATTGAACTCCTACCCAAGAGGAGCATGGAGTGGAATCAGAGGCAAGCCAGGTGGTGTTTATGGAATGAGGCAAGGATGTACAGTGTTTCATGAGTGACAAGAGAGTAACCCCATCAGAGGTGAGTGCTGAAACAGCATAAAACAAGCAAGAGAAGAGAAGAAGGAGCCTCATGGACATGAAGTAGTTGCAATGCTTGAGTGGGAGAGAAGTGATAGAACAGAGAAATATATATAGGTGTTTTGGCCTCTCACTCGGTTGAACATGTCCCGAAATTACCAATGTGTTGTCAGAGAAGACATGACACTACCGGTTTTACATTGTAGTCCAATAGTTGACAAGAGGTTTCCACCGTGGGAGACACGTCGAGGTCTCCCACACAAGAATCCTTCATCGTCATCGTCATGTGCCCACAAGGGTGCTAGTGTTGGGTGGGGAAGCTATGATGGTAGTGTAGACCATGGTGATAGTTGAAATTGAAACCACCACAAATGTTTCATGAAAACTATTTTTTTATTTATTAGAATTACAATAACAATACTAAAATTTGAATATAGAATCATTTGCATATTACTTCCAGGGATGATAAATATTCTCGTATTTGCGGGTAATATCCAAACTCGTCTCGACTTTGATAGGGAATACTCGGTTTGACTGGGTACGAGTAAAATTTGATATATTAAATCGGGTATGGGTACGGATACGGGTATGTACTTACACGCCCCCTACCGATCTCCGTCCCTGTTTCCATTTTTAATTTAATATCCACTTTTGATTTAATTATGTTATAGAATTTTAATATTTTATTATGTGTGATTATTTATTATAATATGATATGGAGAAATAAACTAATTATAATTATAATATAATAGAAAAATAATTTAAAAATATCATTTTTAAAAAAAATGGTGGGTACGGGTATACCCGATACTCGACGGGAACAGGAATGTGGATGAAAATTATATATCCAACTGGTAGGGGTACAGGGACGGGGATGTGTTTGACTCGCGGGGACGGGACGAGTATCATAAAACCCGTACCCGACCTGGCCCATTGCCATCCCTAATTACCTCAATCCCATCACTAGGTGATAACAATTATTATTATAAAATAATATAAAGAGTAGTATAATTTATTTTAATGTGTAAATTTTTAAAACATAATTAATAGAGAACTTTGTAAAAAAAATATAATTAATATAAAGATTAATTTTGTTAAAATTCATTTTAACATTTTATAAAAAAAGTTGAAATTCATAATTAACACTTATCAGACTAAATAATGTTTACTTCATATATATTAGTAAAAAAAAAGAGAGACATTTCATATCTTTGAATTTTAAAAAAATAAATAAAGAAAGATAATTTAATAGGTGTAAATTGTTATTTAAAACGAGTTTTTTTCATAAAAAAATATAATGATTCACTAAAATTAGAAATAAAAAATGTACTATCCGTACCATGAACCGAGCTTGAGCTCGGTACTAAAGCACTAAATGACATCGGATATACGTCATATGACATCGGCTACATATCGGGCCGAGACCAATCTCAGGCCCAAATCAACGTTATCCTCGCATAAGAAGAAAATTCTAATTCACATCAAGGTACGTGCACTATATATATGAGACGATTACACTATCAAAAACTAACTTTAGCATCAGAGTCTCTTTTGCAGGTACTACCCCCACTTCGAAACAGCTGACGTACCCAACGAAGAAGGCTCACCAATCTTGCCCAACAGATCGTCCCTCATGACCAATTTCCGGTAAGAACATTTGGCACCCACCGTGGGGCCGATCAAGACATCTCTTATCGGCCACGCTTATGGTATTCACCTGAAGCCATAGTAGACGAGCAACAGACGAACCAGATCACACAGCAAGAATGGAAGGAGAAGCGACATTGAGACGAATGATCGAGCAGGTCGACCAAATGCGACAACAACACGCCACCAACCTGGAGAACATGCGTGCCTGACACGAAGCCGACCTGGTGGCGCTACGAGCTGAGAATGAGCGCATCCGTGCCCAGCTCCCTCAGCGCCCCCCTGATCAGCCCCCTCAACCAAGCAATCAAAACGAGGAAGAAAGACACTTAGTTTCCCAACCACCGACTGTACCCAGGGCGGTGACCCATAGGTCTACTACACATTGGTCACATGTATCGACGTACAGATCAGACCATGAAGTCAACAATGCACCAGCCCAGGCTCCAGGACATAGGGCGAGCATCTGCCATTACCCTTTTGTTGACGGCATCATGGAGACACCTCTTCCTTTTGGATGGAAGCCCCTCAACATCGACCGCTATGATGGCACCACCGACCTAGATGAGCACGTTGATCTGTATGTCACACAGGTAAACCTATACACTAATGATGATGCTATTCTGTGTAGGGTTTTTCCGACCTCGCTCAAAGGATCAGCACTCGCCTGGTATACTCAATTGCCAGCGGGATCCGTCGATAGCTTCGACACTCTGGTGCGACGATTCATGGCGTAGTACACAGCGAGTCGACCGCATCACATCACGTCCGTCGCCTTGGCTAGCCTCGAACAGGGCAACGACGAACCATTGAGGAAGTTCATGGAGCGCTTTGCCGGCATCCCCGTCAAAATTCGCAACCTGAACCCTGAGGACGCCTTACACACCATGCTCATGGCACTCAAGCCAGGACCTTTCGTTGACAGCCACTATCGACGACCTCCCCCTAACATGGACGAACTCCATGCCCGAGCTGCCGGGTAGATTCAGATGGAAGAGCACACCGCGTTTCGGGACCAAGTTCACGGAAAACCACAGGGGAAGCAAGATCATGGCCACAAAGATAAGGTGAGGGTGACCAACGACAACCAATTCAAGAAGGCTAGGACAAACAAAGGCGAAAGGTACGACTTCTACACCCCTTTGAACGCGCCCCACGTACACATACTAGAGGAGGCTAGTAATACCGACCTAATTACTTTGCCACCACCAGGACAAAGCCCCAGCAGCGTAGATAAATCCAAGCATTGTCGATATCACAAAAACTATGGTCACACGACCGAAGAATGCTGCACACTCAGGGACCGCATCGAGGAACTCATCCAAGGAGGGCACCTCGGACAATACGTCCAACGGTAGCAATCTCATAGAGGAGGCTACCATGAACGAGGATGAGGACGAGGCCGAGGCTCTGGCACTCACACCGATCAACCCTCCGGGTCTCAGCAAAATATCGGTGGAGCAATGCAGGCCGAGGTAAGTCATGATATAGGAACAACTCCCTTGTGTAGAGTCATCAATACAATTGCAGGTGGCTTCGCAAAGGGAGGCTCTAGTAGCTCAACGCGCAAAAGACACTTACAGAGCATTAACAACATCAACACTGACACCTCGGCCCCGCACCGCAACACACCACCCATCACCTTCACAAATGACGACTACACTGGCATTTGCCCAAACCAAGACGACCCCATGGTCATCACGGTAGAGGTAGCTAACTGGGAGGTCCACAAGACGTTGATTGACTAAGGAAGCTCAACTGACGTCCTATATTGGTCAACATTCCTAAGGTTAGACGTCCCCTATTCCCTGATCCAACCTCACATAGAGCCCCTAGTTGGTTTTGCAGGTGAACGAGTCCACACCCGGGGATACATCAACTTGCTAACAACCTTTGGGATCCCTCCCGACTCAAGGAGGATCATGGTCAGATACCTCCTCGTTGAGGCCAACACGTCGTATAACATCATCATCGGTAGGCTGACGTTGAACCAACTTGGAGCTGTGGTATCTACCCCGCACCTGATGATGAAATTTCAAGGGAGCAACCCTAAGATAATCTCAGTTAGGGCAAATTAAAAAATAGCTCAGCAATGCTATGCCAAAATCCTAAAGGCCTCACCTTCAGAGGAGCACTGCCGAAGTGACCCCCCTATGATAGCTCACATAACCCAAGTTGATGTCACTAACCTGGATCCGAGGTCGGAATCCCATGACAACCGACCGAGTCCAATTGACAAGCTTGCTGATCTGCAAATTGGAAAACTCCCTGGCCAGTGCACCAAGATAAGCCAACATTTGAGAACGGAGTTGCGGCAATAATTTGTAGCTAAAATCTCCAAAAATGCCGACCTCTTTACATGGTCCAGCGCCGACATGCCAGGTATAGACCCTAACCTTATCTGTCATAGGTTGGCAATCCATAAAGAATCCAAACCAGTGGCTTAGAGAAAACGCAAATTCAGAGGAGAAAGACAAGAAGCCATCGTGGCTGAAACGCAAAAATTGTTGAGAGCAGGCTTTATCCGAGAAGTCAGATAGACTACTTGACTAGCCAACATAGTACTCGTCAAAAAACACTCGGGCAAGTGGCGCATGTGCGTCGATTATACCAACCTAAATAAGGCATGCCCAAAAGACGCGTACCCTTTGCCGAGCATAGACAGGCTGGTCGACGGAGCCTCCGGCCACACCCTCCTCAACTTCTTAGATGCGTATTCGGGGTACAACCAGATCATGATGTATCCACCAGATGAAGAACACATCGCCTTCATCACTGATCAAGCCAACTTCTACTACCGCATGATGCCGTTCGACCTCAAGAATGCGGGACCCACTTACCAGCGATTAATGGATAAGGTTTTCCAGCACCAAATCGGGAGAAATATGGAGGTGTACGTAGACGACATGGTTGTCAAAACACCGTCAGCCGAGGCTCACGCCACCGACTTGGCCGAGATGTTCAAATAAATTTGGAAGCACAACATGCGCTTAAACCCAGAAAAGTGCATTTTCGGTGTCCAAGGAGGTAAATTTCTCGGCTTCATGATCACCAGCAGGGGAATTGAAGCCAATCCGGAGAAATGCAACGCCATCATATAGATGCAAAGCCCCCAGACTGTCAAGGACTTCCAACGCTTAGCAAGAATGTTAGTCTCTCTTTCTCGTTTCATTCCTAGGTTGGCGGAGAAAGCAGGGCCCATCTTCACCTTATTGCGCAAGCCAAAGAACTTTGAGTGGAGTGACCAATGTGAAGAAGCTTTCAAGAGCTTCAAAGTTTTTCCTGCCACTCCACCAGTCCTACAGAGGCCGGATCATCATTCCGACCTCCTTCTCTACTTGGCCGTGGCAAAAGACGCAATCAGCACGGTAATAGTCAAGAGCATCACATAGAGAAAACGCCCATCTACTTTATCAACTAAGTCCTACAAGTGATAGACCATGGGCCAAGGGCCCAGTCACTAGAGCTATGGCTAGAAGAATCTAAGAAGAGTTGGACCTCTTGAAGACTAGTGGTCTTTCCAAGCCCAAGGTATTCTTCACTTGGACTACTCAATCATAAAGAGAAGGCCTAGTTCTACTTGTGTATATTGTATAGTTTTTACATAGTCTCTTATATAGGTCATTTTTGCCTTTGTATTTGTGAGGCACTTTACTTGCTTTTTCTAGTGTTTGTATATTGATTTTAAGGTAGGCTACTTGGAGAGTTTAGCTCTATTTAACCTCCCTAGTTGATGTATTCATTTTGTATTTTTTCAGTAGGGAAAAAGAGGTGGCATTTAGCAAAGCTAGGGAGTGTGCTTAGAAATTGGGCCTGAGTTGGGCCTAGGCAAAATTTTGCATATTGGACTCATTTTTCTCCTAATTTTTCATAGATTTGATTTAGCTAGGTCTCATCATCATTTGATGAACCTAACTAAACCAAATCAATAATTTTTGAAATAAATCAAAGGAGAAAATGAAGCCAAGGCCGCCTAGCTCCTTCACTCATTCTTGGTCAAAAATTTCCATGCTACACTCTTGAGTTTTGAGCTTCTCCTCCAAGTTTCTAAACCTTGGTAGGGTTGGTTGACCTTACCATGGTTCTTAAGTGAACCATGGTCAAGGTTAGCTTCTCCTACAAGTTTTAGAAACCATGGATGGTTAGCTACACCTTACCATGGTTCCTAGTGAACCATGGTTAAGGTTAGCTTCTCCTAGAAGCTACCTCTCCCTATATATTTGTAAATCCTTCACTTGTACTCACTTTTGAACATTTTGAGAATAAAAATCAGATTTCTCTCACTCAAGAGTCCCCAAAACCGTAGAGAACTCTCTCTAAGGTTTCTCTCAAAGGTTCTTCAACCTTTCACTTGGTTCCTCAAGCTTCCTATGCAAGTTAAGGAAAACCGAACCTCTTTAAGGCTTCTACTCCATTGAAGAACACTTCGTGGAGCTTCAAGTGTCTTTGAAGGATTACCTCAAGAACATTCACGGTCCTAAGCATGGAAAATTTGGAAGAACATCATTCTCGTCCAAGTGTTTCCATCAACAAGACATGGAAAAACGGTATCAAATGATCGAAAAGCTGGCCTTGGCACTCGTCACTGCAGCTCGGCACCTTCGACCTTACTTCCAAAGCCACCAGGTGGTCGTTAAAACTGACTACCTAATCAAATAGATACTAAGAAAACTAGAACTAGCAGGGCGCATGATCGCATGGTCAATAGACTCTCTGAATTCGACATCAGGTACGAGGCTAGAGGACCTCTCAAAGCTCAATGCCTAGCAGACTTCGTAGCCGAGTTCACCCCAACCTTAGCAGACGATGAACAGGTTTGGACCTTACACATTGATGGATCTTATAATATTAAAGGAAGTGGTGCAGGTATCATTCTAGAAGGCCCAAACAACGTTACCATTGAACAGTCCCTCAAGTTTGGTTTCCCCGTCACCAACAACCAAGCAGAATATGAAGCGTTACTAGCAGGGTTGAGACTGGCACGAGACATCGAAGCCCAAAAGGCAAAATGCAACAACGACTCAAAGCTCGTGGTGGAACAGCTCAGCGGGACCTACCAAACCAAAGACAACCTACGACAAAGGTACTACCACGCAGTGTCCCAATCGACCTCATCCTTTGAGGAGTTCACCATACAGCACGTGCCCCGAGAATAAAATGTCAGGGTCAATCTCCTGTCCAAGCTCGCAAGCACGAAGCATCCTAGACAATATCGGACTATCATTCAAGAGACCATCAACTCCCCCAGTTTGGATGTGAAGGTCGTCAACACCAATGACGTTGGAGACAAAGAGTGGATGACCGATGTTTGGAACTATTTGCAAGATGGAACACTGCCCGAAGACAAAGAAGAAGCTCGGAAACTAAGGGTAAGGTCATCTAAATTTATCATTATGGCAGGTGAACTTTTCAAAAGAAGCATCTCGTCCCCTCTGCTAAAATTCTTGACCAAGGCCCAAGCCACATATGTTATCGAGGAGATCCACCAAGGTATCTGTGGCATGCACTCTGGTGCGTTTTCAATGGCGACCAAAGTAATCCGATCTGGGTATTACTGGCCAACATTGAAGTCAGACTGCAAAGACTACATACAACGATGCAAAGAATGTTAACAATTTGGCAATGCAAATCAGCAGCCACCAGAAATCCTCCATCAAATGGCATCACCCTGGCCCTTCGCCCGGTGGGGAATGGACATCCTCGGACCATTCCCCCCCACGAAAGGTCAACTAAAGTTCCTCCTCGTCGCCATCGACTACTTCACTAAGTGGATTGAAGCTTGCCCCCTCGCCAAGATCACTGCCAAGAACCTACGAAAATTCACTTGGAAGAACATCATTTTTCGGTTCGGTATCCCATATTCTCTCATCACCGACAATGGAAGGCAATTCATAGCGCAAAGCTTCGAGGATTTCCTCCGAGAGCTCGGAATCAAACACCTTCCAACCTCGGTGGAACACCCCCAAACCAATGGCCAAGCCGAAGCCGCGAACAAGGTGATACTCCGAGAACTCAAAAAATGACTAGGGAGCGCCAAAGGAAAATGGGTTGACGAGATCCCTAGCATTCTCTAGGCGTATCACTGCACCCTTCAATCAACAACTCAAGAAACACCTTACAGGCTGACCTATGGAGCCGACGCCATGATCCTAGTCGAGGTCGGTGAGACATCTCATCGGCGTCATACTTTCAACAATGAGCAGAGCACTCAGGAAATGGCAGTCAACCTCGACCTAATAGAAGAACTCCGAGAGGAAGCTCGGAAAAAAGAATAAGCCTGCAAACTCCGTGCCTCTAGACACTACAATACTAAGGTCCAACCTCGCTCTTTCCGAGTCGGAGACTTGGTATAGAGACTACAAGGAGAGGCAAGAAGAGACCCATTAGATGGGAATCTCGCGCCCAACTGGGACGGTCCATTCCATATTGTCGACAACTTAGATAATGGGGCATACCAAATAGAAGAACTCAGTGGCAAGGCCATTCCAAGAACTTGGAACGCCACTCGCCTCAAATTTTACTTCAGTTGAATTGTACAAATGGGTGCTGCACTCTTTTCCCTACCTAGTCTTTTGTCCCAATTAACTGAAAAATGGGTTTTGGCTGAGAGGGTTTTTAACAAGGCACACCCACAACATCAATAAAATGACTCATTTACTCACATTTCCTCAATTTCATGTTATCTTGGCACGAATTATACTAAGCCAAGGTCGAATTCAAACCTTGGCACGAATTATACTAAGCCAAGGTCGAATTCAAACCTTGGCACGAATTATACTAAGCCAAGGTCGAATTCAAACCTTGGCACGAATTATATTAAGCCAAGGTCAAATTCAAACCTTGGCACGAATTATACTAAGCCAAGGTCAAATTCAAACCTTGGCACGAATTATATTAAGCCAAGGTCGAATTCGAACCTTGGCACGAATTATATTAAGCCAAGGTCGAATTCGAACCTTGGCACGATTTATTTTAAATCAAGGTCACATTTGGACTTTTGCGCAAATTATGATTAAAAGGTCAAGCCTGAACCTTAAGGTCGAGTTTAAACTTCAGAAACAATAAAGGTCAAGTCTGAACCTTAAGGCCAAGTCCAAACCTCAAAAAAGTAAAAAGGTCAAGTATGAACCATGACCAAAAAACCCAAGGCTACACCTAGTTGAATTCATTTGAGTGCGAAATGAAAAGCAAAAACTCAAACGACAATGAGAAAAACAATGCATATACACAGCAAGTTCATCCACAAGAGATATGAGTTCATCATAAAAAGTAAACAGAATAAGCTAAATTATTACATACAACCTAAGTGGCAGTATTCTTGCTCGAGCTCTCCGGAAGGTCATCTTCATTCACCAACTGACCACCTCGCACATCCTTGTCAACGTGCATCATGGAGAAGTCCACCCCGGAAGCAATAAATCGAGCCTGGAAAGCCGCCTTTGCAAACCCTCTCTTATACTCCACCAAAACGGCCCGCTCAGTCTCGACGAGCCTCTTCTCCAAGCTCACCCTCATCGTAGCCATTGCATCAAGGTCAGCCTTCAAGGCCCCAACCTCCTCTTCCTTGCCAACTAGAAGTACCTCGTCGCATAGACGCTTCTCGGCAGCCTCTCTCAGGTCAGCCTATATCGCCACGTTCTCCTTCTCTAAGGTCAAAGCCCGGCCCCGCGAAGCCTCTGCCTTAGCTTTGCAAACCCTGGCAACCTCTCGCAGGTCGCCAACTTGGACAGCATATGCCTCATTGGCCTTCAAAGCGACATCCAAAGATTTCTAAGTCTTTGAAAGATCTCTCCTCGAAGCTTAAAGCTCAGCTTCACTTTTCTTTGCAGCCTCCAGCGCGGCCTTCAAGGCCCAGTTCTCCTACTCCAAGGGTAGAACTCGGTTGCATGCACTCTCTAGCTCGCCTTGAAGCCTTGGCCACTTGCACTTCCAGTGGTCCACAATGGCAATCGACCTCTACATGAAGACCTCCACGGAGTCTAGGCCCTCCACTAGACCAACTTTCTCTATCATGGCCTTGTTAGCAACAAAGGTTGGGTCCTCCTTAAAAAATGACTCTGCGGTTACCTTAGAACTCCACAACAACGTTATGTCCGAAGACACACTCACATGGTCCAACTTGCCATTGGACGGTTGACATCGAAGCATTGAACAATACACTTCGGCCTCAGAACGCCGCCATGAGTAGGCGCGGCAGCAGGAGGAGTCGGCATTAGCGCCTCAGAGCTCGACCCCTTCCCGCGAGCCTCGGCAGAGGTAGGCCCCGAACTCACCTGTGCAGCAGCAGTAGAAGTCGACGTTGGCATCTCAGAGCTTGGCCCCTTCTTGCGAGCCTCGGTGGAGGTAGGCGTCGAACCCACCTGCGCGAAACACGGAAATTTTTCTAAGTCACAAACAGCACACAACGCAAAAAGAAACACTATAAGACAAATACACAAACCTGTTCCTCACGGGCGACCTCTTCCACAGGCACCCTCGGCGACCCCTCGCGTAGAGGACTCCCGGTCAGGTCGATTGGGTTGGCATCGACGGCCCTCGAGGTCACCTCTTTAAGAATGGCAGGGGTCGAGGTCTCGCCGACCCCCTTCTACCCCCTTTTTCTTTTAAGGCGAGTGTCTAGGTGAGCAACCTCCTCCTCCCCGGGCTCGGGCACCTCGAGCTCCTCCGTGTTGTAACGTGCCTTTAACTCGCGCCATTTTCTTTTTCCCATCAGACCTGCAAACACAAAGAGCACAACACATACGAAGATGAACAAAGACAAAGAATCTAATAACTAAAAACGATGAGGTACTCACTCTCCAAGCCCCTTTTCTTATTCGCCAAGTTAGCAAGCGAGAGGACGAGCTTGTAGTCCAAGGAGCGAGGAAGCGCGACCAAGTTGGTGATGGCAGTATTATCGAAATCCGACAGTTGAAGGCTGCTTGACCCATTAAATTTGATCGGATTCTGCTACCAGAAGAGGGGAAACCTCGGCACCCCTGTAGACCCCTAAAATTGTCCGGGTCGGAAATAAAGCTTGAAGACTCTCGAAGACTGAAGGAAAATCAGCCAGAAGGACTCCTGGAAGGCCCTAGGAGGGTTCTCTGTAGGTCTAGAGGTCTTAGAATAGCTTAAAATAAGGAAGTGGAGGGAATGAAGCCCAATACGGCCGTACTAAAACTTAATACGGCCGTATTGAAGCTTCAATATGGCCGCAGTGAACTCAATACGGCGTATTGAAGTTTCTGAACTTCAATACGGCCGTACTGAAATCAATACGGCCGTATTGAAGCTTCAATACAGCCGCAGTGAACTCAATACGGCCATATTGAAATTTCTGAGCTTCAATACGGCCGTATTGAACTCAATACGGCCGTATTGAAGTTCAAAAATTTCAATACGGCCGTATTGATTCTGTAGCCCGTATTGGGCCTGTTCCCTATAAATATGACGTCAATTGGACGTCATTTCACACTTTGGAACATAGTTTTGACTCCCTCCTTGAGTATTCTGGGGTTTTTGAGCAGTGTTCTGCCCTAGAAATCTCTCTGGGAGTCGATCCGACGAAGTTCTGGAATTCCGAGCACTTAGCTTGGAGATTCGAACCTAGTCGAAGGGAAATCCTCCGGATTTCCATAGTCAAAATTTTATAGGAGGGAGCGAGCGGGCTTGTAGAGCGAGGGAACGCCAAAAAGCTTCCCAGTTTTACGAAATATATAAAAGCACGCTTCAAAGGTTTCTTCTTAAAGTCCTTCCTTTTACTGCTTTCTGTGTGCATATTTAACTGTCATCATGTAGATAGTTAATTTATAATTGCTTAGAATAAATAGGGGTAATTTAGTAATTTTACACTGTTATTTTAGAAATAATCTGTCATAGGGAACCCGAAAGGGGCGCTGTGGGGTGCTAACACCTTCCCCACGCGTAACCGACTCCCTTACCCAACTCTGGTTGTAATGGCCAAAGTTGATTTATAAAATCAATTGCCTTATCCCTTTTTCCAATGTTTTGAGTAAAACATTGGTGGCGACTCCACGAACCCTCCTTTTGCGAAAACCACTAATCCATGGAGGGTCCCGCTTGGGATTAATATGGATTGGTGAGACTTTTAATAAATAAATTGGATAAGATCGGCAAGGTCTCAGTTTGAGAACAAGTCGTTCTAATAATCCAACACATTTTCAAAACCAAAATAAAAGCGAGCTCGACCGTCATCGCGACTGCCGAGGCCCGTTTGGGCCGGTGGCGACAGATGGCGACTCCACTGGGGAGTATTCGAGAGTCAGTCCCATTTAGTGACAGATTATTTTAACAAATAATAGTTAAAATTGCTTCATTACCCCTTGTTTGTATAAACATGCTTTATTTATATGGCTTTAATAACTGTTGTATGTTTAAATTTCCGCAATTGTTTGAAATAAAAACTGCACACAAACCTTTGCACACAACAGTTCCCTCTATACCCGGGGGCATGAGTGATTAACCTTAGGGAGTGGATGTTAGTACGGCCGGTTGTCGAATGGGTCTATAGGTGCCCGTAGACCGTTGTCGGAAAACATCACTCAAGGTGATAACCATGAACTTGAGTCCGACGGTGCGTTGGAGCTTTCCATCGACCTACGATGAGAGGAATTGGGTCCCTATAATGGGGGCACCTTGGGGGCCTTGGACTGGTGAGAACAGTTAGAACCTACCTTGAATATGCACCTTTCTGCAGGATACCCCTACCTCGTGATTCGCTCGTGACTGTTCGTGGATGAGTGAATTGTTTGTGTATAGGTTTATGTGACATTGTTTGTGCATTAATAATAAACCTCGTGATAAGGTCTAAGAATAATCCCCATGCATGAAAATACCATGACATGAGAGGAAAAACCATGTGTGAAAATATAATAAAAGTGAGGAGCATGTGCATCATTACCAATAAAGATATCATGCATCCTCATAAACCATGCATTTTAGGTTCACCAATACCTCTTGACATGAGTAAAAGAGACCCATAATTATCGAGATTCTCCGTTGAGGAGAGATCATAAGTCAAGGAGGGTGGTAACGCTTTGTTTTAAAAAGGCAGCGCCTTAAAAATGGAGGGTTATCAAGCTCATGTCAAGAGCGTATTCATCCCATAAATTAATTAGATTAAATATTCATTTTTAGAAAGTGGCTGGTCATCTCTCTGTCCTCACACGCGCGCAGAAAATCAAGAAGATGGAAGCGCTGGGGGAGCAAAATAAGAAGCTCACAACCGAGCTCTCTCAGCTCAACAAGAAAATGGACGCGTTGGAGGAACGAAATAAGGAGCTTACAGCCGAGCTCTCACAGCTCAAAGAGCAAATGGCGCAAATGATGGAACTCATGCGTCACCACAACATACAAGGGGCTGAGCACAGTGACCATGAGTCCCATCATGTTGGAGGAAGAGTGGAACAAGAGCTGAAAAGCGGGAAGCTAGCTAAACCTTCCCAATCATTTAAAGCTAAGAAGACCTTTGGGAAGAAGAAGGAGAGAGAAGTCAGTGCCATAACCATCTCTTCGTCTTCCTCCACTTCGAAGTCAGGAAGATCGCAATTCAAACCTGTGAAGAAGTTTGATAAACTTCCGACCACATATAGCGACATCCTGCCGAAGCTAGTGGAAGCACGTCTTCTAGCTTACGTTCCACTAAAGAAGATTGATCCACCTCATCCCAGTTGGTACAAACCACAAGACAAATGTTTATACCATTCGGGGGCATCGGGGCATTCAACGGAGAACTGCAGAGCTCTCAAATATAAGGTCCAAGACCTTATTGATGCCGGGTGGATCACTTTTGATTCGATAGCGCCCGACGTGAGCAAGAATCCTCGGCCAAAGCAGGATTAGAGAGAATAACAAGCCATGATAGGGCCCCTCCACTTTTTTCTTTTAGGGACTCATGATCAGTACCCGAGATCATGAGGACCTTTTCATGTAAATAAGGGTTTTGTACAGTTTTACATACATATATCAATAAAGAGGCATTTTTCATACATTACTCTCTCTTTTGTTCTTTTCTCTCTTTCCTCATTAACATTAATAATTCTAAACCTAAACAGAACCAATAAAATAATTATGTCTGTAATTGTTCGCTCTGACCGGGATCCGAAAGTTGAGGATAAACGGGTTGAGTTGGACAGTGATGAGGAGACCATCTCTCCGGATCTGCAAAGACTGCTAGATCAAGAAACTCGTCTACTCCAACCGTGTCAAGAGAAATTAGAGACCGTGAATTTGGGGCAAGGCCGAGAGATAGAAGAGGTCAACATTGGGACCCATATCAGTGATGAAATAAAGACTAATGTTTCCACTATGATTATAATAAAATCATTCTTCATTGCTTCTTTTCTTGCTTATAATAAAATTCTAAACCACATTATTTTTAACCCTGTTTGAATAAACATGAATGAGGTTAAAATCATCTTAATAATAATAAACCCACATCATTTTTATGTGGAGGTATGTGTGACAACTTGGAGCACCTTCCCTTGGCCTTGACAAGTGCCATCATGGGTAAAAAGAAAATCTTTCAAAATAAAAGAAGCTCGGCAGGAAACTCAAAAAAGGGGACTGCGCAAAAATAAGAGCAAAAGACCCGCTAGGAATCCCACGAAAGGGTGACCTAGGCAAAAGTTAGGGTTACAAAAATAAACAAAAATAAAGGTCCGCTAAAACGCCACAAAAGGGTGTTTTAGGCAAAAATAAGGACAATCAAAAAACAAAAATAAATCCATGATGGTACCATGAACCGAATTCAAAAAGAAAGGTTCAAGGGAAGTTATCTAAGTTGTCAAATCACAACGTCAATAAACAAAGATTTTCTTAACTTCATAAGTGTTTAATCAAACAAGCCTAAACACATAAGCCTACCTCGGCTAACCATTCTTACAAAAACCATTTTTGAAAAATAAATCCCCTCTAAAACACAAACTTCAGAACAAAAATATCTTTCCTTTCTTTTCTCTCTTGTCCCGAAAGATTTTAGAATAATCTAGTGGAAGCATGGAGAAATAAATCATCACTGAAAATGGATCTAATCTGACTAATAAAATGGTGGAAGAACTGTGCCAAGAATTCAAGATCCAACACCACAACTCTTCCCCATATCGGCCAAAGATGAATGGGGCAGTCGAGGCAACCAATAAGAACATCAAGAAAATAGTGCAAAAGATGGTTGTCTCATTTAAAGACTGGCATGAGATGTTACCCTTTGCTCTTCATAGCTATAGGACTTCAGTACGCATGTCTGCAGGAGCTACTCCATTCTCCCTCATCTATGAGATGGAGGCAGTTCTACCCGTCGAAGTCGAAAAACCTTATATAAGGGTAATCATGGAAGCAAAACTTTCCGAGGCAGAAAGGGTTCAAAGCCGATACGACCGGTTGAACCTTATCCAAGAGAAACGGCTGAACGCCATATGCCATGGTCAAGCCTATCAGAGGAAGATCAAAAAGGCTTTTGACAAGAAAGTCCACCCTCGAGTCTACCATGAGGGAGAGTTGGTAATAAAGAAATTACTACCAACTCAAAAGGATAAAATCGGAAAGTGGGCCCTAAATCACGAAGGACCGTACGTGGTAAAACGAGCTTTCTCAGGAGGAGCATTGATCCTCACAAACATGGATGGAGAAGAACTTTGATACCTAGTCAACACTGACGTGGTAAAGAAGTACTATGCTTGAAGACGTTGCTTGCATAGGCCCGCTAGGATGAAAACCCAAAAAAGGGCGTCCTAGGCAAAAGTTAGGGCAAAATAAAAAGCCTGCCAGTACAAGGGTACTAGGTAAAACAAAGGCAAAATCATCCCCGCTAGGATACGTCCTAGGCAAAAGTTAGGGGCAAAAGAATAAGATGTAAAACCAAAGCAAGCAACGATCGCTTGAATCGAAAACCGAAAGGCGGTTCAAGTGATAATCTTCTAGAAGCAAGCGTCTTGCAGTATCTACACTCCTGGCTCAGGCATCTCACCCGAAACGATTAGGGGAACGGGAAGAGCGACAATTACAGATATAATTGTTTAAGCCAAAAATGTATAGCCTACCTTGGCCAGCCATTCTTCAGAAATTTCCTTCTGTATATCTTTCTGTAAAAACACTTGTGAATATCAATAAAAATATCCATTTGTTTCTTTTCTTTCTTGACCATGTGATTATGCCTCTGAATTGGTTTTTCATAAAAATTGTACGAAATTCCATTAATAATCGGTCAATAAAAGAAAATTGGAGGGGTTCCTGTAAAATCCATAATCTCCTGCATAAAGGCTCACAAAAATACTCCCTCACGTCAATGACAGAAAGTCCTCCAAGAAGAAGAGGATAGGGAGAGCCACTCACTTTTCTAAATAAATGAACAAAAATAAAAAAAATAATAATAAAAAAATTGTATTGCATTTGTGCATCACACACACATTAGTTGCACATTCAAAGACCTTATCATGAGGTAACCGCATAAAATAGAAAAATAGAAAATTGCTTGTGTATGACAGCAGCAAGCAAAATACAAAGATTCAGAAAATCAACAGCATCATACAGAATAACTGAGCCTGGAGAGGCTCGCCGAAAGAATACTCTCAAAATAACTGAGCCTGGAGAGGCTCGCCGAAATAATACTCTCTCAGAATAATTGAGCCTGGAGAGGCTCGCCGAAAGAATACTCTCAAAATAACTGAGCCTGGAGAGGCTCGCCGAAATAATACTCTCTCAGAATAATTGAGCCTGGAGAGGCTTGCCGAAATAATACTCGTACAAAATAATTGAGCCTGGAGAGGCTTGCCGAAACAATACTCCCACAGAATAATTGAGCCTGGAGAGGCTTGCCGAAACAATACTCCCACAGAGTAATTGAGCCTGGAGAGGCTTGTCGAAATAATACTCCTTTAGAATAATTGAGCCTGGAGAGGCTTGCCGAAATAATACTCCTACAAAATAACTGAGCCTGGAGAGGCTTGCCGAAATAATACTCTCTCATAATAACTGAATTTAATTTCTTTAGCACTTTTAATTTCTGTACAGCAAAAGCCAAAAACATAAAAAAGGCAAAATACAGAAAAAGCCAAATCAGAAGAAAAGGCAAAATACAGAAAAAGCCGAAAATAAAAAAGGCAAGGATATAGAAAATCCAACAAACAATTTGTACCGAATAACTAAGCCTGGAGAGGCTTACCAAAATAATACTCCACATCCTCCACAGTATGCAGAATAACTGAGCCTGGAGAGGCTCGCAGAAATAATACTCCCCAGAGAAACCTCAGCTCGCGCTCAAAACAAATCCCCAGCGAGAGCTATCAAAGCAAGATCGACAAAATTCCCAATGGAAGTACGATCTCCCAAGCAGAATATCCAAGTCAAAAGACTTAAACTTCCTCAGTGAAGATAGCTCTCCAACTCAAGTGTTGAGTGAGGCTAAGCCTGCAGAGGCTTCCTAAATAATACTCTGGGATACATAAGATCCCTCATTCCCCAATCGCCTACTCAGAGGCATCCCTGCAAAAGGAGAAAAATCAAAAAAATATATATATATATATATATATATATATATATCAATAAATATTCCCCAAGCGGAATGCGGCATCCAGCCAAGCACCAAACATCAAGGTTATTTGCCTAACAGAAGAGGCCAGTCAAGAAATGAATGACAAAATCCCCAGTGGATAACAGCCTACACAGAGGCAGCAAAAATCAGAAAATCCAAAAGAGATACCCGAATAAGGACAACCGGGATACTCCACCTACGTCAAAAGGACGTCAGCCAAACATAAGGCATCGCTCAAAGAGAGAGCATCTGTGTCTACACCTCAAGGAGTCAAAAATTCCCCATGGGTACCAACAATGCAATGCAAGTTGGGGCACAGGAACCTATGAATGACTGCACATCCCCTAGACGGATCCCTGCGTTATCCAGCCCTCAGCGGCACAAAATCAGAAAAACAAACCGTCGAAGCAGCATTGTGGACTGTGGAGACAAACTATACTCAACTGCCTCATGTTGAGAGGCAGGGCCTGGAGAGGCGATACTCAACTACCTCATGTTGAGAGGCAGGGCCTGGAGAGGCGATACTCAACTACCTCATGTTGAGAGGCAGGGCCTGGAGAGGCGATACTCAACTACCTCATGTTGAGAGGCAGGGCCTGGAGAGGCAATACTCAACTACCTCATGTTGAGAGGCAGGGCCTGGAGAGGCGATACTCAACTGCCGAATGTTAAGAGGCAGGAACTGCTGAATGTTAAGAGGCAGGGCCTGGAGAGGCGATACTCAACTACCTCATGTTGAGAGGCAGGGCCTGGAGAGGCGATACTCAACTACCTCATGTTGAGAGGCAGGGCCTGGAGAGGCGATACTCAACTACCTCATGTTGAGAGGCAGGGCCTGGAGAGGCGATACTCAACTACCTCATGTTGAGAGGCAGGGCCTGGAGAGGCGATACTCAACTACCTCATGTTGAGAGGCAGGGCCTGGAGAGGCGATACTCAACTGCCGAATGTTAAGAGGCAGGAACTGCTGAATGTTAAGAGGCAGGGCCTGGAGAGGCAATACTCAACTGCTGAATGTTAAGAGGCAGGGCCTGGAGAGGCAATACTCAACTGCTGAATGTTAAGAGGCAGGGCCTGGAGAGGCAATACTCAACTGCTGAATGTTAAGAGGCAGGGCCTGGAGAGGCAATACTCAACTGCTGAATGTTAAGAGGCAGGGCCTGGAGAGGCAATACTCAACTGCCGAATGTTAAGAGGCAGGGCCTGGAGAGGCGGTACTCAACTACCAAGGTTGTCAGAAACGCCGAGGTATGCATCAACCTGGAGAGGCTACTCAACAATTTTCCACCAGAAGACATTACAAGTCAGAAGGTTGGCACATTACCCGGACAATTAGGTCAACTCCTTTACTTGTCAATTGGTACACCAAAAGGCCGTTTGACTAAGTAAAGGGGGGGCAGCTGTAGACCCCTAAAATTGTCCGGGTCGGAAATAAAGCTTGAAGACTCTCGAAGACTGAAGGAAAATCAGCCAGAAGGACTCCTGGAAGGCCCTAGGAGGGTTCTCTGTAGGTCTAGAGGTCTTAGAATAGCTTAAAATAAGGAAGTGGAGGGAATGAAGCCCAATACGGCCGTACTAAAACTTAATACGGCCGTATTGAAGCTTCAATATGGCCGCAGTGAACTCAATACGGCGTATTGAAGTTTCTGAACTTCAATACGGCCGTACTGAAATCAATACGGCCGTATTGAAGCTTCAATACAGCCGCAGTGAACTCAATACGGCCATATTGAAATTTCTGAGCTTCAATACGGCCGTATTGAACTCAATACGGCCGTATTGAAGTTCAAAAATTTCAATACGGCCGTATTGATTCTGTAGCCCGTATTGGGCCTGTTCCCTATAAATATGACGTCAATTGGACGTCATTTCACACTTTGGAACATAGTTTTGACTCCCTCCTTGAGTATTCTGGGGTTTTTGAGCAGTGTTCTGCCCTAGAAATCTCTCTGGGAGTCGATCCGACGAAGTTCTGGAATTCCGAGCACTTAGCTTGGAGATTCGAACCTAGTCGAAGGGAAATCCTCCGGATTTCCATAGTCAAAATTTTATAGGAGGGAGCGAGCGGGCTTGTAGAGCGAGGGAACGCCAAAAAGCTTCCCAGTTTTACGAAATATATAAAAGCACGCTTCAAAGGTTTCTTCTTAAAGTCCTTCCTTTTACTGCTTTCTGTGTGCATATTTAACTGTCATCATGTAGATAGTTAATTTATAATTGCTTAGAATAAATAGGGGTAATTTAGTAATTTTACACTGTTATTTTAGAAATAATCTGTCATAGGGAACCCGAAAGGGGCGCTGTGGGGTGCTAACACCTTCCCCACGCGTAACCGACTCCCTTACCCAACTCTGGTTGTAATGGCCAAAAGTTGATTTATAAAATCAATTGCCTTATCCCTTTTTCCAATGTTTTGAGTAAAACATTGGTGGCGACTCCACGAACCCTCCTTTTGCGAAAACCACTAATCCATGGAGGGTCCCGCTTGGGATTAATATGGATTGGTGAGACTTTTAATAAATAAATTGGATAAGATCGGCAAGGTCTCAGTTTGAGAACAAGTCGTTCTAATAATCCAACACATTTTCAAAACCAAAATAAAAGCGAGCTCGACCGTCATCGCGACTGCCGAGGCCCGTTTGGGCCGGTGGCGACAACCCCTCCGAAGTGGAAAACTTCGTCGACCAACGGCTCGGCCTCAACAGGCCAAACTTAGAAGAACTCCTTCTTGAAGCTCTTATATGACTGGGAATAAAGCTGGAACAACCCCCCAACCTTACTCCCACTTAGAGATACCCAACCCAGGGGAGGTTTGCCCAATTTGAGTTGGTAAAAATGAAGAAAAACGGGCAACGACACCCCTATCCCCAAGGCTGAGCACAAAACTTGAAAAGCCCTCAAAAAACCCCAACTATTAGGGTGCAGTTGGCAGGGGCCACATTGACAAAGTTCAGAAAATCACACTCAAACTGCGTAAAGGGTAAACACACACCTAGATCTCTGAAAAAACATTGGTACATATAGAAGAAGGGGGTATTCGGAGACCCGCCATATACACACACTCACTGGGTTGGCAGGGCTCAACCCGGATGAGCTTGGAGATGGACGACTTACAGATCCTATGTGATTTCCACATCGCATTTACATCAAGAAATGACCTGAACACGCTCTCAAACTCCCCAACATCCCCCCGAATCCACTTGTACCCAAGGAAGGAGATGGCGGGGTGCGAGTCCTTGGGGTTGTTACCCCCCTCTTAAGCTTAGGCTCGCCACCAGTAGCGGCCATTTTCGCCTTACCCTTCCCTTTCGCCTGCCCAGTGGTAGCCTTAGGGGGAATCGAATCTTGACCACCCTCACCAACCATTACTCTTTGCGACACTAGCCGAAGAAGAAGAAAGAAACGACGACAACACTAACAGAAAGAGAACAGAGAAACAATGAAGGAGAAGTACCTGTTACTCCTCGAACAATAACAGAACGGCGACGACGACTATCAAGGAAGACGACGAAGAAGGCGAAATGATAAGAACGGTAAAAGAGAATGAAGACGAAGAGTATGCAAAGAAGGGACTAAACGTAGAGAGGAGGCTAAAGGGTTGAAAGGGAAAATGTGCAAGGCGTAGAGGAGAAGCTTGAATGTGTAAGACCGCGAATGCGTGAAGGAGAGAGACCAAGTGTTTCAAAATCAAAAGCAGAAAAGACAAAATGGCAGGCATTAAATGGGGGTCATAATGACAGGTGCACCCCATCATTATAAATCGTCACCCCCCATTACGCGCCGCCCATGCGTTTTGGAAAACGAGACGACACTTTATGACACGTGGCACTCTGCCTAAGAGGCATAAGCGAAGAGTCGCGACGCCCCACATACTCGGCAATTAACTCTTCGACCCGAGGTCTTTAAAGCTCAGGGGGCTAGTGTACTATCTGTATCACGAACCGAGCTTGAGCTCGGCACTAAAGCACTAAATGACCTCGGATATACGCCACATGACATCAGCTACATATCGGGCCGAGACCAACCTCAGACCCAAATCAACGTTATCCTCGCATAAGAGGAAAACCCTAATTCACATCAAGGTACGTGCACTATATATATAAGACGATTACACTATCAAAAACTAACTTTAGCATCAGAGTCTGTTTTGCAGGTACCACCCCCACTTCGGAACAGTCGACGTACCTAACGAAGGAGATTCACCAATCTTGCCCAGCAGATCATCCTTCACGACCGATCTCCGGTAAGAACAAAAAATATTTATACCATATGGTATTTTCTTTATAATATGTATAAATATATAAATATTAAAATTGTTCATCTTGGTTAAAAGTAAAGTTAGCTACTCCTTCCCCTAATGTTCGTGAAAATTCATTCTTTTTTCATTTATTACTATCACCAACTAAATAACCTTTACTTTTTATTTTTTATGTTTGACATTTATTTTTCTTTCTCTTATTTCACTGTTATTTCTGGGTCAAACATACCGTTGAATTTCACATCTGAACACACTCAGTCAATTTCAATGTGGAACTGACCGATTACAGTCCACGGTCACGTTTGTCTTCCAATACGATACTAAGTTGTGACGCACCTACGCATAATCGTGGGGTTCCAGCATTCGACTTTTAACTTTTAAGAATACCCGTGAAAAAAAGGTACTCTCTGTCTTGATAATATTCGTAGAATGTAAAAGTTATAAAATGGTTATATTATACTTTATTTTGAAAAATAATAATTTTTATTTAAATTAATTAAATAAAATTATTGAATTATCATCCATTATAAAAAATGAATTATGTAATTATCATAATAAACAATAAATAAAAATATCTTAAATTTTGTATATATGAAAACAATAAATTTTCTTTATATATATATAAAAAGTTTTATAAAATAATTAGACAAGAAATTAAAAAAATATACAAAAAACAACTCTAAATTATCTAAGCCTCTTTACCAATGATGGAAACCTACTTTCCAAGAATCCCTTTGGAAGAGATAAGTCCAAGAAAGGTGAAGGTTTATAAATTTGTTTTGAAGAATTATAGGATACTTACCCTTATTTTGTAAGATACCCTACTTTTGGAGGCATATCCTACCTTAAAAGACTTTTATTTTTGTTACTTGTAATTTATTTTAGTAGTGATTTTATTAGGATATTTTTGGCCTTGTATTTTGGGTCAAGTAGTGTAGGTGATTTTGTTCGTGTATTGATGTAATTAGTATATTAGGGGAGGTGTAACTAACAAAGTCTTATTAGACTTATTTGGGTTTGGATGACCCAAATCTTTTTATGTCCCATAGGTTTGGACGTCCACTTGCTCATGCAAGTGGTTTGGACTTCCAAACCATGTCAAGCTTGCCATCCAAGCTACTAATTAATTCACATGGCTTTTGATGGAAGACCATCCTTGAAGCATCATATAGGGCCTATCACAAGGTCCATGGCTAGGAGAGTAGAGGAAGATGAAGAACACACCACACCAAAGGTCATGCTCATCATGTGTGTGGAATTTGAGCACTCTCATTAATTTGTTGCTTTCTTTTCCCATTTTGCCCTTGTATTTTGGGGTACATTAGATATTAGGATTTTATTTTGTATTTTTATTTAGCCTTTTTATTATGGGGCAAAATTAGTCTTGTAGGATTTATTTTAGGACTTAAGCCTTATTTTTAAGGTCAAAAGTCCATTTCTTTCTTTTTTTTTTACCTAAGGGTACTTTAGTCTTTTAGGAGGGATGAGAGCTATTTCATTTGGGATGCATTTAGGGTGAATTTGGACTCCAAAATTTCGGCCAAATGCTCCGAAGAAACCCTAGATGCCTTTCTCTGCCTATAAGTACTCTAGGTAACCCACCTTGTAGCCACTTTGGAAATTAATGAATTTGAGTGAGCCTTTGTGCCTCTTCATTCCTTCCTTAGTCCCCTAGGAACTTCATGGCCCCCTATCCTCTTCTCTCTACCTAGAGTGAGCTTGGGTATTCCTTGGTTGACCTTCATCATCCTAAGTGAAGTGAGCTAGCCTAAAGGAGCTACACCACCAAACACCATCCTTTCCTCTCCTTTCCTTTGAGCGTCAACTTCACCTAGCCCAAACACCATCTACATGTCTTCCTTGCCCTTGAGGAGATCACCATCACGTCATTCCAACTTGGAGAAGAGAAGGAATCAACATCTAGCCCCAATGTAGAATTTGGTTCCATCATGTGGTATCAAGAGCCATGGTTGTCTTCAAGGGTAACTTGTCTCTTCTCTTTTGTGTCTTCTAAATGTTTCTTGTCATGTCTATGTCTTCTCATATGTAATGATGTTATCCTCTCAAATATTGCTTAAAATGTTGTCTTCTTGTTGAGTGGTTCATTGTTGGTTCATGAGCCTTCCTTTGTTGTGCTCTAGGTTTCCTTTAAAATAGGTTCTTGTGTGCTTTTCTCCATTTTCACCTTGTTGAGCTTAGGAGAGCTTAAAGAGTTTTGATGATCACAACATGAGAACAACAACTTGGAGCACAAAAACAAAGTCAAAGAAGAGTCAAGAAAATGCTATAAGTTGGAGCTATGTAATAGAACTTAGGATATAAATTGTTGTGAATGTGTTTCTATATTTTGTGTGCTTAGTATGCTTTGTGCATAATCAAATCTTATCTAAAACAAGTAGAAAGTATATGATGATGAGTTAAAAATATTGGAAAGTTATTTTGAGTCTTAAAATGAAGTTTTAAGAACTAACTCAAAATAATCGATTATTGTTAAATATAATCGATTATTTCAGCAAATAGGCTAACTGGAATGCCTTGCTGTAATAATCGATTATTTGCCAAAATAATCGATTATCCCAGGAACAACTCTCTGGAATAATCGATTATCCAGCAAAATAATCGATTATTCTTTAAAATAATCGATTATCTGTGTCTGAAACTTTTATAAATAGTTTGAACTTTGAGAAACTTCAGAAAAGGAGTTAGAACTGATAAACAATTTGTGAAAAACGTTTTTGTGAGTCTTTGTGACATCTTGGAGAGTTTTCTTTGTGAAATCCAAGAGTGAAAATGTTTGTGAAAAACTTTGATAGAAGATCATCATCATCATAATCTTGAAAGGGGAAGATAAAGATTTTTTCAAGAATTCCAGGTGAATTCGTTCCTTTTATTCTTTGTGAATCTTTGTGGAAAATCTTGAGAAGGGTTTCTCAAGTAATAAGGTTTCTTGTAGTGGGTTCTACAAGGGGTGCTTTCTTGGGGTCAAGAAAGTGGTTATCTTTAGTATAGAAGTATATGCATGTGTGTTTGCTTGTAAACCTTCTTGATTAAAGATAGTGGAACAAATCTTAATCAGGTGTTGATTAAGGACTGGATGTAGGTCACATGTGGAGTGGCTGAACCAGTATAAAAGACTTGTGCAATCTTCTTCAACCTTATCTCTTACTTTAAGTAATTGCTTAATTGAATATTAAAGAAGATAAAACTTGATTAACTAGTGTATGTGAATCTTGATGGTTTAAATCTATCATTGAACATTATTGTTGAACCTCATTATGTTGTAATCAAGTGAGCATATTGCATTCATATTTCTCATAACAAGTCTTTAGAAGAGCTTCATTTGGAAATTCTGTCATAGAAAAGTTTTGGTTGAAATTAAGATCCAAAATACTCTGATAAATTTTTAAAGGGTCATTGAATCCGATTCACCCCCCCTCTTGGATTGTGCCATTCTTTTCTATCACACCTTTGTTGGAAAATTTTGTCAAGGAGACAATGAACACTTTATGAACCCCATTTTAATCTTTATTTGTCCATGTTTTGTCTCAAGTTTGTGTTTCTATCACTTGTTTCTATCACATTAAATCCAATTCACCCCCCCTCTTGGATTGTGCCATTCTTTTCTATCAATTGGTATCTAGAGCAAGATTCTTGAGAGTTATTCAAGATTTCAAAAATGGCTAACAACAACTTACCCTATGGTGAGGGTGTGTCTATTCATAGACCTCCTGTTTTCAATGGTGAAAACTATGTCTATTGGAAAATTAGGATGAGAATTTTCATTGAAGCTATTGATATTGTTGTATGGGATGCTATAGAAAATGGACCCTATATTCCTATGAAAAAAGATGATGATGGTGAGCTTAAGGAAAAACATTGGAGTGAGTGGAGTGATGAGGAAAAGAAAATAGCCCAACATGATAAGAGAGCCAAAAACATTATAACATCTGCATTGTCTATTGATGAATTTTTTAGAATTTCACAATGCATATCTGCTAAAGAAATGTGGGATACTTTGCAAGTCACTCATGAAGGAACAAGTGATGTAAAGAGATCAAGAAAGCATACTCTCATAAGAGAATATGAGCTGTTTAGAATGCAAAATGGTGAATCTATTTCTGATTTTCAAAAGAGATTTACACACTTGATAAATCACCTTGTTGACCTTAGCAGGAAATTTGAGAAGGAAGAGCTGAATTTAAAAGTGCTGCAATGCTTGGACAGATCATGGCAAGCAAAGGTGACAACCATTGAAGAATCAAAGGATTTGACCTCCTTGACATTAGCTACTCTCTTTGGGAAGTTGAGGGAGCATGAGCAAAAGCTGCACATATTTGATGAACATGAGCAGCAAGATAAGAAAGGCAAAGGAGTGTCATTGAAAGCCTTGAAATCTGCCAAAGGTAAAGAGGTGTGTGAAGAAACAAGCTCCGATGATTCTGAAACCGAGAACTTCAATCTGCTGGTAAAGAAGTTCAGAAAGTTCATGAGAAGAAAGAAGAATTCCCCCTACAAATTCAATAAAAAGACAAACAAGAAAGAGGAAGCAAGCACATCCTCCTTTAATTGCTTTGAATGTGGAAAACCGGGACACATGAAAGCTGAGTGTCCAAATCTCTTGAAGAAGCAACAAGAGGAGAAGAAGTTTAAGAAAAAGGGAAAAGGAAAAAGGGCCTACATTGCTTGGGAAGATAATGACTCAAGCACATCAAGTGATGAATCTGAATGTGAGGAGAACAACCTGTGCTTGATAGCTGGAACTGACCATGACACAATTGTAAGTGACTCTGATCTTGAATCCAATCCAGATTATGATCAGCTTCAAGAAGCTTTTATACAAATTCATGAAGAAGCTGTCAAATTAGGTGCCTTAAATTCAAAGTTGAAAAACAAGCTGAAATGGTATGAAAATGCTTTAATTGAAGCTGAACAAGAGCTTGAAGATTTGAAGCATGAGCATGAAAATCTTCAAACTATGTTTAACTTTAGTGAAGCTCACTCCTCAAAAGATGGTTGTGAACATTGTAAAATTTTTGAAAAAGAAAATGCTGATTTAAAATCTACACTTGCAAGGTTCACTAATGGAAATGAAAACTTGAACATTCTTTTGGGAAAACAAAGAAACACTTTTGATAGGAGTGGACTTGGTTTTAACCAAAGTATGAGCATGCCATTTAAGTCAAAGAAAGTAGCTTTTGTGAAAAGTCAAAACTTTAGAAAATTTAAAAGCATCTTTTCTAGACAAACAACTTGTTTTTATTGCTGCAAAAAAGGCCATACAATAAGGAACTGCTATTCTAGAAAATATGAAGTTCCAAATGGAGAGATGGTTTGGGTTGAAAAGAGTCAAAGGCTGAGAACTAACCAACAAGGACCCTTCACATGGGTACCTAAATTTTTCCTCTGAATTTGTGTTGTAGGAATGCTTGAGGGCCAAAAATCTACTTTGGTATCTTGATAGTGGCTGCTCAAGGCATATGACTGGAGATCCTTCAAAATTCACAAATCTGAAATTGAAGAATGAAGGGTATGTTACCTATGGTGACAACAATAAGGGAAAAATTCTTGGACATGGCAATGTTGGTAATCCCTCCTCTCAAACATTGAATGAAAATGTATTTCTTGTTGATGGTTTGAAACATAATTTGCTGAGTATTAGTCAACTAAGTGATAAAGGCTTTAAAATTGAATTTGATGATACATGTTGCTTGATATGTGATAAAAAGAGTAAAGAAATCAGATTCATTGGTAAAAGAATTGACAATATATACATGCTTGACTTAGAACACTCTATAACAATGTCAAACACTAAGTGTCTAATAACTCAAGAAGAAAACATATGGCTTTGGCATAGGAGAGATGCACACATTCATGTGGATCACCTAAATAATCTGTGTAGGAAAGAATTAGTGGTTGGTCTACCTAAACTCAAGTTTGGAAAAGACAAACTATGTGATGCTTGTCAAAAGGGCAAGCAAGTGAAGGCTAGCTTTAAAAGCAAAAATCAGATTTCCACATCTAGACCTTTGCAATTAATTCACATGGATTTGTTTGGTCCTTCAAGAACCATGAGCTTAGGCGGAAACTACTATGGCTTAGTAATTGTTGATGACTATTCTAGATACACATGGGTTATGTTTCTTGCAAAAAAAATGATGCTTTTAATGCCTTTAGAAAATATGCCAAACTTTTTCAAAATGAGAAGTGCTCAAACATCACCTCTATAAGAAGTGACCATGGAGGTGAGTTTCAAAACATGTTGTTTCAAAAATTCTGTGAGGAACATGGTATAAACCATAATTTCTCAGCACCTAGGACACCACAACAAAATGGGGTTGTTGAGAGAAAGAATAGGTCCTTAGAAGAACTTGCTAGAACAATGTTGAATGAAACAAATTTGCCAAAATATTTTTGGGTTGATGCTGTTAACACTGCTTGTCATGTGTTAAACAAAGTTCTGATTCGGCCCATATTAAAGAAATCACCCTATGAAATCTATAAAGGAAAGAAGCCTAACATTTCCTATTTTAGAGTGTTTGGATGTAAGTGCTATGTGCTGAACAATGGAAAAGAGAAACTTGGGAAGTTTGATGCAAAGGCTGATGAAGCAATATTTTTAGGATACTCTACAAATAGTAAGGCTTATAGAATTTATAATTAGAGAACTCTAGTTGTAGAAGAATCTGTCCATGTGGTATTTGATGAGTCAAATAAGCAAGAGACTAGGCAAACTGAAGTTGAGGATTTAATTGAGTTGCTTGATCAATCCCTATTGGAGAATGAACCTAATGATGTGTCTAAGGAGAGTGAGTCACATGAGAAACAAAAGTATACATGTGAACAATTGCCAAAGGAATGGAAAACCACAAGAGACTTATCAATGGACAACATAATTGGAAGCATTGGTAAGGGTGTTTCAACTAGAAGTGCAATTAAAAATATTTGCAACACCATGGCATTTGTGTCACAAGTTGAACCTAAGAACATTGATGAAGCACTTAAAGATGAGCATTGGTTAATGGCCATGCAAGAGGAACTAAATCAGTTTGGAAGAAATGAAGTGTGGGATTTAGTGCCATTACCAAAAGACTATCCAATTATTGGAACCAAGTGGGTTTTCAGAAATAAGTTTGATGAATCTGGTATAATTCTTAGAAATAAGGCAAGACTAGTGGCTAAGGGGTATAATCAAGAAGAGGGAATTGACTATGATGAGACTTTTGCCCCTGTAGCAAGGATAGAAGCCATTAGATTACTTCTTGCTTATTCCTCTATAAAGAATTTCAAGCTCTATCAAATGGATGTGAAAAGTGCTTTCCTCAATGGATTTATACAAGAGGAAGTATATGTGGAACAGCCACCTGGCTTTGTGGATTTCAAGAATCCTAATCATGTGTACAAGCTCAAAAAGGCACTCTATGGCTTGAAGCAAGCTCCTAGATCTTGGTATGATAGGCTGAGCAAATTTCTAATTGAGAGTGATTATGAAAGAGGAAAGGTGGATAATACATTGTTTGTCAAGAAATTTAAAAATGATACAATGTATGTACAAATATATGTGGATGACATTGTGTTTGGATCTACAAATACCTCTCTATGTAAAGAATTTGCAAAAATCATGCAAGGAGAATTTGAAATGTCAATGATGGGAGAACTTACATTCTTTTTAGGATTACAAATTAAACAAATGCAAGATGGAATTTTCATAAGTCAAAGCAAGTATTGCAATGAACTTCTGAAAAAGTTTGGTATGGAAGGGTGTAAGGAGGCTGCCACACCAATATCAAACATTTGCAATCTTGACTTAGATGAGAAAGGGATTGCTGTTGATAACTCAAAGTATAGAGGCATCATAGGATCACTCTTGTACTTGACAGCAAGTAGGCCTGACATAATGTTTGTTGTGTGCCTATGTGCAAGATTCCAAGCTAATCCTAAAGAATCTCATATGAAAAGTGTGAAGAGAATCCTTAAGTATTTGAAAGGTATAACTAATGTTGGTTTGTGGTATCCAAAGAGAGTCTCACTAAGTCTGATAGGCTACTCAGATTCAGACTATGCTGGGTGTAGACTAGATAGAAAGAGCACAAGTGGAACTTGTCACTTGCTAGGTAGTGCACTTGTTTCATGGCATAACAAAAAGCAAGCTTGTGTTGCTTTGAGTACAGCTGAGGCTGAATATATAGCTGCTGGAAGTTGTTGTGCTCAAATTATTTGGATGAAACAACAACTAAGAGATTATGGAGTTGAGTTGAACAAAATTCCTTTGAGGTGTGACAATACTAGTGCAATAAACTTGACCAAGAATCCTGTGTTGCACTCAAGAACAAAACATATTGAGATAAGACACCACTTTTTGAGAGATCATGTTCAAATGAATGATTGTGTTGTAGAATTTGTGGAAACAAGCAAGCAATTAGCTGATATTTTTACAAAACCTCTACCAAGAGAAAGATTCAACCAATTGAGAATTGAATTAGGAATAATCAATGAATCAAGTTTGAATTGATTATGCCTTGAGAATGGAAGTTAGATATGTGTGGAAGAATGTATTTAAAAGGGACAAAAGACTTGGTGAAATTTTTGAAGTTAAAATTTCAGAGAAGCAAAACTTCTCTGGAATAATCGATTATCTTAAGATATAATCGATTATCTTAAGTAATTCATGGAAATAATCGATTATCTTGGATAATAATCGATTATCTGGAGCATGAAGAATTTCAAAAGTCTCTGAAATAATCGATTAATTGGGTAATAATCGATTATCTGGTAAGAAGGAACTCAAGAGTCACTGTAATAATCGATTATCTTGGGAAATAATCGATTATCTGAGTAGTGGAATCTGAAAGGCCACTGGAATAATCGATTATTCTGTAAATAATCGATTATTTGGGATGAATAAGGAAAAATAACCTTCTGTAATAATCGATTATCCTTATAATAATCGATTATCCATATCAAATTGGGTTTTTAAGTGATTTTTCTGATGCAAATAATCGATTATTTGCATAAATAATCGATTATCTGGGTTTTCTTTTAAAATTTCCTGAAACGGTTATTTACGCGCCAACCCTTAAAACTACCCATTACCCTTATACCCAGAACGTGCTAGGGCTTCAAAAACACTCTCATTCTCTTATTCTCTCATTCTCTCATTTTCTCCCAAACCCTCAAAACCCTAACCCTCTCAAATCCTCCCAAATCTCTCATCTTCTTCATCTTTCTCAAAAACCCATCCATGGCATCTTCTTCCAAGAGGCCCAAGAAGCTTGAAGTGAGGGGGAGCAAACGTCCTCTTCCCTCAGAGCAACTGATTTCGAAGTGGTTCGCGGATGAGAAAGCGCAAGAATATTACTTCGAGTGGTACGCTGGTCGGAGAATCATTCCTCCGAAGACCCTGAAGCTTGAATGGTTCAAGAATGAAGGGTTTAGCTTTCCAACCCTTTTGGAGCATCAGGAGTTGAAGGCGTTCCTGGAGATAGAAGGACCCTACAACTGATCAGGTTATTTCTCTGTTTTTGCCACTACTAACGGAGGAGTTATGCAATCAGTGGTGAAGGGCAAACTGATCAAGTTGGACGGACCAACTCTGAAAGCGACTGTGGGTCTGAGCGGGACAGGAGCAGAGAAACCCCAGCCATTCAACTTTGGAGATTTTGAAGAACTCACAACCTTTCGGGACTGTCAAAGGGTTCCGTCAAACACCAACTATGAGAAATTTTTGGCGGGAGGTATGAAGAAAAACTCTCGTTTAATTTCTTTTATTATTGCTTGGATGTTAAAACCCAGGTTACACAATCATGCTCAAATGTCAAGGGATGACATTTTGCTGATGCATGTCATTAAGAAGAAAATTAAAATTGACTGGGTGTCAGTAGTAAATGACTGTATATGGAAAGCAAGAAGAAAGGAAGATGGACCGATTCCATATGCTCTTTTGCTATCCAAAATTTTTGAGAATGCTGGAGTAGATTTGACAGGTGAAAGAAAAATTGTATTGCATGCGTCGAATAAAATTGAGAAGTCTTCTTTGCATCACATGGGGATGCTCAAGCAAGAAGACAAGTGGGTGTTTAAAGGCGATATACCCCCTACACCGGAGCCGACAACAGATGAAGACGGTGTTCCGTCTCAAGATGAGGATCAACCACCACAAGTGGAAGCTGAGCCTAGGGAAGGTGAACCGGAATTGAAGCCGTTCTCACAGTTTGAGCAAATCATGATCAACAAAATGGATGCAATGATGGAAATGATAGACTATGGCCAAGGCCAAGGAATCCAAGAGGTGATATCATAAAAGAACCAAGAGGAATGGGATGATCTTCAAGACCTTTTCATATGTTTTGTACATAGTTTCTTTTGTATAGGTTATTTTTGCCTTTGTATTTGTAAGGCACTTTATTTCCCTTTTTAGTAGCTATTGTATATTGATTCTAGGGTAGGTTACTTGGACACTTTGACTCCATTTAACCTAACCTAGAAATACATTCTTTTCTTAGTTTTCTAGTAGGAGTGGCATTAGCAAATTAGAGAGTGTCCTTAGTAAGCTAGAGAGTGCTCCTAGCAATTTAGCCAAAGGTGGTCCTAGGCTAAATTTTTCATATTGGACTCATTTTACTCCTAATTTTTCATAGATTTGATTTAGCTAGGTTCCATTCCCATTGAATGAACCTAACTAAACCAAATTAACCATTTTCAAATCAAAAGGAGTAAATTAATTCCAAGAAGCCGCCCACCTTAGAAGTGTGTTCACACTTGTGTTCACACTTGTGTGAACACTTGTGTTCACACTTGGACGAAATTCATGGAGTTTCTTAAGCTTGGAAGCTTGAAGCACAAGCTTCTCCTTGGCTAGCTTACCAAGCAAGCCAAGTGAGAAGCTTGCTCTCCAAGCCTCTTGACCTTGGACGGTTTATCTAGACTCAACCATGGTTCCTAGTGAACCATGGTCAAGACTAGCTTGCTCTCCAAGTTTCCTACTCCTATAAACTTGTAATTCTTTGATTGTAAAACACTTTTGACCAATTTGAGAAATGAAATCTGAATTTTCTCTCTAAATCAAGAGTCACAAAAACCGAAGAGAACTTTCTCTCCGAAGTTCTCTCCATAGGTGCTTCAACCTTACCTTGGTTCCTTAAGCTTCTACCTCAAGCTAAGGAGTAACCGAGCCACTTCAAGGCTTCTTCTCCATTGAAGAACACTTCAAGGAGCTTCAAAGAGTCATTGGAGTCTTAACCTTAATAGCATTCACGGTCCTAAGCATGGAGCAAGTGAAGGAATCATCAATCTCCTCACCTAGTTCCATCAGAAAATGTCTCAGAGGCATGAATCCTTGTTTTCTGGAATTCTTGACAGATTTGATGATTTGGATTATGAAGTAAGACTCATCAAGACCCAGCTTGGTATTCCGGATGATGAGGAGTGATTTCTATTTTGTTGTTATTTTTTTTAGTTTTTAATTCAAGTTTGGAACAATTTAAGTTCAATTTGGTTGTAATGATTTTAATTCCTCAACAGTTTTATTGTTTTTTGTTGTTGAACAATTGAAGTTTGATGAATTTGAAGTTTGGTTTGCTAATGTGTTGGCTTGATTTTTGATTCCAAAGTGTGATTTGGGATGCTGATGCAAAATGCTCTGTTTTTGTGAGCATATATGTTGATTAGTGTGCTGTTTTGGTTTTTGATATTGTGATAATGTTTTTCTTGACTTAATTTGATTTGAACTGTGGCTAAATGGTGCACATATGACTTGGTTTGGGTTATACTTGACACATTGCTGGACAAATTCTATACATGGCTTATGATTGTTAAACTTGGCTTACTTTGTTTTTGATAATGCCAAAGGGGGAGAAATGGTATTGCTTGTGTACAGTGTTGTTTTGTGCAGGTATTGTGCTTGTGTGTGTGTATTGTGTTGGTCCCTACGGTTAGAATCTAGAAGGGGGGGTTGAATAGATTCTATGTTAGTTTTCCTTTTCTTGTTTGCTTTCTAAATCTTTACCAAACAAATCTTGATTTAAAACAAACCTTTAAACATAAAAAGTAATTCAGAGTTATATATGCACAGCTTATCCAACAAGATTTGAATAACACAATTAATACAAGATATGTAAAGATTGAATTTATCAATTACCAAGAATCTTTAAAGTTCAGTTTCTGCAGATAATGTTTTTCTTCATACAACATTAATCAAGAAACTTATACAGAATGTAAAGAGTGTAAGAGTTAAGAAAATCATGCACCAAGATATATACTGGTTCAGCCATCCAAAGGCCTACATCCAGTTTCAGATTTAGATACACCTCTAAATCCAGTCAAATCCACTATTGATATTCTTTACATGCACCCTGCACAAGCAATATCCAATCAATGAATTTAACAAGCAAATCTTGACACCCACAAGATTAACAAACCATTTCTTGACTCCACAAGAAACATATAACCCAAGAATATTGATCCCACAATATCCTACTTGAGAAAAACCTATCTCAAGATTTCTCTTTACACAACTCTTCCAGAGATTCTCTAATCTCAAGAGTTAAAACCATTCAAACAATAACAAAAGATCAGAAACGAGTACACCTGTTCGTGTAGATATGATCTTCAACAACGTAAACCAGTTTAGAATGAATTTTCTATATGAACTTCATCTTCTTGAATTGATCTTGCACACTTCTTTTTCCAAAAGTTGATTTTCAGCAGATATGTTCTTTCTTTCTTTTTCAGAAAATCTTTTTCTCTTTTGCAGTAATGTGTATTCTAAAAAAAAAAAGTCTCTCTTGTTCGTGTAAGTATTTCTCTTCTTTCCGTGTGTGAAAATTCTCTTTTAAAAGCTTCAGTTTTAATCTTATTTAAAGACAATTTTCATGTGCAAGGAAACAGTTATTTCAGTTATATTCATAACGGAGATAATCTATTACCTGTGATGGTAATCTATTACCACGAGTTAGAATAACTGAACTAATTATTTCAGCTCCTGTTTTAATCTATTACCTAACATGGTAACCGATTAACACGATGCCAAAATAACACAAAACTCACATTTGGAACAGAGGTAATCGATTACTTTAAAGAGATAATCGATTAACACGATCCTTTTTCCTCTTGAAATCATCAGAATCAGTTTGGTAATCTATTACCACACATGGTAATCGATTATTCCAGTATCAATCAGTTTTTCAACATGAGTCAGGTAATCTATTACCAGTTCAGGTAATCTATTCCTTAACTCAGAAAATTTCTGATGTTTTCAAGTTTTCATTTAAAGTCTCAAACACTCAGTAAATTAATACTTCATGTTCTCAACAATGAATGAAATAAGAAAAATGAGTATTATGATATTTTCACCTTCATGTTAATTACTAATTTTTAACACATAACAAACAAACACATACAAGCCTAATCTTTTAAACAATCAATACATTATCCTTTTGACATAGGCTTAAAATAAAAAGCAACATGAGCAAAACATCAAAACTAAAACTTCTAGGGAACATCTTCCAGATGTAGATTCTTCAATCTTCAACATATTGTGCAGGTTGAAATGATTTAAAGGCACAATGGAAGGCACAATGATGTTTTTTTTGCATTGGGTTGATTCAATATGAACCATGGGTTGTCATCATCAAAAAGGGGGAGATTGTTGAGCTTAGGAGAGCTTAAAGAGTTTTGATGATCACAACATGAGAACAACAACTTGGAGCAAAAAAACAAAGTCAAAGAAGAGTCAAGAAAATGCTATAAGTTGGAGCTATGTAATAGAACTTAGGATATAAATTGTTGTGAATGTGTTTCTATATTTTGTGTGCTTAGTATGCTTTGTGCATAATCAAATCTTATCTAAAACAAGTAGAGAGTATATGATGATGAGTTAAAAACATTGGAAAGTTATTTTGAGTCTTAAAATGAAGTTTTAAGAACTAACTCAAAATAATCGATTATTGTTAAATATAATCGATTATTTCAGCAAATAGGCTAAGTGGAATGCCTTGCTGTAATAATCGATTATTTGCCAAAATAATCGATTATCCCAGGAACAACTCTCTGGAATAATCGATTATCCAGCAAAATAATCGATTATTCTTTAAAATAATCGATTATCTGTGTCTGAAACTTTTATAAATAGTTTGAACTTTGAGAAACTTCAGAAAAGGAGTTAGAACTGATAAACAATTTGTGAAAAACGTTTTTGTGAGTCTTTGTGACATCTTGGAGAGTTTTCTTTGTGAAATCCAAGAGTGAAAACGTTTGTGAAAAACTTTGATAGAAGATCATCATCATCATAATCTTGAAAGGGGAAGATAAAGATTTTTTCAAGAATTCCAGGTGAATTCGTTACTTTTATTCTTTGTGAATCTTTGTGGAAAATCTTGAGAAGGGTTTCTCAAGTAATAAGGTTTCTTGTAGTGGGTTCTACAAGGGGTGCTTTCTTGGGGTCAAGAAAGTGGTTATCTTTAGTATAGAAGTATATGCATGTGTGTTTGCTTGTAAACCTTCTTGATTAAAGATAGTGGAACAAATCTTAATCAGGTGTTGATTAAGGACTGGATGTAGGTCACATGTGGAGTGGCTGAACCAGTATAAAAGACTTGTGCAATCTTCTTCAACCTTATCTCTTACTTTAAGTAATTGCTTAATTGAATATTAAAGAAGATAAAACTTGATTAACTAGTGTATGTGAATCTTGATGGTTTAAATCTATAATTGAACATTATTGTTGAACCTCATTATGTTGTAATCAAGTGAGCATATTGCATTCATATTTCTCATAACAAGTCTTTAGAAGAGCTTCATTTGGAAATTCTGTCATAGAAAAGTTTTGATTGAAATTAAGATCCAAAATACTCTGATAAATTTTTAAAGGGTCATTGAATCCGATTCACCCCCCCTCTTGGATTGTGCCATTCTTTTCTATCACACCTTTGTTGGAAAATTTTGTCAAGGAGACAATGAACACTTTATGAACCCCATTTTAATCTTTATTTGTCCATGTTTTGTCTCAAGTTTGTGTTTCTATCACTTTTTCACCCAAATACCAAGTATATGCATGACACCTTCACTTGATGCATGTAATGTGGAAATGAATGATGCATGTTTCCTCTCCTAAGTGGCTGGCCAAAAATTTTGCTTGTTCTTAGAGGTCATTCATGCATGTTATTTAGTTCATCACATGTTCTAAAAGTTTGTTGAATTCCATGTGGATTTGTCTCCTATACATGCATGGTTAGCCACTCCTACATGCTCATCATTACATGATCACTCCTTGTCCTTTGTATGACAACCAAGTAGTGTTTTGTGCTGAAAAAATTTGCCAAGAATGTGTGTTTTTTTGCTGAAAAAAACTGCACCAAATTAGTACATAGTACAAGACACATTCCACCTTACAAAAGTTGCTTTTTGCATGCCACTTATCCTTTTTGTCTCCTACTTTTTTGTGCTACTTTTAATTCACCCACAAGTGTAAAAACCAAGCAACATAACAAGGTTAAAATTAAAAAAAAAAACTAACCAAGGGGCTGCACCAAAAGCTGGCTGGAAAAATACAAGAGAAAAAAAAATTCAAAAGGAAATTATTGTTAAACTTGTGGACAATTACCATTATACCCTTGCACACTTGGAGTTGGACTTTGACCATTTTTAGACCCATATTTGGACCCATTTTATGACCAAAACCGTGGCTAGACATTAAGGAAAAGACCTCACATTAATTTTAAGGACAAGGAACACTAAACACTTAATTCTATTATAAAACCCTTCTAAGATTTCCCTTTGAGTGCTTGCCTTCTTAAATGTGTCTTAATTTTTTGCTTGTCTTTCTTGGAACTCCTTGTGTTTTGTCTCATCACTAATCCTCTTGAGTTTAGCCTTCCTAATTGAACATTTTTAGTTTTTATTTCTTTGGTCTCCTTTCTTGCTCTTGGTGGTTTGTTTCACTTGGTGTAGATGAAGCCTACTTCCACATTTCCAAGCAATTTTGGGGAAGATTGAGTTGGAGGAGTTGGCCATGAATTTCAAAGAGCTTTAGAAGGGATTCCTTACAAACATAGAGTGCCAAACACATTGGAAGATAGCTAACCAAGTTTGTTCATTGTGAAGGAAACACCAAATTGGAGCTTGAAGAATTTTCTTGTTTTGTTTCTTTACTCTTTCATTTGCCCCAATTTTTTTGTGTTGTTTTGATTGGGCCACTTGTATCTTGGTCCTTATTCATTCAATTAGGTTGTAATTGGCCTCTTAACTTAATTAGTTATAGGAGTAAATTCGTTAGTACTTGTGGAAGTGTCTTAAAAACCCCCAAGGTCACTTCAAGCTTCCACCCTAGGACTTCCGACTACTATATGCTTTATTGCTTTCCTTTAATTCTCTTAGTTGTTAGTATAATTCCTTAGGTTGTTGTATGTTCGTTTAGAGGCTTACAAAGTTGCCTACTAAGGGTTCGAACACACTCACTCTTGTTGTGCTAAAATTGTTTTTGTGAGAAAAGTGAAAAGGGGCTTAGTGATTTCTACTTAAAAAGGCTTGGTTTTTAAGAGACTCTTTGTAGTCCACCATAGTCACTTTGTGCACTTAGGCCTCCTATCATTTTTCTTGCCCTAAAAAATCTTTTGTGAAAACCTTTTATCACTCACTATTTGTGAAAATATTTTCAATAACCTCTTTCTGAAAACCTTTCTTGATCAAAGATGAGTGACCATTCAAGTGTAAGGGGTCAAAATACTTATAGTAGTAGCATAGTCTTAGGGATGAACTCAAAGAACTTAGGGAATAGATAAAAAGAAAAGAAGAAGAAAATGAAAGAAAAAAAAAAAGAGGAAGAACATAAGAGAAAAGAGATAGAAAATGAGAAAAATAAAAATAAATAAATAAAAGAAATGCTTGCAAAACTAGTCATGGGGGGAGTTGGGGGATCTAACCCAAGGCTTTGAGGAGGCAATGGGGGGAGATCCCCTAGAAGTGAAAGTAAGGGTAGTCAACACCCTACAAACCCCCCAAGTGATAGCCATTATAGTAGTCATCACAATGATGACTACTATCAAAGGCCACCAAGAACACAAAGACCAAGGGAGTCTTCCAATAAGGAAACCAACATTACTCTTCCCTCATTTCATGGCAAAGACAATGTTGAAACATATTTAGATTGGGAAATGAAAGTTAAACAACTTTTTTCTTGCCATGGAATAAGTGAAGAGAAAAAGGTTTCTTTAGTAACCTTTAGCTTCCAAGGGCATGCTATGTATTGGTGGACCTCATTGGAAAAAGAAAGAAGATTGCACCATGAGCCCCCAATACAATATTGGAATGAACTCCATAGTGCCTTAAGAAGGAGGCATATTCCCCCATACTATAACCGTGAGCTTATGGATAAGCTTCAAAGGTTGAAACAAGGGTCATCAAGTGTGGAAGAATATAGGTAACAAATGGAGTTACTCATGATGAGGGCTGGAATAAGGGAAGAAGAGAGAACCACCATTTCTAGATTTCAAAGTGGTCTCAATATTGAAATAAGAGACAAAGTTGAACTTTTGCCTTATAGAAATTTAAATGAACTTGTTCAACTTTGTTCAAGAGTGGAGCATCAACTCAAAAGGAAAAGTTTTAGAAAAGACTTCACTCCCTCTTATTACAAGAATTTCAAGAAGGAGGGATCCTCTTTCAAACCTTATTTCAAAGAAAAAGAAAAAGAACAAGAAAAAAGGAAAATCTTCTCTTAAAGCTCCTTTTAAAGAATCTAAGTCAAGTGACATCAAGTGCTTTAAGTGTCTTGGGAAGGGACATATTTCTTCTCAATGTCCCACAAAGAAAACCATGATATTAAGAGGCCAAGACCACTATAGTAGCCTTGATGAAGCTATTTCTTCTTCATCTACTTCAAGTAGTGAGGATGATGCCATAGATTTAGAAGAAGAAATCTAACCTTGTAGTGGAGACTTACTCATGGTTAGGAGGCTTCTTAACAACCAAACTATTGATATTGACCAATCTCAAAGAAAGAACTTATTTCACACTAGATGCAAGGTTTTAGAAAATACTTGTTCTCTCATTGTAGATAGTGGGTCTAGTTGCAATTATTGTAACACTAGATTGGTTGAGAAGTTAGCCTTAACTACAATACCCCATCCTAGACCTTATAAATTGCAATGGATTAATGAGGAAGGAGGAATTATAGTCAACCAACAAGTAAATATACCAATCTCCCTTGGCAAATATAAGGATGAAGTTTTGTATGATATAGTGTCATTGGAGGCTAGTCATGTTTTGCTCAGGAGGCCTTGGCAATTTGATAAGAAAACCATCCATGATGGCCTCACCAATAAGATAAGTTTCCAACATTTGGGAAGAAAAATCATTTTGTGTCCTCTATCACCTTCTCAAGTGAGTGAGGATCAAATCAAAATGAAAGCTAAGAGGGAAGAAGAGGAAAAACAAAGAAAACAAAAAAAAGAAAAAAAAGAAAAAAAAGAAAAAAAAGGTCTTTTTTCAAGGACTAAAGAAGTAAAAGAGGAGGTATCAAGTTTAGAGGCAAGTGTCCCCTCTAAAGAAGTTGTTCACAAGAGTCACTTATCTCTAAAAAATGACATTAAGAAAACATCCTTACTTGAATAACCTTTATACCTTCTTTGTTTCAAAGAGACACTCACTGCCACTAGTCATGAACTTGAGTCTCTACCTTAAGAGGTCCAAGCACTTTTAAAGGAATTTGATGATCTATTCCCTCAAGAGGTTCCAAGTGGACTTCTACCTTTAAGAGGAATAGAGCATCAAATAGACCTCATACCAGGAGAAATTCTACCAAATAGGCCCACCTATAGGCCCACCTATAGGACTAATCCCCAAGAAACCAAAGAGATAGAAACTCAAGTTGATGACTTGTTGAAGAAGGGTTGGTTCAAAAGAGCCTTAGCCCTTGTGTCGTCCCTATTATTTTAGTGCCTAAGAAGGATGGCAAATGGAGGATGTGCACAGATTGTAGAGCCATCAATAACATGATGAAATCATGATTAGGAAGGCAAAAGATGGGCTAGACATGAAGGGTTGGGCCTGTCAAAATCCAATGGGCCCGATGGCTTGGAAGGCCCAAGTTGAATCTCATATGGGCCACATCTTGAGATATTCATTTTCTTATATTTTCTATATATCATGTTAACATAGGTTTCATATATTTTGGTCTTGTATTTTGGACCACATAGTATAGCATTTTTGGGCTATAGGCTTATTGGGCCTAGTTTTGGGCTTCATGGGCCTTTGGGCTTTTAGTACCCAATATTGGGATTATTTTCATTCTTGTAATTTTTCCTTTTCATTGTATTTGTTTGACCATTGTATTTAGGCCATTAGAGTTGGAATTTAAAGGGAATAAGTATTAGGCATGGTTCATAGAAACTTAGTTACATTTAGGAGTAATTAGGGTTTCATTTGAGTCACATGTTTTGTGCCAAGAGTGGCTGCACATGTGAAGCCTCAAATGAACTCTAAATTGCATCTAAATGCAATTAAGCTTTCTAGAAGGAAATGGTTGCACATGGGGACTTGGTGGACGTCCAAAATTTGAATTCAAATTTGAATTTGAATTCAAATTTTGGCGCCACTTTGAAGGCCTTATGAGTGGTACCACTTCACTTGAATCTGTAGCCTATAAATACATCTTCCCTCCATTTTGTAAACACTTTGAGAATAATAGAGAATTCTTCATAATACTTTTCAGATTCTCTCCCCAAAGTCACCTAGGTTCTTAGTTTAGCTTTAGGAATCCTTCACTTTCTAAAGCCAAACCGTGAGCCATCATTTGCAATCCTAGCTTGAGTGCTTCCTTCTAAGATTTGGAACTCCAAATCTTGTCTTCTTAATCTCTTCATTTCTCTGGAATCAAGGTCTCAAAGGCAAGATCCATTGCAGATTCAAGCAAGGAAGATTACCTTTTCCATCTCACCTACTTGACTCCATTATTTTTGGTATCAAGAGCAAGGTTGAAGTCTTTGAGGTTAGGTGATCCTTTTCACCGATTGATTTCTAGAAATTTGAGTGTCTAAATTTTCATTTGAAGTTTCCTCTGATTGGATCTAAGTTTTGAAAATGTTTTTGATGGATCCAAGTGGTGTAGTTGCATTTTGATTAAATTCGCAACTATACTAGAGTTTAGGAATCTACTTGTGCCAATTTTTGTTTTGATTGAGTCTTGATTCATTTTATCTTCTTTAATTCAGCCATTTGAGTCAATTTGCATGTGTTTTTGAATTTTTGAATCTTTGAAGTTGTCTAGAGTCATGTGTAGTCCTTAAATTGTCTATAAAATACAAGATATGCTTGGTTGAACTTGTTTGAATTTGATTTGCTTAATTTTCAAGTTTGGCCGAGACTTGTTTAGTTTTGGTGCTTTGGTGCTTTTAATTTTTTTATAATTGAGTTAATATCCATTACTAGATCATTAATGGATTCTTAGAGTTAGATTTCCATTGTGTCTTCATAAGTTTTCGTGATCAAAATTTTCCTCCAAAATTTCATCAATTCTAGTGTTTGTGTACATGTGTAATTTCTATTTCTAGTGCATTTTTCTTAATTGGTTTTGAATCTGGACATTTTGGTTGCTTGAAAATAGAGGAAAAACATAGAAAAGAAATAGAAATCAAAGGATTTAAGATCAAGAAAAGAAATAGAACAAAAAGAATCAAAACCAAGAACCAATACTAGTGCACTAGACTTGGAAATTTCACTCAAGTTGCTTACATTAATAGATCCGGTTCATACTTTCAAATTTCTGTGTGAATTTTGGTGTAAAAGGCATATAACTTCACTGAATTTGTTTTTCAACGTTAGAAGAACAAAAGTTTAAAAAAAAAAAGGAAAGAAATCAAAGAAAGTGAAAAAGCCGAGAAGGAATCACAAGAAAAACAAGAACCAAATTTCATGAAAAATAGATCTAGCAACTTGTGTTAATCTTTGAATCCACTTCACAAATATTTTTGGTTTTCTTAATCCACTCTAGAACCATTCTAAGACATTCCTTATTGAGTGCTAGCTTTCATTTGGAGTCTTAATTTTTTTAGCTTTGTGTCTTTGTTGGCTTTCTTTGAGTTTTGTCAACTATTACATATTCTTTGTTGGTATGAGCTTCCTAATTCTTTTCTTGTGTTTGTCAAGTTTTCAGATCAAAATATCCAGTGCTGGAAGTTGTGCTAAACTCTTGCAAGGAGTTCAAACATTTCTCACAAAATCTAGAAGGAAAGGATTCCTAATACTAAGCCAAAGGACTAGAAATCAAAATTTGACCAAACTTTGTCCTAGCCTTCTCAAATTTTCCTTCACAAGAGTGATCACACCTTTCCATCATTGTGAGCAGCCGATTTTCTGTATTTTGTTGTGTTTAAGTGTGCAGGTTGCAAGGAGAAACAAGAATCCCAAGACTAGGGACGAATTGGAGACAAAGTAGTGGCTGAAAAATTGTTAAAGAAAAATCCGTTGCTAAAATTGTCTCCAAATCCGTCACTAAATGTTGCTTTAATCTAGCTTATTTTTTCTTTCAATTTTCTTTGATTCTAATCAACTGTAATAGCTTGGATGGAGTATTAAGAAGCTGGTCAGATATATCTAAATCCTTATAGATCGTTCACGTGTAGATCTAGTGAAAGTGGCTTGAAAATTTCATATGATTTCAAGCTTCCACTTAGGAAATTGACTAGCTTGTTAATCTTTGCTCATTGCTATTGTTTAATTTTCTTTGATTGCTTTACTTAGTTGATTCGAATAGCTTGTGTATTTTTTAATTGCTCACGTTTAGAAAGAAGTCAAGAAAAATATTTGAAAATCATAAAGCATCAAAGATTTTTGTGAAACGTTTTGTGGAATTGAGATTATCATAAGGGGGTTTAGTAATTTCCACTTGAAAAGGCTTGGTTATTAAGTGGCTCTTAGTAGCTCACCTCCCTTGATAGTGCAATTTGTATACTTAGACCTCCAAGTACTAATTTCATTCCTAGTGTAGACCCCTAAAATTGTCCGGGTCGGAAATAAGACTCAAAGACTCTCGAAGACCGAAGGAAAGTCAGCCGGAAGGACTCCTGGAAGACCCTAGGATGATTCTTTGTAGGTCTAGAAGTCTTAGAGTAGCTTAGAATAAGGGTGTGCGAGGATTGGAGCTCAATACACCCTCCTAGAGGTTCAGTATGGCCGTACTGAGCCATTTGAACTACAATACGGCCGTAGTGAAATCAATACGGCCGTACTGAAGTTTTTGAACTTCAGTACGGCCGTACCAAATTCAATACGGCCGTACTGTAGTTCAAAAACTCAGTACGGGCCGTATTGACCCCCTAGGCCGTACTGCGCCTCAATCCTATAAATAGGACGTCATTGGCACGTCCTCCCGGACTTTTGGAGCATTCCTCCACCCTCTGGTTGAGTATTCTTGGGTTTTTGAGCTATTCTCTGCCCTAGAAATCTCTCTGGGAGCCGATCCGACTAAGTTCTTGAGTTCACGAGCCATTAGCTTGAGACTCGAACAAGTCGAAGGGAAATCTCTTTGATTTCCATAGTAAACATTATTTTTAGGGAAAGAAGCGAGCGAACGTGTAGTGGGAAGGAGCGCCAAAAAGCCTCCTAATTCCTTTTTGAATCTATAAAAGCACGCTTCAAAGGTTTCTTTCCAAATCCTTTCTTTTACCGCTTTCATTTATCGCTTTTTTGATTGTTGCATTGCACGTTTAAAGCTTTCATCATGTAGATAGTTTACTTATAATCGTTCCAATAAATAGGGGTAGTTTAGTAATTTTACACTATTATTTATGAAATAATCCGTCATAGGGAACCCGAAAGGGGCGTTGTGGGGTGCTAACACCTTCCCCGCACGTAATCGACTCCCTTACCCAACTCTGGTTGTAATGGCCAAAGTTGATTTGCGAAAATCAATTGCCTTATGTCTTTTTCCAATGTTTTGAGTAAAACATTGGTGGCGACTCCAAGAACCCCTTTTTGCGAAAACCACTAATCCATGGAGGGTCCCGTTTGGGATTAACATGGATTGGTGAGAATCATTTAACAAAATTGTTAGTTCGATGAGGTCTCAGTTTGAGAATAAGTCGTTCTAACAATCCATCATTTTTCAAAACTAAAAAGAGTCCGACCATCGTCGCGAATGCCAATGTCCGTTTCGGCGGGTGGCGACAGATGGCGACTCCACTGGAGAAGCCTCGAGAGTCAGTCCCATTTAGTGATGGATTATTTCTAAAATGAGAGTTTAAAATTACTTCATTACCCCTCGCTTGTATGATAATACGTTTTACCTAATTGGCTTTAATAACTGTTGGATGTTTAAATTTTCGCAATTGTTTGAAATATAAACTGCACACGAACCTTTGCACACAACAGTTCCCTCTATACCCGGGGGCATGAGTGGAAAGCCATAGGGAGTGGATGCTAGTACGGCCGGTTGTCGAATGGGTCTATAGGTGCCCGTAGACCGTTGTCGGAAAGTATCACTCAAGGTGAAAACCATGAACTCAAGTCCGACAGTGCGTTGGAGCTTTCCATCGACTTACGACGAGAGGGATTGGGTCCCTATAATGGGGGCACCTTGGGGGCCTTAGACCGGTGAGAACAGTTAGAACCTCCTTGAATATGCACTTGTCTGCAGGATACCCCTACCTCGTGATTCGCTCGTGACTGTTCGTGGATGAGTGAATTGTTTGTATATAGGTCTATGTGACATTGTTTGTGCATTAATAATAAACCTCGTGATAAGGTCTAAGAATAACCCCCATGCATGAAAAATGTCATGACATGAGAGGAAAGACCATGTGTGAAAATATAATAAAAGTGAGTAGCATGTGCATCATTACCAATAACACATCATGCATCCTCATAACCATTCATTTTAGGCTCACCAATACCCCTTGACATGAGTGAAAGAGACCCATGACTATTGAGATTCTCCGTTAGGGAGAGATCATAAGTCAAGGAGGGTGGTAAACCTCCGTCTTAAAAAGGTAGCACCTTAAAGATGGAAGGTTACCAAGCTCATGTCAAGAGTGTATTCATTCCATAAATAAACTAATTAGATTAAGCATTCATTTTAGAAAGTGGCTGGTCATCTCTCTGTCCTCACGCGCGCGCAGAAACTTAAGAAGATGGACGCGTTGGAGGAACAAAATAGGAAGCTTACAGCCGAGCTCTCACAGCTCAAGGAGCAAATGGCGCAAATGATGGAACTCATGCGTCACCAAAACATACACGGGGCTCAACACAGTGACCATGAATCCCATCATGAGGAGGAGCAAGAGCAAGAGCCTCCGCAAGCTGTACCCCCTGGGGCGGGGATTACAATTAGAGAGCCCGAGATTTCAAAGGAACAATTCCACGCTCTCGAGGACCGGTTGAGGGCTATGGAGGGGCATGATTTTGATATCAAAGATGTCGTCGACATGTGCTTAGTGAGGGACATCCAATTCCCTCCCAAATTTAAAGTGCCCGATCTCCCAAAGTATGTGGGATCGACTTGCCCCAAAAGTCATCTCACCATGTATTGCCGAAAGATGGCTGCATATGCCACTAATGAAAAGCTCTTAATCCATTGCTTCCAAGAGAGCTTGGCTGACACCGCACTCAACTGGTATATGCAGCTGGATGGGAATCAGGTGCTTACATGGAAGCAGTTGGCCGACGCATTTCTCAAGCGCTACAAGTATAACATCGACCTAACACCCGATAGGTCCGATCTTCAAGCCTTGAGTAAGAAAAGTGATGAATCATTTAAGGCGTACGCCCAACGATGGAGGGAGTTGGCGGCACAAATAGAGCCCCCGCTGTCGGATAAGGAGACGGTGTCCCTGTTTATAAACTCGTTGACCGGTCCCTATTATGACAAGATGATAGGGAACACGACAACGCTCTTCTCGGACATCATCACCATTGGAGAAAGAGTGGAACAAGGGCTGAAAAGTGGGAAGCTAGCTAAGCCTTCCCAATCATTTGAAGCTAAGAAGACCTTTGGGAAGAAGAAGGAGGGAGGAGTCAACGCCATAACTATTTCTTCATCTTCCTCCGCTTCGAAGTCGGGAAAGTCGCAGTACAACCCTGTGAAGAAGTTTGATAAACTTCCGACCACATATAGCGACCTCCTACCGAAGCTAGTGCAAGCTCATCTTCTAGCTTACATTCCACCAAGGAAAATTGATCCACCTTACCCCGATTGGTACAATCCGCAAGACAAATGTCTATACCATTCGGGGGCACCGGGGCATTCAACGGAGAACTGTAGAGCTCTCAAATATAAGGTCCAAGACCTTATTGATGCCGGGTGGATCACTTTTGATTCGACAGCGCCCGACGTGAGCAAGAATCCTCTGCCAAAGCAGGAGTAGAGAGAAGAGCAAGCCACGATAGGGCCCCTCCACATTTTTCTTTTCTTTCTGGGACTCATGATCAGTACCCGAGATCATGAGATCTTTTTCATGTAAATAAGGGTTTTTTTTTGTACAGTTTTTCATACATATCAATAAAGAGGCATTTTTCGCACATCATTCTCTCATTTATTCTTTTCTCTCTTTCTCTCATTAACATTAATAATTCTAAACCAAAAACAAAACCGATAAAACAATTATGTCTGTGATTGTTCGCTCCGACCGGGATCCGAAAGTTGAGGATGAATGGGTTGAGTTGGACAGTGATGAGGAGACCATCTCTCCGGATCTGCAAAGACTGCTAGATCAAGAAGCTCGTCTACTCCAACCGTACCAAGAGAAATTGGAGACCGTGAATTTGGGGCAGGGCCAAGAGATAAAAGAGGTCAACATTGGGACCCATATCAGTGATGAAATAAGGGCGCAATTGATCCAATTGTTAAGGGAATATAAGGACATATTTGCATGGTCGTATCATGATATGCCCGGTTTGGACTCTAACATCGTCGAGCACAAGTTACCATTGAAAGAAGGGTTTCGACCCGTCAAACAAAAGCTCCGACGAATCAAGCCCGAGTGGTCTTTAAAGATCAAGGAGGAGGTAGAAAAGCAATTAGATGCGGGATTCTTGGTTGTATCTCAGTATCCCAAATGGCTGGCTAACATCGTGCCAGTCATTAAAAAGAATGGAAAGGTTAGAGTTTGTGTTGACTACAGGGATCTGAATCGTGCCAGTCCAAAGGACGATTTTCCCTTACCTCACATCGATACACCGGTGGATCATACAACCACGAACACACTCTATTCCTTTATGGATGGGTACTCTGGGTACAACCAAATCAAGATGAATGAGGAAGACCGCGAGAAAACTTCCTTCATTACACCCTGGGGCACTTTCTGCTACTGGGTGATGCCTTTTGGACTCAAAAATGCGGGTGCCACCTACCAACGAGCGATGGTGATGTTATTCCACGACATGATCCACAAAGAAATCGAAGTATACGTGGACGACATGATCACAAAGTCGAAGGACGAAATGGACCATATCCAATATTTGAGAAAATTATTCAACCGGCTTCGCAAGTATCAGCTTAAGCTAAATCCGGCTAAGTGTACTTTCGGAGTTCGGTCGGGTAAGCTTCTCGGGTTCATCGTCAGTAAAAAAGGCATAGAGGTGGACCCCGATAAAGTGAAGGCAATAATGGAAATGCCTCCTCCTAAAACCGAGAAAGAGATAAGAGGATTCCTCGGCAAGGTGAACTATGTCGCAAGGTTCATCGCACAGTTGACTGACATGTGCAAACCAATATTCAGGCTGTTGCGCAAGAATCATTTCGAATCTTGGGATGAGGATTGTCAACAAGCTTTTGATAAGATCAAGCAGTGCTTGGCCAATCCACCAGTATTGGTGCCACCTGTCGAGGGAAGACCATTAATCCTCTACTTAACCGTGCTTGATGAGTCCATGGGAGGTGTGTTAGGACAACAAGACGAAACGGGAAAGAAAGAACAAGCCATCTACTACCTGAGCAAGAAATTTCTCGACTATGAGACCCGCTACACGCCGTTAGAAAAGACGTGTTGTGCGTTAGTATGGGCAACACAACGGCTCAGGCAGTATATGATTAGGCATACTACTTGGTTGGTTTCCAAAATGGATCCAATTAAGTACGTGTTCGAAAAACCAATAATCACCGGGAAGATTGCCCGATGGCAAGTACAGTTATCAGAATTTGACATCATACATGTCACACAAAAGGCCATCAAGGGCAGTACCCTAGCTGATTACCTAGCACACGGGCCGACCAACGACTACCAATCCCTTCAGGATAATTTCCCCGATGAGGATATAATGAATCTACAACATGAAGAACCTAAAGATGATGCGTGGACCATGTATTTTGATGGAGCCTCCAACATGCTTGGACGAGGGATTGGCACAGTGCTAATCTCTCCACAAGGAAAATACATTCCCGTAACGGCAAGACTCAACTTTGATTGTACAAACAACATGGCTGAATACGAGGCTTGCGCGTTGGGAATCCAAGCAGCCATCAACAATGGTATCCTAAAACTCAAAGTGTTTGGTGATTCGGCCCTAGTCATCTATCAACTACGAGGTGATTGGGAAGTCCGAAATCCTAAACTGACACCATATGTTGAACACATCAAAGATTTGACACATTTCTTCCGAAGTGTCGTCTTTGAATACATTCCAAGGGAGGAGAATCAGTTTGCCGATGCTCTTGCTACGCTCTCGTCGATGTTCGCCTTGGATAGTGAGCATGAAATGCCCATCATCAATATCCGGCGGCACGATAAGCAAGCGTTCTGCCTTCTGATAGATAAAGTTGTCGATGATCGTCCATGGTTCCATGACATCAAGCAATATTTAACAAAAGAGGAATATCCTGATGCGGCCAACGATAATGACAAGAAGCATATCCAAAGAAGGGCCAGGGGATTTCTGCTAGTCGGTGAAACCCTCTACAAGAAAAATTATGACTCGGTCTTGTTGAGATGTATAGACCAAGTCGAAGCTCAAAATATGATCAAAGAAGTACATGAGGGGGTTTTCGGTACCCATATCCCCGGGCCTGCAATGGCTAAAAAGATCCTCAGGGCGGGATACTATTGGTCGACCATGGAAAGGGATTGTTACCAGTACGTGCGAAAATGCCATAAGTGTCAAGCATACGCCGACAACATTCATGTCCCACCGACTCCACTCAATGTATTGGCTTCACCTTGGCCATTCGCAATGTGGGGCATGGATGTTATTGGACCCATCGAGCCGAAAGCATCCAATGGACATAGATTCATCCTTGTGGCCATTGACTACTTCACCAAATGGGTAGAAGCGGCATCGTATGCTCATGTGACCCGAAAGGTGGTAACATCCTTCATCAAGAAGAACATTATATGCAGATACAGTATTCCCGATAAAATCATCACTGATAATGGATCTAATTTGAATAACAAAATGGTGGAAGAACTGTGCCAAGAATTCAAGATCCAACACCACAACTCTTCCCCATATCGGCCAAAGATGAATGGGGCAGTTGAGGCAGCCAATAAAAACATTAAGAAAATAGTGCAAAAGATGGTTGTCTCATTTAAAGACTGGCATGAGATGTTACCCTTCGCTCTTCATGGTTATAGGACTTCAGTACGCACATCTACAGGAGCTACTCCATTCTCCCTCGTCTATGGGATGGAGGTAGTTCTACCTGTCGAAGTCGAGATACCTTCTCTAAGGGTAATCATGGAAGCAAAACTTTTCGAGGCAGAATGGGTTCAAAGCCGATACGACCAGTTGAATCTTATCGAAGAGAAACGGCTGAACGCCATATGCCATGGTCAAGCCTATCAGAGGAAGATCAAAAAGGCTTTTGACAAGAAAGTCCACCCTCGAGTCTACCATGAGGGAGAGCTGGTAATGAAGAAGTTGCTACCAGCTCAAAAGGACAAAATCGGAAAGTGGGCCCCGAATTACGAAGGACCATACGTGGTGAAGCGAGCCTTCTCAGGAGGAGCATTGATCCTCACGGACATGGATGGGGAAGAACTTCGATACCCAGTGAACGCTGACGTGGTAAAAAAGTACTATGCTTGAAGACGTTGCTTGCATAGGCCCGCTAGGATGAAAACCCGAAAAGGGCGTCCTAGGCAAAAGTTAGGGCAAAATAAAAAGCCCGCCAGTACAAGGGTACTAGGCAAAACAAAGGCGAATTTATCCCCGCTAGGATACGTCCTAGGCAAAAATTAGGGGCAAAAGAATAAGACACAAAAACAAAGCAAGCAACGATCACTTGAACCGAAAACCGAAAGGCGATTCAAGTGATCATCTTCTAGAAGCAAGCGTCTTGCAGTGTCTACACTCCTGACTCAGGCATCTCACCCGAAGCAATTCGGGGAACGTAAGAGCAACAATTACAGATATAATTGTTAAGCCTAATGTATATAGCCTACCCTGGCCAGCCATTCTTCAGAAATTCCTTTTGTATATCTTTCTGTAAAAACATTTGTGAATATCAATAAAATATCTATTCATTTCTCTTCTCTTGACCATGTGATTATGCCTCTAAATTGGTGTTTCTTAAAAATTGTACGAAATTCCTTTAATAATCGGTCAATAAAGAAAGTTGGAGGGGTTCCTATAAAATCCGTAATCTCCTGCGTAAGAGGCTCACAGAAATCCCCCCTCACGTCGACGACAGAAATTCCTCCAAGAAGAGAAGGATAGGGAGAGCCATTCATTTTTCTAAAAACATTAACAAAATGATTAAACTTGCATTTTGTGCATCACACACACATTAGTTGCACATTCAAAGACCTTATCATGAGGCAGTCGCATAAAATAGAAAAAATAGGAAAAATTTCTTGTGTATGACAGCAGCCAACAGGAAAAGCCGAAATCGACAAAAAAGGCAAAAATTCAGAAAATCCAACAAATCGTACAGAATAACTGAGCCTGGAGAGGCTTGCCGAAATAATACTCCCCAGAGATATCTCAGCTTGCACTCTTGGGCCGAATTCCCAGTGAAAGCTATCAGAGCAAGATCAGCAAGATTCCCCAATGGAAGCATGATCATCCAAACAAAATATCCAAGTCAAAGGACTTAGACTTCCTCAGTGGAAGATAGCTTTCCAACTCGAGCAACGAGTGAAGCTAAGCCTGAAGAGGCTTTCTAAATAATACTCTGGGATACATAAGATCCTCAATCCCCATTCGCCTACTCAGAGGCACTCCTTCAAAAAGAGAAAATCCGAAAAGATCAATAACCATTCCCCAAGCGGAATTCGGTATTCAGCCAAACACCGAACGTCAAGATAATCCGCCTAACAGAAGAGGCCAATCAAGATCAATACGACAGAATCCCCCAGCGGATAACAGCCTACGTAGAGGCAACAAAACCAGAAAATCAAAAAAAGTCACCTGAATAAGGATAACCGGGATACTCCACCAACTTCGAAAGGACGTCAGCCAATCATAAGGCATCGCTCACCTCAGAAAGAGCATCTTTGTGTCTGCATCCCCAAGGAACCAGAATTTCCCCAGTGGGCACCAACTACACAATGGAAAGTTGGGACACAAGAACCTATGAGTAACTGCACATCCCCTAGATGGATCCCTGCGTTATCCAGCCCTCAGTGGCACCAAAATCAAAAACAACCGTCGAAGCAGCATCGTGGACTGTGGAGACAAAATCATCACAAATCCCTGGAGAGGGCAAACTCACGCTACCAAAGTGACCAGAAGCACGGAGGTATGCATCCCTGGAGAGGGCAAACTCACGCTGCCAACGTCGTCAGAAACACGGAGGCATGCAGACCCTGGAGAGGGCAAACTCACGCTACCGAGGTCGTCAGAAACACCGAGGTATGCACGAGCCTGGAGAGGCGACGACTAATACTCAGCTACCGACGTCGTCAGAAACACGGAGGTATGCAGCTGCCAACGTCGTCAGAAACACGGAGGCATGCAGACCCTGGAGAGGGCAAACTCACGCTACCGAGGTTGTCAGAAACACCGAGGTATGCACGAGCCTGGAGAGGCGACGACTAATACTCAGCTACCGGCGTCGTCAGAAACACGGAGGTATGCAGCTGCCAACGTCGTCAGAAACACGGAGGCATGCAGACCCTGGAGAGGGCAAACTCACGCTACCGAGGTTGTCAGAAACACCGAGGTATGCACGAGCCTGGAGAGGCGACGACTAATACTCAGCTACCGACATCGTCAGAAACACGGAGGTATGCAGCTGCCAACGTCGTCAGAAACACGGAGGCATGTAGACCCTGGAGAGGGCAAACTCACGCTACCGAGGTTGTCAGAAACACCGAGGTATGCATGAGCCTGGAGAGGCGACGACTAATACTCACCCTAGAGAGGCTACTCAACAATTTTCCCACCTGAAGACACTACAAGTCGGAAGGATGGCCTACTCCCCGGACAATTGGGTCAACTCCTTTACTTGTCAACCGGTACACCAAAAAAGTCGTTCGACTAAGTAAAGGGAGGGCAGCTGTAGACCCCTAAAATTGTCCGAGTCGGAAATAAGACTCAAAGACTCTCGAAGACCGAAGGAAAGTCAGCCGGAAGGACTCCTGGAAGACCCTAGGATGATTCTTTGTAGGTCTAGAAGTCTTAGAGTAGCTTAGAATAAGGGTGTGCGAGGATTGGAGCTCAATACACCCTCCTAGAGGTTCAGTACGGCCGTACTGAGCCATTTGAACTACAATACGGCCGTAGTGAAATCAATACGGCCGTACTGAAGTTTTTGAACTTCAGTACGGCCGTACCAAATTCAATACGGCCGTACTGTAGTTCAAAAACTCAGTACGGGCCGTATTGACCCCCTAGGTCGTACTGCGCCTCAATCCTATAAATAGGACGTCATTGGCACGTCCTCCCGGACTTTTTGAGCATTCCTCCACCCTCTGGCTGAGTATTCTTGGGTTTTTGAGCTATTCTCTGCCCTAGAAATCTCTCCGGGAGCCGATCCGACTAAGTTCTTGAGTTCACGAGCCATTAGCTTGAGACTCGAACAAGTCGAAGGGAAATCTCTTTGATTTCCATAGTAAACATTATTTTTAGGGAAAGAAGCGAGCGAACGTGTAGTGGGAAGGAGCGCCAAAAAGCCTCCTAATTCCTTTTTGAATCTATAAAAGCACGCTTCAAAGGTTTCTTTCCAAATCCTTTCTTTTGCCGCTTTCATTTATCGCTTTTTTGATTGTTGCATTGCACGTTTAAAGCTTTCATCATGTAGATAGTTTACTTATAATCGTTCCAATAAATAGGGGTAGTTTAGTAATTTTACGCTATTATTTATGAAATAATCCGTCATAGGGAACCCGAAAGGGGCGTTGTGGGGTGCTAACACCTTCCCCGCACGTAATCGACTCCCTTACCCAACTCTGGTTGTAATGGCCAAAGTTGATTTGCGAAAATCAATTGCCTTATGTCTTTTTCCAATGTTTTGAGTAAAACATTGTGGCGACTCCAAGAACCCCTTTTTGCGAAAACCACTAATCCATGGAGGGTCCCGTTTGGGATTAACATGGATTGGTGAGAATCATTTAACAAAATTGTTAGTTCGATGAGGTCTCAGTTTGAGAATAAGTCGTTCTAACAATCCATCATTTTTCAAAACTAAAAAGAGTCCGACCATCGTCGCGAATGCCAATGTCCGTTTCGGCGGGTGGCGACACCTAGAAAATTCCAAAAACATTTTCTTTTTGCATTGCATACTAAAATCTTCTTGAAACTTAACCATGAGTAATCATTCTCAAAGTAATAGTGATTTGGTCTCTCCAAAAAGTTTTTCTCATTTTTCCAAAGAGTTGAAATCACTAAAACTTTGGAGGAATCAAGAGGTAAAAGAAAGAATTGAAAATGAATTACAACTTGCTTTACTTGAGGAAGAAATACAATAGGTTAAGCAACGAGAACCAAAACTTTTGGAAAAATTAAAACAAAAAAAGAAGAGTCATAAAAGTTCCCATAGCTCCACAAGCCAAGAGGAAGTAGGAAGTTTAAATTTGGATGATTATTATCAACCTACTCCTAGAACAGTCATAAGAGAGCCAAAGGTTAGGGAATCAAGAGTTGATCTCCCTTCCTTCCATGGCAAAGAAGATGTGGATGCTTACTTGGATTGGGAAATGAAAGTGGAGCAAATATTCACTTGTCACCAAGTAAAGGAAGAAAGAAAGGTTCCCTTAGCCACCTTAGCTTTCCAAGGACAAGCTATATATTGGTGGACAGCATTGGTTAGAGAAAGGCGACTCCATAATGACCCGCCCATTGAATATTGGAATGATTTAAGGAGTGCTATGAGAAGAAGGCACATACCTTCTTATTATAGTATTAAGCTTATGGATAAGCTCCAAAGACTCCAAAAAAAGAACATGAGTGTGGAAGAATATAGACAAAAAATGAGTTGTATTTATTGAGGGCTGGAATAAGGGAAGATGAGAGATTAACAATTGCAAGATTCTTGAGTGGTCTCAACTTTGATATAAGAGATAGAGTTGAATTACTCCCTAATAGGGACCTTGATGACTTGGTCCAACTTTGTATAAGGGTAGAGCAACAACAACTTAGAAAGTCTTCTAAAAATATCAACTCTAAATCTTATAGCAAGGAAGATCTCAAGAGGGAGGGAAGTTCATTCAAGAGTTACTCTAAAGAAAATCCCTCTAAAACTCAAGAAATTGAAAAAGATGTGGAAAAGAGAAAGATCACCTCACACACTAGTTCAAGGACAAGTGAGATCAAATGTTTCAAATGTCTAGGTAGAGGCCACATTGCCTCTCAATACCCCTCCAAAAAGACTATGATGCTTAGGGGTAAAGATATTTACAGTGAAGAGTCCTCATCTTCTTCATCTTCTTCTAGTGATAGTGAAGAGGAAGCTAGTGATCATGAAGAGAAAGTAGAAAAACTTTATCCTGATGATAGTGATCTTCTTATGGTCAAAAGGCTTCTTAGAAGTCAACCTTGTCCTAATTCATTATCACAAAGAGAGAACATCTTTCATACAAGATGTTTAGTTTCCAAAAGAATTTGTTCTCTCATTGTTGATAGTGGATCATGCTCTAATTGTTGTAGTACAAGGTTGGTTAACAAGTTAGCTCTCACCACCATTCCTGACCCTCAACCTTATAAACTTCATTGGCTCAATGAAGGTGAGGAATTAGAGGTAAATCAACAAGTGAAGGTCAAGTTTTCTATAGGTGATTATAAAGATAAAGTGTTATGTGATGTGATCCCAATGGAGGCTTGTCATATTTTGTTAGGCAGGCCATGGCAATTTGACAAACATATTATACATGATGGCCTTACTAAAAAAATATCCTTCACTCATAAAAATAGAAAAATTGTTTTTCATCCTTTAACACCACCTCAAGTGTTTGAGGATCAAAAACAAATGAAAATAAAAAGAAAGAAAGAAAGAAAGAAAGAAAGAAAATAAAAAGATTTATTAGGGAAGAGTGAGGATGAAGGGACCTCCTCTAAAGAACTTGTGATTAAAAAGAGTTACTTTATTACCAAATAGCAAATGAAAAATACTCTCTTTATACATAAGGATCTTGACTCTTATCCTAATATTGCCACTAATCATGAAGTTAAAAATAAGCAACAAAACAATTTTCAAACAAATATTTCTCAACTTCAAGATATAGTGAAGAAGGAATGGATTGTTCCTAGTCCTATTTCTTATACTACTTCCTTGGAGGTGCCCAAGGAAGAAAGTATTTCTATTTTTAGGACTCTCTCTTCTTTAGTTTTTCTAATAAAGCACCCACTTTTTTGTTTATATTGTTTGGTAGATACCACTCGTAGTGTTCTATATTCTATGTTTGATATTAAGGGTAGTCTATCTTCAATGGAACTTAATTTGACTTCTTCCCTACAAGCCAAATATAGTTTATGTGAGTTTTCAAAACTCAATTGGACACCAACCTTCCATGATAATCTATCAAATAATAAAATCCAAAAATTTTTAGGAAATTTCTTTGTGTTGTTGTCTTTATATTCTAGGAAACGCCTAGGTCACCATTTAGGATACCTTAGGCAAGATGTTTTAATCTTTGGGAACAACTCTTTCCATTGTATTAGTCTTAGTTTTATTACATTTTTAGGATTTCATTCTAGACTATGCTTAGGAAAGGATCCTATCCGTAACTTTAGGGAGTTTAGTTTCATTAGCTTAAGTTTCATTGTTAGGCTAGATAGAAGAATTCCTCTTAGGATACATAATCCATTTTCCTCATTTGAACATATCACCTCTTATACATGGTATTTTGTGCTTGTAGGTGATGATTTCTATTATATAGATTCTCGTGATTTGAGGACAATTCCTTTCCAAGAGGGAGGGGATGATGGAATCATGCTTAGGAAGGCAAAGGGCGACATCTTGAAGGAACCAATAGGAATGGGCTAGACATGAAGGGTTGGGCCTGTCAAAGCCCAATGGGCCTGATGGGCTTGGAAGGCCCAAGTTGAATCTCATATAGGCCACATCTTGAGATATCCATTTTCTTATATTTTCTATATATCATGTTAGTATAGGTTTCATTTATTTTGGTCTTGTATTTTAAACCACATAGTATAGCATTTTTGGGCTATAGACTTATTGGGCCTAGTTTTGGGTTTCATGGGTCTTTGGGTTTTTGGTACCCAATATTGGGCTCATTTTTATTCTTGTAATTTTTCCTTTTCATTGTATTTGTTTGGCCATTGTATTTAGGCCATTAAAGTAGGAATTTAAAGGGAATAAGTATTAGGCATGGTTCATAGAAACTTAATTACATTTAGGAGTAATTAGGGTTGCATTTGAGTCACATGTTTTGTGCCAAGAGTGGCTTCACATGTGAAGCCTCAAATGAACTCTAAATTGCATCTAAATGCAATTAAGCTTTCTAGAAGGAAGTGGCTACACATGGGGACTTGGTGGACGTCCAAAATTTGAATTCAAATTTGAATTTAAATTTAAATTTTGTTGCCACTTTGAAGGCCTTATGCATGGTACCACTTCACTTGAATCCGTAGCCTATAAATACATCTTCCCTCCATTTTGTAAAAACTTTGAGAATAATTGAGAATTCTTCTGAATACTTTTCAGATTTCTCTCCCCAAAGTCACCTAGGTTCTTAGTTTAGCTTTAGGAATCCTTCACTTTCTAAAGCCAAACCGTGAGCCATCATTTCCACTCCTAGCTTGAGTGCTTCCTGCTAAGATTTGGAACTCCAAATCTTATCTTCTTCTTCTCTTCATTTTGTTGGAATCAAGGTCTCAAAGGCAAGATCCATTTCGGATTCAAGCAAGGAAGATTATCTTTTCCATCTCACCTACTTGACTCCATCATAACATTACCATAAAATATAGGCACTCAATCCCTAGGCTAGATGATATGTTGGATGAACTACATGGGGCCATCATATTCTCCAAAATTGATCTGAAGAGTGGTTACCACCAAATTAGAATCAAAGAGGGTGATGAATGGAAAACCGCTTTTAAAACCAAGTTTGACTTGTATGAATGGTTAGTGATGCCTTTTGGTCTCACCAATGCCCCTAGCACCTTCATGCATCTAATGAATCATGTACTTAGGGATTGCATAGGGAAATTTGTAGTTGTTTATTTTGATGACATTCTAGTTTTTAACAAATCCTTAGATGAGCATCTTGGACATCTAAGAGGAGTCTTAATAATCCTTATGGACAACCACCTTTATGCCAACTTGAAAAAATGCACCTTTCATAAAGAGAATGTGAACTTTTAGGGCTTTTATAGTTGGCAAAAAGGGAGTGCAAGTTGACCCCGAGAAAATAAAAGCCATCCAAGATTGGCCCACCCTAAAAAGTGTGGGAGATGTGAGGAGCTTCCATGGTTTGGCAAGATTCTATAGAAGATTTGTGAAAGACTTCTCCACACTTGCATACTCTCTTAATGAGTTTGTTAAGAAGGATGTTCCTTTCATTTGGGGTGAAGCCCAAGAAAAAGCTTTCAGTGATCTTAAAGAAAAGCTCACCAATGCACCCATTCATGGGGCCACCTTGAACTATCCCACCTATGACAAAGAGTTTTATCCCCTTATTAGAGCCCTCCAAGTTTGGGAGTATTACTTAGTGACTAGGGAATTCATCATACACACCGATCATGAGTCACTTAAGTACATTAGAGGGCAAGGGAAGTTAAACAAAAGACATGCCAAGTGGGTTGAATATCTTGAGCAATTCCCTTATATTATCAAATATAATAAGGGAAAGAATAATGTGGTGGCGGATGCATTATCAAGAAGGCACTCATTACTTTTTTCCTTAAGGTCTCAAATCCTTGGTTTTGATAATATAAAGGAGTTGTATAAGGATGATCAAGATTTCCAATCCATCTTCACCAAATGCCTCCAAAAGCCTTTTGATGGGTTCTATCTTCTTGAGGGGTACCTTTTTAAAATAGGAAAACTTTGTATACCCCAAGGATCCATTAGAAAGATTTTGGTTAAGGAAAGTCATGAGGGAGGTCTCATGGGCCATGTTAGGGTTGATAAAACCCTAAGCCTTTTGAAATCTAAATTTTATTGGCCACACATGAGAGTGGACATTCAAAGGCATTGCTCCAAGTGTATCACTTGCCTTCAAGCAAAATCAAGAGTAATGCCTCATGGACTCTACACCCCTCTTCCTATAGCTAGTTCCCCTTGGGTTGACATTAGTATGGACTTTGTGCTTGGTCTCATAAGGACCCAAAGGGGATTTGATTCTATCTTTGTGGTTGTGGATCGTTTTAGCAAAATGGCTCATTTTATACCATGCCACAAAGTAGATGAAGCTAGCTATATTGCTAAACTTTTCTTCAAAGAGGTGGTCCGTTTGCATGGGTTACCCAAGACTATTGTGTCTGATAGGGATGTTAAGTTCCTTAGTCACTTTTGGAAAATTCTTTGGGAAAAACTAGGAACAAAGCTTGTCTATTCCACTACTTGCCACCCACAAACCGATGAGCAAACCAAAGTAGTGAATATGTCCTTATCCACATTGTTGAGGGTCATTTTAAAAGGGAACAAGAAACTTGGGATGAATGCCTCCCCCACATAGAGTTTGCTTATAATCGAGTAGTCCACAAGATTACTAACCTTTCTCCTTTTGAGTTTGTATATGGCTTTAATCCCCTTACCCCTCTTGACTTGATTCCACTCCCTAATATTACTTCCTTGTACCACAAAGAATAAGTATCTAGGGCTGAATTTATAAGAAAATACCATGAAAAAGTCAATAGCCAAATTGAAAAAAAAACGAAAAATATGCCAAGTACAATAACAAAGGGAGGAAAAAGGTAACCTTTGAAATTGGGGATTGGGTTTGGCTTCACTTGAGGAAGGATAGATTCCCTACTCAAAGGAAGTCCAAACTAAACCCTAAGGGGGATGTCCCTTTTCAAGTTCTCAAAAGGATTAATGATAATGCATACATTCTAGATCTTCCATCTGATTATGAAGTTAGTTCCTCTTTTAACGTTTGTGATCTTACACCTTTTGTAAGGACTCATGACATGCATGAGGATGACGATTTGAGGTCAAATCCTTCTCAAGAAGGAGGAGACATGATGGAACCAACTTCTCCATTGGGGCTAATTGTTGATTCCTTCTCTTCTCCAAGTTGGAATGACGTGATGGTGATCTCCTCAAAGTCAACGAAGAGGTGGAGATGGTGTTTGGGCTAGGTGAAGTTGAAACTTAAAGGAAAGGAGAGGAAAAGATGGTGTTTGGTGGTGTAGCTCCTTTAGGCTAGTTCACTTCACTTAGGATGATGAAGGCCAACCAAGGAAGACCCAAGCTCACTCTAGGTAGAGAGGAGAGGATAGGGGGCCATGGAGTTCCTAGGGGGCTAAGGAAGGAATGAAGAGGCACAAAGGCTCACTCAAATTCATTAATTTCCAAAGTGGCTACAAGGTGGGTTACCTAGAGTACTTATAGGGAGAGAAAGACATCTAGGGTTTATTGGGAGCATTTGGCCGAAATTTTGGAGTCCAAATGCACTCTAAATGAACCCTAAATGCATCTAAAATGAAATGGCTCTCATCCCTCCTAAAAGACTAAAGTACCCTTAGGTCAAAAAAAAGAAAGAAATGGACTTTTAACCTTAAAAATAAGGCTTAAGTCCTAAAATAAATCCTGAGACTAATTTTGCCTCATAATAAAAAGGCTAAATAAAAATACAAAATAAAATCCTAATATCTAATGTACCCCAAAATACAAGGGCAAAATGGGAAAAGAAAGCAACAAATTAAGGAGAAGGCTCAAATTCCACACACATGGTGATCATGACCTTTGGTGTGGTGTGTTCTTCATCTTCCTCTACTCTCCTAGCCATGGACCTTGTGATAGGCCCTATATGATGCTTCAAGGATGGTCCTCCATCAGCTTTGATAGTGACATTTAAATAACTTGTTAAAAGTAATCATTAGTCTAATAGTTGTAATGATTAGGTTTGGTAGTTGAAGTTAACTTAAGCCAACCTAGGTTACTCTTAAACTAGAGTTAGATAACTACACACAAACAACAACATAACATAATAAATATACATATAATAGTTCAATATAATAGATACTTTGATACTTGTTTTGCATGTGCTATTTGTTTGTTCTTCTTGCTTTTTGACTTCCCACTTATCCTTCGTTCTTCTATGGATCGTTATGTTCCCCTGCATTGTTAGATACTTAACCCAAGGGGTTAAGCTCTGATACCAATTGAAGTTGGATGAAAAACACATAGAAAGGGGGGTTGAATATGTCTGTGTATGTTAACAAAGGAATTTTAAAAATATTTTTGCAAGAAGGCTCTTTTTCATCCAGTAAAATAATGTTAATGAATAATAAACTAGAACTGCCCAGGATTGGTTCAAAAAAATACTTTTGCGTCTGGGTGTTTATCATCTGGTTAAGGGAAATGCTTCTTAAATGAAAACCGTTCTTTCAGATAACAAATTGAATAAGTGTGGTTTTCGTCTGAAGATAGTTTTAATAGACGATAAGCATTAGACGAAGTTTTCAGTAATTTAAATCACTCAAATAAAAGTGCGCCTGAAAACATTAAAGTATAGTGTAAGTATTTTATACTGGTTCACTCAAACTGAGTTACGTCCAGTCTCTTTCAAATGAAGAGTTTCACTAGATATTCAATGAAATACAAGTATTGTTTGTTCAGCCTCTTCAGGCTCGTAGTGAGTATTATAGACCAACCAGGTCATGACCACTCTTGGTCGGCCAACTTCACTCATTGGTCTTAGTATTCTTTAATCAGCCTCTTTAGGCTAGAATTAAGTATTCTAGACTATCCAGGTCACGATCACTCCTGGTCCAAGTATTCTCAATCACTCCTAGTTCGTCAACTTTACTCGCTGACGCTAATATTCTTTGCTCAGCCACTTTTGGCTCGTAGTGAGTATTCTTTGACAAGCCTCTCCAGGCTTTACAAGTATTCTTTCCCTAGCCTCTTCAGGCTTTACATGTGATGACTAAACAGATTTAGTTTGAGTGTTTGGGTTACTCTCATAGAGAGCATACATAAGTTTTTACACTCACTAAGGTATGCAACCTTAGTCTTGCAATGATTAAGTGTATGGTTTACTCTCATAGAAAGGATACAAAAATAAATACACTCACTAAGGTTCATGTTCCTAAGATGCACTTGAAACTCCTTAGTCTATAGAGATGAATACACTATGGTACATTTGACCCTATACTCTCTATCTCTACGTTCGTTGCATCGTGGGCTTGATATCACTCTGGTTAAAAATGCAAAAGCAAACCTCTCAAGGTTTGAAGTAGTGATATATATTGTCCTGTAAAATTTTCCCGTTGCAAGTGTCTGTTGAAGTAGATGTAGTCGTTTATGACTAGTTCGACCTTCTCATTTAATGCTTGAGATCTTGCATTAAATGTTCTTTCTCGTTCATGGACATTGCATGAAGTCTTCTTTGCCTTGTTAGCAGTAGTGTATGAATTTAGTAGAGACCTAGGAACCTTTTTGTCCTTTTCTGGTCACGTAACTGTAGAGCATTATCTTTCTCTGAAAAAATAATGTACTTTTTCTTACACATGCATGCTTTTGCTTTGCGTGCTTTTCTTCTTCTTCTTTCTTCACACTATCATGTTGAGAGCATTTAAGTGATCGTAGATGATGCCTTAATTTGTCCTTTGAGACTTGATTCTTTAAGTACTTGTGTGGCGATCTTCGTCTACGTCTATTAGTCCTATGCATCTCAATCTATGATCTTCATTTGAGCATTTGAGTTTAATGCTTGACTTCCTTTCGATATGGTCAACATTACAGATGGACAGACTTTGTTTTTGTCTGAAGTATCTCTCGGTCTGTGCTATCCTTCTTCTTATGCGTAGTTGACTTTCTTTTGTTCTTTGACTTATGCTTCGTCTGTTTTCTTATGTTGCATTAGAGGTTGTCCTTGATGCATCTTCGTCTGATATTAGACTTGTAGTCATCTGGCGCACACGTGGATCTTTATCTTGGCATATGTACTTTCTCTATTCTTTCAATTTGCATGTACTTATGTTTTTCTAAAACACTGACACACTTTTTATAAATAACATGTATTATATTTGTCTCATTCAAAACCTTGCTGAGAATTGCTTCGTTTGACTTAACATTTGTTCCTTTTAAACAAATTGTGAGTTTCAAGGAAGCTTTTAAGGTTTGATCTATTAAGAAAATATTTAGAAATACAACTTATTGTTAGACATCATGAATTATATAGAGTAAATGTTAGTCTATCAGATAATATGTTTCGTCTGATTTGAACAACGTCTTATTATAGCTATTGTCTTATACTTCGTCTGATAAAAATATTTTATCTTAGAAAAACCTTTTGTTTGTTATCATTAAAACATGAGAGCTTAAGGGATCCAAAATTGTCTTTTAACTTAACAATTTCATATCATACACATCACAAAGAAGCATCTCATATCCCATACAAACACAAAGACTTAAGCACAAAGTCTTACAGACATTATTTCATACCTTCATCATAACTCATTCAGAAATATCTCCTCTCATACTTTCTCTTTCTTAGCTATTGGTATAAGTATCTAAAACCATGCCCAAAATTAAGCAGTCTTCTATGACTTTCAACCTATCTATTTTTATCTTACATTTCTACGACATTGTAGGATCTAAACACGACATTTGGAGTTATACTTATGATATCAAGTTGATCTCAATTTTATTGGAAAGATAATACAACTATCTACAACTTCTATGTTCCTCTCAAGAGTTGGTTTTATTGTCTACTTTTTAAAAAGTTACAATCACAATGTTTAAGCCTAAATCTAACAACTTGACCTTCACTCACTAATTTGATCATATCTTGAGTTCTAGACCTTCTTTTAATATCCAAGGCTATAACTATTAGGAAGATCACAAAACCTATTTTGGTCATTTAAGTCTCCTCATAAGGCTTATAATGTAAAGACGTTACTTTCGCATACAAGATGTAACACCCCATTTTTTAAAATACTATTATTATTATATAGTATTTGGTCAATATTATTTTATTATTATAAGGGAATGTTATTTTGTACATTTTAAATAAGTATTTTCATTAGCATTTTAAATTATTGTTTGTATGTTTTAAGAGATAATTTGGGAGTTGATAAATTATATATTTTATTATAAATTCTAAAAGGTTAATTTTATATGATATTTTAATATTTGAAATTATAGTATTATATTTTGGGTCAAAAATATATTATTATTATTATTGAGGAAGAATATTTTATATAATATATGTATTTATTTTATTTAATTATTTTGGGGAAAAAGGAATCAAGTTGGAAGTGAAGGAAGATGGGTTGGATTGATCCAGCCCAATGGATTATTTTAAGAAAAGGGTCAGGAGAAATAGAGAGTTCAGAAGGTGCTTTAGAAACAATCTCAAATTGCTTTAGGATTATTCTGTTTAACCAAACCAGATACGAGAGAAAAGAGATTATTTGTATGCACAGTCACATGGGAGAATTTGGTAAAAGAGAAATCCTGTAGGATTATTGTTGCAACCCGAAAATTTCCGATCTCGCGACTAATGGTTTAGACATCCTTTTAAAGATCTCATCAATTAAGGAAAGCCCGGACACCAGACTAATCCTTAATTAATGGTTTTGAAAATAGGTTCATGGAGTCGCCACCAATGTTTTACTCAAAACATTGGAAAAAGAAAAGGCTTTTAAAAGTCCAATAATGGCCTTGATAACCAGAATTGGGTTCGGGGGTCGGTTACGTGTAGGGAAGGTATTAAGCACCCCTACAACACCCTTAATCGGTACCCTATGACGAAGTTAACATTATAAACAATAATAATATACATATTAAATCCCCTTTTATTGATGACTATTTACATGCTTGAAATTTAAATTAAACAATTGACTCTAAAATATCTACATGATTGTTTTTATTATAACAATAAATATCAAAAGTAAGAAATAAAAAGAGAGAAAAAGATTAATTGAAATACCTCGTAGCAAGCTTTGTTAAATCTTCCGATATGGAAATTCTAGGTGCTTTGTGGCAACTTTTCACACTACACAAATGCCTCACAAATCTCAAGAAATACAATAGAAGGGAGAGAGAGAAAAAGAGAGAAATTTCGAGCTCTAAGGAGTGCTGGACGAAATTTTTGGAGTCTTGAGAAATGAGCCAAAGCTGTCTATTTATAGCCTTCAGAAGGGGTCCATAACGGCCCGTTCCGAAATCAGAACGGCCCGTTCTGGATCTGGTCGTTACGTGTTAATTTAGTGTATTGGAACGGGCCATTCTAAAATCAGAACGGCCCGTTCCAGAGGCGCGTTTAACACATAATTGTCATTCTGGAACGGACGTTCCAACTTAAAAATTCAAGCCTTTTTTGTTATTTGGAACGGCCCGTTCCAAATGTAAACTCTAGCCTTTTTAAAAGAGCCTAGAACGGCCCGTTCCAATTTTGGAACGGCCCGTTCCAATTTAGGATTTTTGGCCCTTTTAGAAACTTGGAACGGCCCGTTCCGATTGTGGAACAGCTCGTTCTAGTCTTCTAAAATCAGCTTGTTTGGGCTTTTGGGCCCTCTAAAATCCTGTCCCATTGTTTGCATGCCCCCGGACGAAATTGGGTGTCTACAGCTGCCCTTCTTTACTTGTCCTTTAGAATAGCTGTGTTGCTTTTCCAAAGGCAAGTAAAGACGTAGACATTTCGTCCGGGTCTTCTTCTCGTCTCTGTGTTGATGCTTTTACATTGCTTCCCTTGGATAGGTGTATTTGCTCGTATCATTACCTTTTAGAGCAGCTGAGTGTTAGGTTGCATACTCTATGGGGTAACAAGGGTGACAAACTATACACCTAATCTTTAGTCTTCAAGTATAAGCTCCGTTGTTTCTCTTGTGATAGTGAGATGAAAACTCAGATCTTCACTCTTGTTTTGACAATAGATACCTTCACATTGTTTCCTTCGGGTAGACGGTGTTCCCTATATCCTTGCCCTTTGGAGTAACTGAGTGTTGGGTTGTATGCTCTGTTGGGTGTCAAGGATGGTAAACCGAAACATCTAGGCTTCAAGATCCATGTGAATGCCCCATGTCACTTTTTGTGTCTGAATCTTCTCCTTTACTTCAGCAGTGTAGATGCCCCCACACCATTTCCTCCGAATAGATGGTGTTTACCCGTATCATTGTCCCTAAGAGCAACTGAGTGTTGGTTTATATGCTCCGTTGAGTGATAAGGATGGTAAACCGAAACATCTAGGCTTCTGGTCTTGATGTAGATGTTTCCTACTGCTTCTGCTTGTCTCATGGTAGTGTGTTTCTTTATTTGTAGCTTGTTGTTAAAGAGGGAGTATTTTCATAGCCTCTCCAGGCCGCAGTATTTTCGTAGCCTCTCCAGGCAGTAGTATTTTCGTAGCCTCTCCAGGCCATAGTATTTTTGTAGCCTCTCCAAGCCGTAGTATTTTCGTAGCCTCTCCAGGCCGTAGTATTTTCGTAGCCTCTCCAGGCCGTTGTATTTTCGTAGCCTCTCCAGGCCGTAGTATTTTCGTAGCCTCTCTAGGCCGTAGTATTTTTGTAGCCTCTACAGGCCGTAGTATTTTCGTAGCCTCTGCAGGCCGTAGTATTTTCGTAACCTCTCCAGGTCGTAGTATTTTCATAGCCTCTCCAGGCCATCTGCTGGTGCTGATGATGTGATTGCCCCTTGACGAGGATTGTTGGTAAGTGGTGCCCTTGTGCTGGTGGGCAAAAGAGTAGATGCTTGACAGAGATTCTGGTGCTACCCCTGCCAAGTGAGTATTGTGATGCCTCTCCAGGCGCAATGTTGAGTCCTTTCGATGATTGATTGTTTGATTGTTGATGGATGGTTGTGGAATGAAAGACTTCCCTAGATGGATGGGCAGGAGATGTTTATTGTGCCCCTGTGTTGGTGGGCAGAGAAGTGGATGGCTGACAGGGATTCTAGTGTTGCCCCTGCCACGTGAGTATTGTGATGCCTCTCCAGGCGCCTTCTTATTGTAGGTTTTTTTTCATTTCTTTGTTTAGCTTCGGTTTTTTCACATTTGAAGCTTGCCTTTTTCTGCTATTTTTCTAAATGCTTCGGCTTTTTAACATGTATGAAGCTTGCCTTTTTTCTGTTTTATCTTTTGTTATCATCATTGGTGGAGGGATCCCATCCCATGATGATGTTATTTGCTTAATATTTATTGACGAGTATTATTTTGGAAGCCACTCCTGGCTTTGGTAAGGAAACCATTCCTAGTCCTGGCATTCTCTTGAATCATCCTTCATTCAATTGAGGAGTAAGGCGTGATGGCCTCTTCATGCTTGTGGACTTGATTATTCTTCCTCGTCCGGTTCTATCTCGTCTTGCTGTTGACATGTCTTTTGTTTCTTGGTGGCTATATGAAACCATTTGTATGGAATGCCCTTGTTGGGGCTATGCTTTTTGACATGACCTTGGCTTTAAGGCACTGTCTAGTTGTTGATCTTTTTTACGAGTGCTTCGGCCTCTTGATTCCTCCGACAAGGGGTGGATAGACACACAAAGAATGCAAGAATGCAAAAGAAAATGCGAAGCAGGAATGAATTGGATTTTTTTATATATAAATAAACTTATACCTTTTTGTGCACGCTTGTGCCATATGCATGTTATGCAATGATGCTTATATGTTAATGCTTAAAATGCAAATTTATTTTTACTTTCAAGAAATTAATCTATGCGCATTGATCAATGACATGGATTGTTAGCCTTTAGCCTTGTCGAATTCAATGTTGCTTCTTTGAACCTAAGGTTTGTGTAGTTCAGCCCTCTCGCTTGTGCCGGATATGATATGTTAGCCCTTAGATTAGGTGTACCTAGACTCTTTTCTAGGACACCTCCATCTTCTCCTTGTGAGTGTTCACTGTGCATACTCCGTGTATCTCTCAAATTTATCTTAATGCCATATAGGTCAAGAGGAAAGAGAGGAAGATGATATATATATATTTTTTGTAAAAGTTTTGGTAGAAAGGATTTTTTCAAAAATGGTTTATAGAAGAATGGCTGGCCGAGGTAGGCTAGTAGTTTAGGCTGATGAACAAGCACATTCAAAGTGAGGACATCATTTTTTGCGTTAGCTTATTATTTCCTTCAGAGTTAAGCGATGACTTGGGATTGCATATTGATTAAATGATCTTCTCGAGCCGCCTTTCGATTTTCAACTCGAGATGCTGCTTTGTCCTAACTTTTGCCTAGGTTACTTGAGATGTGTTCCCTAGCGGACATTTTCTTTTGATCCTTATTTTTTCCTAGACTACCCTTGTTAATTGTGGGTTGCCTAGCAGATCTTGCCCTAACTTTTGCGCAGCCCCTTAGTGGGTTTCCTGCCGGGCCTTTGTCTTTGCAGCATTTGTGATCATTTTTCATTACTCCATTAAAGGGGGATGCCCCTTGCACTGATTTCATTTGGGCTTTTATCCACAAGTCATGCCAAGTTTGATTGATCTTTATGTTTTTTTTTTGTATAAAGCGATTGTTTCCAATGACGTCCTTATTTCAAATGTACTTGTTCATTTAGGGTTTGTTGATGAGGCTTAGAGTAGAGAAAAGGGAGAAGAGAAATGAAGTAGAAAAGTGTATGGCATTAAAATGGAATTTTCAATTTACACGTGCCCCTTTAATGTTGCTCGAGGGCCCGGGCATGCCCCGAGTTCGTGATTCATACACAGAGAAGTAGAGGGAGGTTGCCCCTTAGAGAGGCCTAGGTTGTCAGACTGTAGGGCTAGTCCCACACTTGCTTGGATGTGGCGCTTCAGAAGATCTCGTGTAGAGGAAGGTCCTTTGGCTTCTTTTCTCATGAAGGTGTTGCCAATCCATATCCTGAGTCTTTCCTAAGAGGTAGGAACGGGTAGAAGCGATGATAGAGCTTTTCATCGAGTCTTGTTTCTCAAAAGGAACATTCAAGCTGTCTCTCGATTTTCAGCTCGAACCAATCTTTTTTTTTTTTTTTTGCCTAGTATGCCCTTTGCAGGTTTTCATTCTAGCAGTTTCTTAACAAGCAATGCTTCTCTCTTGTTGAAATCATCTTTCAAGAAAGCTCTATTCACTTTGAATTTTGAGGGATTCGTCCTCCTTAGGTTCTCTTTCTTAGCTTGCAACTCGTTAGGAGTGTGGATTCGTCCATTCCTATTCCGCTTGGATTTCACAGTTGCACGACACGGCTTTATTTTCTTTGGGGCAAGAGTTGGCGTCTTAATGATTGTGGAGTTCTTTACCTTAAACTCTTTATGCATGGCTTATTTTCCATTATTTTCGACTAACGCACATAGGTCAATTTTCTTTTTTATTCTCATTTATTCTTTTACAAGGAGGGATATGTTCTAAATGAATGTAATGCAAACATGTAGAGAAAGTTAAGAAAAATAAATATCAGTCTCATTGATTTGTTTATCTGTGAATGTTCAAATAGATTTTGACAGTATTGAGCAATAATTTGTATTAGATTCTCAGAAGACTTACTTCAACAAATATATCAAAGTAAGGGTCAAACCATAGTACTTTAAAGATGATTTGGTTTAGAAACTTGGAACGGCCCGTTCCAAATTGGGAACGGCCCGTTCCGATTTTGGAACAGCCCGTTCTAGTCTTCTAAAATCAACTTGTTTGGGCTTTTGGGCCCTCTAAAATCCTGTCCCATTGTTTGCATGCCCCCAGACGAAATTGGGTGTCTACAATTATGAGTAATTTTATAATTATTCCTATTTAAGGATTGATGATCCCATTAAATTTTGCATGTATTGAGGAGTAGGTATATGCAAACAATTTGTAAAAATGATGATCTAGGAGAGAGAACAAAATTGTAGAAAAGTGTTTGAGTTAAATTCTATAAAATTGATGATTCACTCAGGTTTTATATTGATTTATAAATGTGGTTGTTATATTATTTGGTAAAATTGATGATCTATATGATAATTGGATTCATTGGGATGTGCTTTGTAAGTAAGGGTTCTTGTAGATTGATGAACACTCTTGATTATATGAATTAATGAGTAATTGGGAGATTTTACTTATGGATGTATCTTAGTAATTTTGTAATATCTTTTTGTCTGATTAACCAAATTAATTTTCATTTATTGGGTTACAAAGTAGACACTTGGGGCTATAATTTAGACTCTAGAATTGTGTACAAATGTTAAGAATTGATTAAGTTATGGGAGTTATAAGTTCAGTCTCTATTCACTAGTGCAAAAATTGGATTTAAAATCGGACTTTTAAGATCGGTTATAAGGTAACCGATCTTAAAAGTTAACCGATCTTAAAAGTGACGCGGTGGAAATTTTGTAAATAAAATGAACACTTTTAAGATCAGTTTAAATTTAACCGATCTTAAAAGTACTTTTAAGATCGGTTATTTTATGACCGATCTTAAAAGGTATGTCTGACACAACTTTTAAGATCGGTTACAAAAGAATCGATCTTAAAAGTTGTATCAGCCATAACTTTTAAGATCGGTTATAAAATAACCGATCTTAAAAGTAATTTTAAGATCGGTTATTTTATAACCGATTTTAAAAGTACTACTTTTAAAATCAGTTATGAAATAACCGATTTTATAAGTAGCACTTTTAAAATCGGTTATTTCAGAACCGATTTTGTATGTAGTATACAAAATTGGTTCTTAAATAACCGATTTTAAAAGGATCGTCAGAAACCTTTTATATTTCCCTCCAATCTCATTCTCTTTAATCTTTCCCTCTATTCATTTTTTTACTCTCTCAAACGCTCTCATTTTCTAAAGAGGTAAATTTCGTTGTTGTTTTCGTTTTCGTTTTCCTTTTCTTATGTCTCTTTTCGTTTTCTCATGCGCTTCTCTTGCTTCTGTTTTCAGGTTCATTTTTGCTAAATTTCAAAGCTGGAACGGCCCGTTCTGAAAGGAGAACGGGCCGTTCTGACACCGTTCTTCAAAAGTTCTTTTTTAACAATCTGGAACGGCCCATTCCAGTTTTGGAACGGTCCGTTCCAGTTTAATTTTTTTCTCGGCCAGGACTTTTAAAATTGGTTATAAGACAACCGATCTTAAAAGTTAACTTTTAAAATCAGTTATTTAACCAATTTTAAAAGTCTAACTTTTAAAATTGGCTCTTTTAAAATCAGTTACGGAACCGATTTTAAAAGTGAAAAATAACCGATTTTAAAAGCCTTTTTTTCACTAGTGATTCTAGTGCGTGAAATATTAAGTTTTTATGTTGTCAGCCATACGAGGTGACCTTAACAACATTTTTAGGCTTCGTGTTCTTCATAAAGGTTGTAGCTTTGGATGTTATCTTTCTAATGGCTTTGAATCACTCAAAATGAATGCATATAACTCAAGTTATGGTCAAGTTGTCAGGATTTACGGTGCCTGACATGGGTATTCTATTTTAGTTTGTGTTTTTGACGTTTTGGGACTCCTTTTTTGGCATATTTGTGATACTTTATGATTTCTTAGTGATGCTTTATAATACTTATGATATGATTAAATGAGTTTGATGTGGGATTATGAAATATGGTATTATATTGATGGATTTTGATGATGGTTGTGAATCGTATGATATCCAGTAATGACTATTGTATGAAGAGATATAAATGGTGTGTGCTGGATGGAATGTAAATTAATTGTGAATTAAAGATTGATGTGTATGAGGAGGTTGTGCAAGATATGTGTATGACTTATTGTGGAAATGTTGGTTGTGCATGTGATGTGGAATTGAATTGTGAATTGTGATGTGATAATTGGACACAGTCGTATGCATGACATTGGGCTATAAAGGTGTGCATGTGATACAATGTTATTTATGTGTTGTTGTGGACATTGTTGTATGCGTGATACGGTACTAGATGTGTGATGCATCGGTACGGTCATATGCGTGATATTAGTACCGGTAGTGGAATGCATTAACACAGTCGTGTGTGTACATGATGTTGGGTGTGTGATGCAACAGTAAGGGCATGTATGTGATACGATACTAGATGTGTGACATGGTGTATATGAGAAATTTTTTTATAGGAACACATGTGGATTGTGATGAGATGATGGAATGTGTGGATTTGAAAAATGATGTTAAACATATTTAAATGATGAATGTTGTGTTTATGGGTTATATTTCTTTGAGATTATTTTGCAAAATTTCTTGATGTGCTTTCTATATAAATATTTTCTTTTCTCACCATACGTTTGTTATTGTTTTTAAGTGAGGAAGATGTGGACATGAGTGACATTCAAGGTGCCAATATTTTAGTTATGTGAGTGCTCTGATAGTGTTACATTGGGGCAAGGGCCTTTTAGGACTTTAATTTTTATTGTAATTGGAGTTTTTAAATTTCCTTTGAAACTATTTACGAATATATTTGCTTTCTAAACTTTATTTTAAATTGATCGAATATTGGAAATGTATCTTCTTTTGGATATGTGAACCATTTTACCTATGTTAAATTGATATTTCTTTAATTTACTTTATTATGTATATTGGCGTAGAATGGGTGTAACACAAGATGTGATACTAATCTTCTAATTCATATAACTCGGTGATTTTTTAACTTTTTGTATAATTCATAAGTCTAAACTATAGCCCCAAATGTCTATTTTCCAACACAATAAGCAAAATTCTATTTGGTCAATCACATAAATACCAAGATACACCATAATTTTCAAAACAAAGCACAAACTCACTTCTTTCAATCTAACTGATTAAAAACATAATTAATACCTAAAGTGCACTTCCATACCATCAATTAACAAAAAACATACATAACTTTAACAAAACAAATCACAAATTCATCATTCTTCATTTTAGGGTTTCTTACAAAAACTACAAGATCTCATAGATTCAATATTAACTCAAATAGTTCGTAATTCATAACATATATAAGTCAAAGATTAACCACAAAGCACATATGAAGCGTACGACATGCATTACTCAACTACAAATACAAGTTTTGGATTTTCTCACAAAGCATAGAAGACAAACAACAGAATTGAGGGTTAATCCCACTACCCAATAAATACCCCACATTTTAGAGAGAGAACTCTCTCACCCCTTTTTATGTAGATTCAAAGGGATTGGGTCACTTTGCGTTGTGGTATAGTCTTATTGAAGGACTTTTAGTACTTGTGTTGTAATTCTTAAGGATTGTTATAAATTTTTGTTGTTAAAAGAATATTAGTAGTAATCTTGATTGAAAAAGAAAGACTTAGTAATTTGTTATTTGTTATTTTTATTTTATAGTTTTGAAATTGAAAGAGAAATTTATGTCATGTGTCCTTTGATTAAATTTGTCAATTGCTATTAAAAAAATTAAATTATTAATTTGAATTAATGGTAAAATAAAAAAATTTATTTTTTAATTTTGGTGAACCAACCTGTCAGACTACCAATTCATCCCTAAGCAGGATAACCAAAATTTCTAACTCACTCATTAGGTAAGGTAGCCTATCCCTGCCTTCTTTTTGGCAAGACAAACCATAATAAATTGGACTTATTCATTTTGTCACCCATAATCAAAGTCGGAAGAGGATGAGGTAACTTTTTTTTTTCATCTCCCTACTCTTTTAGAAGCTTACAATGATCCCGTATCTAATTCTTCCATTTTATTGAATGGCTACAAGGATTTACAAAATAAGTTTTAAAAATTGTCCAAAGACTGATATTTTGAAAAATGAAAACCTTCTCTTTAAGGAGGAAAATGAAATATCACTTTTAACAGTGTAAAGTTAGCAATGGAAAATAATAAAGCACATGTTGTTAACAAACATCCCAAATTCAAGGAGCAAAACTATGATTACTAGAAGTAACATATGATAGCTTCCTTTGATGCATGTCATATTGATATGTGAGACACTATTAAAAAAATAGGAACTACATTCGAAAGTGGTCCAAGCCCAAATAGTTAAAATATATAAAAATAAATAAATAAAAATAGAAAAAGTGTTTACAATGATACTCTACAACTATGGTGTTTACCATGGCTAGTCGTGGTAGCCTCTAATTATCAGATTGGCTTCCCTACAACTTAAGATGCCTATGATAAATACCACATGCAATGTGTAATGTCTTTTGGTTGAAAATTTCCTCACTTTTCTTCAACTTTAAGGTCTTATGCTCTTTCTTTGGCCAAGTTGAAGCTTTAACACGCATCTAAAGTCCAAAGGCTGGTCACTCAATGACGAACCTTCCTAAAGTCTAACAAAACACACATAAAAAAGTAACAGAGTTAAGGAAAAAAAAACAAATTTAATCCTAATCGACTAGAAATGCATGCAAACCTTATAGGTTATCATTTAAAACTTGGTATAAAATGTTCGTGCAAGCAAAATCAAATTTAGGTAATGTATGTAACACCTTCAATAGTCCTACATTTATTGAAAGACTTTCCTCGAGTTTTTCCTCGAGTTTATTGCAATTTTGATGTCCACAATAGTATCATCATCTCATTGTGATATTGAGACGGATTGTAACATAAAATAGTAAAAAATGTCCCTAATGGATGAATCATTAGTTTTAGCCATTGGATATATCAATAAAAAAATCAATGTACGAGATTGTTTTCTCAACTGGTAAGGCAACCCACCTAATCGGTAATTAGTTTTCTCAACTCATCCCCGTCGAACCACCATGGTTGCACGCACAGCGACGAAACCTAGGGTTTCCAATTTCTTTCCTCTGCTTATAATTTGATTTCACTATGGCTAATCGAAGAGAATGAGATTTGTTCCACGGTGACGCGATCAATCCCTTGAACGGCGAGATTTTCGATGATTCCTCTTTGGTGGACTGCGATGGTGCCTCGTCATCGTGATCGTGATCGCACGCGCAGTGACGTCGTCACCGTAGCCACACGCGCAACGACGGAACATAGGATTTTCAATTTCTTTCCTCTACTCGTAATCTGAATTCGCTATGACTAACTAGAAAAAACGAGATTTGTTTCACAGCGACGCAATTGATCCCTCGAACGGCAAGGGTTTCGACGATTTCTCTTTTGTGGACAGCGACGGTACCTCATTACCGTGGCCACACACGCAATAACGACGGCGTCATCGTGGCTCTCAAATATTTTTGTGATTTTTTTTTAATATTTTTCGGGTTAAAAACTTGTTATTCTCTAGTCATTTTAGTGCCTCATCCATAAGACACATTTTTTTACTACTTAACGTTAGAATCCGTATGATATTGAGGCCCATTGAAGCTTACATTTTTCCAAACATTAACATGTAAGGCAGGTGATTGAGTACAACTACGACTTTCACCACAAGTTGCATTCTTTTGCCTTGCCTGAGAAAATGTTGCATCACCAATCATCATCTCCTGAAATCCCAAGAAAAAGAAGGTTTAATAAAATAGGGACTAAGATGATGAATATAAGAAGCAAAAGTGAGAGCCTTATAAGAACCATGACGAGGGAAAACAATTATGAACACGAGATGGATGATAATATTTAATGTCTTTATATTTAATTTAAAAATTTAAAAATAAAATAAATATTAAGGATAAATACGAAAAATAATTATAAATTTATCTATATTAATAATAATTATTTTTTAATATTATTTTTATTATTTAAAATTTTAAAAATAAAATAATCTAAAAATATATATAAACACAAAAGTAATAAACACATGTATTCTTTTTATAGATAGACATGATTTTTAAATATATCTATACATATTATAAAGGGAATATCAAGACATGTAACCGTTTTTAGTTTCTTATATACAACCTTCTTATAATATGTTATTTGTTTATAATTATTAAAAGCACAAAATTACTCGATGTCTTTCAATATATATATATATATATTAATATATAAAGAGAATATCTTTTTTGACAATTATCTTGATCTTTACTTTTTTGGATTGTTATACTTTTTTATTTTAAAAAATTAAGAAAAATATTTTTTAATCAAATTTAAAAATTTAAAACTAAAAAATTATTTTTACAATAATTATTTTTAATTTTCATTTTTATATAAATTATTTTATATTTTATTTATTGTTAATAATTACTTTTTTATAAGTAATTTTTCATTATTTTTTTTTAATACAATGCATGCCGAATTGCCTTTTTCTTATTAGTATATATAATAGAGATGTGATGCTTAAAAAAAAAAAAAGACTTTGTTTTCCGGGTTTTCGCGATCAATTACACAATCATCTCCCGTTATTTTATTTTCCCACTCTTTCATGGCTGTTCCGAACGTTTGCCCCAACCTCCAAATTTTCCCTCACTTTCTCGCATCTCCTCCATTTTCCCTCAGATTTTCCCGCGCTTTCCCTGCCGCGACTCCAATACGCAGAGCCTTCCGCGAGTGGCGCGAGTACGAGGAGGCGGTGAAGCGGAAAGACCTCGCCGGAGCCCTGAGATTCCTCAAGTCCCTCGAAACGGAGCGCCAGCCGGAGCCGCTCGTCGACGGCGGCTCTCCGCTGGCCGAGTTGACTCGGCTCCGGTTGGGCGAGTTGGAGCGGTTCGGGCCGCAGAGGGATTGGGAGGTTCTGGACACGTGCTTGAATGCTGATGACATGAAGCTTGTCGCTAACGCTTACAGGTTCCTCAGAGATAGGGGTTTCTTGCCCAATTTTGGTAAATGCAGAAACATTGGTGAGTTTTCATTCTCTCCTAATAATAATGATTAATACTAGTATTTAGGGTATCTATAACAATATATTTGTCTTTAACAATATACACTCTTTTTTTTTCCTTTTAGAAAGTCAATTATTATCTTATTTGTATTCTAATTTTTAATCTACTAATTTATATGGATGAAATAGAAATAGGGAAAGACATGTAATCTATGAGCATTACATGTCAATTCCTTATTGTGGAACTAAACATGTGAACATTTACCTAAATTTATGTTGGCTGATATTTCAGATTTTCTATGTGATTTTAGACAATCCAACTTGAATATAAACGCGTACTAAGTCTCACAGCATAAGTTCTTTAGAAACTGTCACAAATTCACAATTCACCAAGGACACCACATGTGTTGCGTTCTCCATAAGCCTAGAAACTAAAAATGTAACACCATCCTCCTTTCATGGTGTCTTTTACAGATTCCCCCATTCGATAGTGCTAAGGCATTGCCATGACTGTTATTTGATAACACTGATTTAGAGTAGTACAGTGTGAACTTTCCTTCAGAAGTTGTGTTTTATTTGTTTCTTGTTGGAGTTTCTGTGATCCGTGGACATGTCTTTTTAGTATTGTAGCTGTCTGCTGCCATTCACACATGTTATGTATTTAGAGAGAGGAGTTTCTTTCCTTAGCATATGATAGAAGTTGTAAAATTGGGTTTTGTGGTTCTATCTGTAAATCAAAGCAATCATTTCTGGCTACTCGTGTTTTTAATTTTACCAAATGGATACTTTTTTGTAATTTGGTATGTGGCTTTTTTCTTGTCTATTTTTTTTTCTATAATCATTCTGATGAAGCTTTTTCAAGCACTAACACTAACTGGCTTTTTCTTCCTTTATCTTCTCTCCCCCATCTTTTGATGTCATCTTCTATAGTTTTGGAGGGACCAAGGAAGGTGACACCAGATGTCTTGAGCTCCTCAACTGGTTTGGAAGGTGCTATATGAATCTCTGACTCAATATTTTCCTCCTAGCTGTAAATTGCTAAAACTGCCGGTGTTAGTCATGCTATGTTGGAATGAATATCTATGCTGCTGAAAAACGGTTGTACTATATAATTTTCCGTTCCTTCTTCTGTGCAGTGACTAAACTTGCTCCCAAGAAGTGGGGTTTCTCAGATGGTTCAAGCCTTGTTTTGGTTGCTTTTCTTGGTGGGGTGTCCTATCTTATATCGCAAGGAATTGACCTCAGGCCTAACCTCACAGTAATATTAGGTCTAGCCACCGTTGATGCTATATTTCTGGGTGGTACCTGTTTAGCTCAAATCTCAAGTTACTGGCCACCATTTAGGCGTCGAATTCTTGTTCATGAAGCAGGACATCTGCTAACAGGTAAATCTCATTGTTTATTTTAATGGATTATATAAAGGTCGCACATGGGGGATAAGCATTTTGGATCATGTTAGTTTGATTAATTGATTACCCCTCACTGTGTGCTGCCATATATTACATCTTACATGGTCCATCCTAATGAGATTTCAGCTTATCTGATGGGTTGCCCAATCCGGGGGGTGATTTTAGACCCAATAGTTGCAATGCAAATGGGCATTCAAGGACAGGTATTCTTTATTTTATTTTTTTAATTCATGATATGATACTATTGTTTCAGATGGTTGCTATTGGTAGTCTCCTAATATATTATTTCTATTTGACTTTTTGATCATTCTTGCATTTGTTATTTTGGGTGAGATTGAGATACTTGGTATTATTATTGAGTAATTATCTCTGTTTTCTGTACACCTCTGTCTGCCAGTCTGCCCCCTTTTCTATCTCCAGATCCCCCTCCTATGTATTCCTTCTCCCTCATACTGCTCTGTTCATCCTTCGTCACTTTGATGACAAAAGCCTCATCTACCTTCATTATTCTTTGAGATGTAATAAAACACCAAGTCAAACACTATATGATGCAAAAGAGATACTTTTGTGCAAGGTCTGTTTACTGGTCTACTAATAGCCCTCTTTTTAATGTTTACAAAATATAAAATTGATGATAATGATACTTATTCTCCCCAAAACAATAGCGTAATTATTCTCCCTTTGATCTTTAGCCCAAGAATGGAGCTTTGATCTGAAGTTCTAAGATGCAATTATGGTTTTGAGAAAATCTACCCTCTAATGCGTACACTATTATCTTTTATATCATTGATCTTTCCTTCTCTTTTCTTGATCTACTGCCTGTAATGGGGCTTGTGCTCTGCTTGCTACTCACATCTTGCACGGTGAGTGGCTATTCATGCACCATATTAACTGCAAGCAATATAGCTCTAAATTGGGGGTCTTTTTCTTAGCTCACTTAGGTGAAGGTCATTGAACTGGACCAGCCCAATCCTCTCAGAGGGAGAACAATACTTTTGCGAGTTCTTTCATGGCACAATATTTGAAGATTTTCCTATAATTTTTGTCACTGGTGTCTGCATTTCTATATTGAACCCTGCATCTTTTATGGTTTTACCTTTCAATCCTTCACCGCAGAGTACAATTGTTTGTGTGCTGAATATGACAATATTTTCATTCATCAATTCACTAATACCAATATTAGTATATCTTCTGTTGATTCTTGAAAATTGACTGCACTGAAACACTGATTAATTCATAGATGAGTTCAATGATCAAGCTGCAGTGTGATGTCATCAATTATGGATTATTTGTATTTGTTGACACTTGTATACTTACAAGTACAACTCTAGATTTCATTTCTTGTTCTTCTACTTTAATATTTATTATGATTCCTTATTTACTTGGAGTAAATAAGAAATCCTCAATCTTTAAGTTTTTCCTTTCAAGTATTTAACATCATTTTACTTGCAGTAAATCCTTATTTTTTAGGCAGGGACTCAGTTTTGGGATGAGAAACTTGCCAATGACCTTGCAGAAGGCCGACTTGATGGTACATCTTTTGACAGGTGTGTATATCATTATAGTTATAGTTATAACTTAGAAAGTTTTAGGGATTATGAGAATGAATCTTCTGAATAGCTTAATTGAGATACTCAGCTGATCTGGTATTAATTTACACTCGCAATTTTTGTGTTTACAAGTATGATTCTATTTTCCAAGTACATGCATGGACATGGTATATTCTAGGTACAAGAATAGCCATGTACACGAATATGAAAATTAATTGCTACAAATTCCAATAGACGAATTCCAACAAATTTAGAACCACACGGCTAATTTAGAACCACCATCCTCACACCTGACACCACTTCCCCTCCAAATAAGACCATTCCTTTGGCTTTTTTAGGTCCAACTGCAATATGTGGGCCTTCACATGTTAAGTGTTTGCTTTTTTTTGTAGCACCACAAAACATCATTTCCAAACACTTAGGGCTTATCGAACACAGATAAGAGAAACCCTCTCTAAGTTCCCATACCACATGGTTTAGTCATGGTTCATGGACCTGTATCAGCATTATTGTGTTGTATGAAACTTTTTTTCTGCCCTAGTGTTAGTTTCATTTAATGAAAATATGTAGCGAGAAAATGTAAGATGTGTTTGGTTTGTTTTCTTTTTTATTTTGAGTTGATATATCATAAAAAGTCATCACAGTATTTTTATTTGACTTTCTACTTCATTTTCTCACCCTTCATCACTAAAGCCCATTCCTTTGCCTCACTTTGTTGGGTTTGGCCCTTGAGTGTTTTGAGAGAATCAACTTCAGGGGTTGGGACCTGATCCCTTAGGAAAAAAGTTGACTAATGCTCCTGGGTGGATTTTCACTTCGTGAAAACCAACCCTATTTTTGTTCCAAATGTAAGATTGCTCTCAGGAAGACTTTTTCTTAGCGAAACCCAAATTGCAGAGCGAATGATTGTTGTGTTTTGCATCAAAAAGAAGAAAAACTCACTGGAAAAAATTGGTTAGTGAAAATAGCAAAGAGCTCTCTGTTTGCTGAAGTGAAATTAATGAAACTTTAACTACAACCACCAAGTGCTGAAAATACTATTTTACTAGTTAGCTCCAAGTAACAAGCCTTTCTTCTTGTCCTTCCATGGATTGCATCAAATTGAACCTTTTAGGTAATTCTTCTTCAATCTTCCAGCTCCTTGCTCTAGTTAGAGGTCCTCTAGCAAGTTTTCTTCAAGTTATTCTTTTTCCTCTTCCTCGGTCATCTCGGATAGCCTTCTATTCGTTAGTTTTGTATCAAAAACTGCAGGATGACAGTTATACGTATAAAATAACTGCTGTTAGATATGTTTTAGAAATATAAATCTCATAGTAGGTTGTACAATTAGAAGGGGGAAGTTATTTTCTGTTTGTGGACAGAGAATACTCTCTGTAGGAGACTTCTATTGCTGGGACAGCAAGTGTAGTGCTGTATTGTGTGTGATTTGTGTGAATTGTCCTTTATTACTTTTATCAATTGGTGTTCTATCAGTTTTGTTCTGTCCAAACCTTCATCTTCTGTTATGTTTTCCTGCTGCCTTTCATCATCAGCTTCTCCCTTCACTCAACTGGTTCTTGGCTCTCCTCTTGAATCCGGAGATCTTGACAAATTCAGGTTGGATCTGCACAGCCTTCTCAAAGGTCTACCATGTTGCATTCTGATTGCTCTCCTTCTAGGAAACCTACCATTTGAGAGCTTCTCTTATTGCAAATGCACCAACCCATGATAATTTCATCTCTTCAGGTACTCTATTGTCCCCAAATACTGCTCTGCATTGATCAGCCACCAATAGCCCTCCCTTCCATCAAATGTTGGAATCATTTTCATTTTTCACGAACAGTTCCCCCACAACTTTGAGATTAGAGCTCTAATACCAGTTCATAGAAAGTGGCTCAAAATAATAGAAAGAAAAGCTTATATCAACTGAAGAGTACAAATGATTCCCAGGACTTTTGATAGGCCCGGACTCTCCCACAAAACTATAAATTAACACTTAGTCACATGACCAAATTCCTCTCAATCCCTCTTCCCATTTATACACATCATGACCTACATGATTCACTAAGTGACCCACTAATTGACTAACTAAACCCTAACTAACCTATCATAACTAGTCTTTACATACAGTGGCAAAGATTACAATTTGGTATTTGCAAGGGTGATTCTAGTTCCTTAGTACATGCATGGTATATTCTATGTACAGGAATAGCTTTGTACATGAATTTGAAAATTTATTGGTACAAATTCCAATTTCCAATAGGCATTTAACTACTAATTCCAACAGAGATATATGTTATGTCACGAACTGATAGAAGAGTTATTTGTATGATTTAATGGTGCACTGGTAAGGGTGGATTTACTATGTGATTGATGTTTAGTGGAAATCAGTCAATGAATTTGAGCTCAATCTGGCCTAACACTTTAGTATTAAAGTTCTCTTTGCCTTTAAATTCAGAAAACACACATTCCCATTTATCCTTACTCTGGCTTCCCCAGTTATCATTTCATGACTCCTGTTTCAATTCTGGTCAATATCTCTGTAGTCACTTACAAACTTGCCTTCAAGTTTATTAAATTTCCGAGCCTTTCAAGTGACTGATGCGTTCTGTAACCAATGCTTTAGGTACTGCATGGTACTTTTTGCTGGTATTGCAGCTGAAGCTCTTGTTTATGGTGAGGCAGAGGGTGGAGAAAATGATGAAAATCTATTCAGAGGCATATGTCTTCTTCTTGACCCTCCATTGTCTGTAGCTGAGGTCTTCTCACAACTGATACATCTGGTTTGATGGTGTCGATTTATCTGTGATGCTGAATTTGAAACCTTGAATTTCTTGCATTGAACAGATGTCCAATCAAGCAAGATGGTCAGTTCTGCAATCCTATAATTTGCTCAAGTGGCATAGAGCTGCACACCGAGCTGCTGTTAAAGCATTGGAAAGTGGTGGCAGTCTGAGTGTTGTAATTAGGAGTGTCGAGGAGACTCTGTATTCTAAAAATTGAGCCTCAGAAGCTTCTATTAAAGCATTTTTTTTTCAAGTTGCTTGCAGGTTAGCCCTTCTTTTTGGTTTTTGGATAAAGGAATTATGAGTGTGCATGCTCAGTTTTATTTTTAATCTTTCAAGTACTTTGTTGTGTTCATTTTCTCTGGTGCAGGGTTCTTGTTATGGATCTGAAAAGAAGCTGCTTTTACTCGCATGTGTTCTATATAGCATATTTTGCAGATGGACCAGATCTGTTATGTTATGCCTTGTCTACCATGATAGACAGCAACAAAGGAATAATTTCTTCTGCAACAAGTGACCTTTTTGTCCTGAGGCTGGTTCCAACTTGCACACAATATTGTTAAATAAGTGATACCAATAGAGACAACGTCATCGTAAGAGTGGTACCTTATCTTCAGAGTAATTCTGAGCAGTACACAAGGCTGTGATTTTCACCTGCATTTTTACCTGTGGTAAATCAATCACGAGTCCTAGAAAAGGGTTTGTAAATAAATGTATAAAATATTACTAAAACTGAGCCATTTTTGGAAACTCAGTTTTTATTGACCTCTTTCCTGTCACGTTCCTTAATGGGAGTCCCTGGTCCCAACCTTTCATTATTATCCTGTTGTTAAAAATATAGCGAGTGGCTCTATCCCATGAATCAGTCACTTGAAAAGTATCGTAATTAAATTGCCAATTAATTTGGTATTTGAACAGTATGATTGATGACACGTTGAAAAATAATAGTGTGGGATTAACCCCACACTATTGTATGATGGCACGTTGAGCTATTGTTTTCTTTCATTTTTATTACACAACCACGCGGAACTTGGATAAAAGATTTGAGGCTGCCAAATTAAATTTTTATATATAAATTAAATATTTAATTAATTAAAAAAATAATAGAATTTTTTGTTTTTTCTACTCAAAATAAACATACATGATAATGAAATTTCAAAAAATATTATTATTCACTAGTCATTTCATAAAATAATCATACAAATATAATATTATATATATATATATAAGGGAGGTTATAATAATATCGGTGTAACTTTTACTGAGTATTACACCGCTTAATAATTTTATATTAAATATAAATTTTGTAAATTCAACCGTTAGATTGAAAGTTCTTATGTCTTAGATCATACATACAAATATTTATATTAATTCAAGATGATTTTATACTTCATTTTTATAAAACAAAATTGACGTAATATATTTATTTCAAAATACACTTAAATATGAACACTTTGATTATCTTTAAATTATTGTTTAATTTTAACAAAATTTGATATACACGTATAAAGTGATATGAACTTTCAATTTAATGGTTGAATTTATAAAATTTACAATTAATATAAAGTTATTGAGCGGTGTAATACTTAATAAAAATTATACCGGTGTAATTATAACCCCTTCTATATATATATATACAAATAAATTTTTTTTAGAAAAATTTGGGGGAGCCACACTAAGAAGGTCGGCCCCTGCAACCACTTGCTATAAGCTGTTGGGTGTTGTTATACCTTACACAGGGTATAAAAGAAATTGAGTTGAGGTTATTTTTTTGTTTTTACGATCATTAATGGTTTTAAGGTATCTATCTATAAAAAAATATAACGTAAGAATTACTTTAATATGCCTGATAAGTTGGTTTTGAATTTAAGGCTTAACCAAGTTTCTCTGGTTAATTTTAGCTTGTAACTAGTACAGAGCTAGGGGGACAAGAATCCTGCATCCCAAAATCTAGGCCTCAAAAGCTCACTAGAACATCACATTCCTTTACATTATTGGTTCTCAAATCTCAATCCAAGGTAATAGTAAAAGCCTTCGGTTTTTGTTTTTGGTAAATGGTGATTTATTCATTTAACCAATCACTATCTACCGTAAATAATAGTTGACTAATAATAATTACTTTAAAAATCAAACAACCTGTGACTTTTGACTGATATTTTTTACACTATCAGTACATAATCATTAAATTCTTTTATTTTTGCTGGTGTTTATTAAAATCCTTATTTAATGTTACCGCTGCCAGGTCTCCATCAATACATAGTTGACCATCAATATCAAAGAACAGAAAACACATTCTACCATAAATAGGGAGAACATGAAGTGCAGAATAGAAGCCAATATCCGCACTAAGCTGGTCCAACTATGGTAAATGCCAATCTGAGAGAGCTGAATCCCACGTGAAACTGAAGCATAAGTTACAATAAAGCTTTGTTAATTACTTGTTTTAGAGGAGACATGTAGCGCACGGGAATAATAAAACCTTACTCAAACATGGAAATGCATTGCACACGACACTGACATGCGTGATCTGAGTATAACAAAAAAGCAATATGAACACCACTCTTTACCCTGTGCATCACGAATCCTCGATGCCAGTTACTTGCTTTGAGCGAATCTTTGTGCAAGAGAGGACACTCAAACACGGAAATGCAAATGCATGCATTGCAACAACATTTAAGAGTACAGAAGAGAAAAAAACATAGAAGCAATTTCCGGTACAACATTTATATATAAGAAACTGATATAAGAATCAACAATCAGCAGTGAACCAAGCTCTTAAAAGGGGTTATGGCTTTGGCTTTCCAAAGAGAAGAAATGAGTATCTTAGATAACAAGACATTGGCAATAGTGTTGTTTATATTGCATCTTCTCTTAGCAGTTCTCTTGTTCCCTCTTTACATGCAACCAGAGCCCCCTGTGGTAGCTCTATGCTTAGGTGTCATCCCTTGCTTTGTCTTGGTTTATGCCACTATCATTTGGCGAGCCGGTACTGACATGCAAAAGGGCTATTTGTCACTATTTGAGAGTGAACTCAGTGAAGAAAAACTATGTTGAATTGTTGATTAGTATTTGACAGTTTGAGAAATTTGCACTATTCTATCTTCAAGTAGATGAAACTTTGCTCAAGTAGATAGTTGCGGATAGATAAGATATTATATTGTATGGAGAGCTTTGTAGAGAGTCAAGCTTATGTGAGGGGTGTTTTTATTCACCATCTCATCCTTTTGTGGTAGTTATCACTTTGCAGTGAATAATTTACTTGTACTTCTTCAAGGTTGGTTGTTTTTGTTTTTGGCATTTGAGCATGAATTTGGAGGTTACAATTGACATAAACTTCTTAGTATAGAATCTAGTTAATTAGTAGTTACAACATAGGGCATGTTTGCTCCATTCGCTTCTGTTCTTACCGGAGATCGGTCCTAGAGACGATCTGCTGGGCAAGATTGGTGAGCCTCCTTCGTTGGGTACACTTGTTGTTCCAGAGCGGGGGTGGTACCTGCAAAAGAGACTCTGATGCTAAAGTTAGTGTTTGTGGATGTGTGGGTCTCGTATAAGTAATGCACGTACCTTTGTGTGAATTAGGGTTTCTCTGGGTCTTGGGCCCGAGATCAATTACGGTCTGCTCAGATAATGGGCCTTTGTCTTGGCCGATGTTGTATAGCGCGCGTCCGATGTCAATCTGTGCTGTGATACCGAGCTCGAGCTCGGTTTCGCGGTACGGATAGTACACTAGCCCCCCGAGCTCTGAAGACTGCGAGTCGAAGAGTTAATACCGAGCTCGGTGAAGTGGCGTGACTTTTCGCGTACGCTCCTCTGTCAAGGTGCCAAGTGTCATAACCGTCACCTCGTTCTCCAAAGCGTGCGGGCAGCGTGTTAATGGGCACTGACGGTTTTGCAATAATAGTTGTACCCATCATAATGGGCTTCATTTAATGTCCATTATTTTTGTCGTTTCTCTGCCCGTGCCATGTCCGTTCACGTTTCCGTTTGAAATTTGGAGACTTCTTTTCTTTCTCCCTTTCGCGCTTCCTCTCATATTCACTTTACCCTTTCTTCTTTGGCGTGCTCTCGACGCTTCCACCTTCCATGCTCATTCTTTGTCTTCTATCTTTCTTGTCCCCGTCGTCGCCGTTGCCGAAAATCGGGTCTTCGACGGCAATCAGGTCCCCGTATTTCATCACTGTTCTGTCACTACCAAAGGAGTATCAGGTACTTCGTTCTCTCTGCTTTCTCTTCTCGTTCTTTCTCTCCGTCGGTCTCTCTTTTCTTCTTTCTTCGTCTTCCTCCTTTTTGTAGCCTTTTCTATTCTTGATGGTTGGTAATAGTGGTGTCGCATCTTCTACGCCGGCCAAGGACAAGGAAAAGGCGCACGACAAAGCGGTGGCCAACGAGACGGCTGCCGCTGAAAAGAAAAGGGGTGGGAAAAACCCTAAAGATTCCCACCCCGCCATCACCGTCCCGGGCTACGAGTGGGTCCGAGGGGACCTCGGAGAGTTTCAGAGTGTCTTTAAATCGTTTCTTGAGGTCAATGCGATGTGGAAATCGCATAGGATCTGCCAAGGATCCATTTCCAATCTCATCCGGCTCGAGCCTTGCCAGCCCGGCGAGCGTGTGTACATGCGGGGTACCTCGAATCCCCCCTTTTTCTATGTGTACCAGTGTTTTTTTAGGGATTTAGGTGTATGCCTACCCTTCACTCAGTTCGAGTGTGATTTTTTGAATTTTATCAATGCGGCTCCTTGCTAGCTGCACCCTAATAGTTGGGGTTTTTTGAGGGCTTTTCAAGTCCTGTGCTCCACCCTGGGGATAGGGTTGTCACTGCCCGCGTTTCTCCATTTTTACCAGTTGAAGTTGGGTGACCCTCCCCTAGGGTGGGTGTCGTTGAACGGGAGTAAGGCTTGGGGATTATTCTCGCTTTACTCCAATTTGTATAAGGGCTTCAAACAGGAGTTCTTCCGAGTTTTGCCTAAGGAGGTCAACCCGTTAAAAGATGAGGTGTTCCACTTCGGCGGGGAGGTTCCCCTTTACTGGTAGCAGGATCCGATCAAGTTCAACGGGTCAGCCAATCTTCAGTTGAGGACCTCGAATACTGCTGTCATTACTGATTTGACCGTGCTTCCTCGTCTTTTGGATTGCAAGCTCGTTCTGTCGCTTGCTAATTCGGCATACAATGAGAGGGGTTTAGAGAGTGAGTATCTCGTCATCCTTAGTTGTCAAGGCTTTTTTTGTTTTCTTTTTTCTTATGCATTTTGCTTTTATGCTTGCAGGTATAATGGGAAAGAGCAAGTGGTGTGAGCTGAAGTCCCGCTACAATGTGGCTGAGATCGAGGTCCCCGAGCCTCTGGAGGAGGAGGTTGCTCCTCTTGAAACTCGCAAGAAAAGAAAAAGGGGAGGGAAGGAGGTCAGGGGGACCTCCGCCCCTCGTGACGTTGAAGAGGTGACTTCGAAGGCTGTTGATGCCGACACGGTCGACCTAACTAGAAGTCCTCCTCCTGAGGGATCATCCCGAGCTGCTGTGGAGGAGGTTGCTCATGAGGCCCAGGTTTTTATTTTTTCTCTTGTGGTTTTTCTTCCACGTCGTGTGATTTTCTTGTTATAATAACTTGGAGAATTTTTGTTCTCTGTGTAGGTGGGGTCTGTGTCGACTACCACCGAGGCTCGAGTGGAGCCAAGCTCGGAGGCACCAAGGCCGGATGCTTTAGTTGCTGCGCAGGTGGCGCCTTCCTCAACTCCCGCCGAAACCCGTGGAGGGGGTCCAAGCTCTAGGTTGCCGTCTCTGACCCCGGGGGCCGCCGTGCCGCCTCCACCTCCGCCAGGGGCTCCAAAGGGGAAGTGCATCGTACAGAGCTTCGACACTACTCGCCCCCTAGCGAGGTTGGACCATGTGAGCATGTCGTCAGACGTGGACTCCATGTGGAGCTCGGGGGTGACTGCTGAGCAATTCTACCCGCGAGGTTCTCTCCACCAGGCCGACAAGGCGATCCTCGAGAAGGTCGGGGCAGTGGAGGGCTTAGACTTTGCGGAGGTCTTCATACAGAGGTCGATCACGATCGTGGATCACTGGAAACACAAGTGGTCGAGGTTGTAAGGGGAGCTAGAGAGCGCCAGGAGCCGAATCCAGCCTTTGGAAGAGGAGAACAAGGTAGGGGCCGCTCTCGACGAGGCCAAGAGGTAGAACGAGGCTGAGCTGCAAGCCACAAGGAGGGATCTCGCAAGGGCTCAGAAGTCTTTTGAGATCGCCTTGAGGGCTAATGAGGTCTACGCTGCCCAGGTTGGCTAGCTTCAGGAGGTCTCTACTTTTGCCCGAGGACGGGTGCGTTCCTTGGAGGACGAGGTTACGGCTCTGAAGGCTGAACTAGAGGAAGCGGATGAGAGGCGTCTCTGTGACGAGGTGCTTCTTGGTGGCAAGGAAGAGGAGGCCAATGCCTTGAGAGCAGATCTTGATAAGCTAGTCGCGTCTAAGGCGGAGCTAGAGAGGAAGCTCGTCGAGACTGAGCGAGCTATTTTGTTTGAGCATAAGAAGGGCTTTGTCAAGACAGCTGGTCAGGCGAGGTTTCTTGCACCTGGGGTTGACCTTTCTGCCATGCATGTGGAGAAGGAGGTGCAAGCTGGGAGGCTCGTAAAAGAAGACGACCTTACTGACAGCTTGAGTGAGAACACGACTGCTTAGGCCGCGGTTTTGTAATGACTTAGTTTATTTCGTTCATTTTTCTTTCTCTCTGAACTTCTTCTTTGTATTGGTGAACTTGTTGTGTACATAATTTGCTTATTTGCACCACTGTTGGATTTTTTGCATTTTTTCAATATTATTTGCTTGATTTGCGTTCGTCCCGAGGTTCAGTCTTGACCTTGGTTAGTTATAGTATAACTCGTATCCAGGTTCGCATTTGACCCTTGTTTTACATAATGTGATTCGCATTAAGGTTCGAATTCGACCTTAACTTAAGATTTTGTACCAAGGTTCGAACTCGACCTTGGCTTAAGATTTCGTACCAAGGTTCGAACTCAACCTTGGCTTAAGATAAAGTGATTCATACCAAGGTTCAAATTCGACCTTGGCTTAACATAAAGTAATTCGTACCAAGGTTCGAACTCGACCTTGGCTTACCATAAAGTAATTCGTACCAAGGTTCGAACTCGACCTTGGCTTAACATAAAGTGATTCGTACCAAGGTTCGAATTTGACCTTGGCTTAGCGTAAAGTGATTCGCATCAAGGTTCGAATTCGACCTTGACTTAGCGTAAAGTGATTCGCACCAAGGTTTGAATTCGACCTTGGCTTAGAGTAGTGTGGTTTGTACCAAGGTTCGAATTCGACCTTGGCTTGTCATAATGTAATTCTTGCCGAGGTTCAAATTCGACCTTGGCTTAAGATAAAATGATTCGTGCCAAGGTTTGAATTCGACCTTGGCTTCTCATGATATGATTTCTGCCAATACGGTATAAAATTAAGAGAATATGAGTGGAATGAGTCACTTTTATTGATGCTATGGGTATGCCTCGTTAAAACCCTTCTCAGCTAAAACCCATTTTTCTATTTTTTGGGACAAAAGACTGAGTCGGGAAAATAGTGCACAACCTATTTGTACATTTTCAGCTAAAGTAAAACTTGAGATGCGTGGCATTCCAAGTTCATGGGATGGCTTTGCCGCTGAGCTCTTCTAGTTGGTACGCCCCATTTTCTAAATCTTCTGTGACCCGAAATGGGCCATCCCAGTTAGGCGCGAGCTTCCCTTCTGACGAGTCTCTTCGTGCTTCTCCTAGTAGTCGTCATACCAGGTCGTCGACCCAGAAAGAGCGAGGTCGGACCCGCGTGTTATATCTTCTGGAAGCCCGAAGTTTGCAGGCTTCCTCATGGATCCGAGCTTCCTCTTTGAGCTCGTCAATTAGGTCAAGGTTGACCGCTGCTTCTTGAACATTTTGCTCATTGTCGAAGACACGACGTCGATGAGATGTCTCGCCGACCTCCACTAGGATCATGGCATCAGCTCCAAAAGTCAACCTGTAAGGCGTTTCCTGCGTTGTTGACTGGGGGGTACAGTGATATGCCCAGAGGATGCTAGGGAGCTCGTCTACCCATTGTCCCTTGGCGCTTCCTAGCCACTTCTTGAGTTCTCGGAGTATTACCTTGTTCGCGGCTTCGGCTTGGCCATTGGTTTGGGGATGCTCTACCGAGGTTGGGAGATGTTTAATTCTGAGCTCTCAGAGGAAGTCTTCGAAGCTTTGTGCGATGAACTGTCTGCCATTATCACACTAGTGGAAAATTAGTATATTATGTCACCTCTTCAACGTCGGACACACAAATCCGACGTAAAAAAGATGTGGTGGCATTTTTGTAATTTTTGCGAACTTTTTTACGTCAGACCTGGTAGGGTCCAACGTAAAATGTCAAATCTACGTCAGATGTATGTTGTGTGCGACGTAGATTTGACATTTTACGTCGGACCCTACTAGGTCCAACGTAAAAAAGTTCGCGAAAATTGAATAAGAGAGTGTGAGGCACACCGCGCGCATTCACTCTTCATCACTTTTCGTTTTTTCTCTGTAAACCCTCTCCCTCTCCTTTTTTACTGAATCGTTTTTTTGTCTTTTGCAGAGTGAGGTGAACTCTTTGTTACTCATTCGCACACTGTTGCAGCTCATCAGGTATGAATCAAGGTTTCGTTAACATTTTTTTGCTTCGCATTGTTATTGTGGCTATCTGTTTTATTCAATTTTTTGGTTGTTCTATTTGTATAGGTCGTTGGCCTTTTCTTTTGGTTGTTCTACAAAGCAGAACGGCCCGTTTTGTTGCACTCGTTATGTTTTTTTTTATACTTTTTTTACGTTGGACCTTGGTAATGTCCGACGTAAATTTACGTCGGTTTTACAGGGCCGACGTAGATTTACGTCTCCCGCATTAATGTCGGTATTTTTTCCAACGTAAAAAGCTCAAAATAACCGACGTGGAATACCTCTTTTGTACTAGTGTCAGTGACGAGAGAATGCAGGATCCCAAACCTGCAGATGATGCTTTTCCAGGTGAATTTCTGGACATTCTCGGCAGTGATCTTGGCCAGTGGATATGCTTCGATCCACTTGGTGAAGTAGTCGATTGCCACTACGAGGAAAAGCTGACCCTTTGCGGGGGGAAATGGTCCGAGAATGTCCATTCCCCACTGGGCGAAAGGCCACGGCGACATCATCTGGTGGAGATGTTTGGGCGGTTGCTGATGTACGTTGTCAGACTGCTGACATTCCTTATACTTTTGTACGTAAGCTTGGTAATCTGACTTCATTGTGGGCCAGTAGTACCCAGCCTGGAGTACTCTGGTTGCCATCGAGCGGGCCCCAGAATGTATACCACATATCCCTTGGTGGATCTCCTCGATGACATAGGTGGCTTGGGACCTCGCTAAACATTTCAACAAAGGAGTAGAGATGTCGCGTTTAAATAGTTCTTCTCTAACGATGACGAACTTAGCTGACCTCAATCTCATCTTCTGAGCTTCATCTTTATCCTCGGGTAGAGTTTCGTCCTTTAGGTAGTTCCAAATACCCGTCATCCATCCCTAGTCTTTGCTGTCATTAGCGTTGACGACCTTGTTGTCCAGGCTGGGTGAATTCAGAGTCTCTTGTATGATGGTCCGATGTTGCTCGGGGCGTTTTGTGCTGGCGAGCTTAAATAGGAGGTCGGCTTTGGCATTCTGCTCCCGGGGTACATGGTGTATTGTGAACTCATCGAAGGACGAGATATTTTGGGATGTTGTATGGAAATACCTCTGCAAGAGGGTGTCCTTGGTCTGGTATGCCCCGCTAAGTTGCTCCACCGTGAGCTTTGAGTTGCTGTTGCAACTCACTCTCTACGCTCCGAGGTTGTGAGCCAACCTCAGCCCTACCAGAAGTGCTTCATATTCTCCTTGGTTGTTGGTCACCTTGAAGCCAAATTTGAGAGATTGCTCTATGGTGACCTTATTCAGTCCCTCCAAAATGATACCTGCAAAACCACCCTTAGAGTTGGAGGATCCATCGATGTGTAAAGTCCATACTTGTTGTTCCTCAGCCGAGGTTGGGGTGAGTTCGACCACGAAATATGCTAGGTATTGAGCTTTTAAGGGGCTGCAACTTTCATATTTGATGTCGAACTCGGACAGCTCTACTGACCATGCTATTATTCATCCGACAAGCTTTGGTTTTCTCAAGATCTGCCTGATCGGGTAGTCAGTTTTGATGACCACCTGGTGACTCTGAAAGTAAGGTCGGAGGCGCCGAGCTACGGTGACGAGTGCTAGTGCAAGCTTCTCGATCATTTGATACCATTTCCGTGTCTTGCAGGACCTGACTGATAAAGTAGATCGGTGTTTGCACTTTCTGGTGCTTTTGTACTATGATTGCGCTGATCGCGCCTTCTGCCACGGCCAGGTAGAGGAGGAGGTCGGCGTGATGATCCGGCCTTTGAAGGACTGGTGGAGTCGTGAGGAAGACTTTGAAGCTTTTGAAGGCCTCTTCGCATTGGTCAGTCCACTCAAAGTTCTTCGACTTTCGCAGTAGGGTGAAGATGGGCCCTACTTTCTCCACCAACCTAGGGATGAAGCGGGAAAGGGAAACTAACCTTCCTGCCAGGCGTTGGACGTCCTTCACGGTATGGGGGCTCTACATCTGGATAATGGCTTTGCATTTCTCCGGGTTGGCTTCAATGCCCCTACTGGTGATCATGAAACCAATAAATTTACCTCCCTGGATGTCGAAGACACACTTCTCTGGGTTAAGGCGCATGTTGTGTTTTCTGATCTGGCTGAACACCTCGGCCAAGTCAGCGGCATGAGCCTTGGCTGACAATGTCTTGATGACCATGTCGTCCACATATAGCTTCATGTTCTTTCCAATTTGCTGCTGGAATACCTTGTCCATCAGACGTTGGTAAGTGGCTCCAGCATTTTTAAGGCCGAAGGACATCATGCGATAGTAGAAATTTGCATGGTCGGTGATGAAAGTTGTATGCTCCTCGTCTGGTGGGTACATCATGATTTAGTTGTACCCGGAGTAGGCATCTAGGAAACTAAGGAGGGTGTGGTCGGAAGCGTCGTCAACCAACTTGTCGATGCTCGGAAGGGGGTATGAGTCCTTGGGGCACGCCTTGTTAAGGTCGGTGTAATCAACGCACATACGCCACTTCCCCGAGTTCTTCTTGACTAGTACCACGTTTGCTAGCCACGTGGTGTACCTGACCTCGCGGATGAAGCCCGCGTTCAATAGCTTTTGTGTCTCGGCTATGATAGCTTCTCGCCTTTCACCGCCGACCTTTCATTTTCTCTGGGCTACTGGTTTCACCTCTCTGTGGATTGCCAACTTGTGACAGATAAAGTTAGCATCTATACCTGACATGTTGGCGCTGGACCATGCAAAAAGGTCGGCGTTCTTGGAGATTTCGGCTTTAATTTGTTGTCGTAGCTCCGAGTTTAGCTGTCGGCTTATCTTTGTGCATTGTCCAAGGAATTTACTGATCTGGAGGTCATCAAGCTCATCAATGGGACTTGGCCATTCGTCATGGGATTCTGACCTTGGATCCAGGTCGGGGATGTCCACCTGGGCTATGTGGGCTACTGTAGGAGGGTCACTTTGGTGGTGCTCCTCAGATGGCGAGACCTTCAAGCTTTCAGCATAACATTGCCGAGCTATCTTTTGATTTGCTCGGACGGAGACGATCTTGCCACTACTCTCTGGGAACTTCATCGTCAGGTGTGGGGTAGACACTACGGCTCCGAGCTGGTTCAGTGTAGGTCTGCCGATGATGATGTTGTAGGATGTGTTGGTCTCCACGAGGAGATATCTGACCATGATCCTCCTTGAGTCATGAGGGGTCCCAAAGGTTGTCAGCAGATCCACGTACCCTCGAGTGTGAACTCGTTCGCCTGCAAAACTAACTAGGGGTTCTATGTGAGGTTGAATAAGGGAGTGGGGGATGTCTAACCTTAGGAACGTCAGCCAGTATAGGACGTCAGCCAAACTTCCCTGGTCGATCAATGTTTTGTGGACTTCTCAGTTGGTGACTTCTACGGTGATGACCATGGGATCATCCTGGTTTAGGCAGATGCTGGTGTAGTCGTCGTCGGTGAAGGTGATTGGTGGTGTGTTGTGGTGCGGGGCTGAGGTGGTAGAATGGACATTGTTGATCTTGCGCAAATATCGTTTGCGCGCCGAGCTGCTGGAGCCTCCTCTTGTGAAGCCACCTGTAATTGTGTTGATAACTCCTCGCAAGGGAGTTGACCCTGTATCCTAACTCACCTCGGTCTGCACTGCGCTGCCAGTGTTTTGCTGAGAACCGAAGGGTTGGTCCGTGCGAGTCCCGGAACCTCAGCCTCGTCCTCGTCTTCGGCCGTGGTAGCCTCCTCTGTGACTTTGCTACCGTTGGACGTATTGTCCGAGGTGCCCCCTGGATGAGTTCCTCTATGCGATCCTTGAGTGTGTGGCACTCCTCGGTCGTGTGGCCATAGTTTCTATGGTACCGGCAATGTTTAGATTTGTACGCACTGTTGGGACTGTGTCCAGGTGGTGGCAGGGTGAACAGATTGTTGTTGCTGGCCTCCTCCAGGATGTGTACTCAGGGTGCGTTTACGGGGGTGTAGAAGTCATACCTCCCCCCTTTATTTGCCCTAGCAGCCTTCTTGAATTGGCTATCATTGGTGACCTTCATCTTGTCTTTGTGGTCGTGGTCCAGCTTCGCCTGTGATTTTCCACGAGCTTGGTCGCGAAAAGTAAAGTGCTCTTCCATCTGAATGTACCTTGCAGCTCGGGCACAGAGTTCGTCCATATCCAGGGGAGATCGTCGACACAGGCTATCGACGAATGGTCTTGGGCTGAGCGCCATGAGCATGGCGTGTAGGGTGACCTCGGGGTTCAAGTTTCGGATCTTAATCGAGATGCTGGCGAAGCGCTCCATGAACTCCCTCAATGGTTCGTCGTCGCCCTGTCTGAGACTAGCCAAGGCGGTTGATGTGACGTGGTGAGGTTGACTCGTTGCATACTGTTCTGTGAATCGTCTCACCAGAGTGTCGAAGTTGTCAATTGATCCTGCTGGCAATTGGGTATACCAGGCGAGTGCTACTCCCTTGAGCAAGGTCGGAAAAACCTACACAAAATAGCATCCTTATTAGTGTATAGGTTTACCTGTGTGACGTACAGATCGATGTGCTCGTCTGGGTCGGCAGTGCCATCATAACGGTCGATGTTGAGAGGCTTCCATCCGAAAGGAAGGGGCGTCTCCATGATACCGTCGACAAAGGGATGGCGGCGGATGCTTGCCCTATGCCCTAGGGATTGAGCAGGCACATTGCTGACTTCATGGTCTGACCTGTTCGTTGGCACGTGTGACCGATGTACAGTAGACCTGTGGGTAGGTGCCTTTGGTGCAATCGGTGGCTGGGAAACCGAGTGTCCCTCTTCGTCGTTCTGATTACTCGGTTGAGGGGGTTGATCAGAAGGGTGTCTGGGAAGCTGAGCGCAAATGTGCTCATTCTCGGCACGTAGCACCGCTAAGTCAGTTTCGTGTCGAGCACGGATGATCTCCAGGTCAACGACGTGTTGTTGTCGCATTTGCTCGACCTGTTCAATCAGTCTTCTTAATGTTGCTTCACCTTCCATTCTTGTTGCGCGATCTAGGTCATCTGTTGCTCTTCTACTATGGCTTCGGATGAAAACCATAAGCGTGGCCGATAAGAGATGTCTTGATCGGCCCCATAGTGGCGCCAAATGTTCTTACCGGAGATCGGTCGTAGAGACGATCTGCTGAGCAAGATTGGTGAGCCTCCTTCACTGGGTACACTTGTTGTTCCAGAGCAGGGGTGGTACCTGCAAAAGAGACTCTGATGCTAAAGTTAGTGTTTGTGGATGTGTGGGTCTCGTATAAGTAATGCACGTACCTTTGTGTGAATTAGGGTTTCTCTAGGTCTTGGGTCCGAGATCAATTTCGGTCTGCTCAGATAATGGGCCTTTGTCTTGGTCGATGTTGTATAGCGCGCGTCTGATGTCAATCTGCGCTGTGATGCCGAGCTCGAGCTTGGCTTCGCGGTACGGATAGTACAGCTTCTAAACAGCTATTAATGGGAGAACTGAGAGATGTGATGCAGATAGAAACACTTGGAAGAAATTGCTAGTAACATTGTCTCAATTAGAAATAAAGGGTACACAGTACACTATGAAAGACTGAATTTTTCAACAATTGAGATTTGGTTTAGATTATACAATTTTAATTTTGATCTAATTGTTTATGCAGTTATCCTATCCACTTGCTAAATTTTTTGTGGAATTAATATAGTATCTTAGGATACAGATTGAGGTCAAGTAAAATATCCTTTAGCTTTGTCTTTTTTTTTTCTTCATGCCTATGAAGCACCGATACTTCAATTTGCTTCACGTATCTGTATCCGATACGTATCCGACACGATACTCTTGTATACTTCACCGATACGTGTCAATGAAGTATCCTAGCCTTTAAAAATATTATGAAAATTTTATTCAATTCTGATATTTCATCGATACTTATTGGTGATACGTATCGATAAAGTATTCAAATTTTTTAAAAATTATGAAATGTCCATTACAGTTAAATAAGATATATAAAAATATTTAATATAAAAACATAGAAATATTGGTCCTTGATGAACTGAAAATGAAAATTGTCTTCTATATAGATAATTTTAAGAAAGGAATGAAATTAGTAATATTATTTCTATTTATAAATAATAAAAAGTAATTTATGATGAAATAATTTATAATTTATTTATTTTTAGTAATGTACAATAAGTATGTTTTTAATTTGGATTTGCAAAATAGCAATTATATATTTAATGTTTATGAATTATGATCAAAATTACAAGTACACAATTATTATATTGTATGAACATTGATATATATAATGACACGTATCTTATAAGTATCGTATCTTATATATTTTAAAATAATTGTATCATCGTATCGAATACGTATCGTATCTGATACGCGTATCGTATCGGTGCATCATAGCTTCCTGCTTACTAGTTACTACTTAGTACTTACTACTATAATTCTTGAACTTCACCAAGTTATATACTGAATTTCATTCCTCTAGATGCATTAATTTTTAAGTATATAAATGCTTTAATTATTGACTCTAACAACTGTGATCTTTTCTTTGGATGCCGCATAAGGGAGTGTTCACACCTTCTCTTTAGAGATGCCCTTATAAGGATCTATAGTGTTGTTAATCTTGTGACAAATGTAAAGATGAGAAAAAAACAAATAAAGTATATATGTTCTTTTCCTACTGTCTTATAGCTCACATTATGACATTGTATCTAAGGAGGGTTAATGGCTGTAGTCATGGCTGAGCTTGGGGATTAGGCGATGTCAATTTTAATATTCGGAAAGAAAATAGATTATATGATTTGAATCCTTGACTACTAGCATGTTTGAAATCCTCATTCATATGAAAATTTGTTATTGTTGTCATTTGTTTATTCAAAAGAGGCTGGTACATAGGTTGGTTTCTTTTCCTTGGGGAAGAGGGTAATTAATAACATTAAATTTACAAAGGAAAAAAAAGTGTAAACTCTATAAGCGACTACCAGCTGTAGAATTCTATATATGAGGCACATGGTGGTCGAGTTACTACAGTTGCAGTATCTGAGTGGGTCTACTGGTTTTGCTGCTTTTGGAGTCTAGGAGTGAAGTTCTGAAGGACGACATGGCAAAACGTTTTTCTTGTACTTTGCATACTTTGTTCTTTTAGTCCCACATCGAGCAATTATCTTATATGAGTAAAGTCTATATACGGTTGGTGTACATTAGAGTTTGGCCAAGTTTGAAAGATTCTTATCAAACATTCAAACTGAAACTCTCTCACTTGGCCTTTTAAATTTTAAATCTTTATTTATAACTCATTCTTACAGAAATTTCATTTCATATTTTTTTTTTTATCCATGTGAACTGGCATTAATAAATTACGAATTTTCACCTTGAAAACAAAACCCAGCTTATAATTGGATAATTTTATTCCAAATTGATAACTAAATTAAACCCTAAGTTTTTTATAAAAACAAACAAACTCATGTACTAGAATCTGACTAGATTCAACATATTCCAAATCTAACAATTATAATACCATCAATTTTCAAATGTGGTCATTTTGCTTGCAGAGATGGTTTAAGACACGAGTCGTTATTCATTTTACAAAATATTCAATTCAATTCATTTTAATATTTTAACACTTTATTCCACTTTGAGAATGGCATTACTTGATAAAGTTGTAAGCTTTCTCAAGGGAGAGAAGAAAAAGAATACAAGTAACAACATCTATAGTTATAACAAAGCAAAACTAGACAATTGATTCAACTTAAAGTCTATCCTTGACAAGTGAAGTTGATCCTATAATGATTTTAAAGAGATCTATTCTAAGAGAACAAATGCCTTGTGACAAAAATCATACACTAAAAAACAATCAATAAAGAGAAAAAAAATTAAAAAAAAAGTGTACAAAGATGGAGTTGGTCATTTTCATATGTTCTTCTAAAAAAAAAAGTGTCACAAGTAGACAAACATACATCTACTAAAAACTTAAAATTGTGCTTAAAGTAAAGACTTAAATTAATCTTCAACATTATTTATTTTTTTTTTAAAAGAAAAATGCTATGTTCTTCTAAAAAATGTGTCACAAGTAGACAAACATACATTTACTTAAAACCTAAAATTCTTCTTAAAGTAAAGACTTAAATTAATCTTCAACATTCATCAACAAATTAATCTTCAAAATTATTTATTTTTTAAAATGCCAAAATACTATGATCTTCTAAAAAAAAAGTGTCACAAGTAGACAAACATACGTCTACTGAAAACTTAAAATTCTGCTTAAAGTAAAGTCTTAAATTAATATTTAACTTTTTTTTAAAAGTAAAATAATTTATCAAAAATAAGATGGTCATGATAAAAAAAACTAGTTATCTATTCAAAGACCTATTATAAACAATAGTTTACTAATATAAAGATAAACTTGAGTTAATTGAGATTTCAGAAAATCCTCATTCGTCATTAATTTTTATAAAGTTTCATTTATTTTATACGATGTTTGGTCAATAAAAAAAGAGAAAAGTAAAAAATTTTCTTATTTAATTTTAGTTCTCCACTAATATTTAGAGGATTTTGAAAGACATGAATTTAAACACATAATGTTGTATTATATTAATAATTTAATCTAGTTTATAGGTCAAATTTAAATATGCAAATCACAAACACAGGATTTTCCCTAATAAGGAGTCTCCTCCTTCCACAGAACCTGGGAAAAAAAAATTTTATCATCTCCCCTACTAAGGTTTATAGTTTGATTGATCATTATTTTAATTTATCTTTTGATTTAAAAATTATTTTAATAAATGTTATATATATATATATTAGTTTTATTGACCAAGGAGAATTTCTTTAAGTTTTTTTTAAACATAGGATATGTTGTATGGGTTAATTAGTGGCAAAGTACTACTTTAAATAAAATTGAAATTTAACAAACATATAATGTATAAATAGATTAATTTAGCCTCACTATTTGATAGTTCTTTGGCATCTAATTTTGACGGTTACACAAACTTTTAACAATTGTTTCTATCAAATTTAAATTTGAATGAAGATGTACAACAACATGAGACAATTGTTGAATTGAAACAAGAAATTGATAAACCTGAATGTCAATAATGAGACTCTCCATGTAATAGGAAACTCCACCTTGTGAAACTAGAAACCATTATAGAGAATAATTTATATTTTTTATAATAAGATTTTTACTATTTTAATTAATCTATTGGTATATTATATGTTTATTAATTTTTAATCAATTTTTATAAATAAAACACTGTAAGAATATTTTTATTTTTTAAGATTTTTTTCTTTAATTAAAAAGATTTTACTCATCTTTATATTTAATATAATTTTTATTTATCATAATTATTTATTAATTAAAATTTAATATTTTAAATTTAATTATCAATAAAATAACAATAATTTGATACTACAATATAAATTCTTTATCACAAATATAAAAGATAACTTATACAATTAAAAATATCTGCTTATTTAAATTTTAAATATAATTTATATATTCAACATAATATTATTTATATATACATATTTTAATTTAATTTTTAATTATATATAATAAATATTTAATTTATGTTTTACACATTTTAAAATACTAGTTTTATTAAAGTAGTAATTTATCACCAATAACCCATAAAATAGTTATATTTAATTACTAATTAATTCTTTACTAGTGGAAACAAAACTTATGTGCCTCCCAAAAAAATTTATTTATAATTTATATGAATATTATAAATTATATATAATTATTTAGATAAAATAAAAGTGGAGATTACGATACACCTCGCGTCTTTTATAAATACACCTTTTATCTCTTTTTTTACAAATAAAATTTCTGAAATATCCTTCTAATTCAATTCTTATTTTAAGCTTTATTTTTAAAGTTATTTTTCATTCATCTCCTCCTCCTCCTCCTCCTCCTCCTCCTCCTCCTCCTCCTCCTCCTCCTCCTCCTCCTCCTCCTCCTCCTCCTCCTCCTCCTCCTCCTCCTCCTCCTCCTCCTCCTCCTCCTTAAATTACATTTGACATCTATAAGTATTTTAACTTGTTTAATATTACTTGTGCACAACAAAAATAAATAAATAATTAAAATTTTGGCATTATTTGGTTCGATAGTGAACGACAAACATTAGACGACGAAGGGTGGATAAATGTATACTTGTAATTTAAATTTGTCCATACTTTCGTTAAATTTGTTCATACTTTCGAAAAAGAAACAAGGGAGATTTTAGTGTTACCGAAATTATTTTTTAGAATTTGAAAATTTTTATTCTGGAAACTTTCTTAAAGTGAGTTTTTTACATAATTTCGAAAACTTTTTTCCGGAACGTTATCGGTGTGTATTTGTTACAATAATTTCGGAAAGAACTTTCTAAAATAGTAATTTTATTATTCTGAAAAGTACTTTCTGGAATTATTCCGGTAGAAATTTCTTTCCGAAAATAATTTTAGTACTCCAGAAAATACTTTCCAGAATTATGTACAAACACACTTCCAAAAACACATTCCAGAATAGAAATTTTTTTTCTAAATAATATTAAAAATAATTTAAAATTTTAATATTTTTTTAAAAGGAAAGGGAATGTATATATAAAAAAATGGAGGTGTATATATGATCAACCTAGTATATATTATGTAAAACAATATCCGAAAGCCCAAACTAGGCCCAACTAGTCCCAAAGCCGAAAGCCAAAAGCCCAAACGCTTCGGCCTCATATTCTAAGTGCAGACGAGGTTGGTATTGAGAGAGAAGAGAGGGAAGTGCAGTGATTCAGAATTGTTGATTAGTATTTGACAGTTTGAGAAATTTGCACTATTCTATCTTCAAGTAGATGAAACTTTGCTCAAGTAGATAGTTGCGGATAGATAAGATATTATATGGTATTGAGAGCTTTGTAGAGAGTCAAGCTTATGTGAGGGGTGTTTTTATTCACCATCTCATCCTTTTGTGGTAGTTATCACTTTGCAGTGAATAATTTACTTGTACTTCTTCAAGGTTGGTTGTTTTTGTTTTTGGCATTTGAGCATGAATTTGGAGGTTACAATTGACATAAACTTCTTAGTAAAGAAAGATGGCTTTGCTAGTTAATTAGTAGTTACCACATAGGGCATGTTTGCTCCATTCGCATCTAAACAGCTACTAATGGGAGAACTCAGTGATGTGATGCAGATACAAACACTTGGAAGAAATTGCTAGTAACATTGTCTCAATTAGAAATAAAGGGTACACAGTACACTCTGAAAGACTGAAACTTTCAACAATTGAGATTTGGTTTAGATTATACAATTTTAATTTTAATCTAAGTGCTTATGCAGTTATCCTATCCACTTGCTAAATTTTTTGTGGAATTAATATAGTATCTTAGGATACAGATTGAGGTCAAGTAAAATATCCTTTGGCTGTCTTTTTTTTCCTTCCTGCTTACTAGTTACTACTTAGTACTTACTACTATAATTCTTGAACTTCACCAAGTTATAAACTGAATTTCATTCCTCTAGATGCATTAATTTTTAAGTATATAAGTGCTTTAATTATTGACTCTAACAACTGTGATCTTCTCTTTGGATGCCGCATAAGGGAGTGTTCACACCTTCTCTTTAGAGATTCCATTATTAGGATCTATAGTGTTGTTAATCTTGTGACAAATGTAAAGATGAGAAAAAAAAAACAAATAAAGTATATATGTTTTTTTCCTACTGTCTTACATAACTCACATTATGACATTGTATCTAAGGAGTGTTAATGGCTGTAGTCATTGCTGAGCTTTGGGATTAGGTGATGTCAGTTTTAATATTCGGAAAGAAAATAGATTATATGATTTGAATCCTTGACTACTAGCATGTTTGAAATCCTCATTCATATGAAAATTTGTTATTGTTGTCATTTGTTTATTCAAAAGAGGCTGGTACATAGGTTGGTTTCTTTTCCTGGGGGAAGAGGGTAATTAATAACATTAAATTTACAAAGGAAAAAAAAGTGTGAACTCTATAAGCGACTATTAGTTGTAGAATTCTATATATGAGGCACATGGTGGTCGAGTTACTACAGTTGCAGTATCTGTGTGGGTCTATTGGTTTTGCTCCTTTTGGAGTCTTGGAGTGAAGTTCTGAAGGACGACATGGCAAAACGTTTTCTTGTACTTTGCATACTTTGCTCTTTTAGTCCCACATGGATTAATTATCTTACATGAGTAAAGTTTATATACGGTTGGTGTACACTGAAGTTTGGCCAAGTTTGAAAGATTCAACAAACATCCAAACAGAAACTCTCTAGCTTGGCCTTTTAATTAATCTTTCATCTTTTTATAGCCCATTCTTACATAACTCTTTTAATCTTTATTTATAACTCATTCTTACAGAAGTTTCATTTCATATTCTTTTATCCATGTAAACTGGCATTAATAAACTAAGAATTTTCACCATGAAAACAAAACCCATCTTATAATTGGATAATTTTATTCCAAATTGATGACTAAATTAAACCCTAAGTTTTTGCTAAAAACAAACAAACTCATACTAGAATAGTAGAATCTGACTAGATTCAACATGTTCCAAATCTAACAATTATAATACCATAAATTCTCAAACGTGGTCATTTTGCTTGCAGAGATGGTTTAAGACACGAGTTATTATTCATTTTACAAAATATTCAATTTAATTCATTTTAATATTTTAACACTTTATTCCACTTTGAGAATGGCATTACTTGATTAAGTTGTAAGCTTTCTCAAGGGAGGGAAGAAAATGAATACACGTAACAACATCTATAGTTATAACAAAGCAAAACTAGACAATTGATTCAACTTAAAGTCTTAAAGTCTATCCTTGAAAAGTAAAGTTGATTCTATAATGATTTCAAAGAGATCTATTCTAAGCGAACAAATGCCTTGTGACAACAATCATACACTAAAAAACAATCAATAAAGAAAAAAAAAAAGTGCACAAAGATGGAATTGGTCATTTTCTTATGTTCTTCTAAAAAAAGTGTCACAAGTAGACAAACATATATATACTAAAAACCTAAAATTGTGCTTAAAGTAAAGACTTAAATTAATCTTCAACATTATTTATTTTTTTAAAAGAAAAATGCTATGTTCTTCTCAAAAATGTGTCACAAGTAGACAAAGATACATTTACTTAAAACCTAAAATTCTGCTTAAAGTAAATATTTAAATTAATCTTCAACATTCATCAAAAAAATTAATCTTCAACATTATTATTTTTTAAAGTAAAATACGATGTTCTTCTAAAAACAGTGTCACAAGTAGACAAACATACATTTATTGAAAACCTAAAATTCTGCTTAAAGTAGAGACTTAAATTAATCTTTAACATTATTTATTTTTTAAAAGCAAAATAATTTATTGAAAATAAAAGGGGTGATTATCGAAAAACTAGTTGTCTATTCAAAGACCTTTTATAGACAAAAGTTAACTAATATAAAGATAAACTTGAGTTAATTGGGATTTAAGAAAATTCTCATTAGTCATAGATTTTATAAAGTGTCATTTATTTTATACGATACTTGATCAATAAAAATAGAGAGGAAAGTAAAATTTTTTCTCATTTAATTTTAGTTCTCCACTAATATTTAGAGGATTTTGAAAGCCAGGAATTTAAATACATAATGTTGTATTATATTAGTAATTTAATCTGATTTATAGGTCAAATTTAAATATACAAATTACAAACACAGGATTTCCCCAATAAGGAGTCTCCTCCTTCCACAGAACTTGGAAAAAAAATAAAAGTTTATCATCTCCCCTAATAAGGTTTATAGTTTGATTGATCATTATTTTAATTCATCTTTTGGGTTAAAAATTATTTTAATAAATGTTATATATATTAGTTTTATTGATCAAGGAGAATTTCTTTAAGTTTTTTTTTTAGAACATAGGATATGTTGTATGAGTTAATTAGTGGTAAATTACTACATTAAATAAAATTGAAATTTAACAAACATACAATGTATAAATAGATTAATTTAGCCTCACTAATCATAGTTCTTTGACATCTAATTTTGACGTTACACAAAATTTTTGTCTCTATCAAATTTAAATTTGAATGAAGATGTGCAGCAACATGAGACAATTGTTGAATTGAAACAGGAAATAGGTCAACCTGAATGTCAATAATGGGACTCTCCATGTAACAGGAGACTCCACCTTGTGAAACTAGAAACCATTATAGAGAATAATTTATATTTTTAATTATTAAATTTTTCACTATTTTAATTAATATATTGGTATATTATATATTTATATGTTTATCAGATTCTAATCAACTTTTATAAAATACGAACGTTTGTGTTTTTTTTTTAAAAGATTTTTTCTTTAACTAAAGTGGTTTTAGTCATTCTTTCATCTTCATATTTAATTCAATTTTTATTTTCGTAATTGTTTATGAATTAAAATTCAATTATTAATAAATAACAATAATCCCGTGCTACAATATAAATTCTTTATTACAAATATAAAATATAATTTATATATTTAAAAATATATTTATTCAAATTTTAAATATAATTTCTATATTCAACATAGTATTATTTATATATACATATTTTATTTTAATTTTTAGTTATACATGATAAACATTCAATTTATGTTTTACATAGACTAAAATACTAGTTTTATCAAAGTAGTAATTTATCACTAATAACACATAAGATAATTATATTCAATTACTAATTAATTCTTTATATTAAATAATTTTTAATTTTTAATTTTTAAAACCAGAAGAAAAAAAAACGTTAACCCAACTTCTTAACATGTTGTAGCAAAGTATAGAAGTCAGATCCTTGGGGAACACTTTCAAGAAAAAAACAAAAGTAATGGTATTTGAGTAAATAAATATGGGAGATATTATATTTTTTTGTACACAGAAAAAATAACAGATAAAAAAAAAGAAAAAATAAATTTAAGAAATAGCGAGTAAATTCCTCTGTATGCGACAGGGAGATATTATATTTGGTAAATACTGCTTTTTTTTTATTTTAAAAAAAATATTATTAAAATAAAAAAATCAAGTTTGAGGAATCACGCAATGTTTTTTATTTTGACCAGTTGAAACAAAACTTATGTGCCTCCAAAAATAATAATAATGATAATAATAATAATAAATTTATATTGATAATTTATATAAATATTATAAATTATGTATAATTATTTAGATAAAATAAAAGTGGAGATTAAGAGAATCTATTTTATTAATAGTAAAGATTATGTAAAACAAAATCCGAAAGCCCAAACTAGGCCCAACTACTGAGTTCCAAACCAAAAAGCCCAAACGCTTCGGCCTCATATTCTAAGTGAAGGCAAGGTTGGTATTGAGAGAGAAGAGAGGGAAGTGCAGTGATTCAGAAATTAACACAATGGACCAACCCCAACTCTTACACGACCCAACCTTCCCACTCTTCAAAATCCCAAGCAAAACCCCACCCAAACCCCCCTCACTCCCCACCGCCGCCGCCACCGCCACCGCCACCGTCGCCGCCGCCGAGCGCGTCGAAACCCCCGACGCTGACGCCGACACCTTCGAAGACCTCGGGCTCGCGGAATGGGCGGTGACGACGTGCCGGGAGCTCGGGATGCGGAAGCCGCGGCGCGTGCAGCAGCGGTGCATCCCGCGGGTGCTGGAGGGCCGCCACGTGCTAGGCATCGACGAGACCGGCAGCGGGAAGACGGCGGCCTTCGCGCTCCCCATCCTGCACCGCCTGGCCGAGCACCCCTTCGGCGTCTTCGCCCTCGTCGTCACGCCCACGCGCGAGCTCGCGTTCCAGCTCGCCGAGCAGTTCCGCGCGCTCGGCTCCGCCGTGCGCCTCCGCATCGCGGTGGTCGTCGGCGGCATGGACATGCTCCGGCAGACGAAGGAGTTGGCCGCGAGGCCGCACCTCGTCATCGCCACCCCTGGCAGGATTCACCTCTTGCTCCGCGATAACCCTGATATTCCTCCTGTTTTCTCCAGAACTAAGGTAGTGTGAATCATTTGATGTAGGGTGCGTTTGGATACATGTTTTAGCTTTTAATAGTGCTTATGGTAGAACCGTATGTATTAAGGATGCGTTTGGATAAACACTTATGGTTTAGTTACACTTGTTTGTTAGTTGTTATATAGTTGATGAATAAATGGGTTTAGATTCTGTTTGATTAAACTTCTTAATAAACACTTAGAGGAAAATAAAATTAGATCGTTTGCAAAAAGTTGAACACATAATTTAGATACGTTTTGGATACAAGCTCAGAAGCCCTTTGAGAGCTTTTTACACTTTATTTTCAGGAGAGAAGCTCTCAAAAGTATTTTTAGTTTGTATCTGTACCGTCTAGGTAAAAATCTGACTGATCTCTACTCGGCCGATACCCGACTAAGTTACCAGGCCACAAGCCCTCTCGCCTTATCGGCTCAGGGCTGGAAGGCTAGTGTACCGTCTAGGTAAAAATCCGACTGATCTCTACTCGGTCGATACACGACTAAGTTACCAGGCCACAAGCCCTCTCGCCTTATCGGCTCAGGGCTGGAAGGCTAGTGTGCCGTCTAGGTAAAAATCTGACTGATCTCTACTCGGTCGATACCCGACTAAGTTACCAGGCCACAAGCCCTCTCGCCTTATCGGCTCAGGGCTGGAAGGCTAGTGTACCGTCTAGGTAAAAATCCGACTGATCTCTACTCGGTCGATACACGACTAAGTTACCAGGCCACAAGCCCTCTCGCCTTATCGGCTCAGGGCTGGAAGGCTAGTGTGCCGTCTAGGTAAAAATCCGACTAGTGTACCATCTAGGTAAAAATCCGACTAGTGTACCATCTAGGTAAAAACCCGACTAGTGTACCATCTAGGTAAAAACCCGACTAGTGTACCATCTAGGTAAAAATCCGACTTAACTAATCCTCACTCATTGCGCGGCCTCGTAGCAAGAACGGTTGAGGAAATCCCTATGTTCTCGGGGCCCATAAGGCCCATGGACGACGAAGTATAAAACCGAAAATCCTAAGGCTAAGAAGGCAGATTACACTTTTGAATGCTCTGGCTTTGAGGCTTGACCTAGGCAGAAACCCTAGCGCACCTCGTGGCCGGAACAGTATCCAAACAGGCTTTTAGTCCCTTTACTTGTCACTGATTCTCAATCTGGTCCTTGTATATACAAACTTGGAGAGTAAATACCTACTTCACTAGTAACTGTTGTCATATTGGTTTCTGAAACTAAGAAATTGTCAAATAAGTTCTTAGAACATCAAATAAGTTCTTAAATTGAATTACATATTGTCATTTTTGTCCTGAATATATTTAATATTATCTCTGTAGTTATACGCTTTTTCTCTGAGTTTTGGACTAATATGATTGTCAATTTGCACTTTGAGAGATGTGTTTTATAATTTTTTAGTTTCAGAGAGACTAATGCGATACAACATGTTCCAAATTCAGAGATCAAAGTAGGTGTTTACTCAAATGTTTGATTGTTAAACCCTTACACATTCTTAACTTAGTGTCTATATGTACAGCATTTTGAAGTTATTTATCATACACGTACCGCATTCTTAATTCTTATGGGACCAAATTAATAATGTGTAAGGAGTTAACTGTTAACACAGGATCCTTAGAAATGGTGTCATGACAGCAGGGACAACAGCAGCAATAGTTGCACATACGTATAGTGACTAATGTAATAGGTTTTTACCTAAAGAGACCAAATTGATAATCTACGATATGTATTGGGAGTTTGGGACTATATTATGTATTTAACCTAAAGGAAATTAAGCTTCCCTCTCATAAATTAAAATTAGCTTATTCATAATTATTATGAATTGCTTTTGCTTTGTGTTTGGATTCTATGAATTAATATTTAACCTATGATTTGGCAGTACCTTGTCTTGGATGAAGCAGATCGAGTCCTGGATGTTGGTTTTCAGGAAGAATTGAAGTTTATTTTTCAATGCTTACCAGAAAATCGGCAAAATCTTTTCTTTTCTGCAACAACTACAAGTAATCTGCAGAAGTTGCGTGATCGTTACCGAGATAAGATGTATGTCTTTGAGGCATATGAAGGCTTTAAAACAGTTGAAACACTTAAGCAACAGGTTATATTCATTCCTAGAAAGGTGAAGGATGTATATTTGATGCACATTTTGTCTAAAATGGAAGATATGGACATTCGGTCTGCCATCGTATTTGTCTCAACATGCAGGTATCTTTCTAGATGACATGTTTGAATTTTTTGTCAGCCATTTTTGTGTTTGTATTATTGTTGCTTGTATTGATTTTTCTTCAAGGTCAATAACTATATTTTTTTTGTGGTGCTATAGAATCATGTTGGCATTTTCAGCTGATAAATATATTAAACCATGCCTACTTTCATTTGTTTGATACTCTAGTTTGCATTGACTGGTTTTTTGTCTGGAAAATTGATAAACATGAAACTTTTATCTCTGACTACTTTTCTTCAATAAATGATTAGTCTGTTGAGAGAGACTTATTAAATTAGATGAGAGACCATCTAAAATTTGTGAATTTTAATAAATTTCAACCAATAATAGTGTTAGCAAGAGGATGTTAGATAGAGTCGCCAGCATTCCTCTTTTTTTATTTTAACTTCCCTCTTTCCTGCCAGCAATGAAGAAAAAGGGTTAAAAATTCTCATTCTAATATTGGTATGATGAAATTTGGCTGTATTAGTTATTTCATTTTTTTTCTCTTCTGTTGACAGTTAATAATGGAGTTTATAGTCTTCATATCTTTCAGATTCTGTAGGACAAAAAACACATTAATGCCTCAGGTTGTGGACCCCTTGTCTAAGTGAATCTGTTTATGGTCTGTTGGTATTGTTCTGTGCGATGGCTTTTGTGTATGACATTGTCTCAGTAAATAAAAACCATTTGTGATGTTAAGGAGAAAATAGTGAGTTGCAGTCTGACATTGGAAATTTGGAATTATATCTTGTTAATTGGCAGATGGTTGGACTTGAGTTGAAGTTTGTTTCAGTGTGTCTCTGCTTGTTAGAATATAGATATTGGGCATGTATAGGATTTCTTATTTTTTATCGGGCAATGTTTTAACATTAATATTTGAAATGAAGTTATTAGTTTTAGTTGATGGGTGATCAAGAGCTTTATTTTATGTATTTCTTAGAGGCTTTCCTCCTTGCTCTGTTGCTTCTATAAACTCATTATAGTGAAGGAATTGATAGAATTAGAATTTGGTTCTATTTTTGGGTGCTGATATATTATTTATCTCTATGAATAAGTTGTAATTAATTGGAAGATAAAATGCGCATTTAATTGTTTAAAAAGACTGTTTTAAAGTCGTACTTCAAGAAGTAAACGTGCGATCCAAATCATTACAAGTGGAGAGTTGTGGGTTTGAAAATCGAGTGGTGCAATGCAAATTGGCTGTTTGAAGTAGACAAGGGTCCTAAAATGATAAAATCCCCAAATGTTAGGTAGCACAATTATCTGTAAAATAGCATAAATTACCCTAACCTACTAGTTTTCATTCTCTTCTAAATATTTTGTAGATGTCCCTAACTGTTACCAAATTGCAGAGATTGTCATCGTTTAAGTTTAATGCTTGAAGTGCTTGATCAAGAAGCAGCAGCTCTATATTCATTCAAATCACAAGCTCAGAGGCTTGAAGCACTTCATCAATTTAAATCAGGAAAGGTTTCTGTACTGCTTGCTACTGATGTTGCTAGTCGCGGTTTGGATATTCCTACAGTTGACCTTGTTATCAATTATGATGTTCCAAGGTTACATTTTCTTGGGCCAATTTCTATATTTTCTTAATTGAATTTGAAGCATTTGATTAAAAATGAATTGCAATTATTCATCTGCAGGTTTCCACGAGATTATATTCATCGTGTAGGTCGTACAGCAAGAGCAGGTAGAGGGGGACTGGCTTTGAGCCTTGTCACCCAGGTTAGCACATTTTCTATCAACAGGGAAACTTATATGTTTCTCTTGTTTGAATCTAAGTTTACATGCATTGTATTTGCACCTAAGAATTTTTTTTAGTAAAGTGTGAGGACCCTTGCTCATTTAAGACTATATCTGAGTGCTGCCAATATGGCGGCTGTAGGTCAGTTAATACTGAGCTTGAGCCATATAGCCTGTGGCTTTTAGGTAACAACCCAGCATTAGTTTGTGTAATCCTTCATCAGTTATCTATGAATGGGGGGCCAAACACAACCCTCCTCCTTTGCTGAGCTTGGAACCGACTTTGACACCATAGAAAAAGTTATATAATTCAACAATTGAATTGATAAAAATTTGCATTTGTAATGTAAGGCAGTTTTTTTTGGATATCTTGATGTACAACTGTTTTTAATATGATAGTTCTATATGTTGTGTATGGCATAGTTTTGTATGGACTCTTATAAGGATTTATGTCATACTATTCCAATCCTTTATATATGAAACAAATAATTAATTCATCAAAACCAATGGAAATAGTTAAGTTAGTTATTAGTAATATCATAAATTTATCTTTTATTCTAAAAATATCTATAGAATTAAACAGCTTAAGTTGTGGTTATATTTAATGAAAGAAACTATTTGTAATTCAAGAGACAATTTTTACCCGTGAATTAATCTATCTGTGTGGAGGAATGAGCGAGTGTCTCATTAATACACTTCAAAATAAATTAAGGATATAAATGAAAATTAACAAATAATACATTTGAAAATGAGTTTTTGTTTCTTATAATTAGGAATAAAGAAATATACCCATTTATTTCTTATAATTAGGAGTAAAGTTCAATTTAGACTCCTTATTGTCTAGGTTCTGGTAGGTTAGAATTCCCAAAGTTTGATATTTTTGCATGAATATATTGTTAGGACTTAGGAGTCACATGTTGTACTAATACTAGGTTGTGAATATGTATAATATTATCCGTAGTGTTACAAACTGTCTTAACTCATAGTAAGAAAAAGGCGTCTATGTATGTTCATGTGGTTTTGCTGTTTGCAGAGGTAGTGTCTGGTTATTTCAATTGTGACCATGGTATTTCATATATTAAATTTAAATGAGATCATTTTAGGATTTGGTATTTGTATTGCATTAGTTTCCTTTGTAATTCTCTATTTAAATGTGGCATTTTCAGAATGATGTTGAACTTATTCGTGAAATTGAAGCTCTTATTGAGCGGCAACTTGAAATGATTGAGTACAAGGAAAATGAGGCGCTTTCTCTCATGAAAAAGGTAGGCTTTTGTTGGGGTAACTTTTTTGTTCTAATGATTAAATTGTATATTTAATTTAATTTATTTTTCTCGTGTCAAAATAATTGTGGCCTTTTTCAATTATGAGCCGTGTAAAGATTCTTTTTTCAATTTCCATTTGACTTATTGACTTTGATGTATTGTAGGTTTTCAGTGCTAAGAATGTAGCGGAAATGAAGATGATAGATGATGGCTTTGAGGATAAAGCTAAAGAGCGGAAAAAACAGAAGCTGAAAATGCTAGCAGAGAAAGGATTGTTAAAGAAAAGAAGTAAAAAGAGAAAACGAAATAAAGAGTTTGCAGAGGAAGGGGAAGAACAAAAAAAACAGGTGGAAGCACTGCCTATAGCTTCTTCTTTGGGCCAGTGATTGACTTGCATATATGATTTTTACTGTTTTATTGTGCCTTCATGATTGTGGCTTTTTTCAATTATGAGCTATGTAAAGCTTCTTTCTAGTTTCCAAATTCTCAGAAGTTTCCATTTGACATTTACTTTGATATATTGTGTAGGTTTTCAGTGCTAAGGATGTGGCAGAAATGAAGATGACGGTAGAGGAGGGCATTGGGAAGAAAGCAAAAAAAGGGGGTAAACAAAAACTGAAAATGCCAACAGAGAAAGGTTTGTTAAAGAAAAAAAAAGTTGAAGGAAAGAAATAAAGAAAATGCTAATGAAGGGAAAAAACAGAAAAAACAGGAGGTTGAAGCATTAGCAGATATAGCAACACCAAAGAAACGGAATAAGAAGAGAGAGTAAATTAGTATATTTAAGGGAATTAGTACCAAAGGACAATTTGTGAGAACGGAATGAATATTTGAAGGAAAGGGCCTGAAAGTGGTTAAAATCAAAGCAGAAAGGGAAGAGATGTATGAATGAAAAAAGTGGAAGCAAATTAGCGAATTGGTAAGTAATATTTGCCCACAATTTTTTTGTATTCACGTCTTTCAAGGATGGCAGATTTCGATTGTCGGAGCAGACGTGATATTAATACAAGTTTACACTTGCGTATGCTAATTACAATTACGATTTTGGCAATCAGCATAACATTATATCTCAGGAGTTGAATACGTTATAATAGTCGAATATCTGGTGGAAATTCTAGGGTTTGTTTTCCCTTGGAATCTTATATAATGCCTTTAAATCTAATTGTATTGGATATATATTTTGGCTTTTTTTATTTGGGATCGTTTAATCTTTGAGGAAAAATTAGGACCAAACCGTGCAATAGTATTCCTGCCCATTAGAAGAGGGAACCATCTTTGATTTTGCAGGCAATTAGTTAAGTGAATTAATTTGTTGTAAACATTTGGTTTATTCGTTCTTTTAAGTTTAAAGATAGATTTTAGAAGACTTTTATCTCGCTTCTAGGCATTGATAACCATAAATATCCATTTGGAAAACAAAATCAGGAAATTAATCTGAATCTTATCCATAACCATAAACATATCTCTTTCTCCTAATCTCATTCTGTTCAGCGCGTGCCTATTTTAATATCATCTTTCACTGTACCAGTTTGTACTGATAAAGTTATCTAGTCTTTATAAGAACACAGAGGAACCACCTTTCGGTCTGCAAGCAATGAGATTAGTGGCTTATCTTTGGAAAATTAGTGTTATTGGGCAAGAAATGTATCAACAATCTAAGACATTTGTCAATAGAGAGCAGAAAGTTTATATTACGACCTCTCAGCTCAATTTGAGAGGATTTAAAGCACAATTCCCAGCCCAAGAAACAGATTCTATTCCCAGTTAGCAGTAGCACGCATTCAATATATATATATATATATATATATATATATATATATATATATATATATATATATATATTGGTGTGTGTGTATGTATGTATATATTATTTTTTTTTACTATATCTTTGGGGTAAATTCTCTGATGGACCATCAAAACAAGTGATGTATGGGTGTACCATGAAAAATTACCATTAGATGCATCTAAGCTTATTGTTTACGAATACACCCTATCACACATGATCTAAATTTCTGAATTTTTTATTAAATTAATTTTAAAAAAAAATTATCCAAAAATTCGAACTATCTCACGTCAGAGTTCACCTTCAGAACGGGCCGTTCTAAAATCAGAACGGCCCGTTCCTGATGAAAAAAATAACACATACAAATGGATCAGAACGGCCTGTTTTCGATTCAAAAAGAAGACATGAGAAGTTGAATCAGAACGGACCGTTTTACATTTGGAACGTCCCGTTCCAGTATCAAAAATAACAAATGACAAGTTAAACCAGAACGAGTCGTTCTGAATTCGGAGCGGATCGTTCTAAATTCGAAACAGGCCGTTCTAACTACATATTTGTCATATAAACTTTTTTTTAAGCAAAATAATTTTTTTTTCATTCTACTAAATTATATTTAAAATTTAAGTATAGTATTTCAATTGATAATGTTTTCTATTAGAATTAGAGATTTATATTAATTATATGCGTAAATTTCTAATTTTAATTAGAAAATAACACCAAATAAATTTTTTTACTATAAATATAATATGGGCCTAGTTTTGGGCTTCATGAGCCTTTGGGCTTTTGACAGCTTCTGAGCTTAGTGAGCCCAATGGAATTAATGGGCCTAGGATTTTCTTTACTTGGGCTTTACATGGATGATTACCTTTCTCATATATTTGGTAGTATAGGAGTTTATACTGTTTGGTCTTGTATTGTGGGCCTTAGTATAAAACTTTTTGGGTTTTAAGCTTATTGAGTCTAGTTTTGGGCTTCATGGGCCTTTAAGCTTTTGATTGCTTCTGAGCTCAGTGAGGCCAATGGGTTTGGTGGGCCTAAGGTTCTCTTTACTTGGACTTTACATGGATGACCACCTTTCTCATATTTTTGGTAATATAAGAGTTTATATTGCTTGGTCTTGTATTATGGACCTTAGTATAAGACTTTTTGGGTTTTAAGTTCATTGGGCCTAGTTTTGGGCTTCATCGGCCTTTAGACTTTTGATTGCTTCAAAGCTTAGTGAGCCTAATGGGTTTGGTGGGCTTAGGGTTCTCTTTACTTGGGCTTTACATGGATGTCCATCTTTCTCATACATTTGGTAGTATAGAAGTTTATATTGTTTGGTCTTGTATTATGGGTCTTAGTATAAGACTTTTTGGGTTTTAAGCTTATTGGGCCTAGTTTTGGGCTTCATGGGCCTTTGTGCTTTTGTTTGCTTCTGAGCTTAGAGAGCCCAATGAGTTTAGTGGGTCTAGGGTTCTCTTTACTTGGACTTTACATGGATGACCACCTTTCTCATATATTTGGTAGTATAGGAGTTTATATTGTTTGGTTTTGTATTATGGGCCTTAGTATAAGAATTTTTGGGTTTTAAGTTTATTGGGCCTAATTTTGGGCTTCATGGGCCTTTAGACTTTTGACAGCTTCTGAGCTTAGTGAGCCCAATGGGTTTGGTGGGCCTAGGGTTCTCTTTACTTAAGCTTGACATGAATGACCACCTTTCTCATATATTTGGTAGTATAGGAGTTTATATTGTTTGGTCTTGTATTATGGGCTTTAGTATAAGAATTTTTGGGTTTTAAGTTTATTGGGCCTAGTTTTGGGCTTCATGGGCCTTTAGGCTTTTGATTGCTTCAAAGCTTAGTGAGCCTAATGAGTTTGGTGGGTCTAGGGTTCTCTTTACTTGAGCTTTACATGGATGGCCATCTTTTTCATATATTTGGTAGTATAAGAATTTATATTGTTTGATCTTGTATTATGAGCCTTAGTATAAGACTTTTTGGATTTTAAGTTTATTGGGCCTAGCTTTGGACTTCATGGGCCTTTAGGCTTTTGACTGCTTCTAAGCTCAGTGAGCCCAATGGGTTTGGTAGGCCTAAGATTCTCTTTACTTGGACTTTACATGGATGATCACCTTTCTCATATTTTTGGTAGTATAGGAGTTTATATTTTTTGGTCTTGTATTATGGGCCTTAGTATAAGACTTTTTGGATTTTAAGCTTATTGGGCCTAGTTTTGGGCTTCATAGGCCTTTGGGCTTTTGTTTGCTTCTGAGCTTAGTGAGCCCAATGGGTTAAGTGGGTCTAGGGTTCTCTTTACTTGGAATTTACATGGATGACCACCTTTCTCATATATTTGGTAGTATAGGAGTTTATATTGTTTGGTCTTGTATTATGGGCCTTAGTATAAAACTTTTTGGGTTTTAAGGTTATTGGGCCTAGTTTTGGACTTCATGGGCCTTTGGGCTTTTGATTGCTTATGAGCTTAGTGAGCCCAATGGGTTTGGTGGGCCTAGGGTTCTCTTTACTTGGGCTTTACCTGGATGACCACCTTTCTCATATTTTTGGTAGTATAGTAGTTTATATTGTTTGGTCTTGTATTATGGGCCTTAGTATAAGACTTTTTGGGTTTTAAGTTTATTGGGCCTAGTTTTGGGCTTCATGGGCCTTTAGACTTTTGATTGCTTCAAAGCTTAGTGAGCCTAATGGGTTTGGTGGGTCTAGGATTCTCTTTACTTGGGCTTTACATGGATGACCATCTTTCTCATATATTTGATAGTATAAGAATTTATATTGTTTGGTCTTGTATTATGGGCCTTAGTATAAGACTTTTTTGGATTTTAGGTTTATTGGACCTAGTTTTGGACTTCATGGACCTTATATTATGGGCCTTAGTATAAGACTTTTTGGGTTTAGGGTTTAGGATTTAAATGTAATTTAGTAGAATGAAAAAAAGAATATTATTTTGCTTAAAAAAATTCGTATGACAAATTTGTCGTTAGAACGACCCGTTCCAAATTTAGAACGGCCCGTTCTGGTTTAATTAGTCATGTGTTATTTTTGAATTTGGAACGGGTTCTGATTTTGGAACGAACCGTTCTGATCCATTCGTCATGTGTTTGTTTTTCATCTGGAACGGTCTGTTCTGATCCAATGTTGATGTGTTATTTTTTCAAATGGAACGACCCTTTCTGATTTCAGAACGGCCCGTTCCGAAAGTGAAAAGCAGTTGCGGCGATGCATCGTAACACATGTTTTTTTTTTGTAATTAAAAAAAAAAACTTTCCGTAAAAAATTTAGAAATTTTGATCATGTGTGAAAGTGTATAATATACTATTATTTATTAAATGATAATCTCAACCATTCATTATTTTTTATATTATATCTATGGTTTCTATTAATGCACCTTCTATGCACCACTTGTAAAAGTGGGCTATGAGAGACATCATCATATGTTTGGTGGAAAGCATTTACTAACTTCATCGAATAATTATCAGTGAGGAACTTACCTTATCACTTAGTTTTTTTCTTCCAACATTTTTTTTATAAACAAGATTGGAAATTAATACTTTATTTATAAGGATTAAGAAAAATTCAAAATAACAACTTATTGATTATAAATTCTAAGATTGCGCTAAATGCTAAGGTTTCTCTCTCTCTCCTGGTTTTTTTTGGGTGCTACAAAGGTCTCTCTTGTTTTTTTTTTTTCAAGGTTGAATTAATTATTTGGTGTTTATACTTGGCTACACTTTTCATTTTAGTCTCCACACAAAAATTCTACATTTTTGTCACTATTTTTTTATATATTTTTTTTGTTTTATCTAGTCCCTATCATTAGTTGCCATGTAAAGCTGATAATTTTTGTTGACGTGGTCATGTGGGGCTCACCTATGTGCGTTGTTGGCATATTGAATTGGTTGGTTCAATATTTAAACCAAGTATAGACTATAACACAAAAACAATACGTTACAAGTTATTAAAAGTCTTTATCTTTCAACCAAGATCATTATTAAATTTCAATAATATAAAATTATAATAGTCTTTAAGAACCAAAATACAAGTAGTAATAGTTCTTTAATAATAAGACTTTACGATAACTTACAATGACACTCATCATAAGTTATATAATAAATAAAAATTAATATTTAACAAATTAAATGGGATAGTGGGTTAACTCGTTCCAACTTATCATTTAGTTTGACAAGTTGGCATACTTGGTGAGACAGATCAAGTGGTTTGAAATGTTTATTCTACCTGTCCAACTTTTAGCATGCTAACCCATAAGTCATAACTTACTTTGTCACCCATAATTATAGGAGCTTTAAAAACCACTACAAAGTTGAATTTGGTGATGTAAAATTTCAAGATTTTTTTTTATAATTTTTAAATCGATAAAAAATTGAAAACGAAGATGATTTTGTCATGCACTGCCTTTAGAAACAAAATTCCTTGGCAGTGGAGTCCCTCCCTTTGCTTGTTCTTTCTTTTCTTAAGCTTTTTTCCTTCTTTCTTGTTCCTCTTCTTATTTTACATTCTTTTTGGATGAGAACTTGACAAGTAAAATTTATTTATAGATTTGCTTACAAAATCCAAATTCTTTAAACTTTTACATAACCATTCAATAAATTCACAAAGTCAAACTTGTTATACTCCAAAACAATTTTCAAAATTGTCCATACAATCTTAAAGTCCCGACAAATTTTTCATGGTTTGTTGAACTAAATACATATGAAATGTCTAATTCCTAAAAACATTTCATAAGTTTTGATTATAACATAGGCTATTACATTTTGATAATTTAACTCAAGTTATTTAAGTTGTGTAAAGTAAGATCATTGTCCAACAAGGAAAATAAGGTATAAGCATATATGATGAAAATGATAAATAAAAGCGCACAAAAATGTTTTTACAAGTTTCCATTAGTTTTCCAATATAAGTGTCTCCTTATTCTTGTAGAATTCAAATCTTTAGTAAAATTGTCCTTGAAATGATATAACATTTCAAATATCTATGTATTTAATGAAAATCAAGTTTTTCTATTATATAAGTACAATTTATGATCAAAAGAAAGTTGTCTATCAAGGAAAATACAAAAAGAGAGAATAAAACAAAAATGTTTAAAAAGTAGTTTCAACATCAAAAGTTGATAACACCTTTTTAGTGAAGATAGTTGAACAAACACTATCTTTTGAGTCATCAAAGTCTTCACTAGTTTAATGCAAAGAATTTCCCTTGCACCAAATGATAAGTTATAATGAGAAGAACGACGTTGAAGATCCTCAATGGATACATTAAGAAGACACCATAAATATGAGTTGAGAAAAACAAAGTAGGGTTTAGGTGTTAACCAAAGGTTGATAGGTGTTATGTTTTGTGTGATGACACAAAACCTAACAACTATTCAATAATCAAAATAGTGAGGTTAACACATCCTTTTAAAGATTGTTGCTACCTCATATTTTTGTCGTATTGGATTTTCACACTACAAACCCAAATACTTTATTTAATTAAATTTCTAGAGATCAATTAAATCATATTTCATTTAATTACTCCAAATACTTACTCTATGCATGTGACTCTATAGGTTCTTATTTAATTGATAATAATATCAAATACTATATTCAATATCATATTAAAAATTATAAACAATGTTTGACATTTAGAAATGCACCATTTGTTACTAACTAATGAGAAAATTGGTGATGTAATTTTAACCTTTTGCAAAAACAATTACAATTAAGTAATTTGTCATTTCGTCCATATGTATATTTAGTTCATTATTTATGTCTCAATACTCAAGTAGATGTTCAATCGCAACTAGGCTAAACATAATATTGGCCCATTATTGCATGGAAACTCATATTTCACCTCTTACTTTATGGAGAGGCCAAGACATAACTCCATGTAGAAGGGATGAATCATGTGTACATCACTCTCATCCCTCAACATGATTCATTGTAGGACTAATAACCACCTTTATAATTATTTTGTTAGAAATAATGTTTGATAGCTTTAAAGCTTTAAACCATTACATGTAAGAATTGTAATGACTTTAAGTTGAATGACTACTTTAGTATGTTTGCCATGAGAAATGTGTATGACATTTTGATGAAACAGTGAAGGAGATGCTTGTTGTTTCTCTTCTACTAACTCCATTTGATGGAATCATGCTTTGGAGTGCAAGAGGTGACATACTTAAAGATCCAAGAGGAGTGGGCTAGACATGGAAGATTGGGCCAGTCCAGGCCCAATGGGCCCTATGGGCTTGGAAGGCCCAAACCAAGTTTCAACATGGGCCTATCTTGTTATTAACATCCTTATTATATTCTTGTTAACCTAGTTTGAATATATTTTGGTCTTGTATTTTGGACCATATAGAGTAGCATTTTAGGTTATAGGCTAGTTGGGCCTAGTTTTGGGTTTCATGGGCCTTTGGGCTTTTGGTACCCAATATTGGGCTCATTTTCATTCTTGTAATTTTTCCTTTCCATTGTATTTGTTGGACCAATGTATTTAGGTCATTAGAATAGGAAAATACAAGGAATACTAAAGTAGGCTAATTAGGTTAAATTAGGTTTAATTTGGAAGCCATTTAAGTTACATTTGAGTCACATGTTTTGCACCTTTGGTGGCTGAACATGTGACCTCAAATTAACCCTAAATGACACTCCAAAATACACTTAGATGCACCTTAGGTACCTGAATTTTCGGAGTAGCACATGGGAGCCAAAATTTGAATTCAAATTTCAAATTTGAATTCAAATTTTGGGCGCCACATGTCATCTTTTGATTTAGGCGCCCAAAGAGTGCAAAACCGTGCTTACTTAAGTGTTCTTTCACATTTTTGTATTCACTTTTGAATATATGAGAATTTCTGAATTCAATCTTCAGCTAATTCCCTCAAGAGTCACCGAAGTTCCCAAGAGAGAAAACCTTAAGAGAGTGCCTTCAAAACCATTAGGAAAACCTAGATTCCTACACTTTGAAGTGTGCAATCCCTTGAGAATTTGAGCTTGGATGCTTCCTTCTTCCATCGCCGCAAGAGTTCTTCATCTCTACATGTTCATCAAGTGTGTCTTAATCTCCATTGAAGAAGATCCGAGCCTAGGAGGAGCTTAGAAGGAGTTTGTGTTTCACTTCTTCTACTCACCTCCATCACCATTGAAGCTCCCAATCTTCATCTATGGACTCCATAGCTTGAAACAAATTCAAAAATGGTGGAAGACAAAGAGTGTTGGTGCGCCACTTGAAGGTGAAGATGAGCAAGAGAGAAAGAACTTGAGGAATTCCTTGATAGGAGATATTTTCTCCAAAGCAAGAACTAGAACATTTGAGAGAGAAATCTAAATTAATTTTCTTCAAATTATTAAAAGTGATATATACATGAGAGGAAAAGGATATATAGAGTTTGATAGCTTGTGGTGCAAGTTAAACTATGATTACATGTAACTTAGGTTAGGTTAACTTATACTCAAGACTACTAACTCTGATTATAATTTCAAATTTGAATTTTCCTCCTAAACAGGTCACTATCCTAAATCTAGAAGAGTCAATAGAAGTTTGCCACATGGCAAGGCATATAAGTGTGACACATGTCAACATGCTAGATCTAGAAGAGCCAATATGGGTTTACCACATGATAAGGTGCAAAAAATGTGACTATACAAGATCATGTGACATGTTGGAATCTTGAATGGCTATTGAAACACCTTGTACAATCAAAGTGGACATTCATCCACTTGGACCATGTTTCTAAGGAGGTGTTCATGGTCCATTATGGAGAAAAGAAAAACACTAGAAGAGGGTTGAATAGTGTTTAATCAAAAACTCGCACTTTTCAAAACAACAAAGTAGTATCTTAAGTTTAGGAGTACAAACAAAGAGATAATAATGCAATATTTTTTTACTAGTCCGTCTCAGCCACCGAGACTACATCTAGTTCTTGATTAACCCGATCAAGTTCTACTATCTTTTACAAATATATAAGTATTTTTTCACAAGCCACTTCTAGCTCAACCTAAGTATTCTTTAACTTGCCTTTTCAAGTAAATACCTATATATATATACATATATATATATATATATATATATATATATATATCTCAAAACATACAGATATATGTAAATAAAACATGCAACAATATTGAAATAAAACTTCAAGTAGATTGAAATAGTTACTCTCCCCCTTAAATGGAGAAATTTTTTCAGAAAGTGCATAGATAAGAAAAATTAATAAAAAAACAATTTTACTTCCGTTTTGGCACCAACAAATGTAGTCCAAATCAGTTAGATTCCTCATTTGCGCTAATATCTATATTCAACTTGGTAAAAAGCTCCTTGTATCTGCGTTTAGCTTGACATTGCCTCCTAATATCCTTTTGAAATGCTAGACTAAGGATGTCGACCATGACGGTCAAACTAGTAACACGATTAAGGGCAGGGTAAATTGTTCTGGTTCAGGTTCTATAGTGGTAGGTAGAGTCAATAGTGCTTTAGGGTGAAATTAAATAAAATTTATATTTATCGGTAATCACACAAAAAATTAAAAGTTAAAGGGTGAAGGGTAGAAGAATGTGTGCCATGGTTGGTAGAGAGCGTTGTGTTAAGAGGGTAGAGTGTTAGGAGGAGGTGAAGTCTATTGGTAGTAGCTTCCCATGATATAGGTATGATAATCCTTGTTTATGCTAGAGGCACCGACTAATACCGAATGAATCTCATGTACTTGACATCCTTAAAATAATTGGCCTTCTTCTTCTTCAATTTGCAGGCTGAGTGCTACACAACCTTGGTCTTATACTCAGCTAGGAAGAATTTGGTCTAAGGTTGGATCATGTATGGTCTTCTTGGTCCACGAATCATCAGAGGAAGATTATAAGGGCTTCCCTCATTACTTAACTCCAAAATAGCTCACAAATAACATTTATCTTCAAGTTTGTGGCGTTGCTAATTGTAGTTGTTCTAGAATGGGTGGTAATGTTTTGCTCCTCGCGGTAGCACATTTAAAGATGCTCCTTCATGTTGAAGTATAGGGACTACCTCGTAGAATAATAGACAGGAAAGTTTGCATACTCTTTGTTTGTGGTATGCTCCTCTTTCAGACATTCCAATTTTGCTTCCTCTTTTAAGTCAACACTCAGAATTTTTGCATCCTTTCCTGGTGGCACGGTAGAGACGAAAGCCTCTGGGCCTCTAGGATCAGGTTGTATTAGGGAGTTATCCATACTCAAAGGTATGGCCTTGATTGCGAACACTTCAAGGGACAATTGTGAAACTTCATCAATAGTTTAGTGGTCTCTTTAGCTTATGGTGAGACTGTGACACCCTCTATCTCGTATACCATAATAATATACAAATAAATAAAATTGAATAGAAAAGTCTTTCATAAACAAAATTCATCGTGTTCAACATATAAGGTATTACATTTTTAACAAAATAAAACCAACTAAAATTTATTATAAGAAAACTAATAATTATCTCAAAACATGACAAAACAAGATAATCCCTAACTAAGTCTTAATGTCACATTTTATCAAAGTATAACCCTTCTATAAGGACTAAGCCTCATTGCCAAATCCTCAACATCATGTTGAAGATCACCCGCAGCAACATACAAGACGAGCAACACAAAATAAGGGGAGTGAGAAACATCTCTCTTTGGCTCATGGCTTAAGAATGAAAATCGAATAGCAAACACAAACAAGTACACAACAAGATAAAACATACATAGACAAACATTATAACCATGGTCATTTAGTCATAACATAATAAATAATAATAGTTACATTATAATCCATTATGAAATGGACACAATTGTCATGTTATCATGCATGTGGTGCTAGTAAAAACATCACACTTGTATATTACCACCAATAATACATGTATAGTAGTTTAGAAGTACATGTTGGGTCATACCTTCTATACACTCTCACTAGAAAGATATACTACGGAGGTCTAGTTGGGATATCAAGGTCACACAAGATACATCCATGCTCATGAGGGTAGGATTGGAAACTTCCAAACCAAGCTATCCCTAAGGTTGGTTCCCAAGTTTTCACACAAAGGACATTCTCTGATAGTGTATTCCATATCGTACCCTTAAAAACACTTTTATGTATACGATGAATGTCAAATTGACTCTATGCATACCAATTGATATGATCCCATTAATTTAGATATCACATGTTTTATCATATCACATTTTCACATCATTTCATTATCAATAACAACTAACAATTCAACTATATTAATTAAATATTAACAATCAGTGGTATAAGGGATCATGTCACTAAAACTCATACATAACTCACAATCATAACACTAGTATACTCACATATTATAACAATTTATTGATATGAATTAGTACAATGATTACACATGTTGTGATACCCTCTACCCTACATACCATAACACAAATAATAAAATCTGAATAACATAATTCCTTCATAATCAAATACCAAACATGTCTAGATAGAGAGCACCACTTTCGTAAACTTAAACAAAGTAACATAATTAGTGAAATTTACAAAAGAAATAAACTAAGGTTTTCAAAATAAATTAATACAAAAAATCTTAATCTAATCTTATCTGTGCCCTGATGTCACATGTCTTATCAGAGCAAAACTCAACACTGAAGCCTAAGCTTCATCACCAACATCCTCAGCCTGATGTTGATGATCACCTACATAACAACCAAGGAGAACAACATAAAAGAAAAAGGAGTGATAAAAAACATTTCACTTTGACGCACGGTGTAGGAATGCATACCGGATAGTTAAACACAAACAAGACATGTATATATACATGGAATACATAGGTTAATAATGATATAAGACTTTTAGTAACAATATCACACTTCACTCATCCATGACATAAAAATAAAATAACATATAACATTAAAATGCACATGTAATGGACACGAACTACATGTTATCATGCATGTGGCGCCAGTAAAAAATCACATAATGCATTGCTGCTAGCAATACACATAAAGTAGTTTAGGAGTACAGGCCAGGTCACACTCTCTACGCACTCTCACTAGAAGTACATACTACTAGGGTTTAGTCAGGATAGATAAGCTACGCAAGATACATCTCATCCACACAATAGGCTAGACTAGAACTTACAAACTAAGCTATCCCCAAGGACTAATCACCAAGCTTTTACAAAAGGGGGCCTTCCTTGGTGGTGTTTTCCATATCGTACCCTCAAAAACATATATGCAAATGATACTGTTAAGCCAGACAAAGTAATTCCCAGTAAGGTTTTGAATGAGACAAATATAATACATGTTGTTATTTTTAAGAAGTGTGTTAGTGTTTCATAAAAACATAAGTACAGGAAAGATGAAGAACATAACATGTGCTACTTCATATACTGGAACCAAGAAAAAAGAAGGAAAGCTTCAAGCATCAGATGGAAAGGTCAAATGATGGCATCCTTGCTTCCATTGAAGAAAAGATGATGAACATTAGCAAGGGATACTTTGAACTCCTTGGATCAAGTCCTTCAAGGGCGTCTTGGATGGAGGAAGGGGCGGAAATGGAAGTTGTGGGTGAAGTGTTTGATGAAATGATTGAGAGGTGCACTCTAAGTTTGGCTCACTCCAAGGTAGTTGAAGGCCACTTCTAGGGTTTTTTTCTCAAGGTGGAGATAGGTAGGAAGGTGGTCGAAAATAGCCAAGGGGACTAAGGGAGATATAAAGGCTCAAAGGCTCTCTCTATATTCAATTTCCAAAGTGATTACAAGTTGCATAGCCTAGGGTATTTATAGAAGGAAGGAAGCATTAGGGTTGCTTTTGAGAGTGCCTTGGCCTAAAAATGCAAGTCAAATGCACTTCAAATGAAACCTAAATTAACCCTAGATGCTACTTGGTGGCCAAGGATGGAATCTTTGGGTTTGGTTAAGTTACATCTAGGTGCATGATAAGACCATGCATCCTAGGTGCCCTCCACTTGGGCCTAAGCCTTACCAAGTCCAAAAACAAATCCAATGCTACCAAAAGTATATGTCTAGGCCTTTTTCTAACCCTAATAAAATACCCTAGATATAAAATAAAATCCTAAAATCTAAGGCACCCCATAATACAAGGGTAAAATGGGAAATACAAGTAAAAATAAATCCTATGACTAAGGCACCCCAAAATACAAGGGTAAAATGGAAAATACAAGTAAAATAAATCCTATGTCTAAGATACCCAAAATACAAGGGTAAAATAGGAAATTAAAGATAAGGGCAAAATAAGAATAAAAATAAATGCTATGCTAATAAAAAACTTAGGAGCTAAGGCCCAAAAGTAGGCTCACTCCTCCTATGGTTTTTCAACACTAACCCATTCCTCTTGCCTCATTCTATATATTACCTCTTGTTTTTCTTGGCCTTAGTGTTATTCCATCATTCCCCCCTTCTTGAAAAGGATTTGACCTCAAATCAAGAAGTTCTTCATGGTGGGCCTTATGACCAACAAAAAGATAAAAATAAGCATTAAAGGCAATAATATATGATAGAAATGGAAAGTGTATCCTAAGAGGAGTTCCACTAAAAATGCTAAAAAGATTGTCTAAACTAAAAGGACTAGACTCTCTAATGCTAAGGATAAGATCCTCCCCATGGTGAAGTCTAGGTGTATAACTAAAACCAAAAAAGGTAAAAAGACTAAAACTATAGCACACTAATGCATTGTCCTAAGAACTAAAATATCTTGTTAGAGGTACCCAATGTAGTGACCTAGGTATGTATTGGAAAATAAAGAAAACTTAACTAAAAAATTACCAAACAACTTTGTATTGCATTATTTGTTAGATACATATGAGAAAAAGGTGTAAAAAGGAGTCTAGAAAACTCATATAATCAAAGTTTGTCTTGTAGGGAAGTAACCAAGTTAAGTTTAAATAAGTTTGAACTTCCTTCAAGATTAAAAATAGAAGATACAACACCATGAGATGTATCTAACAAACCATACAAACCAAAAGTTGGGTGCTTTATGAAGAGAGCTAAAGTAGAAAGAGTCTTAAATAAAGAAGGCTTATCTTCCTTGGGCACCATGAAGGAAGTAGCATAAGAAGTGGGACTAATTGAAGTCCTATTCTTCTTCACTAATTCTTGAAGTTGAGATTCTTTTTCTTTAGAAAATATTTGTGTTTGAATCTCTACTTCATAACTAGTCGTAACATGAAAGAAAATGTTAAGGTCTTGATGAATAAAGATAGTCTTTTTCAAATTATTTTCAATGGTAAAGTGACTTTCTTTAAGCATAAGCCATTTGGAAGAAATATTACCCTTTTTACTCTTCTCTAAGAGTATTGTTTATTTTTCTTTTTCTAACCACTCTTCAACTCTCTCTATACTTTTCTTCTTGTTTTCTTTCTTTATTTGTATTTTCTTTTCTTTTTCCTTTCGTCTAAGTTCTTCCTCTCTTTTTGTATTTTCTCCCTCATGCACACTCTTAGGGGTTCTAACCCTTTTGCCTATTTGAGAACTAGGTTTGATCTACTAGTTTCTTTCCCTTCAAATAATTTTGCAAGTAATTGTCTTATTTCTTCATTATTATTTGTATTTTCTTTTTCTCTTTTCCTCAACTCTTCCTCTCTTTTTATATTTTCCCCCTCTTTTTTTCTCAAATACTCTTTTAACTCTCTAAGCTCATCTCTAACACTAGGTCTAATACTATATGAATTATGACCATGTACACTAGAATGATCACTCGTCTTTGATCAAGAAAAGGTTTTCAAAAATAGAGTTCACAAGGTTTTCACAAAGAGTGAGTGATGAAAAAGTTTTCACAAAAAGTTTTAAGGTGTAAGATTGTTGTAAAAAGGCTTAAGTGCACAAAGTGAACTATCAAGGGAGGTGAACTACTAAGAATCACTTAAAAACCAAGCCTCTTCAAATAGAAATCACTAAGCCCTTTTGACACTTTTCTTACAAAATAATTTTGCACAAAAATAAGGTGTGTGTGCACGGCCCCCTAGTAGGCAACTTGTAGCCTTCTAAAATGAAAAAGTAAGAATAAAGAACCTAAGCAAATATACTACTAAAGCTATAAAACATGCAAAGAAAAGCAACTTAAAGCATATGCTAGTCGGAATCCCAAGGGTGGGAGCTTGAAGTGACCTTGGTGGTATTCAAGCCACTCCCACAAGCACTAATTCGAGTTACCTGTAACAGCCCGATTTTCACAGATTTTTTGAGGGCCCAAAGGCCCAATAGGGGTGATTAGTAACCCAGAACGGGCCGTTCCAAACTACCAAAATGAAAGTGATTTTGTATCCCAGAACGGGCCGTTCCCAAACTGGAACGGGCCTTTTCAAAATACAAAAATTGTCTAAATTTTTTTGATGGGAATAGGGCGTTCTTGTCGCAACCCGAAAATTTTTGATCTTGCGACCTATGGTGTAGACATCCTTTTGAAAATCTCATCAATTAAGGAATGCCCGGACACCAGACTAATCCTTAATTAATAGTTTTTAAAAATAGGTTCATGGAATCTCCACCAATGTTTTACTCAAAACATTGGAAAAAGAAAAGATTTTTTAAAAAGAAATCCAATAATGGCCTTTATAACCAGAATTGGGTTCGGGGATCGGTTACGTGTAGGGAAGGTATTAAGCACCCTTACAACGCCCTCAATCGGTACCCTATGATGAAATTAACGTGATAAGAATTAATAAATTAAATATTAGAACCCCTTTATTAAATAACTATTTACATGCTTAAAATATAAATTAAGCGATTAATCCTAAAATATTTACATTATGACGTTTATTATAACAAAAAAAGTGATAAAGATGAGGAACAAAAGGAAGAGAAGAAGATTGACTGAAATACCTCTTGAACGAGCGTTATTAAATCTTCAAATATGGAGAAGGTGCTTTGTGGAGACCTTTCACACTACAGTATGCCTCACAGATCTCAAGAAATACAATAGGAGGGAGAAAGAAGATAGAGATGCGACAAATCTCAAGAAATATAATATAAATGAGAGAGATAGAGAATTTTCGTGCTCAAAGGAGTCTTATTCGAAATTTCTCTAGCCGCCCTGAGAACTGTGCTCGAGGCTTCAATTTATAGGAATCAAAAGTGGGTCAGAACGGCCTGTTCCGAATTCAGAACGGCCCGTTCTGGTCCAGTAATTATGCACAAATTACACATCCTAGAACGGCCCGTTCTGAAAACAGAACGGCCCGTTCCAGAGTGGGAATTAACACAAGGTTCCCCTTTCCAGAACGGCCCGTTCCGAATTTGACTTGTTTGGAACGGCCGGTTCTGGAATTGGAACGGCCCGTTCTCGTATTGGAACGGCCCGTTCCAGAAGAGAAATCCTTAGGTGTTTTAGACAAATTGGAACGACCGGTTCTGATATTGGAACGGCCCGTTCCGATTTTGGAACATCCCGTTCCGGGCTACTGAAACTACCTTATTTGGCCTTTAGGCCTTCTGATATCCTGTCTTGTTGTTTGTCTGCTTCGGGAGCTCTTTCCTTTCATAACGGGGGTTCATTTCCTTGTTTGTGTGCCCCCGGACGAAATTGGGTGTCTACAGCTGCCCCTCTTTACTTGTCCTTTGGAGTAGCTATGTGTTGCTTTTCCAAAGGCAAGTAAAGACGTAGACATTTCGTCCAGGTCTCCTCCTCGTCTCTTTGGTGTTGGCGCTTCTACGTTCCTTCTCTTAGATAGGTGTATTTGCTCGTGTCCTCGCCCTTTAGAGCAGTTAAGTGTTGGTTGCATACTCTATTAGGTAACAAGGCTGACGAACTTAACACCTGATCTTCGATCTTCAAGTAGATGCTCCATTATTTCTCTTGTGATAGTGCTTTCTTTTATTTGTAGCTTATTGAAGAGGGAGTATTTTCGTAGCTCAGCTTCCCTCACGGCTTTGTCGTATACCGAATTGGGAGGTGACTACAGTCTCTCCAGACCTTTCCCTCACGGCTTTGTCGTATACCGGATTGGGATGCGAGTATAGTCTCTCCAGACCTTTCCCTCACGGCTTTGTCGTATACCGGATTGGGATGCAAGTACAGTCTCTCCAGACCTTTCCCTCACGACTTTGTCGTATACCGGATTGGGATGCGAGTACAGTCTCTCCAGACCTTTCCCTCACGGCTTTGTCGTATACCGGATTGGGATGCGGGTATAGTCTCTCCAGACCTTTCCTTCACGGCTTTGTCGTATATCGGATTAGGATGCAAGTACAGTCTCTCCAGACCTTTGTTGTATTTTGAGGAAATTGTCGGTGCCCTCATTGGTTTGCTTGACTTATGGTAGATATTGCCCCAAGGATATTGGGAAGGAGGTGTGTCGTGATGCCTCTAATTTGGGCTGCTTTTCTCTTTTGTTCAGATGTTGTCATTTGGAATTTGTGTTTCCCTTTTTTTGGCTTTTCTTGTCGAGATGCAGAAATGTTGAATGCATATTTTATGCAAGATTTATTTATTTATTTTTGAATAATCCCCTTTGGATAAAGAAAATTTTCTAAGTGTGTGAAATGCTTTTGGATGCATGCAATGTATGTTGATTTTTTTTTTAGAAGGTGGTTTCCCTTTTTTACTTCTCACGAATAAACTACTCTGCTTGATGCACGACATTTAGTTGTATTGGCCGTTTGATATATTGAACCTTCTTGGGGCTCTCTCTTTTCTTTTTTCTTTTTTTTTTTGTTTAGAAACCCTAACTTTTGCCTAGGATGTATCCTAGCGGGTACTTTTGCTCTTTTCTTTTGCCCTAATTTTTGCTTAGGACGCCCTTTGGGGGTTTTCATCCCAGTGGGTTATTTTCATTTTTTTATTTCCTTCTTTTTTTTCTCTTGGACATGTTTAAATTTTGACAACCCTCAACAAAATATGTCATTAGGATAGGACAAGATAGAAAGGAAAGAAAGGATGATTTAGAATGAATGGGCGGTTGAGGTAGGTCAGTGTTTAAGTTTTTAAACAAACATTTCCTTAGATAATTATTATAATCACTCTTCTAATTATCTTGGACTACATATCTAAGTCTCGGGCAGAGTCTTCCAAAAGTTTTGGCCTTTTGCAGGAGTATTCAAACCGCCTTTTGGTTTTCAAAAAGTCGTCACTTGCTATTTTTAAAATTTTTTATATCCCTAATTTTTGCATAGGACATATCCTAGCGGGAACTTTTTTTTTTCTTTCTAGGACGCCCTTTTTGGTTTTTCATCCTAGCAGTATTTTGCAAGTGACTTCTTTGCTTTGACAAAACCTCCTGTCATTTGCGTTTGGGAGGACTAGTGTCTTTGATGATTAACACTGCCCTCGTTCATATACCAAGGAGAAAGATGCTGCCCCGACCTACAGGTGTTGAGAGTTCTTTCATGGACCGAGATTTGTGCTTCCTTTGTCAACCAAATTGAATCGATGTTTTTGTGCAATAAGAATCTTTGTATTTTATCATTTTCTTATCCTTTTATATTTCGAGGAAGTGATCTCCTTAGACTAAGATAATGCGTCGTAGATGTTCAAAGCTTTGATTAATTTTATTATCTTCAGTCATGTCTATTTTTTTATTTTTTGGTATTTGGGCACTATGATTAGTTTTAGATTTTAGTGATAAAAGGGAGAAGGGAATGAAACAGAGATTTGTAGTAATGACATATCTTATTGATGAATGTAAAAACTTATACAAGCCCTTATTTTGAACTCGTGACCATGGGCGAAGGTCATGAGTTTGATGAGGATTCATGGGGAAGTGCTTGAGGAGTATGTGAACCACTATTTTTGTGTGGATTTTATGTATGTGTTGTGGAATTGAGATATGGAATGTGAATGTGAATGTGGATGTGGATGTGAATGTGGATGTGATTCCTCATGCTTATGTCGGGGGTGGCACGACCTCGAGCAAGAGATGCTACAGGTGTGACCTTGGCACAATGTAGGATGTGTGATTTCTCATGCGTATGTCGGGGGTGGCACGAACGTGGGCAAGAGATGCTACAGGCATGACCTTGGCATAGGGTGGGATGTGGGAGGCAACTAATACTTATGTCGGGGGTGGCACGACCTTGGGCAAGAGATGCTACAGGCGTGACCTTGGCATAGTATGGGATAGGTGATTCCTCATGCTTATGTTGGGGGTGGCACGGCCTCGAGCAAGAGATGCTACAGGTTTGACCTTGGCATAGGATTAATTGCAAGATTTGTAATGGATTGGTGTGATTATGATGTGAAGTTGATGCATGATTGATAGAATTATGATACGTAGAAATGATTGTAAATATTTCATTATGTAATGAGTTATGATGAGATTACATCATGGTATGTTTATATGTGCTTTACATATAGATATTTTCTTTTCTCACCGTACAATTTGTGGATGTTTTAGGTGAGGAAGATCCGGATTTGAGTGGCATCTAGAATGCCAACAATTGAATTATGGGTATGCTATGATATTATAATATCGGGGCAGAGGATTTCTAGGACATGAATTGTATTTGTATATGGAGTTGAACCTATTATTTTGAAAACATTTTGTAACCTCTTATGTTTTATTTTCTTAAGTTTCATTTTCAGAATATTTTGGATATTGAAGAATGTTTCTAAAGGTTTTTATGTGAACCCTTTTACCTTTGTTGAAAATTTTATTTCCTTAGTTTATTTACATTATTACAATATATGTGTTGGGGTAGTAAGGGTGTCACATTTAGTGGTATCAGACCAGGTCGATCCAATCGGCTGTGAGTTATGAGTCTACTATGATTGTTTGGTAGATGAATGATGGAATGAATTGATTGTGGAACTTATTGATATGCTAGTATGATGATTGATTATGTTTGTTTTTATTTAATTGTGTGTACTCTAACAATGTTTTGCTTATGATGAGGATAATGATGATGATGATGATGTGTCCCTGGTGTTGTTAGTGTTGTGCTTACACTTATATTGTTTTCTCAGAATTTGGCTGAAAGACATGATATAGCTTACTTGATGCTATTCATGATTGCTTATTTGTTTTGATACTTCATGCTTACGTAAGAAGTAATGGTTTAGTGGTATCGCTTGTGTTGCGAGCATTTGTGCCAGTAGCAGTGGGCAAAGCGTTGTGCTAGCCAACTAGAACTATTAGAACCTTGGATGTGGGTGAGACATTGATTTGTCGAGTGTATTAAGTGTTTACGATTGGTGGAGTTTCTTACATCTATAGTTGTAGAGGTTGAATCCAAGGTGGTTGTATGTTGAGAATTGGAGTTTTGATATTCTTGATGAGAGATTGGAACGTTGGTAATTTCCTTGAGTGTTGGTGTTTGCATGTTAACCTTTTATGGTTTAGGTAGCATGTGAGTTTTATTCTCTAAGTCTTTTGTGATGAATATGTGAGTTGTTTTGATTTAGGATTTTAGTGGGAAGCTTGGATATGAATTTGAGGTGTGAGTTTGGAAGGATTGAGGTATTTTCGTGGCCTTATATGTTGATACACTATTGTTGTCTGGTGTAGGGGATGTTTGCACTACAATTTTATTGTGCCAGTACAAGTATTATATTGACAGAGGTAGATTTTGTGGTCTTCATAAAAGTTGTAGCCTTGGATTTTATCTTTCTAATGGAACTGGAATCAGGTAAAATAGAGGTCTAAAACTCTAGTTATAACTGCTTTGGTGATCAAAAGTCTAGTTGTAAGCGCTGAATATATCTGTTATGTTTTTTTTTTTTTGAATTTTTAGCTAAGAAGAATATCTTTTTAGAATCTTATGTCTTCATAAGAGTTATAGCTTATTCTCTTATCTTTCTTTTCAGATAGGTTTGAGATCAATTGGATGAGTATAACTCTTTGTGTGTCATTTGCTTTGACATTGTTGAAGGGAGGTATATGCTGTCATGATGTTTTGAGTTGTTAGGCATAGCAAGGATAAAAACTTATTTGGATATGATGTTCTGAGGTGTTGTCATTGAGAGGTTGTTTAAGATGGTATGATGCTATGTGGTAAGGTTGGTTCATGTACATGCTATATGGTGTAAACCGTGATTGATTCGTACATGCTTAGGGATGGTATATATGAAGGATTAAACTAGGTACTCTAATATGATTTGATATGAGGATAAATGACCTTATGGATCAATTAGCGAGTGTTTATGTGTTTAGTAAGATTGACCTTAGGGTGTGATATTATCAGATTGGAGTTGAGAGTGAGGTTATATCCAAGACAGATTTAGGCTAAGTTATCTAAGTATGATTTTTGATTGTATGAAGTGAATTTTATAGGTCTTGTAATTTATAGCGGAGGTATAATATAGATCTATTTAAGGTAGAAGTTGTGCTTAAGTGAGAGATACTTGAGTCTATTAGTGAGGTTATGAGTTTCTTGGGTTAGCTCATTACTGTTAGAAATTTATTGAGTAAATTTCTAAGATAGCATTACCTTTGAGCAGATTGACTAAGAAAATGTTGTCTTTGTGTGAGATAGTAAGTGTGAGAGTAGTTCCCAAACTCTTAAGGAAAGATCGACTAGTTCACCAGTGTTAACATTGGCCGATCTTAGTAAGTCTTTTGTGGTATATGTTAATGTTTCTAAGATAGGTTTGGGTGGAGTGTTGATGCAAGAAGGAAAGGTATTAGCTTATGTTTCTAGGAAATTGAAAATCCATGAGAGGAATTACCTTACCCATGACCTTGAGTTAGCGGTTTTAATATTTATACTAAGATTTGGACACACTACCTATATGATTCTAAGCTTGAGGTATTTAGTGATCATAAGAGCCTTAAATATCTTTTGACCAAAAGAGATAGTTGGAATTTCTTAAGGAATAGGATTTTGATCTTCTTTGTTATTTGGCCAAAGCCATTGTGGTGACCGATGTTTTGAGTAAGAAACCTTTATATTTATCTTCCCTTATGATTAGAGATGAATCTTTGGACTCAAATTAGGGATTTAAGTTTGACTTGTGAGATTACGCCTAGTAGTGTGAAACTAGGTATGCCTTGAGTAACAAGTGGATCGTTGAAAGAAATTGGAGAAGCACAATTAGTTGATTCATTTTGGTGATAAGATATGAGGCTATAGGATAAGGTGATGGATAAGAGTTTGACTTGGGTGTAGATGGAGTGGTGAAATTAGAGATCTGGTATGTGTACCTAGTGAACTTATGCTTAGGTGTTTGATCTTTGGAGAGGTTGCATTTTGATCTTTGGATAGGCTCACAGAAGTAAAACCAATATTGTGGCAGATGCCTTGATTATGATGATCACTGATCTATCATTTTTGATGATTTAAGGATTGGATTTGATTGAAGAATTTAGAGACTTATGCTTGGTGTGTGAGATTACCCTTAGGAGCATTGAATTGATTATGTTGAAAGTGACTAGTGAATTAATGGATGAGATTAGAGAAACCCAGGAGTTAGAGCCTTTCTTAGTGAACCAAGTGGAAAAGATTGGTAGGAGTATAGATAACCTTTTCTGAGTAGAAATCGATGTTGTTTTGAGGTGCAAGAACAAATTTGGGTGCTTAGTAATCTTGAATTAAGAAAGATGATCTTAGAGGAAGGACATAAGAGTACTCTTAACATTCATTTAGGAGTTACTAAGATGTATCAGAGTGGCTCAGCGGAAGCGTAGTGGCCTAAGGTGAAGAGAGGAGTAGAGGAATTTGTGTACTCGTGTTTAGTATGCTAGAAGCCTTTATGACTTTTACAGCCTTTAGAAGTCCCATTTTGGAAGTGAGATGGTGTGTAGATAAACCTTGGTTGTATGCTTGCCTAAGATGATTACAAAATTTGATTCTTTTTGGGTTATAGTGGTTAGACTCACCAAGTTTACTTGCCTTATCCTCGTTGATAATAGATATTCCTTGGTGAGATTATTAGACTTGTACATGAGTAGGTAGTGAGGTTGTATCGGAATTAGAAAACAAGATGCGAGGAGCCTACCTATTTCTGTTTTCAGGTGAATTTCGGGGACGAAATTTCTAAAAGGAGGGGAGAATTGTAACAGCTTGATTTTCAAAGATTGTTTGAGGGCCCAAAGGCCCAATAGGGGTGATTAGTATCCTAGAACGGGTCGTTCCTAAATTGCAACGGGTCGTTCCAAACTACTAAAATAAGAGTTATTTTGTATCCCAGAACGGGCTGTTCTAAAATACAAAAATTGTCTACAAATTTTAGATGGGAACGGGGCGTTCCCAATTTGGAACGGGGCGTTCCAAATCACCAAAAATTCCTAAAACCCTAATTGAGAACGGGTTGTTTCAGATATGGCCGTTGTGGGTTAAGTGCAACCCCAGAACGGGCCATTTTGGTTTGAGAACAGGCCGTTCTGGATATGAATTTTACACATGCCATTAGAGTCCAGAATGGGCCGTTCCAGATTTGAAACGGGTCGTTCTGGCGACACCTGATGCTTATAAATAGAGCGCTCTAGCACTCCCAAAAAGGCATACCTTTCAGTTCTGACTTCTTTTAGTTCTGACTCCTTTCTTCTACATTCTCTTATTTTCCTTCTACACTCTCTGAAGATCGAGGGGCACTCAGAGGAGGAGACCAAGGAGATCTCTGTATTATTTTCAGCTACTGTTTATCCAGGTACGGGGGGAAAAGGGGATTATTTGTATGCAAAGTTACATGAGGGAATTGGGTAGAAGAGGAAGCTCGTATGATTATGAGTAATTTTATAATTATTTATGTTTGGAGAATTATTGGTCTTATGTGATTCTGTATGTATTTAGGATTATGGATATATGATTAATTTGTAAAAATGATGCTCTGGGAAAGAGAACGAAATCGTAGAAAAGTGCCTGTGAATTTAAGTTTTGGAAAAATTGGGGGTCTTGCTATTTGATTTAATATTGTATTAAATTGGTGATTCAATTGAGTATTAATTTATAAATATTATTGTTATATTATATGGTAAAAATTGATGATCTAGAAGAGGATTCATGGTGACGTGCTTGAAGAGTATGTGAACCACTATTTTTGTGTGGATTTTGCGTATGTGTTGTGGAATTGAGTATGGAATGTGAATGTGAATATGGATGTGGATCTGAATGTGGATGTGATTCCTCATGCTTATGTTGAGGGTGGCACGACCTTGAGCAAGAGATGCTACGGGCGTGACCTTGGCATAGTGTAGGATGTGTGATTTCTCATGCGTATGTCGGGGGTGGCACGACCGTGGGCAAGAGATGCTACAGGCATGACCTTGGCATAGGGTGGGATGTGGGAGGCAATTAATACTTATGTCGGGGGTGGCATGACCTTGGGCAAGAGATGCTACAGGCATGACCTTGGCATAATATGGGATGGGTGATTCCTCATGCTTATGTTGGGGGTGGCACGACCTCGAGCAAGAGATGCTACAGGTGTGACCTTGGCATAGGGTTAATTGCAAGATTTGTAATGGATTGGTGTGATTATGATATGAAGTTGATGCATGATTGATAGAATTATGATACGTAGAAATGATTGTAAATATTTCATTATGTAATGAGTTATGATGAGATTACATTATGATATGTTTGTATGTGCTTTACATATAAATATTTTCTTTTCTCACCGTACAACTTGTGGATGTTTTAGGTTAGGAAGATCCGGCTTTGAGTGACATCTAGAATGTCAACAATTGAATTATGGGTATGCTCTGATATTGTGACATTGGGGCAGAGGATTTCTAGGACATGAATTGTATTTGTATATGGAGTTGAACCTATTATTTTGAAAACATTTTGTAACCTCTTATGTTTTATTTTCCAAGTTTCATTTTCAGAATATTTTGGATATTGAAGAATGTTTCTAAGGGTTTTTATGTGAACCCTTTTATCTATGTTGAAAATTTTATTTCCTTAGTTTATTTACATTATTACAATATATGTGTTGGGGTAGTAAAAGTGTCACATTACCTTAAAATGAAGAGGTTTAAAAATGGCCAATTACAAACCAAAATGAAAGAAAATAAAGGCCAAAACACAAGAGGCAAAAAGTTGAACAAAAGGAAACAAGTAGGAAAAGGAAAAATCTCAAGTCTTCAAGTCTTTAATTCTCCACCCCTTCACAATGAACACCCAAGGTTAGCCTTTCAATGGTGTTTGCAGTCTTTGATTTGGTGTGATCCTCCAAAGCTCCTTGAACTCAAATTGGGCAGCCCTTCCACTCAATCCATCAAGAGAGTCTGTGGTGTTTAGAAGCTTTCCTTACCTAGGTCAAGAAGAAACCAAAACCCAATAGTACAAGAGACCAAGGAAGAAAAACTAAAAAGACACAATTAAAAAGGGTAAACTCAAGTGGAATTGATAAGACAAACTTAAGAGTAGATAGAAAACACAAAACTAAAATTAAGGCACATTAAGAAAGGTAAGCACACAAGAGATTAAGTCCTAAAATGGCACTAGAATATAATTTATCAAGTAGGCTTAAAAGAAAGTAATGCACTTAATGTGTTTGATTAAATGTATCATTCGGCCATTAAGCTTTATCCAAAAGTCCAAAATAACTCCAAGTGTCAAGGTATGAAAATTTGGTCCAAAACTCCACAAGTCTAGCAAAGGTTCCCTTTTTCTTTTGTCTTTGACTATTTTGTTCCATTTTAGGCTTGGATATGTCTCGGTTTTATATTCAAAGGTCCAGCCACAATCTTTTTTTTTGTGCTTAATATTCTTCCTTTGGTTGGCTTTTACACTTATGTTTGTTGGTTTTGTTAGCAAATTTTTGGAGTATTCTCTTAGTAACTTACAATAGCTCAATGAGACAAGATGTGAGTGTTTTTCTTAGGTTTTTAATAGCCCACGTTCAGCAGAAAAAATAGGCATATAGAAGTCATTTTCACACTCAAATCATCAAACAACATGTGGGCATATAAGTATACTAGGAATTACTCAAAGATGGCCAAAAATTTTAAAGCAAAAATGTGCAAAGGATGTAATCACACATGATATTTTAGTGATATGGAACATGCTATAAATAATTAGCATGCATGATTGACTCTCTAAAGCACATTAAGGACTCACGACCATTTCATCAAACAAGTGGCATGCATGTCATTTTTTTGTTCATTTCAAAGGCTAAGCATAAAAACTTGGAATTTCTTTCAAGGTAGTTCAAAGGAGACATGCTTATGACAAAACCGGATAGATTATAAAATGAAAATCATCAATATATCATGCAGCCCAAAATTTTTCCAGCAACTCAAATTTAAAGAAAAATGGTAAGAACCTAAATAAGAAAGCCTAAAAATGCCAAGATGATTCACAAGGAAGATATGGTATGAATCAACACATGAAAGGAGATTTATGGATCATCAAAATATGGCAATATAATGATTCATTTAAGCACAACTTAGAAGAAATTCAAGGAAGACATGACATGACCGAAAATACTTAGAGATAAGGAAAATGTTACCCTTGAAGAACCAAGGCTCTAGATACCACATGATGGCATCCTTGCTTCCATTAAAGAAGAGATGATGAAAAGTAGCAAGGGATGCTTTGAACTCCTTGGCTCACGTCCTTCAAGTGCATCTTGGATGGAGGAAGGGGCGAAAATGGAAGTTGTGGGTGAAATGTCTGATGAAATGATTGAGAGGTGCACTCTAGGTTTGGCTTACACCAAGGTAGTTGAAGGCCACTTCTAGGGTTTTTCTCTCAAGGTAGAGATAGGTAGGAAGGTGGCCGAAAATAGCCAAGGGGACTAAGGAAAATATAAAGGCTCAAAGGCTCTCTCTATATTCAATTTCCAAAGTGATTACAAGTTGCATAGCCTATGGTAGTTATAGAAGGAACGAAGCATTAGGGTTGCATTTGAGAGTTCCTTGGCCGAAAAATGCAAGCCAAATGTACTTCAAATGAAACCTAAATTAACCCTAGATGCTACTTGGTGGCCAAAGATGAAATCTTTGGGTTTGGTTAAGCTACATCTAGGTGCATGATAAGACCATGCATCATATGTGGCCTCCACTTGGGCCTAAGCCTTACCAAGTCCAAAAACAAATCCAATGCTACCAAAAATATACGTCTAGGCCTTTTTCTAACTCTAATAAAATATCCTAGCTATAAAATAAAATCCTATAATCTAAGGCACCCCATAATACAAGGGTAAAATAGGAAATACAAGTAAAAATGAGTCATATGACTAAGGCACCCCAAAAATACAAGGGTAAAATGGAAAATACAAGTAAAATAAATCCTATGTCCAAGATACCCAAATTACAAGGGTAAAATAGGAAATTAAAGACAAGGGCAAAATAGGAATAAAAATAAATGTTATGCTAATAAAAAATTAGAAGCTAAGGCCCAAAAGTAAGCTCACTCCTCCTATGGTTTTTCAATACTAACCCATTCCTCTTGCCTCCTTCAATATATCACATTTTGGTCTTCTTGGCCTAGTGTTATTCCATCATCAAACAAAGCCAAGTCCAACATAAGAAGGAAAATGATCAAGCATCAGATGAAGCGCATTCAAAGAATGAGAAGAAGTCCATACAAATCATAGACGAAACCTCTTAGTCAAGGCAAGCATAGCATGAGGATCAGACAAAACAAAGTCAAATTATAGATGGAATACGAAATGAGTGCAAGATGATAATGAATCAAATATCAAACAAAGGTGTGTCAAGCACAACCTAGAGCGCAATATAAGAACTCAAACAAAAGGCTGGTCAAGAATATGATGAAAGTCAAATACATATCAGACAAAGGACAACACAAACTTGAAAGCATTCCAGGCAAAAATAAAGTCTATCCATCTGTAATGTTGACCATACCAAAGGAAGTCAAAGCATTGATGACAAATGCTCAGACGAAGATCAAGTTTTGAGATGCACATGGACTAATAGACGTAGAGAAAGATTGCCATGCAAGAATTTGAAGAATCAAGTCTCAAGGGACAAATCATACAAAAGTTCTCAAAATGATTGCGCGATGAAAGGAAGAAAAGAAAAGAAAGAAAAGCAAGCGCAAAAGTAAAAGCATGCGTGTGTCAGAAAAAGTACATCACTTTTTCATATAAAGACAACGCTCTGCAGCTACGATGACCAAAAAAGGACAAGAAGTTCCTAGGTCTCAGTTAAAGTCAGACACTGTAGCTAACAAACATAGAAGACTTCACGCAATGTCTATAAACAGAAAGCAATATTTAATGCAAAATCTAATGCATTAAATGAGAAGATCGAACTAGTCATGAACAACTACATCCTGCTTCAACGGGAAAATTTTACAAGACTATATATATGTCATGACTTCAAACCTGGAAAGGTTGGCAAAGAGTGATATCAAGCCCATGAAGTAATGGAACCAGAGATAGAGCTTATAGAGTCAAATGTACAACATAGTATTTATCTCTATAGACTAAGGAGTTCTAAGTGTAACTTAGAAACATGCACCTTAGTGAGTGTAGCAAATCTTTGTATCCTCTCTATGAGAGTAAACCACACACTCAAAAACAAACTATCTATCATTTGTAGAGCTTGAAGAGGTTAGGGAAAGAATACTTGTATAAGCCTGAAGAGGCTGAACAAAGAATCCTAGTGCTAATGAGTGAAGTTGGCAGGCCAAGAGTAGTGGTCGATAATCCTCACTGAGAGCCTGAGGAGGCTGATCTAAGAATAATAGAGCTAATGAGTAAAGTTAGCCAACCAGGAGTGGTTGATAATACTCGGGACCAGGAGTGGTCGAGAATACTCACTACGAGCCTGAAGAGGCTGAACAAAGAATACTAGTGTTGACGAGTGAAGTTGGCGGGCCAGAAGTGGTCGACAATACTCAGCAAACCATAAGTGGTGATAATACTTGTACTTAATTAAAAATATAGTGGAACCCTTCAATTAAAGGAGACTGGACATAGCTCAGTCTAAGCGAACCAATATAAAAATCTTTGCACTATTTTTCTATGTTTCAGATGCACTTTTATTTAGTTGATATACCATATTGAAAATCTCGTCCATTGCTTATTCTTCACTATGACTCTTAAGAAAATTTTCCTTGTGCAGACGATAAACTTTTAGACGAAGAACCTTTTGTTAAGCCAATCCTGCATAGTCTTTAAGTATTCAAAATAATTTTTATTGGACGAAAAAGGATCTCTATGCGAAAACGATGTCAAAATTTCTTCGTTCACACACACACACATATTCAACCCCCCTTTCTATGTGTTTTTTTGTCTAACTTCAGATACATGTAAATCAAGACTTTATGCATTCTCATACCACATTGTCATGTCTCATTATCATATAACATTATCAATTACATTCGTGAAAGGATAACGTTGAGTAACTTAAGAAATTCACACCATTGCATATCATAGATCACAAGAGAGAAGTAACACAAGATTCACATTACACCAATAAAATTCATCAAGGAAAGAAAGAAAGAAGTATAACAGAGCAACTGGTGCTCATCCCCAGATTGGGCACTCAACACAAAGCTTCTAAAGAGTAATTTTAACTCTCTAGTTGTGTCATGCTAAGCCTAGGCCACGCTAAGCCTAAGGCTCACACTTAGCTTGAGGATCACTAATAGCATTATTAGTTTTCTATCACCTTGACGCTTAGTCCCATAAATGGCGCTTAGCGTGGTTTCTGCGAACAGAAACTCTATAGTTTGCAATTTTCATTTTTACATCCAATCATACATCTATTCATATAATCTGTGAAAATGTTCTAAATCATGCAATGAACATTAAAAACAATACAATTTACTCATACAATTACATCTTGTCGCAACCCGAAAATTTTTTATCTTACGACCTATGGTTTAGACATCCTTTTAAAGATCTCATCAATTAAGGAATGCTCGGACACCAGACTAATCCTTAATTAATGGTTTTGAAAATAGGCTCATGGAGTCGCCACCAATGTTTTACTCAAAACATTAGAAAAAGAAAAGGTTTTTAAAGATCCAATAATGGCCTTGATAACCAGAATTGGGTTCGGGGGTCGGTTACGTGTAGGGAAGGTATTAAGCACCCCTACAGCGCGCTCAATCGGTACCCTATGATGAAGATAACATAATAAGAATTAATAGTTTAAATATTTAATTCCCTTTTATTAATGATTATTTACATGAAATTTAAATTATATGATGAACCCTAAAATATCTACATGATTGCCTTTATTATAGCAATATTTGAAATAAAAGAAGAGAATGATGAAACAAGAGATTGATGAGTAATACCTTGTAGCAAGCTTTATTAGATCTTCAATGGAGATTTTAGGTGCTTTGCAGCAACCTTTCACACTACACAAATACCTCACAAATCTCAAGAAATACAATAAGGGAGAGAGAGAGAGAAATTTCGAGCTCTAAGGAGTATTTTACAAAAAAAATTTTGTGGCCCTAAGAACTGTTCCCAAGCTGTCTATTTATAGGCATCAGAAGGGTGCTAAAATGGCCCGTTCTGGATTTGAATGTTATGTGTTAAATTCTTACCCTGGAACCGCCTATTCTAAAACCAGAACGGCCCGTTCTGGGTTGAGATTGACAAAAAAAATGCATAGCTAGAATGGCCCGTTCCAAAATAGGTTTTTTAGGCTATTTAGTGGTTTGGAACGGCCCGTTCTGGTTTAGGAATGGCCAGTTCTGGTTTAGGAACGACCCGTTCTGGTTTAAGAATGGCCCGTTCCAGCCTAAGATTTTTAGGCCTTTTGCCTGGTTTGGAACGGCCCGTTCTGGTTTTGGAACGGCCCATTCTAGACTAGGTTTTTTAGGCCTTTTTTATGGCTTGGAACGGCCCATTCTGATTTTGGAACAGCCCATTCCAGGCCACTAAAACCAATTTATTTGGGCTTTAGGCCTTCTGATGTCCTGTCCTGTTGTTTGCATGCTTTGGGAGCTCCTTCCCTTCATAACAAAGGTCTATTTCCTTGTTTGTATGCCCCCGAACAAAATTGGGTGTCTACAATGATAACCAGAATTGGGTTCGGGGGTCGGTTACGTGTAGGGAATGTATTAAGCACCCCTACAACGCCCTTAATCGGTACCCTATAATGAAGTTAGCATTATAAAAAGTAATAATATAAATATTAAATCCCCTTTTATTAATAACTATTTACATGCTTGAAATTTAAATTATACGATTGACCCTAAAATGTCTACATGATTACTTTTATTATAACAATGTTTATTAAAGATAAGAAATAAAAGGGAGAGAAGAAGATTGACTGAAATACCTCTTGAAAAAGCTCTATTGAATCTTCAAATATGGAAATTTAGGTGCTTTGTGGCAACCTTTCACACTACAATTAGCCTCACAAAACTCAAGAAATATAATAGGAGAGAAAGAGAGAGAAGTTTTGAGCTCTAAGGAGTCATGGACGAAATTTTGGGGGCCCTGAGAACTGTGCCCGAGCTGTCTATTTATAAACATCAAAAAGTTTCCAGAACGACCCGTTCCAAAATCGGAACGGACCGTTATGGATTTGACCGTTCTGTGTTAATTTTGTAACTGGAACGACCTGTTCTGAAGCTAGAACGGCCCGTTCCAGAGATGAGATTCACACATAATTGGCTAGGATGGAACGACCGTTCCAAACAAGGGTTTTTAGGCCTTTTTCATAACTTGAAACGGCTCATTCCCGTTTAGGAACGACCAGTTCTAGTTAAGGTTTTAACCCTTTTTTAGGAGCTTGGAACGCCCGTTCTGATTTTGGAACAACCCGTTCTAGGCCACTAAAACCAATTTATTTGGGCTTTAGGCCTTCTGATGTCCTGTCATGTTGTTTGCATGCTTTGGGAGCTTCTTCCCTTCATAACAAAGGTCTATTTCCTTGTTTGTATGCCCCCGGACGAAATTAGGTGTCTACACATCTTCAAACGATCTTCTCATATAACTCCCAATGTACTCCCTTAGTGTTTCCCATAGGAACCCTTAAGGTTTCCCATAAGAACCCATAGAGATATCAAATCATACAATTACAATTCTAAAACTAAAATTAATCATTCATTCAAGCAATTCATACAATTAACTATATACAAGAAGAACAAAAATTAAAACAAAAATAATTGGGGAAAACCTTTCATATATGAGCATACAACAAAAAATAGGATTAGTGGCTAATCTCACTACCCAATATACATTCCCACACTCAGAGCGAGGTTTCTCGCTCCCCCCTTACCTTGTTGAGCATTAAAGGATGAATGATTAATTCCAGGTGGTTTCTTCCTCCTTCCAGGTGGTTTCTAAAGTGTAAATGCATTTATGAAAAAAAATGTAAAACATAAAATTGATTAACTCTCTCTTTTTTTCTTTTTAAAACTTAACCTCCCCTTAATACTTTAGTAAAAATGTGACCCATGGTTATCAAAAATAAGTCATCTTCCCCCTTTTTTATAAATAATTAAATAATATAGTCTTTAATTATAAAACCTCACAATATATATATATATATATATATATATATATATATTCATATAAAATAATTACCAATAGTTACTAAATTCAAAATATTTAATTATCACAAATATAGTAAATAATAATAAAATAAATATTTAGTAGCTCTCCTTAATAAATAAAAATACCTAAAATATTAATAAAATCCTAAAATTATACTTTATGAAAAATGGGGTGTTACACATGTTTGTGATTTAAACACAACAATTACACAACATCATTCGATACCACCTAAAGATAGAATCATTATGAGATTGTCTAATCATATGTTAATAACTTGACCATAGTCACTAAGTATTTATATTAATAGATTAACTAGTCTAATAACCTTATCAATATCACACATTAAGTCCTTAGACATTGCTATCATTAAAGCACCTCAAGTCATTAACAATCAACTTACATCATAACTTATTAACAATTGTTTTTTTTTATCATAATTCATCCTTCCTAACACTGATATAAGAACCTTAAACCATTTATAAGATCAAACATTTAAAAGGTAAAGTTATTCATCATCCTTATTTACAAACTGCATTTCCACAACTTAACCTTCTAAAATATCGTGTGATTCAAATGCCCTATCTAGATCTATATATATGATATTAATTTGGTATTAATTTTATTAGAAAGACAAGACAATTATATCTAACTTCTATGTTTACCTCAAGAGCTAATTGTGTCATCTACTATTTAAAAAAAAAATACAAAACCACAACGTTTCAATTTAAATCTGACAACTTGACATTTGTTCACTAATTTGATCATAACTTGAGTTCTAGACCTTATTTCTAGGTGATTACAATGATATTTAATATCTAACATCCAGGGCTACAATTCTTATGAAGACTACAAAACCTGATTATAAAAGTATAGTGCCCAACATGGTGATCATTGCGTCTAGTGCGGAGAGGATTACAACCTCTTTGCCATACTTGCGCTCAGCGTGCCTAAGTCATGCTTGACACCAAAACTCACATGGATAGTATCAAACGATGCCTAGCATGCCCCATTTGATGTCAGACACAATATTAGTTTGCAAGAGACCTACAGATTGTGCGAAAGTTGCACAATGCAAACCTAAAACCTCAAACTCCAACCCAATTGGTAAAAATCAAAATTTAAGCTTAGTATTACTTTATTATATCATCAATTACTCAAATCCAATATCAATTTCACATTTTAATTACATACTCCTATTAATTACTCATACAATAACCATATAGGGTTTCCAATGAAACCCATCAGCAATCCAAACTTCACAATTATAGGTCTAATCACAAAATTGGAGACATATACAACTATAAAACATCAAATAAAATAACAAAGAATTATATATAAGACAAAAAAAACACATTATGAAAATAATTGGGAAAACCTTCTTCATACAATTGAAGAAATAGACAATAGATTGAGAGTCAATCTCACTACTCAACATATATCCCACGCTTAGAGTGAGACTACTCAGTCCCCCTTTAGTTGCTTGAAAATGCAAATCAAAGAACACTTTAGTTGAGCTAGAAGTGGCTTGTGAAAGAATATTTATATCTTTGTAAAGGATAGTGGAACTTGATCAGGTTAATTAAAAATTGGACTTAGTTTCGATGGTTGAAATGAATCAATATAAAATACTATATATTCTTTTATCTCAACTCTTCATCTACACCCATAAGGTCTTGATACTACTTTACTATTTCAAAAGGTGTTGAGTTTTTGATTGATACTATTCAACCTTCCCTTCTAGTGTCTTTCTTTTCTCCAAAAATATGTAAAATATTTAATATTACCTTAGTCTCAATATATAATATCCTTTTCACTCTTTTGTTGTTCCTTTATATAACACCCTTTTCTAATTGTTAGTTGCATTAATTATATATTCTTTAAAAACACCCTTATTTAATTGAAAAGTTAGACAAAATATAATAAATGCTTGAAATCATTTGGATAAAACTTTCTCTCTTAGTAGGATTGGAAAAGATAAATAGACACATAGATATCTTACTCTTCCAAACATTAATTAATTAGTAGGAAAAAATTAAGTAGAAAATGTGATACCCTTTACCTCAACATAATATACAATAATTGTAAGATAAATTAGAATGAATAAAAACTTTCTCAATTAGACAAGTCTCAATTAACAAAGAGGTAAAGGATTCACATTTGCATACATAATCATAATTCACTTGTAGAAAATAAAGTTAAAGGTTTTCCAAAACAAAAGAAAGAAACTAAAGTCCTAAACAATACTCATACAAAGAACAACAAGGGAGTGAGAAACATCTCACTCAGGTTCAGGTGCAGAAATAAAGGTTAAACAGCACACACACAACAAACATAATACAAGTCACAAGCACCAATTATATATAAACAATACACATACACAATCAATATCACATGCACACTCATTTATCATGCAATAATGTCATGGACTCGACTCATAAATGCATGCATGTGGCCCCAGTCACGTGTCTCATAATCACATATCACGTGGTATGTGTGACACCCTTACTACCCCAACACATATATAATATAATTTAATTAAGAAGAATAAACTTTCAAAGGGTTCGTAAAAGGGTTCACATAAAACTTCAAATTTGTTCTTTCTTCAATATAAGAGAATGACTGAAAAATAAAACTTGAAAGGTAAAATTTAATAGTTTACAATTTTAAAATCATTTATTACAATACCAAATCCATATAAATATTCTGTCCTAGAAATCCTCTGCCCCAATGTCACACTATCAGAGCATTCCCATAATTTAACTGTTGGCATTCTAGATGCCACTCGTAGCCGGATCTTCTTCACCTAAAATATCCACAGTTTATACGGTGAGAAAAGAAAATATCTATATGCAAAGTACATACAAACACATCACAATATAATCTCATCATAATTCATTATTTAATAATATATATATATATATATATATATATATATATATATATATATATATATCAATCATTCATCATCTTCACATCTCAATTCACATTTAACATATCTCATTTCACATACATATCTCAATCCATCATAATCCACACCAATTATACAATTTACAACATCATTTCCATATTCATAATTCATGTCAATCTTACAATTAACAATATCATTTCCACATCCATAATTCACACCAATTTTACATTTAACAAATATCATTTCCACATCCATAATTCACACCAATCTCACAATTAGCACTATGTCAAGACCTCGCCACATCTGACACAAGTGATACGGGTTAATTGCCTCCCACACCAAACCAGGGTCACGCCCTCCCTGTAGCATCACTTACCCAGGGGCCGTGCCATCCCTAGTCATTAAGGAGTACGCTCGTCCTTGAAGCATCACCTACCCAGGGTTCGTATCATCCCTGATCATCCAGGAGTACGCTCGTCCCTGAATCATCAACTACCCAGGGTTCGTATCATCCCTGATCATCCAGGAGTACGCTCGTCCCTGAAGCATCCACTACCAGGGTTCGTATCATCCTCGATCCTTTAGTGTGAGGAACCACAATCACATTACAATCCATATAGTCTCTTGCAATTAACTCTATGTCAGGGCTGCCATAATCGACATAAGTGGTGTGTGTTAACTGTCTTACTCATCCCACACCATGATAGGGTCACGCCCTCCCTGTAGCACCACTTACCCAGGGGTCGTGCCATCCCTAGTCATTAGTGTGAGGAAACACATCGCAATCACATTTTTTAATCATGTCCATACAACATCTCATCTCATATCACGATTCCATATCACATACTCAACAGATAAGTCTAACAAAATAAGGGTTTATACATCCTCAAGCAATTCACATCTCGATCATCAATTCTTATAAAATAATATAAGAATAACATTCATAAACTAATATAATAAACATTGGAATTATCAATTTAATATAATTTTAACATAAACAGTAAAATCCCCAATTATTCCAAAACCTAACTCATAGGCACTTTTCTACAATTTCGTTCTCCCTCTCAGATCATCATTCTTACAAATTATTAGCATATCTATAACCTCAACACATATAGAATCTAATGGGATCCTCAATTTCTCAAACAGAAATCATCCAATTTTTCATAACCTAACTTACAGGCACTTTTCTATAATTTCGTTCTCTCTCCCAGAGCATCATTTTCACAAGTTAAACATATATTCATAATCCTAAATATATATAGAATCACATAAGATAATTAATCCTCCAAACAGAAATAATTATAAAATTATTCATACCCTAAGGGTTCTTCCTCTACCCAATTCCCTCATGTAACTCTACATATAAATAATCTCATTTTCCCCCGTACCTGGATAAATAGGAACTCGGGTAGAACCTCCTCCTCTTTTTCCTTAAACAAGGATCGGAACTAAAACTGGAGTAGAACCTCATCCTCTGAGTTCCTCTTGGTCTTTAGAGAGAAGAAGAGGAACGAAAGAGAGAACAGAAGAGAAGAGAGAGTGAGAATGAGAGGTGTGTAGAAATGAGAGGATTTGAGGCCTATTTATAGGATTTTTCGCCCACCTACCACTACGGCCCGTTCCAAAATCGGAACGGCCCGTTCTGGGCCCTTCAAACCTACGTAAATTTTTCAACTGGAACGGCCCGTTCCCAAACCAGAACGGCCCGTTCTCAAACCCAACAGAACGGCCCGTTTTGCTTCCAGAACGGCCTGTTCTCCAAACCAGAACGGCCCGTTCTCCCAACAGAACGGCCCGTTCTACTTCTACAATTTTGGCCATACTCACTATTCCAGAACGGCCCGTTTCAAAATTGAAACGGCCCGTTCTGGGCCACGAATTGGGCCTTTGGCCCATGAAAAATGGGCTGTCACAGTATGCTACCGAAGCAACATACCTGAAGTATTCTAGGAGTACATGTCGACTCAGCCTTGCACTCTCAACTAGAAGGATGTACTGCTAGGATCTCGTCGAGATAGTGAAGTCGCGCAAGATACGTTCCATGCACACAAATGAGCAGAACTAGGCCTTCCAAACCGCATTATCCCTTAGGACTCCTCCAAGATGTTTCACACTTGGAAGGCCTTCCCTAACGATGTACTCCATATCGTACCCCGCTTCATAAATGCATATGATGCATGTCACACATTCACAAACTCATGGACTCAGCATTTTACTTGTCAATAAATTTCATGTCTCATGTCACTTGTTCAAATTTCACATTTCACATTTCTCATAATCATACTCATAAGATCATCATTTGGAGATTCATGTCCTTATCATGCTCATAAAACACATCACATACGCTAACACAGTACTAAGGCGATTTCCACACACTTTGCACCTTCAAACAAGACATAAAACATATAAAACATCACAGGGGTCACGCCCGACGTGCCCCATGATGGAGGACTATCCTTGGAGCTTCATGTGGGACCATCACTAGGTCCATGGCTAGGAGAAAGGAAGAGGAGGAGGGAGCTCACACACCAAGGGATACCCTCTTCATGATCATAGAGTATTAAAAACTATCCTAAGTCTCATTAGCATAGGGTTATTTTAATATTCTAATTTTAACCTTATATTTTGGGGTGTTTAGGACTTAGAATTTATTTTCTTTGTATTTCCTATTTTGCCCTTGTATTTTGGGGCACTTAGAATTTAGGGATTTATTTCCTAGGTGATGTAAGTGTTTGGGCGTGACAAAAATGGACCTTTTGGGCTAAGGAGAAGCATTGGCCCAAGTGGAAGGGAACCTAGGTTGCATTCTCCTATTATGCACCTAGGTGTATCCTAGCTTAACCCAAAAAGGTACCATTTTTAGGGTAAAGTGGGCGGAACATTTAGGGTTTATTTAGATGTCATTTGGCATGCATTTCCTTCCCATTTAGGGAAGGAATGATCATCTAATGATGACCTAGCCGCCACCCTCGCTAGGGTTTTGTGATGTCACCCCACACTTATAAATACCCTAGGCATCACAACTTGTAATCACTTTGGATATTGAATATAAAGAGAGCCTTTGTGACTTTATATCATCCTTAGTCTCCCTTGGCTAAATTCGGCCACCACCTTACCATATCCACCTTGAGAGAAACAACCCTAGAAGTGGCCTTCATCACCATGAAGTGAGCCAACCCTAGAGTACCCTCCTCAAGCCTTTCATCAAACACCTTCTACCCAACCTCCAATTCATCCATTCCATCATCATCCTCCCTAAAATCATGCGTCACCTTTTGAAGAACTTGGTCCAAGGAGTAAAGGTGTCCTTCCTTGATCATCATCTCACATCAATGCAAGCAAGGATGCCATCACCCCAACTCGCACCCGGTGCATTAGATACCACACCAAAAGTGGAGCATTACGCCGGCGTGCCTTGAGCGTGCCTGACGAATTTAATGCCATGCCTAAAGCGGAGAATTTTGCCCAGTGCAGCTTCACATGTGCTCACCGTGACTATCCTGTGCCCGGCGCAGCTTTCCTGAGTCCGACTCAATTTTCCTGGGAAACTATTAACTTGCGCCTGACACGAAGAACTGCGCCCGACGCCCTTAGTGTGGACCTACACTTCGCAATCAGATAATTTTTTCACAACAAACACGTAATCATATAAATCAATCGGTAAAAATCCTTCAAATAAAACCTAAAACATAAATCCATACTCAATTTTACATAAAATACCTCAAATATTGTCAAAAGATCATATCCCTAGTTGTTCCTCATAAGGTTTCCCATAGGAATCCATAGAGTACTCTAATTCATATCAAAACTTATCTATTTTCGAAATCAAACACATATTCATGCATCACATCCAACCAGAAACCCAACAGAAAACTCATATATGAAAATAGAAAACTTTTATAATTTGTCTATTACTAAAGCATGCATCAAGCAAGGGATTGGGGGTCAATCCTGCTACCCAACAATTATTTTCACACTCCTGAGCGAGGTTTCTCACTCCCCCTTACCTTGATGAATAGAAGATGAAGCACAAGCGGAATTAGGTTGATTCTCTCCTTCAGGTTCTCCTTGGTCTTCAAAAGTGTAGAAAGAAAATGAGCCAAGAAGAAGTGAATGCGTGGAATGACTCAGATAACTTCTAATAACCTTCATTTTCTCAAATTAATAAAATAATAAAAATAATAATAATAATATTAATATTAAACATATCTTCTCTCTTTTATAAGATAACTTAAACATAATTATTAATAATAAAATACATTTCATATAAATAACTCATGCTCCACTAATTAAACAAAATATAATTACAAATCGTGTCACATAATTAAAATAGAGCTCATATCACTAATTAAATAATATTCAAAACTCTAAAATAAATACATTAAACGTGAAAATAATTTCTAAAATATTATTTATTATAAGATATGAAATTCAGGGTGTTACAGAAAAAAAGGTATTAATTAGTTGAAATTATTGAAAAATTTAATACTTTTAACTGAATTAACTAATTTTTTTAAAGGGTATTATTTAGTTAAAAGAATCTTATAATTAGGAACAAAAGTAGTATCATATGATGATAAAAAGATAACTATCATCTAAATAAATTTAAAGATAAATGATTTTTTAAAAAAATAATTAATGAAAAGAAAGAAAATAATAAATGAATTTTTTAATGCTATCATAAATAATAAGTAACTATTGCTAATACTAAATAATAATAAATGATCTAAAAAATTAATATTATCTTTTAATAGTAATAAATGATTAGAAGTAATAAATGAAATAAAAAAAATTAAAATTAATAAATGAATTTTTTTAAATGATAAGAAAAGAGAATAAAAATAACCAATGGATTCAAAGTCAATTACTTGAGTAACATGCGTGAGTTGTTGTAAACTCTAAGTTTGATTTTGATGAATAAAAAAGGGTGAGATTATCCTTTAGTCTCTTATAATATTAATTTCATAATTTTGGTCTTTCAACTTTTAATTCCTAAATTTAGTTTTCAAATTAGCAAAATTTGCAATTTTAGTTTCCATGTTGGTTGTATCAATTGATGGTTAAAATTATAACATTGGTCATGACATAACTGTAGGTAGATGAAACGATAATTAATATTTAATAACATTTAGGTTAAATATCACTTCTAGTTCTCATTTTCATCTCATTTTTTCACTTAATGATATAAAAATAAAAATTAAAAGTGAAATTGAACATAAACATTATTAGAATTATTGTGTCATCTACTTAATGCCCAATGATAACTAATATCACAATTTTTACGATCAATGAATGAAAATTCAAAAAAGGGACCAAAAATTGCAAATTTTTTAGAATTCTAGGATTAATCGTGAAATTAAAAATTGAATGATGAAAATTGTGATTTTGATATTATAGGGAGACCAAAAGTACAATTTAACCAAACAAGAGAGAATAACAAATATTAATATTTTAAATTATTAAAAAAGTAAACCTTTTAATGAATGGAAAAACTGTTCATTTTTGCTTTGTAAATTCTTAATTGTGGCATTTATTTAATTAAAATATAAAGGTTTAAAATTCATTTTAATATTTCCAATTAAAATATTATATATTTCTATGTCCCATTTCTCATCCTATAAAGGTATTGTCGGATCACCCCAAAATCAAATTGAAATTACTTATCAAATTCCCTTGTTAGTCTAAACTTCTCTCTTCTCTCTCTATAACAACAATGGCAAAAGAAGCAGAAACAACCAAGTTTTCTGTTTTCATGTCTGAAGGAGAAGAAGAGTCGAAGAAAGAAATATTGGAAATTGTAGAAGGAGAAGAATCTGGGAAGGAAATGATGACAACCATAGATGAAAAAGAACTAGCAACCAAAATATTGCAAATTCCAGAAGGAGAAAAATTGAAAAATGTTATGCTCGAAGAGGGAGAAGAATTGAAGATTGAAATGCTGAAAATTGTGGAGGGAGAAGAAATCAAGAAGGTTATTCTAAAATCTTCAGATGGAGTCACCTTTGAGGTGGAACCTTCAATAGTGAAGGAGATGCAGACAATACAATCTTTAATCAATGCTGAAGGCACTGATGCCTCCATTACTATTCCACTCCCCAACGTCACTAGTCGCAACCTCAATCGAATCATTGAGTATTGTTCGGAGCACTACCGTAAAACTGTGAACCTCAAGGAATTCGATGAGCGGTTCTTGAAGGCATTGAGCCATGACGAGTTGAAGGAATTGCTCCTTGCTGCAAACTACCTCAACATAAAGGCTCTATCTGATTTCTTGTGCAAAAGCATTGCTGATCTCATCCAAAACAAGAACCCAGAGTTCATAAGGAAATTCTTCAACATCGTCAATGATTTCACACCCGAGGAAGAAACCCAAATCCGTGAAGCAAATGCTTGGGCCTTTGAAGGCATGGACGATGATTAAATTGCAAGAAAGTCATGTCAAATTGCATCAAGTGTGTAAACTATAACTGCTCATGATTATGTGGTTTGATACGTCTTTTTCTTTTTACTTGTAAATTTGATATATTGTTTACATTCTAGATATTAAGTGTACGTGTTGGATTGTAAATTTGATATATTGTTTACATTCTAGATATTAAGTGTACGTGTTGGATGCTATATTATGTATGTGGCTACCCGACCTTATCCCACACTAGGAGCTAAAGTGAGACGTATCTAACTCCCCTTACTGTACTGTTGTTCTTATGTTTGTTTTGCAGGAGGAACATCAAAATGATGATGATGCTGATATTGAGGGTTAGGTCTTAGCGTATTTATGGATAAAGCTTTGATAAGAGGTGGCATCAAAGTTCATAGCTTAGGATTTGATATGTTGTTTACTTGGCTTATTTCATTTTGCTTAGAAAAGATATTAGTCCTTGGATTCGTCTATTATTTTTAGACGACCACTTGGGTCAAGTCATTATTTTAGAGATATTTATGTTTTGAATTTGTTATGTTTTAAGCTAAATGTCAATCTTTTATCCTTAAAGGCCTTTTATGAACTATTTTATTTTTATTTTAAATAAAGTTTTATTTATGATAAGATCTTTTCTTTCATTAGTATTTATGAGTGTGATTATGCGGGTAAAGGGTATCACAAAAGTTGTAATACCCTAAAAATTTTACAATATAACTTTGGGAATATATTAGTTAGTTTACAAATTTTTTAATTAATATAGACTTTTTTTTCCAAATTATTAGTATTTAAAAATAGTACTTAAATCTCAATTTCTTAAATAAATAGAATCAACTTTCAATTATAATAAAATAATAAATTCTAAATAATGTGGATAATAACATTTAGAGTGATATATATACAAATAAATTTATTAATAACCCTTTCAATTTTATTATTTTTGTTGTTAAAGTTTAAAATTATATTATATCATTACTCATATATTTTTATTAAGGACTTTTCACAATATGTCTTTAGAAAAAAAAAAGGTGAGTTATAATAAGGCTTTAGAAGTCCATTCGATTAATTAACTGTTAAGTTATAACATGACCATTAGTTATCTTTGATTTATGCACTTTGAGATTGAGATATATACCATATACTCCATACATTTGTCTTATTGATAGTTGGGTGTTCGATGAAGCTTGCAGCTCCAATTTATTTTTATTAACTAGATTGAAGGATAGGAAAAATCAATAAAGAGGGATATATATGATTTCAAAAGTGTGTTTTTCATCATTGTTTTTGAAATTTTTACTAGACCAAATGACTTCAAAAATGCATCAAACTTTTACTATTAATATATCTATCATATATAATCGTAAAAAACACCATAACATCATTTTAAATAAACATATAGGGATTCAAAAAATTAAAACCCGTAAGGACTCAAGAACAATATAAATACATGTCCGAAAACCATTTTCATTTATCAATTTTCATGGATTTAGGCACTCAAGGGTATAGTGTTAATATTCTATCCTATTTCCTTATAAAATATCATTTACATGCTTTAAATACCACATTATCCATTCTCAAAAACATAGGATAGAAACACAAATCAAAGTTTAAAAATAAAATGTAAAAAACAGATTTTCCAACCAAATCAACATAAGTTAATAAAAGGACTACAAACAAGCATAAATTAATCATAAAACAAGAAAAAGGCTCAAGTAGATCTTAGAAAACCCTCCCCCTAACATCTTGTTGTTTTAGAAGAAAAATAAAATAAAAAGGAGAGCATATGGAGAACTTTGGCTTTCTTCATGCTCTCCTTTGGTGAATCAGCAAGAGTTGAGCTAGACATTTTGGTGTAGGGAAATGGTCCCAAAAGATGGGAGGCCTCTCCAAAGTAACAGAATTTTCAAATCCTCTCCCTCTCTCTAAGAGTATTTTCGGTGCATGTATTGTGGGGAGGGGTTGTACTAATTTTTTTAGGACATGCCTTAATGGGTGTTGGGTCTTTTGAGTCCATTTAGGCCAATTTAGGATGGGTCAAGTTAGGTTGGTTAAGTTATTAATCCTTACTTAAACTCTTAATTATGTTGTTTTTATTTTTCATTCATTCTACTAACTATACTCCACTAATTTATTAAATTAGAGTCATATGGTTAGTTTATGTTTTCTAATAGTATTTTCCAAAATGCCACTAATAACTCAATTTCTCCCCCCCCCCCCCCCCCCAATTTACATAGTCATTTAATTACCAACTAATTTAGTCTTAAATAACTTCTATTAAGAAATATGACAACCACAATATTTAAAATAATACATCTAGGTTATATATTTCATAACTCTCCCATTTCCAAATTACAAGGGAATTATAAAATTAAAGGGTTTACATAGAGATCTAGTCTTTAGAGAAAATACAACAATAATATCTTTTTTTCCTAAAATCCAATAATAAGTTTGCCTCTTCTAACATTAGAATTTAGATAACTAAACCCATCATCTAGATAAAATGGATATAATAATAAAGTGTCTAGGGTATAGCTAGGCGAATAAAAAAGAGATGTCTTCGGAACATTTTTTCATAGTTTTTGCCTCTTTGAAATTCAAGTATTTGGTCATTCTTAAATTTAGTCAAATTTTATAGGGATGAAGTAAGTAAAAGCATTTTTTATATAAGGGAACATAAGAACAACTAATGACAATCATTAAATTAAATTAAATAACTTCAATTAAAATATTACAAATAAAGCTATTATTTATCACTACAATCGTGGTAGCCTCTATCATTGTTGTCACCACCACCATTGCAACCATCGTCACCATTTTCACAACCACCACTATCGTTGTCACCACTGCCGTTGTTGTTACCATTGTTGCTACCACTACATTGTTGCACAACCACCATCCATCGTAACAACTTTTATCACTACTGACAACGGCAGCAACGAGAATGATGGTGACGATTGTAATGGTTTGGTGACAACAACAATGATAGAGGTAACTACGATAGAGATGGTATGTAATAATTGTATTTCTATATTTTAATTTAAGGGTTATTATTAGTTGTTGTTCTCATATACACAGGTGTTCTCACTTGAGTCGTTCTGTGTGTGTTCTCATATACACAGGTGTTCTCACTTGAGTCGTTGTGTGTGTGTGTGTGTTCAAAAAGTTTGAAAGTTATTTGATACTTCGTTTCATTAGTTCAAATCAATTTATAAAAATACTTTTATGATTATTCGTCAATTTGATAAAGTTATTTGATACTTCGTTTCATTAGTTCAAATCAATTTATAAAAATACTTTTATGATTATTCGTCAATTTGAATTAATGAAAGGAAGTATCAAATGATTTTCAAATTTTTAAAATATTTATAGACTGCATCTATGCATTAAAAACTTTTATTTCAATGATTGAATAATTGAAATTTAATATAAGTACATGTTAACTTTATTTACAACCTTTTAATATATGTCATTTATTTTAATTTATGCATTGAGATTAAACATTCTCATTCTCACAGTATAAGCTCCCTATATATATATATATATATATATATATATATATATATATATATATATATATATATATATATATATATATTTAAATTTATTAATAAAAAATATGGCTACCACTATTGCAAATAAATTTAAATTGGAGTTTAATGTATGGCTACAAATATGCATGGCAAACATTAATAAAAAGTTAATGACTTCATCCACACATTAATCTATCCTTTTTTTAAGTCTTCATCTAATATTTCATTCTATTATTTATTTAGTTCTTTAAATTTTTTGTCACTTTTAAACTATATTATATTTACATATATGCAATAAATTAAAAACTTCATGTTGATAAATTTTATAAATGGTTCTAGTGAACAATGTTCGCAACAAAATTTAGAATTATTATAATTACCATGAATAAAAGATTTTAAGAAATTATTCATAACACCATACATAATAGCTCATTTATTTTCACATTACCTTATTCTCTCAAGTTCAATACATATTCATAGTAGATTAGTAGATATCATAACTTCATATTTTCTCAATATAGGATTCATCACAAGTTTTGTCATTCTAAGTTATGTATTATTCATTTATATATCCTAATAGCAACTACTACAATTCATTTATGTTTAATTCTTGTCACAAACTAGAATAAGTGTGAAATTGGATGAAAACTACTTTGGGTATGAGCTAGTTTATTATGCCTTACTTACATCTTAATGGGTATTTTTATTTTTTTTATTTTTTAAGAGAAGAATATTATATTTTTGTTCATAAGCTCTTTATATATAGATAAAAATTCTAGTACAAAGATTCAAACATTGATAGCATCCTTTGCTTAAAAGAGAAAATAAATCCTAAAATAATCAAAGTGTACAACCTGCTAATATATTCAATCTAAATATTTGAAACATAAATAATATATTATTATAAAAGCTAAATTGTTCCTTTTTGTTTATTAAAGATATTAATTTAGGCATATTTTTAACACCTCAAGTTTAAAATATGCCTATTTTTATGCTTGTTTTCTTCCTTTTATTCAACTTATGATTCTTATCAATATATTTCTCAAGTAGGACCACCTCAATATTTGACTTGTGCATCTCCTCATTGCATTTATTCATGCTATAACTCTTCAAAATCTAATGCAATCTCTAATGTGATCATGCATGTGATGCTTAGTCAAAATACCATTGCATGTTAAGTGGCTTATGAGTTATATGATTGTGATGGCTACCATGTCATGGGCATCAACACAAGATCATTGTTAACTCTAGGGATATCCAGCAGTGTTAAGGATGTATCTCTCATGCTACTCACCCATACACCACCACAAAGGCTTGCTTATATTTTTATATCAGAACGTGTCTCATTTGTTTTTTCCCTTAAAAGTCTTAGTCGATCAACTAGTAATGCATCTAATGTGCAACCTCTCTTATCCATCCTACTACCTACTCCAATTGGCGATGATGAGTTTACAAATGTGGATCTTACAACTTGAAGGTTCATCAAGAGATACTATATAGGCGGTGTTGGAGAATCTTTTCTCACAAATACTAGCCTCCTAACACACCCCACCTCATAGACCCTCTACTCAACCACCTCTTCCATTGCTACTTCTTAGTTGTTCTTACTTTGATAATGTTTTTCTAGCTCTTTTTTTTTATCAACAATGATGTTGTTCTAATCTTATCTGTTTGAGATGAAAAAATAGGGAGAATTATGGGAACTTATGCTTGCAAGCACTCATGCATGTAGTTTGTAATATCTATCATGTTGAATATGTTATATTTGTTTTTAATTTTGTTATATGCTCCAATATTAGAATTTTTTTTTTGCTTTGATACAAGTTTAGCTCTGGTATATATGTTTACATGTTTTTACAATAGTTTTCTTTAATAGTTTAAAGCTATAGACATATCTTTGATGTATGCTATGTATTAAGTTATAACTTTTGTCATAACATGTCTAAAAATACATATATGCACTCATGCTTATGCTTTTTTATGAATGTTGCTAATTTTTGTAACGTATATATTCAATTGTATGGTTTGATCAAGATAAGCATACCTAACTATCCCACATAACATGAACTACATTTTCTAGAAAAATAGAGTCCACACTCTGATTATAAAATATGCATGTTTCTAAAATTAATTAGTCAAATTTTTCTTTTGAAAAAATACACCTAAAAATCTATATCGTTTTTTTTTAAATTGATAAACATAAGTTTTTAATGTTTGTCATCGTAAAAAAAGAGAAGATTGTTGGAATTATGAAACTCTTTATCCCATAACAGTTTTGATGATAATAATGGATGTTAAAAAGTTTATAATAAGAGTTTTGATAAAATTAAGTTTATACTAAAACTATTTCAAAGAAAATCAAGGCATTTAATGAAGTACAATGGTTTTTTTAACGAGAAATTCTATGGTACCCACATTGTTCGAGAGGGTACCGGTACAGTTGTAATTATAATTTTATTTTATATTTTATATTTTTAATAATTTATTTAAAATAATATTTATGACATTTTATTTTTTTAATTTTTAAATATATTCTAATTTTATTTGTAATAATATTATTATATATTTAAATAGTTTAATTTTAATAATTTTTTAAGTATATTTTTGTCTTTTCACTTAAAATATTTGAATTTCTATATTTTAATTTGAATTATTTTTTAAGTATATTTTTGTCTTTTTGTCTTAAATTTTTGAATTTTTATATTTTAATTTTAATAATTTTTTTATTTCTACTATTTATTAATTATTTTCTTTTTTAATGTTTTATAACATTATTGAAATTTTATAATTTTAATCTCTATAATTTTACCTTACTTTTTATTTTATAAATATAATTTAGATGATTCATTTTATAATTAAATTAATTTTTTATAGATCTTTTTATGAATTTACATAAAATAATGTATTGAAACCCCTCAATCTTTGAAGGTACCGTAGCAACTCCCTTTTTTAATAGTTAAGCATCAAACATTCTTCTCTCACAATCTAATCTAAGTGTTAGAAGATGCTTAGTTTGTAAGACTATGTTTAGTATGATAGACTTGGAATCTATGAATATTTTATTAAATTTCTATCTATGAAACTAATGTGTACACATTTTCAAGAATAAAATAGTATCTGTTATTTTTTTTATGTAGGAGAAGTCTTTTTGATGTTTATACATCTATGACAAAGAGACAAAAAATTTTTTTTTTTATAAATTCTTATATAATAAGGGTAATATGCAAACCTATAGTTTCAAAGACAAAAACACTCATTGTACCTTTTTGCAACATGTAAAAAAGAAATACCAATAACGAATTGACATATCTTTATTCAAGGCTATATAAATAAGACCTTCAATGATGGATTTAATAAAAACCAAGAGATTGAATATCAAATCATGAACATTTCATACTAGATCAAAGAAGAAGCTATCATACACATATACTAAAGTTATTTGAGTGGATGATCTTTGTAACTTTCAATTTGTAGCCTTAGTGTTAACTGAGTGTTGAGAGATTTCAAGTATTTATAACCTTTATATCCTCGCCTTTATAAGTTAATTACTTCTAAACATTCAACCTTTGTATTGTGGAGCCTAAAGAGATTTGATTGAAAGAATACTTAGTAATAAAGTCTAGTAAAGTGTTTGTGATTGACAATTTATAAAGTTGGAAGAGTTTGCTTGGAAAATAGAAGCTTAGCATATAACTCCTTATGTTTTCCTCCTTAGGTGATGGAAAATAGAGTGTTGTCTTTATTAGGGTTATGTTATGTTATTTGTCTTTGAGAGGATATCTATATTAAGAAAGGGTTATATCTTGTTATTTTTATCAAGAGTATTGGAGGTATTTGCACACATTTTCACAATGATAAAATATTATCCCCTTTAGGCTTACACCTTCATAGTTTTTCTTTTAATCATCACGCAAAAGATCTATGACCAATGAAGTATGCGTACAAACAAAAGGTTTATCAACTCTGTTTTTTTTTCTCGTATTCTATTAATGTGGAATCTTATTTGTATCCCAACAATCCTCCTCAAACAAAACACCTAACCTCCCTTCAACAGGATTTTTGTTGTATTGCATCCTTTTGTTATTGTTTGCATATATGGTTATGGGTTATTAGTTGTCATTGAATCCATCTAGTGGCTCTAATACTAATGATATGATACCCTCTTCCCGCATACCATAGCACATAATATATCAAATAATTGGAAAATCTCAAATATAATAAATAAACTCAAAATCTATACAGGTAAAAGGAATCACATTTTAACAAAGACTAGACTTAGTGGAAATAACAAATTACAATGGAAATAAAAATTAAACTATACAAATTAAATAGTATGAATCAAATTCTAACTAGTTTGAACTAATTTTCTAGTGTCACATGTCTTATTAGAGTAGAACCCAACATTAAGGTCTAGGCCTCATCACCAACATCTTTAGCACCATGTTGATGATCAACTACAATATCCACAAGAAAACAACACAAAAGAAAAGGGAGTGAGAAATGTCTCACTTTGGGCCATGGTGCAAGAATGCAAACCAATTAAGCAAACACAAACAACACATATAATAAGACATAATCCTTATCTTAGCAGTGTTCTGATAAGATATGTGACATCAAGGCTTAGATTAGGTATATTCTTATTTAATTTCTAAGTACAAGAGTTATGTTTAGTGTTATACTTCCACATTTATATGAAGTTTGTTTCGAAATATGTTATGTGAGACTCTTTACCCCAAATTGGAGGTTTCACTTTGACTATTTATGCATGAGTTTGGAGTATCTTTATATATACATTAGAAAGTTTTAAATGTTTTAAATTACCTAGATATGCAAGGTAAAGGGTTTCATACTAAGTATTTTTATACTGATACATCTCAAACACAGAGACTACGTCTAGTTCTCAATTCATACAAATTGAGTTCTAATAACTTTCTCAAAGTTATAAGTATTCTTTCCTAAGCCACGTCTGGCTCTACAACAAGTATTCTTTCACTAGACTTTTAAAGTCACTACCCAAGTATTTTTTTAACAATAAATCTCTCTAGAGTTAACCTTCTGTTGTTAGCCATGTTGTTTTCCTTATTAACAAATTGCTTACTAATTATCTATCCAACACTACAACAAAATTGTCATACAGTGATATATCCTATAGTGACACTATATATGTCACTAAAAATTATTTTTACCCACACAATAACTACAATATATGTTGGTATATTATTATTATTATTATTATTATTATTATTATTATATTGTTACATGATAAATATTTTTTCTATTTTTTTTAGTTCTTTATTATCCTTTGAATTAGATATAAATACACTTTCATGCACATTTAAATAGAGCATATTGACAATTTTAAGAATATTGATTTTTCTTTTCTTTCATACTATCTTTCCTTTCAATTGAGCTTTGTTTTTATTTTCATGATTTAAATTTAACAATAAGTAAAAATAAAAACTTGAATAAACATAATTATTATTAATTTTTATCAAACTCACTTGTCCAAACCAAACAAACCTAATCCTAAATAATTAAATTAGGATTGCTACAATTTTTTTATAGAAAAAATTGAACTAAATTCCCATCTATTCAATCCGTAAACACTTCAATTAAATAATTTATTTCCATAATTTTTAATTTAAAGAAAACTTATTTTTTAATGTATTTCTATTTAATAGAGTAAATTTTAATTATTGACCATGAAAACATTTAAAATTATCTTCTAAAGTAATAAATCAATAATAATAAAAATTTTAAATAAAAATTAAATAAAGTCAATGAGAATATTAGTAAATGGAAAGACTTTTGTTTTGTAAATTCTTAATAGTGTGTTTGGATGGGGAATTTAAATAGAGTAATTTATTTATTTGAAGAATTTCAAATTCTGAGGTGAAATACCTTGTTTGGATGAGGAATTTATAAGGAATTTGAAATTCAAGCATTTGTGAAATTTTTTAAAATAGTAGAATTTTAAATTCTCCCAAAAGAGTAAGAATTTGAAATTTATCATATTTTATTCTTCTTATTTCACTTATATATTTTTATTTTATCTCTTATCTCTTCATGTTTTTAATTATTGAATATTTAAAAATATATTTAAAATTATTAAATATTATTTAATATTAATTTTTAAATTATTAAATATTTAAAAAGTAGCTAATATTTATTTTTATAAAATTTAATTTAAAAATTTCAACATAAAATATATTTTTAAAATCAATTTTATCATGGTGGAATCAAATTATCATATCCAACCTAACAATTTAAAATTTGAGAAATTTGAATTGACTTTTTCAAATAAAATATTTTAAGAATGATAGAAATTGAAATCAAAGTAATTCAAATACCAAGAATTTAAAATTTCTTGAATTTATAAAATTTCTCATCCAAACACACCATTAGTTTTAAGCAAGCAAACAAATAAACGCTACATTTAAGAATTTACAAAACTAAAAGTATTTATTTTCATTAAAAGGTTTCATTTTATTTTTGTTCTTGACATATATATATATATATATATATATATATATATATATATATATATATATATTTTAATACAATCCCGTTTAAGATATAATTGGACATATATATTTTCTATATAACTAATTAAAAATAGCTAGTATTTTAACATAAATAATTAAAATTTACTTAAATAATAAGGTTTTTTTTATTGTAAAGTCTTTGAAGTATAAAATAGTAGAATTTCAAATTCTCCCAAAAATGGGAGAATTTGAAATTTCTCATATATGTTTTTCTTATTTCACCTATATATTTTATCTTATCTCTTCATTCTTTTAATTATTATATATATATTCAAAAATATTTTTAAAATTATTAAATATTATTTTATATTAATTTTTAAAATTATTAAATATTATCTAATATTAATTTTTAAAATTATTAAATATTTAAAAATGGATTAATATTTATTTTTATAGAATTTAATTTAAAAATCTCAACATATAAATATATTTTTTAAATCAATTTTACTATGATGGAATCAAATTATCATATTCAATCTAACAATTTAAAATTTAAAAATTTTGAATTGACTCATCTAAACAAAATATTTTAAGAATGATAGAAATTGAAATCAAAGTAGTTCAAATACCAAGAATTTAAAATTCCTTGAATTTGTAAAATTCCTAATCCAAACACACTATTAAGGATATTTCACCATCCAAACAAGGTATTTCACCTCAAAATTTAAAAATTTTCAAATAAGTGAATTACTCCATTTAAATTTCTCATCCAAACACACTATAAGGGTATAAATTCTGTTTTGGTATATTTCTGTATGGAAGAAAAAAAAATGGGATGAATGTATAATTGTATATGGGGAATTTAATTAGAGTAATTCATTTATTTGAAGAATTTCAAATTTTTTGAGGTGAAATACCTTGTTTGTATGAGAAATTTATAAGAAATTTAAAATTCAAGCATTTGTGAAATTCCTTGAAATAGTAGAATTTCAAATTCTCTCAAAAGAGAATTTGAATTTATAAAAGTAATCTCACAGTACATTCCTTTACAAAATTCAAAGTATCTCAGGAAAAAAAAAAAAGCACTTATTATAATAAAAATATAAATATTACATAACATTTACTTTTTACGTGACATTAACAATTATATTATATAACATTTAGTTTTTGCGTGACATTAACAATTATATTAAAGATAATGTATAAATTAAAAAAAAACATTTAATAATATATTTTATTAACATTAAATACATTAATTATACTACGTACTAACCATATAAATAGATTGATATCAAGTTATTACAGTTACATGTATCTTTCATGACAGTAATGAGTCTTATATTAAAATATATATTTAGTTTTATTACTTTATATTAAAAATATTAATATTTAACTTATAAATAATTATAATAAATAAAAATCAAATTAGATAAGAAGTTAATTTATTTTTTTTACAAAATTGTTTTTTAAAAAATAAATATTAAAAATACTCTCACATAAGATAAATAATTTTGTTTAATATATAAAGATTGATTAATATTTAATTTATAAACAATTATATATGATAAAAAATAAAATTGTCTTGATATGAAAAAAGTCTTATAGATTTTAATAGATTTTAAAAGATTTTATAGGAATGTCATGACTTTTATTTCTTTAAAAGAGTTTTAAAACTTGGATTTTAATTAATACTTTGTAATCCATATTTTAATGAATTTTGATGGATTTATATTATAAAAAACATGAATTTGCATTATTACAAGATTTAATAAAAAAAATATAAACATAAATAATAAAGAAAAAGTAAAACTAACATAATTTTCTATTTTTTGACAAATAATTATATCTATTTTTGACAAATAATTCACTTTAATGTCCTTCTAACTAACATTTTTTTATATATTTAAAGTTATATTAGTCTTCCATGCATTGACATATTCTCTTTCATACACCTAAGACTAAACAATATGTTTAAAATTATGGTCTTCATTAACTCTAGCATTGAAGATAAAGATTCTTTAATTCAATTAAAAATTCATCAAAATGAAATTCTTTGAAAAAAGTTATGTATTAGTGTTACATGCTAATACAAATTTAGCTTGTATCTTAAATAGAAATAGATGCTCTTACTTAAAAAGTGTGAAGTAAGATTTAAAAATACTAAACATCATCTCAATCACATTTTTTAAGTATGCTTGGTGTAATTTCAAAACTCCATTTTTATTTTGAGCATTAATAAATATTTAAATATTAAATTTTATTAAAAATAAATTGTTAAATTTTAATAATTTAAAAATTTTAACAATAGATAATATTTAATAATTAAAAAATTATTGATAAATGAGATAAATGAAAAAAAGAGACAAAGAAAAGAGATTAAAAAAATGAAAGAAAGAAAGAGAAAGAGAAACAAGAAATGCCATAGAGAAGGAGAGAGAAAAAAAGTATGAGACAAAGAAGAAGAGATAAATAAGAGGTGAATAAAAAAAATGAAAAAATGACAGAGAAAAAAAAAAGAAGAGAGAGAAACAAGAACTACAAAAGAGAAGGAGAGAGAAAAAAAATAAGAAAGAGAAACAAGAAAGGCACGAGAAAAGATTTAACGGAGAGAAAAAAAATATAAATAAAAGGAGAAAAAGAGCAATGCAAAATCGATTTTGGTGAGATTGTTTAATAAATGAATTACATATAAATTATATTAAAAAGTCTCACAAAATTTAATATTCAAAATAATTTATTGAAATTTCTATATTTTTTAATACTAATAGACTTTTTATAAATAAAAAAACACTTTTAATTAAATACCACCACATTTTAATGCTTAAAAAAATCTTAATTATTTTAATTGAACACCATCAGATTTTGATATACTCTTGAAAAATTCCTAATTGTTTTGGTTAAGATTCACATGAGTTCTTAATATTAAACAAAAAATTATCACAAGATTTTTTATAATAAAAAAGTCTTTTAAATTTATTGAAATCATAATCAAATGCATTCATCTCAGATTAAAAGTTTAATAAAAATTATAAATTTTCTTATCGAAGAAAAACTTCTAAAAACACTCACATATAAAGTAGAAGTTAGTGTTGAATGCATAGGGATTTATTAAATTCCTATAAAAAAAATTAACCTATAAAAACACTGTTAACATTATTCTTTAAAAAGAATAAAAAAAACATATGAATTATCTCAAATTACTTTGATTTCAAATTTATATATAAAAATATTGGATAAAGAATTTTAGAAATTCCAAAAAAATTAAATTCTTAAAATTTAAATTACTTTTATTTCAATTTTTTTTATGTATAAAATTATTGACGCACGCGGGCGCGCACACACACATATATATATATAGAGGAGGGTTCAAACGATATCGGTGTAACTCTAACTAAGTCTTACACCGCTCAATAAATTTATATTAATTGTGAATTTTGTAAATTCAACCATTAGATTGAAAACTCTTTACTCTTAAATCATAAATACAAAATTTTATATTAATTCAAGATGATTTGATACTTCATTTTTTAAAAATAAAATTGACGTAATATATTCATTTCAAAATACACTAAAATATGAACACTTTGATTACTTTCAAGTTATTGTTCAATTTTAACAAAGTTTGATATACACATATAGAATGATACGAACTTTCAATCTAACGGTTGGATTTTCAAAATTCACAATTAATATAAAGTTATTGAGCGGTGTAACATTTAGTTAAAGTTATATCGGTGCCGTTTGAACCCTCCTCATATATATATATGAGGAGGGTTCAAACGGCACCGATATAACTTTAACTAAATGTTACACCGCTCAATAATTTTATATTAATTGTGAATTTTGTAAATCCAACCGTTAGATTGAAAGTTCATATCTCTTAGATCATATATGTCAAATTTTGTATTAATCTAAGATGATTTGATACTTCATTCTCATAAAACAAAATTGACGTAATATATACATTTCAAAATATACTAAAATATGAACACTTTGATTACCTTCAAGTTGTTGTTCAATTTTAACAAAATTTGAAATATATGATCTAAGAGATATGAACTTTCAATCTTACGGTTGGATTTTCAAAATTTACATTGAATATAAAGTTATTGAGCGGTGTAACACTTAATAAAAGTTACACCGGTGTCATTTGAACCCTCCTCTATATATATATATATATATATTCAAATTTAGATTAAATTTTATAAAATTCAATGCTAAACAATTTTTAAATATTTAAAATTTTAAAAATTAATAGTAAATAGTATTTAATAGTTTAAAACTAATTTTAAATATTTAAATAATTTTGAAAGAGATGAAAAGAAAGTAGGAGAAACAAGAGAAAGAATAATTTTAAATTCTTATTTTTTATAATTTTACATAAAAATTTCACAAATGCTTAAATTTTAAATTTTTTGTTCAAATAGCATTTAAAATTTTTTAAAAATTTAAACTACTGCATAAAATCTATCATCTAAACACTCATAATTTTCTTTTCAAATACTTTTTCCAAATTTAAAACAAAAATCTGATGAAAATAAACTCCAAGAATCACACCCCCTAATCCAATCCATCTAATCATCTTATCTGAAAAAAAAAAAGAGATCATTAAAAAAAATCAAATAAATCAAACCCATTAAATTATAATAAATAAAACATTTAATTACTTTCTTACATAATTTAATTACTTTTTTTTATAATTTCATGAACTTTATTTTCTAATCCATATCATTAAATGCATTATATAACTATATAATTTTATACGTTTGTTTCTTTTAATTTTCTAAAGATTTAATTACTCTTTTTATTCATACATTTTAGATAAAAAAAAAAAATTGATAAAAAAATAATTAAATTTAAATAAAAAAATCAAATGAATTGAAAACAAAACAGTTATTCCTCCTTTTATTTTTTTATTTTTTTTCTATAAAAGGGTATTCTCATCCATACTCAAACCGCAAACTAGTCTTAAAACTCTCTTCTCTCTCACCTTTGTTATTTTCTCTTCTCCTTCAGTTGCATCAATGGCAGAAGAAGACGACTTTTGGAAAGCGGAATGGGTGGAAGTGGAGCGCAAAATCGCGGAAGGCGAATCCAAGCCCTTCTCCGTCGCACTTGCGGAGGAGAAGCTCAACAGGCTCATCCTATCCGAGGGAGAATCCTCAAACACCGCCGCAGACAAACAAGAAAACCAAACCAACGTTAACCTCAAAACCTCGGACGACGTGGCGTTCGAGGTCAAAGCCTGGATCGCGAAGGAGATGGAGACGGTGCAGTCCTTCATCGACACCAGCGGCGACAGCACCGTCGTGATCCCGCTCCCCAACGTGACCAGCCGCGAACTCCGCCACATCCTGAAGTACTGCGAGGAGCACCGCCGCATCGGCGACGACAAGAAGGCGCTGAAGGAGTTCGACGACAATTTCATGAAGGCGCTGAGCCCCGACGAGATGAAGGAGCTTCTTTTCGCGGCAAACTACCTCAACATGAAAGAATTTCTTGATTTTCTTTGCGGCGGAATCGCCCAGATGCTGGAGAACAAGAGCGTGGAGTTTGCCAGAGATTTCTTCGGCATCGAGAACGACTTCACTCCAGAGGAGGAGGCGTCGTATCGTGAAGCCAACGCCTGGGCATTCGAGAACATTGACGACAGTAGTTAGGGTTTTGATTTTTTCTCGCTTTCTCAAGAATGTGGATCTTTGTTAGTTTGTTGTTGTTTTGTGGATCTTTGATAGTTTGTTGTTCGGAAGGATTGGGTCATTAAACACCTTTCGTTTTTATCAATGTTGCATTTTGTGATTTGCATTTAATTTTCTGTGAGAAAGAGAAAGAGAATCAAGAAATGCATATAAGAGAGAGAAAAAAAGAATAAAAAAAATGAAATAAGAAAGAAAAGAAGAGAGAGAAATAATAATTGGGAGAGAAAGAGAGAGAATGAGAAAAAAAATAAAAAAGAAAAATAACAAAGTTAAAAGAAAAGATTTTTAAAAAAAGAAAAAAATAGAAATAGAAAGGGAAAAGACAATACAAAATCGATTTTAGTAAGATTGTTTGATGAATAAATTATATGTAAATTATATTAAAAATTTTTACAAAATTTAATATTTAAAATAATTCATCAAAATTTCTATATTTTTTAATATAAATAAATTTTTTTAGGTAAAAAAAATCTAATTGTCAAATTTTGACCGACACATAAAAAAATTTAATTAACTTAATTGAATATTATTAAAAGTTTAATGAATTCTTAAAAAAAAAATTAAAAAATTTAATTATCTTGATTGAATTTCACATAACTTTTTTATATTGAAAAAAAAAGTTCTATCACAAGACTTTTTTATAATAAAAGAGTCTTTAAAAATTTATTGAACTTCTAATAAAATACACTCCTCTCAACAAAAAAAAAATTATAAATTTTTTTATCGAAGAAAAATCACTAAAAATATTGGATGCAAAGTAGAAGTTAATGTTCAATGCATAAGGGTTGATTAAATTCCTATAATAATAATAAAAACTAACATATAAAAATACTGTTAACATTATTCTTTTAAAAAATAAAAAGAAAAAATATATGAATTCTTTCAAAATAACTCATACAGTGTATCTGGATGAAATTTTTTTTAAAAAATATATTTGTTAAAATTAAAATTACTTTAATTTTAATTTTTATGTATTAAATTGATTTTAAGAGCGTGGGCGCACGCATTCATATATATATATATATATATATATATATATATATATATATATATATATATATATATATATATATATATATATATATATATATATAAATTTTAAGATTAAATTTTATAAAATTAAATATTAACTTATTTTAAATATTTAACAATTAATATTAAATACTTTTTAATAGTTTAGAAAATAATCTTAAATATTTAATAATTAAAAAATTATTGATATTTTTATGTAGACTTTGAAAAAGATGAAAAAAAAAGTAGGAAAAAGAGAAAAAATAATTTCAAATTCTTACTTTTTTATTTTTTTGAGAATTTAAAATTTTACATCAAAAAACTCCAAATATTTAAATTTTAAATCCTTCATTCAAATAACATTTAAAAAATTTTTAAAAATTAAACTACTCCATAAAATCTATCATCTAAACACTCATAATTTTCTTTTCAATCTAATAATCTTTCCAAATTTAAAACAGAAATCTGATCAAAATTAAACACGAGGAACCATACCCCCAAATCCATTACATCTAACCATCTTATCTCAAAAAGAAAAAAGAAAAAAAGAGATCATTAAAAAAAATCAAATAAATCAAACTCATTAAATTATAATAAATAAAATTTTTAATTATTTTTTTACATAATTTAATTAACTTTTTTATTTTTATAATTTCATGAACTTTATTTTCTAATCCATATCATTAAAAGCATTATATAATTATATAATTTTATACGTTTGTTTTTTTTAATTTTATAAAGATTTAATTACTCTTTTTATTCATACATTTTAGACAAAATTATATTTAAACAAAAATAAAAAAAAAATTGATAAAAAAAAGTAATTAAATTTAAATAAAAAAATCAAATGAATTGAAAACGAAAACAGGTCATTGTCATTCCCCTTTCTTTTCCTATAACAGCGCATTCTCATCCTTACTCAAACCGCAAACTACCCTTAAATCACTCTTCTCTCTCACCTTTGTTATTGTCTCTTCCCCTATCAGTTGCATCAATGGCAGTACAAGACCTTTTGAAAGAAGAATGGATGGAAGTCGAGCGCAAAACGCCGAATCCAAGCCCTTCTCTGTCGCATTCGCGGAGGGAGAATCCTCAAACACCGCCGCGGACAAACAAGAAAACCAATCCGATGTTAACCTCAAAACCTCGGACGGCGTGGTGTTCGAGGTCAAAGCCTCGATCGCGAAGCAGATGCAGACAGTGCAGTCCTTCATCGACACCAGCGGAGACAGCACCACCGTGATCCCGCTCCCCAACGTGACCAGCCGTGACCTCTGCCGCATCCTGAAGTACTGCGAGGAGCACCGCCGCATCGGCCACGACAAGGAGGCGCTGAAGGAGTTCGACGACAATTTCATGAAGGCGCTGAGCCACGACGAGATGAAGGAGCTCCTTTTCGCGGCGAACTACCTCAACGTGAAGGAGTTTTTTGATTTTGTTTGCCGCGGAATCGCCCAGATGCTGCAGAACAAGAGCGTGGAGTTTGCCAGAGATTTCTTCGGCATCGTGAGCGACTTCACACTCGAGGAGGAGGTGTCGTATCGCGAAGCCAACGCCTGGGCGTTCGAGAACATTGATGACAATTGTAAGGGTTTTGATTTTTTCTCGCTTTCTCAAGAATGTGGATCTTTGTTAGTTTGTTGTTGTTTTGTGGATCCTTGTTAGTTTGTTGTTTGGAGGGTTTAGGTCATTAAACACCCTTAATGTAAGAGAGAGAAAAGAAATGCAAAGAGTAAGCGAGAGAAAAAAGACTATGAGATGAAGAAAAAGAGATAAATAAGAAATAAATAAAAAAAATGAAATAGAGAAAAAAAAAAGAGAAAAAGAGACAGGAGAGAAAAAAAAAAAAAAAAAGAAACAAGAAAGAAATGAGAAAAGATTTAAAAGAAAGAAAAAATAAAAATAGAAGGGAACAAATAATGCAAAATTAATTTTAATAAAATTATTTGATGAGTAAATTACATGTAAATTATACTAAAAAATATTACAAAATTTAATATTTAAAATAATTCATCAAAATTCCTATATTTTTTTAATATTAATACTTTTTTTTAGGTAAAAAAAATCTTAATTATCAAATTTTGACTGACACTTAAAAAAATTTAATTATTTTAATTGAATATCATCAAATTTTGATGAACTTTTAAAAGATTCTTAATTGTTTTGATTAAATTTTATACGACTTTTTTATATTAAAAAAAGAAGATTTTACTACAAATTTTTTTATAATAAAATAATATTTTAAAATTTTTTAAAATTTTAATCAAATACACTCCTCTTGAATAATTTATTTTTTATAAATTTTATCAAAGAAAAATCACTAAAAGAAAATATACGGTACAAAGTAGAAGTTAATGTTCAATTCACAGGGATGATTAAATTCCTATAAGAAAAAAAAAATTAACCTATAAAAACACTGTTAACATTATTCTTTAAAAAAAAGTAAAAAGAAAAAATATATGAATTCTCTATTTGGATGAAAAATTTTAAAAATTCATAAAAAAATTTAATTTTTAAAACTAAAATTACTTTGATTTTAATTTTTATATATAAATATGATTTTAAGCACGTGCGTGAGCATATATATATATATAAATTTTAAGATTAATTTTTATAAAATTAAATATTAACTAATTTTTAAATATTTGAAAATTTAAAAATTAATATTAAATAGTATTTAATAGTTTAGAAAATAATTTTAAATATTTAATAATTAAAAAATTATTGATATTTTTAGTTAACTTTGAAAGAGATTGAAAAGAAAGTAGGAGAAACAAGAGAAAAAATAATTTCAAATTCTTACTTTTTATTTTTTTTGAGAATTTAAAATTTGACATAAAGATATTTCCAAATATTTAAATTTTAAATCCTTCATCCAAATAGCATTTAATTTTTTTGAAAAAATTAAACTACTCCATAAAATCTATCATCTAAACACTCATAATTTTCTTTTCAATCTAATAATCTTTCCAAATTTAAAACAAAAATCTGATCAAAATTAAACTCCAGGAACCACACCCCCAAATTCAATCCATCTAACCATCTTATCTCAAACAGAAAATAAAAGAAAAAACAAAAAAGAGATCATTAAAAAACCCATTAAATTATAATAAATAAAATATTTAATTACTTTTTTGCATAATTTAATTACCTTTTTAATTTTACAATTTCATGAACTTTGTTTTTGAATCCATATCATTAAAAAAATTATATAATTTTATATGTTTGTTTCTTTTAATTTTATAAAATCATTTTATTCATGCAGTTTCATACATTTTAGACAATTATATTTAGACAAAAATAAAATTGATAAAAAGAAATTAAATTTAAATAAATAAATAAATCAAATGAATTCAAAACCAAAACACGTGATTCCCTTTTTCTTTTTTTCCTATAAAAGCGTATTCTCATCCATACTCAAACAGCAAACTAGTCTTGAAACATTCTTCTCTCTCACTTTTGTTATTTTCTCTTTCCCTCTCAGTTCCATCAATGGCAGTAGAAGACCTTTGGAAAGAATTGGCGGAAGTAGAGCGCAAACTCGCTGAAGCCGAATCCAAGCCCTTATCGGTCGCACTCGCGGAGGAGCAGCTCAACAGCCTCACCCTATCCGAGGGAGAATCCTCAAACACTGCCGCCGTCGACGAACAAGAAAACCAACCCGACGTTAACCTCAAAACCTCGGACGGCGTGGCGTTCGAGGTCAAAGCCTGGATCGCGAAGAAGATGGAGACGGTACAGTCCTTCATCGACACCAGCGGAGACAGCTCTGCCGTGATCCCGCTCCCCAACGTGACCAGTCGCGACCTCCGCCGCATTCTGAACTACTGCGAGGAGCACCGCCGCATCGGCTTCCACGACAAGAAGGCGCTGAAGGAGTTCGACGACAATTTCATGAAGGCGCTGAGCCCCGACGAGATGAAGGAGATTCTTCTCGCTGCGAACTACCTCAACATGAAGGAGTTTCTTGATTTTCTTTGCTGCGGAATCGCCGAGATGCTGCAGAACAAGAGCGTGGAGTTCGCCAGAGATTTCTTCGGCATCGTGAGTGACTACACTCCCGAGGAGGAGGCTGCGTATCGCGAAGCCAACGCCTGGGCGTTCGAGAACATCGACGACAATAGTAGTTAGGGTTTTGATTTTTTTTCGCTTTCTCAATAATGTGGATCTTTGTTAGTTTGTTGTTGTTATGTGAATCTTTGTTAGTATGTTAGTTTGTTTTTCATCAATGTTGCATTTTGTGATTCCGATTTAATTTTCTGTAATGGAACTGTGTTTTTATTTACTGCGACTGTTTGTATGAGTATGAGATTTGATTCGATGAAGTGATTGTGATTGTGATTGTTGTGATTGCGAGGGATTAAAGAACGAACTGCAACTCGTGAGGAGATTTTGTAGATATTTATAACTTTATCTGCGTTATCAATGGATCAGGATGAAATCATTACTGATATTATCATTGAAATTAAGTTTCCACGAAATTTTAAATTTTTCATGATAAAACAGATTGAGATCGGGATGAAATCATTGTCAGGTAATTATTTTTTTTCATAGACATTCTAATAGAATTATATTTATACTTATTATAAGTGGATTCAGAGTATATAATGAATTTTTATCTCTATTTTTAAATGAATTATTATATTTCTCAAATGCTGAAAAATATAATATTTTATATCTTCTTTGTATAAATATTTTTTAGTTGTTCTATTCAAAAATTGTTTTGTCCCTCTGGTCTATACCTATTAAGAGATATCAAATTAGCTAGTTTTTTTTTTTTTTTTCACTTTTTAGTATACTTTTCTCAACTTTTGAATAAGACAATTTTTCATATTTTCTTTAAATAAATATCCACAATCATCTATTACTATCAATATATTCACAATCATCTAATACTGTCGATGTAACTATTCTAAGTGTCTTAACCCTTCTGGTTACAATAATGATAATAAATATTTTAGTTTAAAACTTTGATAATTATTTTGATCTAAAATAAAGTTAATTTTATAAAATTATTTTATTAATATTTTGACAATTATTTTTTAGAAGTGGTTTTGCATTTCATTCTTTTTAGTAAAAAAGATTAACTATACGATTTAAGATTCGCTGTTGTAAAAATATTATTCTCTTTTGTCTATTTATTAATTTTTTTTAATTTGTATAAAATAACCTAAGAATTACTTATAATAGGGATGGAAAGAGTATTTTATTTTAGTATTTTGCATTGTTATTTAGTTTTGACTTGGGAATTGGAATTATATTTGGCTTTTCTTTCTTCTATTTATTATTTTTTTAATGAAGAGGGACTTGTTTATTCTAGGAGTAAATCTACCTAGACTTATTTTGTTTAATAACTCATATTTTACATCAAATTTCAACGATCCAACCGTTAAATTTAAAATTCTTAATGTATAGATTAAGGCTGCAAATTTATTTTGTGCATTAAAAACTTTAAATTCAACGTTTGGATTTTTGAGATTTGATATGGAACATAATTTATTAAACGAAGTAAATCTAAGTAAACTTACTCTTGGAGTAAATAGATTCCTCTTCTTTTTTAATATGTATAAAAATAATAAAAGATGTCACTTATTATGGGATGAAAGAAGTGTTTATTTTAGTATATTATGTTGCTCTTTATGACTTGGGAATTGGAATTATAATACGGATTTATAATTGGTTAAACATATAATTTAGTTGTTACACGTATTGTGAATTCCGAATTTTACCCTTATATGCAGTGACGGATCCAGAAATTTTAAGTAGTGGGAGTAAAATTTAAATACATAAATTTGACAAAATATAAAATAAAATTTTTATAAAAACAAATACATATAATAATTGTTCTCTACGAGTTTTCATTGTGACACCCTCTACCCTGCATATCATAATACAAATAATAAAATTTGGAATACCACAATCTTTCATTTTTAAAATACCAAACATGTTCAGATACAGAGCACCACATTCATAACTTAAATAAATAACATAATCAATGGTAATTATAAAAGAAATAAGGTTAAGGTTTTCAAAATAATTTAACAAAAATAACATCCTAATTTAATCCTATCTACGTCCCGATGTCACATGTCCTATCAGAGCAAATCCCAACATAGAAGCCTAAGCTTCATCACCAACATCCTTAGCCTCATGCTGATAATCACCTGTATGACGGTCAAAGAAAACAACACAAGAAAAAAGGGAGTGAGAAACATCTCACTCTAGCTCACAGTATAGAAATATACGCCGGATAGCCAAACACAAACAAGACAGGTATAACATAGATAAATTAATAATAACATCACATCTCACTCGTCCAAGACATCAATTTTTCATATAACATTAAAATGCACATGTATGGACACAGACTACATTTTATCATGCATGTGGCGCCAGTAAAACATCAGGCATATTGCCGCTAGCAATACACGAAGAGTAGTCTAAGAGTACATGTCGGGTCACACCCTCTATGCACTCTCACTAGAAGGACATACTACCAGAGTCTCGTCGGGATAGCTAAGCCGCGCTAGATACATCCCATGCACACAATGGGCGAGACTGAGACTTCCAAACTGAGTTATCCCCAAGGACTAATCCCCGAAGCTTTTACACTAAGGGGCCTTCTCTAGCAGTGTATTCCATATCGTACCCTTAAAAATATTTGCATATCAATAAGACTCTATGCATTCTCATATCACATTATTATCATCACATCTCATCATCACATTTCATCATCATATTCCATCATCATATGTCATCATCATATCTCATCATCATTATCACATTATCACATTATATTCACAATTCTCATAGAGCACTTTAATGCATATTAAAACTCATTTATTTGCGAAATTAAACACATATTTACACTCTGCAAACATTAAGGAATACAACAGAAAACTCAAAAGGTAAAACAGAAAACATTTAAAATTTGCCTATTTCTCATAAGGTTCCCACAGGAACCCACAGAACACTCTAATTCATATCAAAACTTGTTTATTTTCAAAAATAAACACATATTTATACATCTCATTCAACAATGAATAGATCAGAACAATCAGAAAACAAAACAGAAAACATTCATATTTTGCCTGTTTCAAATAGGGTTCCCACAAGAACCCACAGAACACTCTAATTCATACCATAAACATTTAAAACAATACAATTAACTGATACAATTACATCTTCGAACCATCTCCTCTTACAATCACCAATGCATTCCCTTAGGGTTTTTCATAGGAACCCATAGAGATCTCAGATCATACAATTAATTACATATAAGAAAAATAATAGGCAAAACAGATACAATTGGAGAAAAACTCCTCATACATGAGCATACAAAAAATACAACAAACACAGGATTGGGGTCAATCCCACTACCCAACAGATATTCCCACACCCAAAGCGAGGTTTCTCACTCCCCCTTACCTCGATAAGCAGGAGCTGAAACTAAAGCTAGATTTTGTTGGTCTCCTCCTCTGGGTTCCCCTTAGTCTTTAGAGAGTGTAGAAGAAAAAGAGGTGAAACGTGAAAATGTGCTTTTGGAGCGACAAAGCGTTCTATTCATAGGCATCAGTAGTTACCAGAACGGCCCGTTACAAATCCAGAACTCCCCATCTGGACTCATACTTCATGTCTAAAATTCACATTTGGAATGACCCGTTCCAGAATCAGAACGGCCCGTTCTGGATATGAGTTTGAACTCACAACGGTCACATTTGGAACGACCCGTTCCCGAATCGGAACGGCCCGTTTCAACCTAATCTTTCTAGTTTTAGTAGTCTAGAACGGCCCATTCTAATTTGAGAACGGTCCGTTCTAGGCTACTAAAAATCAAAATATTATAAAATAATTAAATATTTATTGTTAAAATAGTCATAATTATTAAAAATCTTTAAAACATTCTATAAAATCCATTAAAATAACTATTAGAAAAGAATCTCCATAAATATAAAATAAATAATAAATAATCATTATACTAGTAGAAAATTCGGGATGTTACATTCATAGTTTGAAAATATTGAATGATTTGCTCATTTTCAATACTATCAAAAACCTCTCTCTATATAATTTAGCTATTCAAACAAGAAGTAGTAGAGATGGAAGAATAAGTTTTTCTTTTTTTTTTTCAATTTCACTCTTCTACACTTTAAAATATGTTAGAGGTAGAGAGAAACCTGAAAACATGAAAAGAATTGAAAAAAGTAAAAATAAAATAGAAAAAAATATAAAATATCTAAAAAGATATAAAATATCCAAAAATAGATTAATAACAACTTATGATTTTTTTTATACTTAAAATACATACATTATTAATTTGTAATTTTTTATCTTTATTTAAAATTTAAATGTGTAATATTCTAAATTTATGATAAAATATTATCTTATATATATATATATATATATATATATTTTTATTTTAGATACCTTATTTAACGTAGATAAAGTTGGTTGTATTATTATTTTAGATAGTTATATTTCACATTTTTTTATCATGTATATATAAATAAATCTATATATATATAGATGACATCCAACAATATTATAATTATTTATCATATTATGATTATATATAAAATTATCTATTACAACTTATATATTTTAATAAGTAATTAAATCAATTAGTATAAATAAATAGTGTTTTATTTTATAAAATTTTATGTTCAGTAAGATTAATAAATATATATATATATATATATATATATATGTGTGTGTGTGTGTGTGTCTACTAACTAATTATATTATAAATATTGCCATGAGAAATAACTTATTATAAATTTACATGATGTTATATACATATAAAATAAAATGGTTCAGTGGTTTCATTCCTTGTGCTTGCTTGGTGCTGGGTTCGAATCCTACGTGGTCCAATATGTATGCAAGCATCCATATGCCCCACATTAGTATGAGTTTATGTGCCACGTTAGTATAAGTAATCCGTAAATTCTTGCGTGCCTTAGTAAATCACCAGCCCATAAATGATTGAAATATTCCCCGTACAACAAATTACGCAAGTGCTTACGGAGTTCAATTGCAAACTGAGCCTATAAATATACGTTTTGCCTCAACGAAAATTTTAAGCAACAGGAACGGTGAGAAAAGAAAGAAGGGAGAAAGCAATGTAGTGAAAAATAAAATCTTGATACATCTACATTTTAAGGTAAGGGGGAGGAGAACTTTATCTCTTTAATTTTTTATATACTCCTATATTTATTTATTTATGTTATTTTTATCTAGTGAGGTGTCCCTAACCTCATTTAGTTGCTTATTATTGTTATTCATAATAACTATTAATATGTTCATATTTTATATTATTTAATTATTTTATAATAATTATCATTTTGGTTTATATCATTGGTATCCTTAATATATTCTTTTTATGTAAATATATTTATAATCAACTATGATATAGTTGTGATGATATCTTGGACTCGTCTTGTTATTTCTTCACGTATTTATGAAAATAAATATTGTTTTATGGCCATAGAATATAAAGTTTGAATTATTTGTAACTGGAGGTTTGACCTTGGGGATTTAAATGAGTAAAGAATGAAGGTGAAATATCCTATTGTTGGTTAAGGTGAAATATCCTTTTATTGGTTGGTATTATGATGATGCTCATTTATCCTGACTAGTCACTACAAGTATAATTCAAATTTTATTGTATCATGAAAATTTAATATATAATCTGTATATATATTTATATATATATATATGTTTAATATTGATTATAATTAATTCTGAATATTCTTTTGAATTATTGTATTTATTGGATATTGTTCTCACTCCTCTCTTTTCTTTGTTTTTAAAATTAAATTTATTATAAAATAGATGAATCTACTTGGGATTCCAGATCATTTTGCAGTTATTATAACTGTTGTCTTTCTTGGAAGAAATTGGAATGTGGAGGCTATTTGATGAATCTATTATAATTGTTATTGTAAATTTATTTCTATTATCAATGTAAAGTTTGTAATAGAAGTGAAAGAAAGAAATATTGTGTATAATAATACATTATTATAAATAATTAAGAACGATATGTTATGTATTAAATTCACAAAATATTCTGTTTCTTTATCTTCATTAAAAAAAATATTGTTAACGATATATTTGCGAAAATATTATATAAGAAATATATAATTATTATTATATAAATTGGGTGTTAGAATCGGACGTTACAAAATGCATAACAATTTTTTATTTTTTCTAAAACATGTAATTTGTTGTTAATTTTTATAACATATTAAAATATTTTTTTAAAATCTTCCTTCTCACACAAAAGATAACTACAACAAGACTCAATTCAGTTTTAATTTTGTAACTTTTTTATTTTTAATTTTTTCTGGTTTTAGATTTTAAATAAAGTTAATATAATATTATATATTATTAAAAAAAACTGAAAAGTTAGTGGAGGTAACTGCCCGACAATCCAATACATGCGTCCGTCACTGCTTATATGTAAAAATATATTAAATTAGTTCATATACTTGTTAAATAATATCGACTTGGTTTCTAATACCATTAACTCTATTATATATTGTTAATTTAATCTTTATATATGTAATACACTTTTAATTTAGTCCTTACATGTAGTGTGTAAGGACCAAATTAAGAATGTAATGTGTCTATAAAGACCAAATTAATAATACGTAAAGATTAAGAATATGTAAAGTTAATAATTTTGGAGAACTAATACATCATGTTTACATGTATAAAGACAGATTAAATAAATTTTTACATATAAAGACTATATATATTGAGTATCTCCAAGATATGCTGCAACTAAATTATATATTTAATTTCTTTTAACATTTTTATAAAGGCTAAAGTATAATTTACATCTCTTATTTTTATGTTTGTCTTTTAAAAAAAATTTTGTAAAGATGTTAGTCTTTTAAATTTAAAAAAATTCTACGGCATGTAGTTCCTTAAAGTTTTTTTTGAGTCAAAGTTGTTCTTCCATCAATTTATTTTTTATTAATGATGTTAATTTTGACTAATGTGATTTCTTTCCATCATTGTCACTAAATTAATCAAATTAGTAACATAAATTGGCAAAAGGATAGGTCAAATAACAATTGATAAAGTAAATTATGTACTTAATCCAACAATACAAAATCAACTTTTATGACTTGGTATTTAATGTATTAAATTTAAGACTTTAATATGTTTAATTATTATAAAATGAGTAAATTTTGATTTTGGTGCTTATTATTTAATTTTCATCTTCCTAAAATTTGTAAACATTATTTATTATCTTTATAAAATAATTTTGAATTTCTAATGATCATTTCAAGGTATATAAATGATATTTAATATAATAATATATTAAAAAATTAGAAGTATTATATGTTTATAAAAGTATCGCAAAAACCATGGATATCACTTGGAATTGTCACTTGACTTTTAAATGTATACATAAATATTTTTAAAAACAAATAATCACATAATACTATGAGCTAAAAACATAGGGTCAAATTTTATAGAATAATAGAAATTACAGAAACTAAAATTAAACCTTACTTATTTTACACACTAAAAACATATTTAAGCATGTATCATAAATACTCTATTTAATTATATTTTTTAATTAATTATTTCTGATATTTAATAAATACAATAGATAATACTATATTAATTTCATTAAATACACTCATGATCACAAATATTATATATCATAAATGTTATAATTAATAATAATATTGAAGTTAAGGATATACTATTACCTATGCTTCTATATTATTAAATAAGGTAATTTTTTTCATGTACACATTTTATTGACTATTTTATTCTTTAATTTTTAAAATACACTTTTAAATTAAAATTTATTATTATTTAAAATTTAAAAACAAATATATTTATAACATTAAGACTTAAATATATTTTTAGTCTATTTAAAATGAAATAGTTTTTATTTTGTCCCTTTAAAAATTTGTTTTTTCTTCATCTTCTAAAATTTAAAATTATTATTTTTAATCTTTGTATAAAGAAATGTTGTTTTTTCTCCTCGTAAAATATTTTTTTCTTCTTATTTTCGTATTTCTTAAATAAGAAACACTATTTTTATTCTCCAAATGTTCCTTTAAAGATATATAAATAACATTTATTTAGATATCTTGAAGTTTTTTTTAGAGGTGTTACACCTTAATAGACACTCCTAAGATTGTCAATCAGTCATCTATTTAACATATAAGTTATTAAGGAGTGTCTCTTACTGGTTAGGGACTAAAAATAATAATTTTTAATTTTAAAAAATGAAAAGTACAAAAAAAATTTACTCGAACTAATAACATAAAATTTCACTCAGTTTACATAAATTAAAAATTATTTTAAAAATATATTTAAACCTAACATTAAACACAAGGATTATTTAAAATATATTTGACTAAATTACATTTTTTTTCTTTATTTTTGTTAATTCACAATTTTGGTCCCATATTTTAAAATAGAAATATTTAGTTCTTTTATTTTTAAAAAAATATAAATTTACAATTCTATTGTTAATTTGATTTTTTTTATCGTTAAATTTTGACATTTTTTATTGACTCGTCATCATGTAAAATGACATGATATTTATTGACATGATATGTAGCAATTAAAATTTAAAAATCATTTATATGTATTTTAATGGATGATTGATATTTATTTTATTAGTGAATCTTACTTGAATGGTTTGTTTTTATTTTTAAATGTTATGTTACTAAATATCACATCATTTAAGTAGGAGTAAACATTAAAACTTAACAATTAACAAATTTCAATTTAACGAAAAGGACAAAATTCTATATTTTTAAAATTAGAATGTGTGAAGACAAGACAGACACTGGAAGGAAGATTGAATAGTATATATAAAAAACTTACACGTTTGTGTAGTGAAAAGCAAATAACTTATTAAACGTAGTGATGGAGAAGAGTCAAATGAAGCACAAATTTTTTTATATTAGTTCGTCTCAACCACCAAGAGTACGTCTAATTCTCAATCCAACCAGATTGAGTTCCACTAACTTTCACAAAGTTATAAGTATTCTTTTACCAAGTCACTTTTAGCTCAATATTTAGTTTATGACTTGCCTCTTCAAGCAACTACACAAGTATTCTTTCAACAAGCCTTTTCAGGCTCATCACCAAGTATTTTTTCAACTAAGCATATCCAAGTTCAAGCACTAAGTATTCTTTAAACTAAGTCTCTTTAGGCTCAACACCAAGTATTTTTTCAAATAAGCCTCTTCAAGCTCAAACACTAAATATTCTTTTGCACAAGCCTCTATAAGCTCAACCCTTATAACAAGGAAGTGAATGATTATAGAATTGTTTCGTTTCTTCTAGACGTGATGTAATCAACAATGAAAACACAAGTAATCTACAAAGAACTATGTACAAGATTTACAATGAAATGTTTCTTTTTAGTTTTTCATGTTTGTGCATTTTGTATGCTTCTTTATACAAACTTCTCAATGCTTATAATTTCTGCTCTTTTTGTCCTACTTTTTATATCTACAACACTATATTGTTATTTGAAGACTTGATCTTTTTATAGTAGCTTCAAAGAAGATGACTATTACATCAACTTTAAGTTCAACTTTCAATTTGCTTCACAAGTTGCTTCGTTGATGTATTTAATGCGAGCATTAAATTCCTTTCAGCAAAGCATGTATTATCATCATTTCCTTCTAAATTGACCGTGACAAGAGTACTTATCATCATTTCCTTCTAAATTGAGTGTGAAAAGAGTAATGTTAGAGTAGAATAGTTGAAGTCAGCATAGAGCAGTCTTTTGTAGAGCCTTTTCCGTGATATCCAAGATTTTGCTTTTTGCTTCTCACAAATATATCCTTTTCTTCCTTAATAGCTTTTGATAGTTTCGAGACATTTCTCTTCTTCAATCTGTTAAGGAATAACACATTTAATGAAATGTTAGTCTCATTTAAAAGTATTCATTTAATGCATAGAGGCAGACTATATGTTTTGTCTGATTTCTTTCATCTTACAAATTTTTCACATTTTGTCTTATATAACATATCTTTGTAGATGTTTGACTTTGCTTAAAAAGAAAATACTTTATTTGTTATCATTAAAACTTGAAAGATCCAAGGTCGTCTTTGACTTAACACAATGTTTCTATTTTAAAATAGATATCAAGGTTATGGATTAATAAAAATAGAGGAATCCAAATAAAATTTATCCTATATATTTATAGCACCAAAAATATATTATATAAAATTTGTATTCAAAATTTTATCTTGCATATATTTATAAAATTTTGAAACATAAAATAAAATATTTACTGATTAAAATTTAAAATTTTCATTAAATAAATATTATATAATTTTTTTTGTAATTTAAAGGAACATAAATAATAACCTTTATAAATTCTATTGTAATAAAAAAAACTATATCAAATTTTTAAGAAACATTATATAATAGGATTTTCTTAAAAAAATAATCATTAGGTTTATAAATGTTTTTTTTTTCATTTTCATCATAATATTATTTTATAAAATATTTTATATTGGTCCATTTTTATATAATTTTTACAATTTTAAATAGGAATAATATATAGTTAAAAAATATGATGCAAAAAAACTAGTCAGGGAAAAACAAAAAACATTTTTTAACCTAGGATTCACATATAAGCAGTACCTAAATATTTAAGTAACAAATATATGTATATGGTGTAGAAAACATAAATTAGTCCTGTAACAACCCATTTTTCGTGGGCCAAAGGCCCAATTCGTGGCCCAGAACAGGCCGTTTCAATTTTGAAACGGGCCGTTCTGGAATAGTGAGTATGGCCAAAATTGTAGAAGCAGAACAGGCCGTTCTGATGGGAGAACGGGTCGTTCTGGTTTGGAGAACGGGTCGTTCTGGAAGTAGAACGGGTCGTTCTGCTGTGTTTGAGAACGGGCCGTTCTGGTTTGGGAACGGGTCATTCCAGTTGAAAAATTTACGTAGGTTTGAAGGGCCCAGAACGGGCCGTTCCGATTTTGGAACGGGCCGTAGTGGTAGGTGGGCGAAAAATCCTATAAATAGGCCTCAAATCCTCTCATTTCTACACACCTCTCATTCTCACTCTCTCTTCTCTTCTATTCTCTCTTTCGTTCCTCTTCTTCTCTCTGAAGACCAAGAGGAACTCAGAGGATGAGGTTCTGCTCCAGTTTTAGTTCCGATCCTTGTTTAAGGAAAAAGAGGAGGAGGTTCTGCCCGAGTTTCTATTTATCCAGGTACGGGAGAAAAGGAGATTATTTATATGTAGAGTTACATGAAGGAATTGGGTAGAGGAAGAGCCCTTAGGGTTATGAATAATTTTATAATTATTTCTGTTTGGAGGATTAATTATCTTATGTGATTTTATATATATTTAGGATTACGAATATATGTTTAACTTGTAAAAATGATGCTCTGGGAAAGAGAACGAAATTATAGAAAAGTGCCTGTAAGTTAGGTTGTGAAAAATTGGATGATTTCTGTTTAAGAAATTGAGGATCCCATTAGATTCTGTATGTGTTGAGGATTATAGATATGCTAATAATTTGTAAGAATGATGATCTGAGAGGGAGAACGAAATTGTAGAAAAGTTCCTGTGAGTTAGGTTTTGGAACAATTGGGGATTTTACTGTTTACGTTAAAATTATATTAAATTGATAATTCTGTTGTTTGTTCTATTAGTTTATGAATGTTATTGTTATATTATTTGATGATATAGATGATGAATTACTTGAGGGGTATGTGAATCACCATTTTGTGTGGATTGTGTATGTATTGTGGAATTGAGATGTGGATGTGGATGTGGATGTGGATGTGAATGTGAATGTGGATGTGAATGAGATGTGATTGTGGTTCTTCACACCTATGACCAGGGGTGAGCACGGCCCGAGATTGTTACATGAGTATCGTGACCTTGGTTAACATGTCAGGGGTGAGCACGGCCCTAGGTTAGGGGTAACGTGACCTTGGCACAGTGTTATATCAGGGGTGAGCACGGCTCTGGATTGTTACATGAGTATCATGACCTTGGTTAACATGTCAAGGGTGAGCACGGCCCTAGGTTAGGGGTAACGTGACCTTGGCACAGTGTTATATCAGGGGTGAGCACGGCTCTGGATTGTTACATGAGTATCGTGACCTTGGTTAACATGTCAGGGGTGAGCACGGCCCTAGGTTAGGGGTAACGTGACCTTGTCACAGTGTTATATCAGGGGTGAGCACGGCTCTGGATTGTTACGTGGGTATCGTGACCTTGGTTAACATGTCAAGGGTGAGCACGACCCTGGAATAGGGATAACGTGACCTTGGCACAGTGTTATATCAGGGGTGAGCACGGCCTGAGATTGTTAAATGGGTAGCGTGACCTTGGCATAGTGTGAAGTGCAAGATTTGTGATGATTGGTGTGATTGAGAATTATGATGTGATGACGATGCATGATTGATTGAAATACGATATGTTGAAATATTTATGAATATTAAGTTATAATGAGATAATATGTTGTGTTTTCTTATGTGCTATATATATAGATGTTTTCTTTTCTCACCGTGCGATTTGTGGATATTTTAGGTGAGGAAGATCCGGCTACGAGTGGCATCTAGAATCTAACGGTTGAGTTGTGGGTATGCTCTGATATTGTGACATCGGGGCAGAGGATTTTCTTTAGGACATAGATTGTTATATGGAATTAGAATTATAAATATTATTTTTGAAAATCATTTTAAACTCTCACGTTTCATTTTTATTGTTGTGGTTATTGAAGAATAATTTTGAAGATTCTTATGTGAACCCTTTTACCGAAACTGAAAATTGTTAAGTTTTCATTATTACAATCCATGTGTTGGGATAGTAAGGGTGTCACAAGTCCTACTTAAAACAACTTGAAAAAGCTTCTCTTTGGGGTGATAACAAACATTGTACATATATATATATATATATATATATATGTAAATACCAATACTAGAAAGCAATAAAATTATAAGTTTTCAATCAAGCATCTATATAAAATTGTAACAAACAACCTCCACAAATGTCCTATTTACATGACCAACCATTGTGGTCACCTTCCAACCTAATTCTAACATGTTTTCAGTATGATAATTGCAATCAACAAGTGAAAAAGTAATAGTAAACTTGTGTAAAAAGATTCAACATATAATATAGGAAGCAATAAACTAATTATATGAACCTAATCAACTTCAACTACTCAACAAAAATCATAACTCAACTAGTCAACAGAATTAGTCAACTTATAAGATTAGCTTCACAACATTTATACATATATACATGTGTGTTTGTTAACAACTTTGCAACTCAACATTCAACAATAATGTACAACTTTAACAACTTTACAACACAACAACTTTGCAACTTATAACAACTTCATAACACAACAACTTTACAACTTAACAACCTTATGCATCACTACGTATTTTTGACTAAGAGACATAAGTGATCAGTTTAAGTGGTTTGATTCTATCAAATAAGTATGTTTATTCCCTAAAAGGGAGATCAAGTTCAAGTTAATACAACATTTGGCACACCAATGGAAAGTCAATACAACTTTTGGCATTCCGATGCTAATTCAACAACTTTACTGATTTCTCGAATGTTATCACTTAAACTATGAAAGTGTAGTACTATTTTCAAGAATAGAATAACTTGTGTATAAGTCTACCACAATATTAGTATGCATCAACTAAGCATATATAGAACTAACCTACCAACTACTTTTCAAATATTATGCACCTTTCCAATAATCAATTATCCCGACTTCATAACTTACTCTATAGGTCACTTCAATTATAGTATGGATCGACCTAACTTTTTTTCTAAAGGGTTTTCAACTTAGACTAAGTTCAACTTCACAACTCATCAACATGCATCAAGCATTTTCTCAACACAACACAATTCAACTCAAACAATCTCAACGCATTCAACACACAACATATGACTCTTAGAAATATTATCCAATTTAACTCATAACAACTCAACATACTTTAATTCAACATTCCACAACATGATTCTTCAATCATAAACAACATATTTGAACAAAGATCCATGATTAATTAACTTACAACATTTAGTGATACGTAAAAACATGTTTTAAAATAAGGCTCTCACTAGGTGTGACTCATTCAACACACAACATATGACTCTTAGAAATATTATCCAATTTAAATCATAACAACTCAACATACTTTAATTCGACATTCCACAACATGATTCTTCAATCATAAACAACATATTTAAACAAAGATCCATGATTAATTAACTTACAACATTAAGTGATACGTAAAAACATAAGGTATAAACATGTTTTAAAATAAGGCTCTCACTAGTGTAGACACCCAATTTCGTCCGGGGGCATACAAACGAAGAAATGGACGTCTATTATTAAGAAAAGGAGTTCCCAAACATGGAAATATCAAGACATGACATCAGGAGGCTAAAAGCCCAAAAAAAAAAAAAGCTAGTTTTAGTAGCCCGGAACGGGCTGTTCCAAAACTGGAACGGGCCGTTCCAATTTACGAAAAGTGCCTAAATTCCTAAACTGGAACGGGCCGTTCCGATTTTGGAACGGGCCGTTCCAGGCTCTTTAAAGAAGGCTAAAACACATATTTGGAACGGGCCGTTCCCAAATTGGAACGGGTCGTTCCAAATAACAAAAAAGGCTTGAATTTTTCATTTGAAACGGGCCGTTCCAGAGTGATTTTTATGTGTTAAACGCGCCTCCGGAATGGGCCGTTCCGATTTCAGAACGGCCCGTTCCAATACACTAAATTAACACATAACGGCCAGATCCAGAACGGGCCGTTCCGATTTCGGAACAGGCCGTTCTGGACCCTGTCTGAAGCCTATAAATAGGAATCTCGGCCACATTTTTAGGGGGACTCCAAAATTTCGTCCAGAGCTCGAAATTTCTCTCTTCTTCTCTCTTTTTCTCTCTTTTTCTCTCTCTTTCTCTCTCTTGTATTTCTTGAGAGTTTGTGAGGTATTGTAGTGTGAAAAGGTCGCCACAAAGCACCTAGAATCACCTTTAACAAAACTTGATACGAGGTATTTCAGTCAATCTTCTTCTCTCTCCTTTATTTTTATTTTTGTTTCTTATTTCTGATAAACATCATTATAATAAAAATAATCATGTAGATATTTTAGAGTCAATTGTTTAATTTAAATTTCAAGCATGTAAATAGTCATCAATAAAAGGGGATTTAATATTTATATTATTATTATTTATAATGTTAACTTCGTCATAGGGTACCGATTAAGGGCGTTGTAGGGGTGCTTAATACCTTCCCTACACGTAACCGACCCCCGAACCCAATTCTGGTTATCAAGGCCATTATTGGACTTTTAAAAACCTTTTCTTTTTCCAATGTTTTGAGTAAAATATTGGTGGCGACTCCATGAACCTATTTTCAAAACCATTAATTAAGGATTAGTCTGGTGTCCGGGCATTCCTTAATTAATGAGATCTTTAAAAGGATATTTAAACCATAGGTCGCAAGATCGGAAATTTTCGGGTTACGACAACTAGGTGTGAGTAGCCTCACTAGTGAGCTGAGCTATCTAGAGCTCATCATTGGGTGAGCTAGTCTCACTTAGCGAATAAAATGTTATGTGGCTATCCTCGTTGGGTGGACTTTGGCTCGATAGGCAAATAAACTCCTCTAAGGCTCATCGTTGGGAGGCTAAGGCTTGTCTAGCGAACAAAACTCTATGTAAGTCCTCTCACTAAGCGATCATAACTCGTTGAGCAAGAAAAACCCTTTGTGGCTTCTCCCACTAAGCGCACTATGCCTCGTTAGGTGAGCCCACCCACAAAATTATTCTTTTGTTAGGTGACGCTTTTGTTACTAAGTGAGATTATGATTTTGGACTATTGTTCTTCATCTAAGAATGAGTGTTGAGCACTATGAACCCCTTGCAGAGTGAAAGCAAAGTTTCATCAAGGAGAACTCATCTTTTCACTTCAAATCTAGTCAACATACAACACAATCTTAACATGAAACTTGAAATACATTATCTATTCACTTCATATAACTTAGAAATCAACAAAAACAATATATGTAACCATCTCATGTGATACCACTACAAGAAAATTACATATTAGCGAGGGACTATTCCCTCGCTATTTCGTCTCTAATCTCTCGCTAATCAGATTTGCGACGGAATAGTGATGAAATTGCGAGAGACCATTCCCTAGCTAAATACAGGTAGCTAATTAGCGAGGGATTTAATCCCTCGCTAATCTGTAGCAAAATCCGTCGCTAATCCCTCGCTAAGGTCCTCGCTAATTATATTAAGGATGCTTACTATTTGCTCGCTAATTTGCAGTCAAGCTTCCCCGCTATTCCCTCGCTAAGGGGTCGCAAAATATCCCTCTCTAATTTGTAGCTAATCCCTCGCTAATGTTCCCTCACAAACCCCTCTCTATTCCCTTGCTACATTTCTTAGCTAAGGCCTTGCAATTCCCTCGCAGACCCTTCTCTATTCCCTAGCAATATTTCCCTAGCAATTGTCTCGCTATTCTCTCGCAATAATTCCCTAGCAATTGTCTCGCTATTCCCTCGCAATATTTCCCTAGCAATTATCTCGCTATTCCCTCGCAATATTTCCCTAGAAATTGTCTCGCTATTCCTTCGCTATATTTTCCTAGCTATTTGCTCTTTTTTCCCTCGCTATTTTGTCTTTCACATGATATGCCTCGCTATTTCCTAGCAGATCCCTTACTGTTATGTTTTGATTGTCATCGCTAATCCCTCACTATTTTGTCGCAATTTTATTTTTAATATTCATATATTCATCTTTACCTGCATTTTTCATACTATAACTATCATAATTGTTTTGTTTTGATATCAAAATTGTAGTACCTGTATTTTGCATATCAAATATATTATTGTGTCATCAACTTGCATCAAATAAAATAAAAATACTAAAGGCTAACTAAAACAATTCTGAATTACCAACATAATAAAAATATTCAGTACCAACTAACATAATAAAAATACTCAATACCAACTAATATAATAAAACTCTTCAAGTGAGTTAACAATGCTAATGTAAATAAAAAAAAAACTAGAATTCAACATTTTCATTCTTGATTCTTCCCAAGTTTTTTGACTGATGATGGTGATGGCATCTTTAAGGCAGGTAGTATCTCTTTCCTCAAAAACTGCATTTGTGCCTGCATTTGTTCCTGCATTTGTTGTTGCAAAAGTGCTTGCATTTCTGCTTAGGGCTTCATTTGTGCCTGCATTTGTGCCTTTTCTAATCATGTTTTTGCCTATTTTCCCTTTTTGATCTTGACTTTAAGAAAGTTAAAATCGGCTATGCTGCTAAATAATCAATAAGGACAAGAAAAATATTCTTAAACGAGTTATTTAATGAATGTAATTACGTTATATATTGAATTTCTTATTCAATAAATTAAGTCTAAAAATTTGTATGCTTTATCTTTTAATCAATAATTTTATTTAATAGATTATATTAGATAATATTTAATAATTTTTAAAATTAATATTAGATAATATTTAATAATTCTAAAATATTTTTAAATATTCAATAATTAAAAAATATTAGATAATATTAGTCAATTTGCAAGACTTTTGTTCTCTAAATTTGCGAGACATTTTTTAGGATATTGCAAGCAACATAATCTCTTATTTGCGAGGGATTAGCGACAATACTTTTCCCTCACTAATTTGCGAGGGATTTGCGAGGGATATACTTATAACTCATTAGCGAGGGATTTGCGACAAGAAAAAACCCTCGCTAGATGAGAAATTCATTTTTTTATTTTGGGTCATAATTTGGAGAGGGATTTGCTAGGCATTTGCGAGGGCTTCAGTTCCTCGCTAAATAAGCACTAACTTTAGCGAAGGATTTGCGAGGAGATAAAGGTTGGTCGCAAAATGTTCCTATTTAGCGAGGGAATTTAGCGAGGGATATAAATCCAAGCTATTTCCTAGCTAAATTCTCTCGCTAATCCGCAAAATTCTTGTAGTGTTTGCGAGGAATTAGCGAAAAAAATTTCCCTCCCTAATTTGCGAAGGATTTGCAAGGGCTATACTTATAATTCATTAGCGAGGAATTTGCGACAAGAAAACTCCCTCGCAAGATGAAAAATTTATTTTTTTATTTTGGCTCATAATTTGGAGAGGGATTTGCAAGGTATTTGCGAGGGACTAAGTTTCTTGCTAAAGAAGCACTAACTTTAGCGAAGGATTTGCGAGGAGACAAAGGTTGGTCGCAAAATAGCAAGGAAATTTAGCTAGGGATATAAATCCAAGCTATTTGCTCGCTAATTAGCAAGGGATTAGAGAGGAATTATATCCCTCGCTAAATTCCCTCGCTAATCTGCAAAATTCTTGTAGTGTACAAAATCATCAATCTTTATTCAAAATCCAAAACATCCAAAAATCATAAGGCCATGAATCAACAACTTCTCATATTCAACACAAATGCAACCAATGGATAATCAACTCAACAATAGTCAATATCATAAAAACTCAGGATATGAAGAAAATTACAAACTCCATGTACCTCAATTACTACAAAAATCAAGGAAAAAGGGATGCACAATGAAGAATGAAAACTTTTGAAACTCATCATACGACAACTTCTATCTTTGATTCTCAGCTCCTTAGTTTGAATATCTACTCTACCTGCACAATCTCTGCTCTAGGGAATGATTTAGATACTCCTTGTGAAGTCAAAAGAAGAAAAAAATTTCCTTGGCTCTAGGATTATCTCTTTAAATTAAATTTCTCTCTAAAATTTTGAGGAATGAACTTATGAAATTCAAGTTCTCCAAAAGTCTATTCCTTCTCTCATTCTTCGTCAACTTTGACCTCAACCCAAAATAACTTTAAACAACTAAACTCTTAATAATTTCTTAATCATTGAAATTTTAAATCATCATAAAACAACATAACAACACAAAATAAAACATACATGCATGCACACACATGCATGTTCATACATACACGTGCACACACAAAATATTGTTTTGTAACAAAAAAAAATCCTAATTTTATAAATTTGATAACATATATGTTTTCCAATAGTTTATTTGCCATGCGTCAAATATTAGATGGTAAGAGATTATCATAATCTTGTTTTATCGGACTTTTTCAAGTCTTATATTGTATTTAATCTTGTTCTAAAATCGCCATCAAACAAATCATAAAAGTATTACAATTATGTTTTTAATTCAAATAAAATGAGTATATTTTTTATTTTAATTCTCATAAAAATATTATCTATCTAGATTTTATAATTATTGTTTTAATCTCTAGTATTATGTCAGTTTTTAATTACTTGTATCTTTATTAAAAAGTTAAGTGACGTATATTTCCATGTATCACCATAATTATTGGTGATACTATGTCAATACCTCTAAAAAAAAAAAGGTTTTAAAACCTTAAAAAAATATTATTTATGTACCTTATTTTGATTGTTAAATACAACTAGAAAAATATTTTACAGATATCAAACCTAGAATTTTCCCATTTCACCAGAACAAAAATAATTTTTATAAATTTTGTAAGGTTAAAAAAATATTTATAAAGAACAAAATCAAAATCTGTTTATTTTGTTAAGACTAAAAATATTTATGTTGTGATTAAAATAACATTATATCATAATATAAACTAGTATTTTAACATGTGCAACACACAAGATAAATATCCATTTTTGTATAAATTAGCAAGGAAAATAAGTATTTTTTGTGGAAATAAAATAAGATAAGTAGGTAATTATCATTTTTAAAGTGAACATTTTTTCCTATTATATATATATATATATATATATATATATATATATATATATATATTTTGGTAGAAAAAATAGAATATGACATAAGAGTACAATCATCATTCAAAAAATGGACACTAAAAGAAAATATTCTCTTTATATGTTATTACATATTAAATGAAAATAATTATATTTCAAAAAAATAATTTTAAGAACTTCTCTTTAACGAAATCATTATAAGTACTTTTCTTTAATAAAGGATTTTTTTTTTCAAACTCTCACCTTCTTGTCCAATTCAATTATTATTTATCATATTTATTTATCTATTAAATTTTAAAATTTTTAAAATAAATTATTAATTATTAAAAAATATTATATCACAACATAAATTATTTGTCATAAATCTAAAAGTATAATTTATATTTATATTTTTAAAGATAAAAATTATATCTTAAATTTTTTATAAATATTTATATTATAATATAAGATTTTTTTAATTATTTATAAATATATTAAATTAATTATAAATAAATATGATAAATAAAAATTAAAATAGATACTTAAAGAATTTTTAAAAACTCTCTGAATGAACAAAAGTAACTAAAAACTTTAAACATTGGTCAAAAAGAAAACACTAAAAATGCTCTAATTGTTTTAATTTAATAGATAAAGGTAGATTAATCTATATTCAATTATTAACATATGACAAGAAAAAAAAATATGAATTGACAATGCAGTATTTTTATAATTAAAAAAATCACTATATTTAATTAATTTGTTAACTATGATATCTTTAAAAGTCATGCTAATTGATTTGTTATTTATTGGAAAATATTATCTTGCATGTTCATCAAACTCGTAACTTATGAAACAAACAATACAGTTAAATAAAAACAAGTATGCATTATTAACTATTATAGAAAAAATGGTCTAGATCTATTATAGAATTTTAATCAAGAAACACAAACTAGTTTGTTTTTTGTTTTTCATTCATAGCATTCAAGGTCAAAAATTATATTCAAGTTACCTGAAAATCAAATGAAATCACTATATTTAATTAATTTGTTAACTATGATATCTTTAAAAGTCATGACAACTGATTTGTTATTGATGGAAAATATTATCTTACATGTTCATTAAACTCGTAACTTATCAAGCAAACAATACATTTAAACAAAAACAAGTATGCATTATTAACTATTATAGAAAAAATGATCTAGATCTATTATAGGATTTTAATCAAGAAACACGAACTAGTTTATTTTTTGTTTTTCATTCATAGCATTCAGCATCGAAAATTATATTCAAGTTACCTGGAAATCAAATGAAATCACTATATTTAATTAATTTGTTAACTATGATATCTTTAAAAGTTATGCCAACTGATTTGTTATTAATGGAAAATATTATCTTGCAAGTTCATTAAACTCGTAACTTATCAAGCAAACAATACATTTAAACAAAAACAAGTATGCATTATTAACTATTATAGAAAAAATGGTCTAGATCTATTATAGGATTTTAATCAAGAAACACGAACTAGTTTGTTTTTTATTTTCCATTCATAGCATTCAGTGTAAAAAATTATATTCAAGTTACCTGGAAATCAAATGAAATCACTATATTTAATTAATTTGTTAACTATGATATCTTTAAAAGTCATGCCAACTGATTTGTTAATGATAGAAAATATTATCTTGCATGTTCATTAAACTCGTAACTTATCAAGCAAACAATACATTTAAACAAAAACAATTATGCATTATTAACTATTATAGAAAAAATGGTCTAGATCTATTATAGGATTTTAATCAAGAAACACAAACTACTTTATTTTTTGTTTTTCATTCATAGCATTCAACGTCGAAAATTATATTCAAGTTACTTGGAAATCAAATAAAATCACTATATTTAATTAATTTGTTAACTATGATATCTTTAAAAGTCATGTCAACTGATTTGTTATTGATGAAAAATATTATCTTGCATATTCATTAAACTCGTAACTTATCAAGCAAACAATACATTTAAACAAATACAAGTATGTATTATTAACTATTATAGAAAAAATGGTCTAGATCTATTATAGGATTTTAATCAAGAAACACGAACTAGTTTATTTTTGTTTTTCATTTATAGCATTCAACGTCGAAAATTATATTCAAATTACCTGGAAATCAAATGAAATCACTATATTTAATTAATTTGTTAACTATGATATCTTTAAAAGTTATGCCAACTGATTTGTTATTAATGGAAAATATTATCTTGCATGTTAATTAAACTCGTAACTTATCAAGTAAACAATACATTTAAACAAAAACAAGTATGCATTATTAACTATTATAGAAAAAATGGTCTAGATCTATTATAGGATTTTAATCAAGAAACACGAATTAGTTTGTTTTTTATTTTCCATTCATAGCATTCAGCGTAAAAAATTATATTCAAGTTACCTGGAAATCAAATGAAATCACTATATTTAATTAATTTGTTAACTATGATATCTTTAAAAGTCATGCCAACTGATTTGTTACCGATAGAAAATATTATCTTGCATGTTCATTAAACTCGTAACTTATCAAGCAAACAATACATTTAAACAAAAACAATTATGCATTATTAACTATTATAGAAAAAATGGTCTAGATCTATTATAGGATTTTAATCAAGAAACACAAACTACTTTATTTTTTATTTTTCATTCATAGCATTCAGCGTCGAAAATTATATTCAAATTACTTGGAAATCAAATGAAATCACTATATTTAATTAATTTGTTAACTATGATATCTTTAAAAGTCATGTTAACTAATTTGTTATTGATGAAAAATATTATCTTGCATATTCATTAAATTCGTAACTTATCAAGCAAACAATACATTCAAACAAGAACAAGTATGGATTATTAACTATTATAAAAAAAATGGTCTAGATCTATTATAGGATTTTAATCAAGAAACACGAACTAGTTTATTTTTGTTTTTCATTCATAGCATTCAACGTCAAAAATTATATTCAAGTTACCTGGAAATCAAATGAAATCACTATATTTAATTAATTTGTTAACTATGATATCTTTAAAAGTCATGCCAACTAATTTGTTATTGATGGAAAATATTATCTTGCATGCTAATTAAACTCGTAACTTAACAAGTAAACAATACATTTAAACAAAAACAAGTATGCATTATTAACTATTATAGAAAAAATGGTCTAGATCTATTATAAGATTTTAATCAAGAAACACGGTCTAGATCTATTATAAGATTTTAATCAAGAAACACGAACTAGTTTGTTTTTTGTTTTTCATTTATAGCATTCAGTGTCGAAAATTATATTCAACTTACTTGGAAATGAAATGAAATGATCCGATCGATATGTTTATCGGGGGTATGGCTCTGGAAGAACAGGGGAAGAATAAATATACCACTCATTCTTCTTCAACGAGTTACTAGAGAAAATAAAATTAAAAAAGTAGTACTAAGCAGACGAGCATTAAATTCAGCCATTATAGTGGAATGAAATACTGAATTAAACCTAGCTTCTGCAACATTTCATCATTTCAAACTCCTAATGAAGCAGCTACGGTCACTAGTTATGGACAACTGCAAACTAATTCACTATCAAACCAGTACCTCAGGTAAACACAACCACAAGTAATTCATAAGCGTTAGAGCTCATACAATCATAAATGAGTGCAAAAAACCTGAAACAATCTTTGGCCTTTTTCAATGCATAACACTTAACTATAGCTAACTGAATGTCATTAAGTAAATTTGTAATAAAAGATGCGTGCTACTTCCCGACCTAATTGAATTGGCACATAATCATCAAGAGTCTGTTTGTTGTTGTTGGGGTGGTTGCTGTTGCTGCGGTTGAGAATGGGGCCATGGCATGAAAGCCATGGGAGGTCGAGGCTGCTGCGTCGGATATAGCGCCGCTTGGTCAACCGGCTTTCCCATGATCATTCCAGGAGGTCCTGCAGGATGCTGTGGAGGGACATAGTAATAAGGCATATCAGCTGGAGAACCCACTAATGGAATAGTAGCCTTGGTTATTCCAAGTCCTTCCTCTTTCAACTCATCTCTTGGAATAATATCAACCAAGAAATCGAAAACTTCGTTTCTTGAAATGGCAGCTGCTATATCATTCTTTTGTAGTGTTCTCCTCTTGTTCTCTTCTGTGTGGATCCAAGATCGCAGTGTCAACTCTAATATGAACATTTCACACGCCTTTGCGAAGATGACTGGAGCTTCAGCTGAAATCATCCGGACATCTTCGTCGGCTTTCATTATCTTTTTTATCCGAGCAAGTGGGAGACTATGGTTTTTAAAGTCAATTGTTTGCTCAATTTCTTGCATTTGGTTTGACCAGAACATTTGAAGCTGCTGCTGTTGGTGTTGCTGCTGTTGATGGTGGAAATGCTGTGCTTGCTGGTACGCAAGCTGGTGAGCGGAACTAGAGAAGGCAGGTGGAGGCTGTGTTGGGGAAGGAACAGCTACAGCGGGTGTGCCGGAAGCCATCATGGGAGCAGTCTGGTAGTGGGAAGAATAGGCCATTTGGCTAGCACCTGCAGCAACTCCTATCACATGCTGTTGTTGCTGGTGGTGCTGTTGTTGAGCCTGCTCTGGTTTATCCATGACCACTTGCCGCTTTAATATTTATTTATCTTCTAACTATCCTCTTTTTACAGTTCTACAATAATAATAATAAAAAAAAAAAAAACAGAGAACCTCATATCATATGATATTCAAACTTGCAGGATACTGTAATTTTACAGAGGCAAAAAAAATTATAACACCGGATTACATAAGAAAGTAATAACAGTCATCTAGTTGATGAGATAAAGTCTTTATGGATTCAATATTTTCCTACTTTTAACCTACTCATACCCGTTTTCAACAACCTACTCACAAGTCACAACGATGACATATACTTTGTATATTCGTATACAAAGCCATATCAGTACTGGTGAAAATAGCAGCACAGTACAAAGTTGGAATTTCTTTATCTGAATGATTACCAACGATTAATAAAAGCCAAATCCTTCAACAACTAATTTGTAGTAGGAAATATGCAAAGTCTAAAAATATAGAATCAGAACACTTTATTGAACTTGCCATATACGGCGTCATCTTGAAATGGATTAAAAATAAATAAAGGAAACAAAAGAAGATTATCATGTAGATCTCAAAATAAATTTAAGAAGGCATATCATAATGAAGAAGTTTACCTCCATTATTATGTTTGAAAACAATCCAATCATAAGCACATGATGAACGTATGTACTTGTTATCCACATAATTTATGAAACAACCACAATAATACTAATAAATTACATGCTTACATTTCTCCATTCATTAACAGATAGTTTGGATCTTAGGCAAAAATCTATACCTTTAGCAATTAACTATACAAAAGGATTACAAACAAGGCATTCATAACCCACAACAAAATGCAAATACTAAAATAATGTGTTTTCCAAATTAGTCAGGAAGAGATCAAAGTATCCAACTCTTAGAGGCATATTAATAATAAAATACTTATACCATGTTGTCTTCAACAAAGCTAACATTAATGCGCCCATGACAGAGCAAAAATATAATAAAGAGTTCCAGTTGCATGTAACACAAATCAATTCCAAAAACCTGGTAACAGAAGTTCAAAACATAGAAGATTGAAAGGGATAACAGATCATTATAGTGTTTCCAGATAGTGTTGAACGTTTTTAAGGCTGAGGAGCAGGTGACAAAGAAAACCCCAATAAGTGTACCACAAAAGCATTATGCATGCAGGGTCGGAAAATAGTCATAATACATTAATACCCTTTCTGATATTTTACTTTTCTCCTCAAATCACCAAACTAAAACTGAAACCAAAAACAGGATGTAAAACCCTGCTCTGTTGCAGATCATTGAAATTTCAAAAATGATAGCAAACTTATTTACCTCTCCCCTGGATTAACAAAAGCAAACATAGAAAAAAGAGTATCTTGGAGTTTATTCCCTTTTCCTTGCCAGTTCTAAAACAAATTGATGTCAAAGAACTTTCCTCACTTCCTCTACCAAGTCAACACATAGCCTCCTTGCTCACACAAAATTCCATTCAAGAAAAATAAATAAATAAATAAACCTCTCATGCATGCACCAAATATAATCATAATCATCCATTTCCAACACAACAAACACCCTGAAATTATTCTAATTAAAAACAAAAAACAAAAAAACTTCAGTCTCCCTTAAAACTTTTTCTTTTCCAAGACAAATGATCAAACTCATCAAAGTCAAAACAACGGTTAACTCTGCTCCATAACGATCCACACAAACGCAAATGATCAAAACAATCAACAGAACGCCAAACACACAAAATCGACACGTGACAACAAGAAGCACAAACGAGAAAGAAAAGGAATCTTGTTCATTTTCTTAGCGTTTTGCGGAATCCAAAGAGCGAAACAGAAGGGAGAAACTCACCCATGTAAATTGAGCTTGACCTTGCGGTGAACAGTGGGTCAATGGCGGAGCAAACCCTAGGAGAGAGAAAAAAAAGAAAGCGAGTGCGGAGAGAAAAAGCGAGGTTTGGTTTCAATAAAAGGGAGGGACAGTGAAGTCGAAGAGTGTGCGTTTGAAATTGAAGGGCGGAGAGATTCTAGAGAGAGAGAGAGTGCGCTTCTGGGAGCATCTATCTGGGGCTGACACGTGGCAGTGGATGAAAGTTCTGACATTCGAAGGGGAGTTTTCAGCGACACGTGGCGTAAAGTTAGTGGCTGGCGCAGCGTCTGTGTGGACGACTGCGACGTTTCGTGGTGTCGACAGCGCATGCGCGTGAGGGGTGGCTTCGGAATAATGGAAAAGGTGAAGGGCTTTTTAGGAATTGAAAAGAGACACGTCGTTTTGGAGGGAATTGCATTTGCCGTCGTCGGTGCGAGGGACTGAATCTTTTACCGTGCATTTGAACCATGGGCGCCATTTTTGTCCATTTGCTTGGAATTTAATTATTAAATTTCAAATGTTAAAATATTTTTTAATTATATAATTTTTTTACTTTATCTCTTAGTTTTGAAAGTTTATAATAAATCATTTTATTTCTTATACTTATTTTTTAATCTTTATATTATAAGATAAATTTTTTTATTTATATACTTGTAATTTTTTAACATTTTTAGTTTTTGTTGTTAATTTTTATATATCGTTGTCTCTTTCATGTGTTGATATGACATAGTTATTAATTCAATTTTGTATGTCAGATTTTAAATTTATTTTATTAGATATTTTAACATTTTTTTATTTTTTTTGTATCATCATATGTGATATCTATTGTTGAGATATTTTCTTATATTCCTATAAGATTTTTACCATTTTAATGCAAAACAGACATTATTAAAAGAGATTGAGAAATTGCAAGTATAGAAACTAAAATTATTTATCTTAAACTATAGGTAAGGATGAGAATAAGTCAAGTTACACCAGACTTTGAATAAATAGCTTAGACATGTTCTATAAAATTAAAGTATAAGTTTTACTTATTATTTATCATACACTTTTTTCTAGGATTGATATGACTTTTTAAAAAATCTGATTTGACCTATTAACCTATTTTATGTTAATGATGTTAAATAGATCAATAAATTTAATTTTATTTATCCAAAGAGAATATTTTTAATTAAGTTAGTGAAAATGGTCAAAAAATATTAATAATTTAATTCTTTATATTACAAATTTATTTAAACATATTGTTAATGATGTAATATGTATATTTTTTTTTTGTTATATTATATAGATAAATAAGTTGATTTTTGAAACCTGATAAATTTTTTTTAAAGTTTAAATCCAGTCTTTTTAAATAAATAATTTTTTTAATTACTTAAACTTGACCTTTTTATTAAATAAATCAAGTCAGACTAGATTTTAAGTAGGTAAGATCACATGCCATTATTTAAAGTTTGTCTTATTTTCATTCCTAATTATAGGGACAAAAAGGATTAAAAAAAGATAAGTATAGTGATTAAAAATGTATATTTTAAATTATAAGATATAAAAATTTTCATTCCTAATTATAGGGACAAAAAAGGATTAAAAAAGATAAGTATAGTGATTAAAAATGTATATTTTAAATTATAAGATATAAAAAATTTCATTTCTAATTATAGGGACAAAAAAGATTAAAAAAGATAAGTATAGTGATTAAAAATGTATATTTTAAATTATAACATATAAAAAGTAAAATAAATAAAATTATAAAGATTATAAACTTATTTTAACCAATTTCAAACAATGTACTTAAATATTGATAGAAAATCTATATATTCAAATTTTATTTTGATATAAACTACATGCAATTTTTATTTTTCATAAGAGAAAATCTTATGTTCTAGTCAAATGAGGCAAGATTATTATAGAAAAAAAATTATATATGAACATTTAATGTAAAAACCTCAAACTGGATATCATTTGTTGAGCTGGAATAATAATTTTCTATTAGAATTCTTTTTTAATATATATCATCTTAGAATATTTTTTAAAGAGTTAATCATCTATACACTGCCAGTGTAAAGTTTTTTACACTGACAATCAATGATATCTTTTAAAGTTGCTTATTTTATTATTATTTTATTAAATAAGCAACTAACATGCCAATATTAAAAGATATGATTGATTGTCAGTATAAAAAAACTTTACACTGGCAGTGTATGATTAACTCTTTTTTAAAAGGTAAAGATACAGTGCAGGTTATTCCTCCCACCCTTACCTTCTTTCTCTTTTTTTCCCCAATATATCCATATACGCAGGCATAGAGCCATCATTCCAAACCTTGTTGGAAAGCCAAACACCAAACCATCTGCCCTAGGAAGTTTAAATGGGTTAATAATTGGTACATCACTCTTGGGTGGCGCTCTAAGCCTAACAAGTTCCTCAGTTGAAAGTGTCTCAGTAAACATGGAGCAAAGGACTTGAGGTGGTGCGAGCCGCGGCGGAGGCCCTGCGGTGGCGCGCACAAATTGCTGGGGATTAGGTTCACAACTCACGAAAGGCACATTGCGTGATTTAAGATACAACGAATAGTTACAAAGGAGGATGATGCAATGAATAGGGGAATATACAAAATATCAGCAAGGTCGGAACAATACGGTGGGGTCGGCCAGTGATAAAGTATCTACCTTTTTCTTCTCAAGATTTCTGGGGTATATAAAGGAGGTAGACTTATGGAGGATCTTTCAGAGATAGGGTCAGGTTCGGGAGATTTTCATCGCTAGCAGACGTAACCAACAGGGCTTCAAATTCGATTTTGTAAGGTTTGTGGGGGTGGAGAATGATAAGGTGTTAGAACATAAGCTTGACCAGATACGTATTGGGCTGTAAAAATGTTCGTTAATATCCCTAAATACAAGAGGGGAGACTGAAATAGCAAAATCAGTGACGGTTTAAAGATGATAGCTAACAAAGAGGAAACAAAATACAGAGAAATATGCGATAACAACGGAAGGTCATATGCTGAAGTGGTGCAAGGAGGAAAATCAACAACAAAAAAACTGTGGCAACAAAAACAAAGGAAGAAGTGGGATTCAGAAGAGGGCGAAGGAAGTAGTAGGTGGCTGGGACAAGACATCAATGTTAAAGCTGAGAACAACGAGTGGCTGGACAGTTGCTAGGTTGGAAAGTTGAAGGATTTATCGATGGTAGATCGCCTGATCGAGGCACGAATGATGGGAGATAAGGAGGACATCAAACTAAGATACCTCTATGATGACATGGTATTAATATCTGGGGTAGAAGAGCAAGATATAGAGGAGATGATACAGAAAGAAAATGATAGTTTTATAGAGTTGTTTACATCAATTGACAGATGGAGACCTGAAATGTGGCCAGGGAATCGGGTAACGTGGGTAAGATGTATTGGAGCACCCGTCCAACACTAGAATTTGGATTGTTTCTCTCAAGTGGTGGGAAGTATGGGTAATCTTGTCTACATGGACAGTGATACATCGAATTTCAAAAGGTTGGATAGGGCAAGACTACTCATTCAAACAACATCTTATAAGCCGATTCAAGTTACTATGCGGATTAGAATCAACGAAATCATTAAGCAAGTGCAGCTGGTTGAAGAAGAGGTCTCAAAATCACTAGAGTGTAATTGTTGGAGGTGGAAGATAAACGATTCTATGTCAGAAGTATCTAGGGTGGCTAGTGATATTGGGATTGAAGTTCAGTCTTCCTATTCTGAATGCTCATCAGAAACACTACGAGAGGTGAGGTCTATAGTGGAGGAAACGGTGCAAAATCATCAGATGATTAACAGTGACGATGGATACAATCAACAGGTTGACGTAGGGGATGCAGATTCAAATAGTAATCCAATAGGTATTGCCCAAGGGGTAGTGGAAGGACAACGAGACAACCAAAAGCTGATTTCAGATTCTAAAAGATCCTATGATGTGATGAATTTATATGGAAAAGGGGTCATAGGGGACGGTCAGGAGGAAAGAACTGCAGGAAGAGACTATGACGCAAATAAAAACACTGGTTATGGGCTAGCAGCTCTATTGCATAACCAAAAGGACAATGGGTGTCAAAATTTGGGCCAACCCAATAGCCAACAAGACAATAAACAAAAAGGACATGTACAGGAGGGTGTAGAAAAGAAAAATCAAGAAACAAAGTGGCAAGAAAGTAGGCTGAATCCAATTGAAGCCCACTGCCCAAATCAAAAGGAGACTGAAGCACAAAAAGGAGAGAAAGAGACCACGGAGGTACCAAATAAGTTGACGCTGCTATAGGAGAGAGAATTGGAAAAAAGTAACAACAGAATGGTTGTATTTGAGGTGGGCGAGACATCTAAGAGGATCAATGCAAAAGATATGTTGGTGGAATCTCATAAGGAGACTGAATTGAATACAACTATGCGAAGGAAATGGAGTGACAACTCAAAAAATCATGATCAACGTATAGATGAGCAGTGGGTAAGGTTAAATGTCAATAGGAGAAAGGAAAGAAGAAAAGAGTTAAGACGGGCAGTATCGGCAATAAGTAACTCTATACCAAATAGTAGCATAAAAAGCTGCAATGGGATACTCTGGCTGCGTAATGAGATATTGGAAGCAAAAAAAATATGGGAAATGCAGAAAACTCTCAGAGTCACACACAAAGGTGATCAAGAGGACATGGTAAAAAAATCATCAGCATGGAGATTAGGGATCAAAAGGAAAGTGATAAGCATGGAGATGATAAGAGAGCGAATAAGGTAGGTAATCCATGAAAATTTTATCATACAATGTCAAGGGGCTTGGGAGGAAGCTCAAATGGAGGTATATCAGAAATTAATTTGCAAGGAGGATGTGTAGGTGGTATGTATTCAGGAAACAAAATCCGTAGATATTAGTCAGCAGTTGGTGCAAACAATGTGGGGGGCGGATGATATTGAGTATGTGTTTCAGCCAGCAAACAATACAACTGGTGGACTTTTATGCAGATGGAGTAAGTCCAAGTTTTCTATTACTAATCATTTCTCTAGAGAGGGCTACCTAGGGATGGAAGGGGTGTGTGTGGAAGGGGGCTACAACATCATACTAGTTAATGTATATGCTTCTTGTAACTCAACAAAGAAAAGGCAAACATGGTGGGAATTGAAGGAGATGAAGGCGAGAAGTAGTGTAGACAACTGGTGTGTTATGTGGGATTTTAATAGTGTCAGAAGGTCGTCGGAGAGACAAAGGATGTGAAGTGAACATTACGGGGCAACTAATTTGCTTGAGTTTAATCAATGTATAGCTGATATGGGAGTCGACGACATTCAAATAGTAGGAAGGGAGTTCATGTGGTACTGACCTAATGGGATGGCTAGAAGTAAGATTGATAGGTTTCTAGTATCACCTGGATGGTTGGAGTTATGGCCATCGTGTACACAATACATATTGAATAGGGATATATATGATCATCGTCCTATCAAAATCAAAGAGGTCAATATCAACTGGGGACCCAAGCCATTCCATATATATGATTATTGGATGGAGGATAAAAGCTTTAGGGAGATTGTGGAGAAGGCTTGGCAAGAGTGTAGTGCACAAGGATGGGGTGCATACATATTGAAAGAAAAATTAAAAGAAGTGAAACGGAAGGTCAAAGAGTGGAAGGTGGCGGCTGTAAGGGATCTGCAGAGGAAAATAGACGCTACTGTTCAACAGATAAATGAATATGATAAAAAAGAACAATCAGGAACATTGATAGCTAAGGAGATTAATCACAAGATGGAGCTACAATAACAATTCTGGAGACTTGCTCAAAATAATGAGTCAATCTTGAGACAAAGGTCGAGACTTAATTGGTTGACAGAAGGTGATGCTAATACTAAATACTTTCATAGAGTAGTGAATTGGAACAGGAAAAGGAATAATATTACATGACTCAATATCAATGGTGAATGGGTGGAAGAGCCAAGCAGAATAAAAATTGAGGTGAAGAACCACTTTCAGCAAAGGTTTACTGATGAGAAGTGGGATAGGCCAACACTTGATGGTGTGAACTTCAAACAAATTTTTGAATTGCAAAGGAGTCTAATAATTGCCAAATTTGATGAAAAAGAGATTAAGGATGTTGTTTGGGAATGTGAAGGATCCAAAAGCCCAGGCCCAGACGGGTTTAATTTTAATTTTACTAAGTCATTTTGGAGGTGTATGGAGGGAGATATTACCAAGTGTATACATGAGTTCCATGAAAATGGAAAACTCCCAAGGGGGACTAATTCCTCTTTCATCACACTAATCCCAAAGAAAATGGATCCAATGGATATTTCAAACTTTAGGCCGATTTCTCTAGTTGGGGTGATATACAAGATCATAGCAAAAATTTTGTCAAACAGATTAAAGAAGATTCTACCTGAAGTTATTAATCATACTCAAAGTGCGTTTCTAAAAGGGAGGAACATTTTACACAGTGCTTTAATTGCAAATGAACTTGTAGATGAGGTGAAGAGAAGAAAAGGAAAGTGTTTTATCTTCAAGGTAGACTTTGAAAAGGCATACGACTCTATCAACTGGGAATTCTTATTCTATATGTTTCAAAGACTCGACTTTTGTTCAAAGTGGATTGGATGGATGAAGGAGTGCCTTAGGTCAAACCAAGTGTCCATTTTGGTGAATGGTAGCGCGACAACAGAATTCCAAATTCAGAAGGGATTAAGGCAAAGGGACCCCCTTGCTCCTTTCCTCTATGTGGTGGCAGCGGAGGGATTAGCGGGACTAATGAGGAGTGTTGTGCAACAAAATATGTTTACTGGATATAAGGTGGGTGGGAGGCAGGTGGAGGTTAATATACTACAGTACGCCGACGATACCATTTTTGTGGGAGAGGTCACTCAAGGTAATGTTTTAACTATCAAATGTATTCTTAGATGTTTAGAACCTGTCTCAAGCTTGAAAGTAAACTTCCATAAGAGCAATTTTGGGGGGATAGGAGTAGAGAACGTGGAGTTCTTAAGGCATGCTTTAGTCTTGAACTATAGGATCATGACAGTGCCATTTAAGTACCATGGCATCCCTATTGGTGACAATCCACGAAAGGAAAGTATGTGGATGCCTTTGCTGGACAAATTCAACAAAAAGCTTGCTCCATGGAAGCATAGATCTTTATCTATGGTTGGCATAATTTGTTTGATAAACTCTGTTCTCACGGAATTGCCTCTGTACTTTATATCCATTTTCAAAATGTCAAAGAAAGTGATTCAGAAGGTCGTTGCAATTCAAAGAAACTTTCTATGGGGTGGTGAAGAAGGTATTTGAAAGATCTCGTGGGTGAGTTGGGAAAAAATATGCAAACCTAAGGACCAAGGAGGACTAGGAATTAAGAATATTGAGTTGTTTAATGATGCCTTACTTGGAAAATGGCGATGGAATCTGTTCCACTACAAGAATCAGCTGTGGGGCCAGATTTTAGACTCTAAGTATGATGGAGTGGAAAAGTTGTGTGTCGTTGAAGATCAGCCTAATGAATCAATTTGGTGGAAATACCTTAGAAAGGTATGTGGCAGTCGAACAACATCACGGTGGTTTGTTAATAATATACAGTGGAAAGTTGGGAATGGAAAACAAACAAGATTTTGGACAGATAATTGGTTGGCTGAAGAGAGCTTAGTTGAGATGTTCCCAAGACTATACTTGATATCTAACCAGAAACACAAATTCATATATCAAACTGGAGTATAGGAAGGACATACATGGTCTTGGAAGCTACAATGGAGAAGAAACCTATTCATTTGGGAACAAGAGTTACGGGATGAGTTAGAAGAGCGTATACAAGTTATCAATATGCAAAAAGAACAGAAAGATGGCTAGATATGGAGTGTTGGTGAGGATAGAAGCTACTCTGTTAAATCAGCGTACTCAATCCTTCAATTTTTGAGATCTGGATCACAACTAAATCACATGATGACCCAAATTTGGAGGCTTCCAATCCCTCCAAAGGTAGCGATTACCATTTGGAGACTTCAATTGAATGGTTTGGCTACCTGCGATAATTTGAGAAAGAGACAGGTTCTTCTAAATGAAATGGAGTCAAGGTGTAAATTCTACAATCAAGAGCTTGAAATAATGCTACATACATTTTTCTTCTGTCCAGTCATACATAATGTATGGAAGGAGTGTTATAAGTGGGGGGATATCACAACAGTACTACCAGACAACATTTTGCAACACTATTTTCAGAACCCTTCCTAAGTCCATCAAAAGTTGTTGCCCAAAAGTGAAAAGTACTATGGTGTGCAATCATCTGGACTACGTGGAGGACAAGAAACAATGTTGTGTTTAGGGGACATACATTTGATGCAAAACATTTGGTGCAAGATATTGCGTCTGTCACTTGGACATGGCTAAGATTGTATAAAAACTTCAATTATAGTTATGCTCAGTGGAGCTCAAACCCCTGGTCCATGTTTACTCTAGGCCTGCCATATATCACAATATTGAGACAAATGGACAGTACATGTTCCTTACTATTAACTGAAATGTATCTTTTGAGGGGAAGATGAGCCTATGACCCACGTGGGTTGATTTCATATTGTAATTTCTTTTGCGTGGTTAGTCACTAATATAGACAAATTGATTATATTATATCTAACCAAGATTTTTATCTGTATATATATAGGGTTCATGGCACCCCTAGTGCCATATATTAATATATCTTTGCTTTTCAAAAAAAAAAGGTAAAGATACAACAAAGGGTATTATATTCTTTAATATATATATATATATATATATATATATATATATATATATATATATATATATACACGATGCAATTTAGTTTTACGTGGTGTTCAAAATTGTTCATAATCTAAATTGTTTTTTTCAAGATAATGCACGTTAGAAAATTATGAAATAAGATTTTTTATTTAAAATACTTTAAAGAAAATCTGTTAAAGTCATTAATGGTACTGTAGTTGGTAAGAAGAAAAAAAAAAAGAAATAATATAAATTAAAATAAAATAAAATAAAAGTAAAAATAAGGTAAAGAGAAACAAGGTGTCCTAACATTTAACATGTAACAAGGTGATTTTTGTGAATTGTGTTATTAATTGTTGGTGTTTATTAATTTAAATGTTGTTGTGACTAGTTGATTAATTATTTTTGGTTCTAAAGATTTAATAATCCTAATGAGATTTGTTGTTTGATAGTTATTTTGAGCAACAATCAAGTTGACTAGTCTGGGAAGGTATATAAGATATTTTTTTTAAAAGTGGACTTCATAAATTTATTTTTTTAATAAAGTTAGAGATAAGTTAGAGAGAGACTCTAGAACTAGAATTTTCTTCTTCTTATTAGACCTCAAGAGAGTGCTAGGATCCCTTCTCCGAAATCAATGGAAACTTAGTTGAGATTCAAAGCTTCCAAAGTTGAGAATTAGAGGTGTGGATTAGTCATGTGGTGTCTTGGAGGATTTTCGTTCTTCCCATCTTCTACCTTGGTTTTAGAAGACTTGAGGTAAAAGAAGCTAGAACTTGGACTCTTAATGGATTGCAGAGTTGTAAAATGTTTGATTTTCACTAAAATTGTGGTTGTTTGTGGTTGTGTTGATGATTGGAAATGGAATTCTTGTGTTGGGAGATTTGGTGTTCTTAAGCATATTGAGATGAATTTTGTGAACCTTGTATTGGATGGTTATATATATGTTGTTTTTGTTGATGAAAATGAATTGGTAATGATGTATGAACATTATTTGGTGCATTACATGTTGGGATTTTTCTTAGTTTTAAGTGGATTGACCAAAAAAACGTGATTTTGTCAAGTGGAGAATTCATCATCACATTAAACATAGTTTCATGGCACCAAACGTGATACAGGCCAAAGGCTCTTTGTCTCATTGACGCTGAACACGAGATTGGTAGCATTAGACGTCAGTTGGAGGAAAGCTCTCTGACTTGATTACATTGAATGTGGTTTGAAAGGCGTTGGACATGGATACCCTTGGAGTTCTTTAACTTGGTGACACTGGGCCCTAATTGAGTGATGCCAAACATGATCAAGATAGAAACTTTCTGCCTAGACGATGCCAAGCGTCATTGTGGTGATGCCAGACATGAGTCAGACAACTCTTTACCTAAACGAGGTCAAGCATGAGTTTGGTCACGCTAGGTGTGATTGACACAAAGGTTCTCTGTCTCATTCACGTTTGACACAAGTAGTTTGGCACTAAGTATGGGCAAGGCAAAAGCTTTTTGCCTCAAACGCCAGGTGTAGGAAAAATAGCGTCAAACGTTAGTTACTTAATGAAAAGTGATTGATTATTATTAAGCTAAGTGTTGAACATGCATGTATGTGATAAGTTGAATTGCTAACATGTTGTATGTTGTTGCATAATTATACTTCCTCGGATATTGATCTACGATGATGTATGTTAGCATTTAAGTTGCTTAAAGTTGGGAATTGATAAGTGTTGGAAATGTAGTAATGTTGTATGTTGTGTAGTGTTGAAAGTTGTGGTGTTGAGAATGCTTAAGGCATGATGTTAAGTTGTGTTGATCGACTTAGGATAAGAGGAGAGTAATTGTTTTTAAAATGTGAATATTCCATTATGAAAATATGGTATTATAATGCTTTGAGAGTCCAGTTGTAGAAAAATCCTTCTTGAGAAGTTGACTTTTGAAGCCAAATAATGTTGAGTCTCCTTTAGGTCCTTGTTGATATAGTACAGGGGGTCAAGTTAAGCTATATAATAATTATAAGTGACTAATTGAAGATTCATATGGGGGTCAGGTCAAGCCATATATGTTTAAAGTGACCAAATCAAGTAGAACAAGGTTAGGGACTATAATATCTAAGTACTAGAAGAGGTGCAATATTTGCAATGAAGTCAACATACTAATTCTTTAATAGGCTTAGTTATGCATGTTAAGATCATGGTAGGCTCACACCCAAGTTATCCTAACCTGACAAGAATACTGAACTTTTTTAGTTTAAGTGGCGAAATTCGAGAAATCATAGTGTTATGGATTTTTATCCAAATTTGTTTTTAATCTAGCAAACTCAAAAAAATCACATTGTTAAGTTGGTTTGGCGGAGTCAAGCCACTTAGACTATTCACCTGTATTGTAAGAGATCTCTTAGTTGAATGTGTAACGACGCATATAGTCACTACAAAAAAACTAATTAAATATGACGGATTTAATATGGCAGTTTCAAAAAACTGCCACTATTTACTTTATAATACGACAGTTATAAAACTGCCATTATTTTCATTCAAAATATGACATTTATAAGTGTCAGTATTTTAACGAGAAAAATGTAGAAATGAGAACCTGATTTTCCCCCTTTCACTCATTAGCGTAAACCCAGCCGCCTCCTCCCACTCCCTATCCCTCTCCCCCATCCACGAAACCCTAAACCTCATGCTTTCCTCCGGCCTCGCCCCCGACGCCGCTACCGTCGACATCGCTGTCCTCTGCCTCCCGCCTCGACCACGCCGTCCAATTGCTCAAGGAATTCGCCTCTTCCGTAGCATGATGGCACACAACACCCTCCCCGACGCCCACACTTTCGCCGGCCTCTTCACCGCCGCCTCCACGCTCTTCGGGAAAATCTACTTCTAGGGTTCTTTGTTGTCTCTGTTTTTGCGGATGCGTAACTAGATTTATTGATAAATGATTGTGGGGATTTTTTTTATTAAATTCTTGTTCATTGTAGATTAACTTGTAAATTTCTTGTTTAATATATTAATCTCAGTGCTTGCATTTGGTGGAGGGTGCGGAGTCTCCGGCGGCGGCGGCGCGGCTCGCCATTCCCGAGGTGCCGATGAAGGAGAACGTGGACGTGCTGAAGCTTCGCACGCGCCGAGGTAACGAAATCGTGGCGGTGTACGTTAAGTACCATAGGCCCACCTGCACCATGCTCTACTCACACGGTAATGCTGCGGATTTGGGCCAAATGTTTGAACTCTTCGTGGAATTGAGCAATAGGCTTCGTCTCAATGTTATGGGGTACTTTTTTTTTTTTAATTTCATTTTTTAAGCTTGATTTTTTTTTTTAATTGGTACAAAGTATCCACCAGATTGGGAAACTTGGCTTATTATCATTAGTAGGGTCTCCCCTCATAATAACGTTTTTTCCGTTCACAAGATTCGAACCAGAGAACTTGTATAAGGAAACCGAGTTGGGTACTGCTTAGATTAGTATTCAGACTAACGAGTTGTTGGTTTTTCAAGCTTGATGTTGATGTTGCTGTGTTTGGTTTTAGTTTGAATGTTGTTTGAATTAATTGTTGTCTGTGAGGGTCGTGGATGGAGGAATGAGAATGTTATGTGTTTAATGGGTTATTTATTTATTTATTTTTTTTAACTTTTATGTTTTAGCTAATTAAAGTGTTGAGGTATTCTTTTTAAATAATTATTATGTTAATTTATGCATCTGGAGATTTTTTTTTTAATTTTTTTTTTCCGATTGCTTGGTCTTGCTCTTCCGTGTTTTTAATGGTATTGTTTTGTGCTTGGAATTGGAATTGGTAATGGTAATAGTGTTTCTGTGATGGGTCTGAGGGAAAAAGGTGATTCAAGGAAGATTCAGTTTTGTTGGGGTAAAGGGTAGTTGCCCCTAATATGATGGAGTATCTTCTACGTATACCATATTTGATATTCCTTCTATTTTGTTTTTGAATCAATAGCTATGTTGAACGCGTACTTGACCGGATAAGCAATGGTAAACTAGCAGAGGACAGAAGCAAAGGTAAATGATTTTGAAGGGCCTTTAATCAAGTATATAATTAAATAGTTGAAAATGATTGAGTTAAGAAATGTGCATATGTTGTCTTAGTTTTATTGTATTACGTGATTGAAATTAATTAATATAAAATTATTTTTATTTATTTCAGGCATCAGATGTTGGAAGTGGTGCTCCATCACCAAACAACATAAGAGGATCATCAAGAAGAAGCAATGGTGATAATGAGGGTAGCTAAAGGAAGGCTAGTTAGGCACATTAATATATTAGAAAATGTTACTTTAGTTTATGTAATGAATCTATAACTTATGAAGTACTTTGACTCTGTTTGATATAACTATTTATGTTTTCCCTGGTACAAGTAATGAATGAATCAACTTTATGTTTTGTATTTTGTTATTACAAGTTGAAGTATATTGAATGAACTTGGTTGGTTGAATTTTTTAAGAGTTGTTGATTACTTCGATTTCACACAATTATCATATTTTAAATATACAGGTGTTTTTAATATTTAAAATATTTAATTAAAAATTTATGTTGAAAAAAATTATTTATTTGAAAATTACGACAGTTAGAACTGTCATACTTTTATGTACAAATTGTTATAATAATGGCAGTTTGATCATGCCATATTATTATGGAAATAATGGCGCTCAAAATTGTCATTATGAACTTATATAATTAATTTTATTGTGTAATTTATGACATTTTAGACTGTCATTATTTACACGTCTAAACCGTTGCTTTATACAATGTATTAAATGGCGGGTGTTGCGACGGTGCGCTTGTAACCGTCGTTTTTTACTCTGTGGCGGCATAAATTATGGCGCTACACGGAACCGTCACACATGTATATATTGACGGTTATAAATGTCATTATTTACAATTATAACTGCCATTATTAACGCGTTTTTTTTGTAGTGAGTTGTTATGTCGTACACATGATGCATGTGTTTATACGTTGTATTATTCATATGCTAAATTAAAATATTGATAAGTTGCTCGGTTGTGTTGTAAGTTGAAATTTGGCTGTGTTGTTTAAGTTGAAAAACAGGCATAAGTTGCATATCTTTGTGTTGTCTTTTGCAAGCTTATCCTTTCATATTTCCTCGTGATTGAATTGTGATGATCATTGGAGCAAAGCAATAACAGGTTGGAGGAGTTCATGTTGAGAGCCATGTTGGAGGATGGTAGAATTGTTTTGGAGCTATCTTGGTATAGCTAGTCTTTAGTAGTATTGCTTGACTGACAACCTAGCTTGTATATGTTTTCAATTTTGGGTGATTATATATATATATATATATACATATATATATATATATATATATAGAGAGGGGGGGGGGGAGAGATTCGTTTATTCTAGGAATAAGTCTACATAGACTTACTCTGTTCAATAATTTATGTTCTACATCAAATCTTAATGATCCAACCGTTGAATTTATAGTTTTTAATGCATAGATCAAATTTGTAGATTTTTAAAAAATTTGAAAATCATTTGATACTTCGTTTCATTAATTAAAATCAATGTATAAAATGATTTTATGATAATCCGTCAATTTGAATTAATGAAATGAAATATCAAATTATTTTCATTTTTTTTTAAATTTGCAGACTTAATCTATTTATTAAAAACTTTAAATTTAACGGTTGAATCGTTGAAATTTGATATGAAACATGAATTATTGAATAGAGTAAATTTAGGTAGACTTACTCTTAAAATAAACGAATCCCTTCTTTTATATATATATATATATATATATATATATATATATATATATATATATATATAAGATTATGATATAATTTTATTGAGAAACATTTATATTTTCAATCGATATTATTTTCTATATATACATATATATTATAATCCTAAGTTATAATATTTATGTTTTTCGTTGTTAGTTATCAAATTATAAAATGTAAGAAACGTTTTATTTCATTGTGGAAGTACTTCCCAGGTTTGGAGTATACTAGGCATGAGTGATATTCAGCCTCCTAGCGGTGTTGATTGATGGCTTCAATGGCCGGAAAATTTGTTATAAATCCCATAATGTGTTACCACTAATTACTCGTTAGATATTCTTTGGTTCAATTGTAATCAACAACTTTTCAAAGGGATAGTCCTTAATAACTAGAGGATAGTATATATATCAAGTGCGTCATTTGCATGGTGCCATGCAACATGCGTACGCTGGAGTACAAATATGAAAACATCATCAAGTAATTAAGAAGGTGTGTCTAAAACATAAACACCCATGTAAAACATGAACTCTTCACCTTTCATGCAAGAGGTGTGATATGTAAATACCACCTGAAATATGGGTGCGTAAGTCCTAAATTTAATCTAATCCCATAACATATGTTAAAATTAATACTAGGTGAACCCATCTTGATATTAGGTGAGTGAGTGTTGAGTTGAATTGATCCATCGTAATTTAGATAATAAAAAATGAAAAATACATTGTAAAAGAATTACTTACGGGTTGTCTATTAGATAAACAGATAAAAACATAAATCATTTAAATATAATTATATAACTACATTAACTCTTTTTTTTTTTTACCAAAAATTATGTATTAATTAGCTCAGTGTAAAATTCACTTATAGTTGAAACATTAAATTATGACCTTAGAAGATCAAAATTATCTGTGTTCGATAGAAAATACGTAATATTAATGAATACAAGATCAAAATTATAAATATTAATATATTTTAGTTCATTAACATCAATAAGTTTTCTCAACTAAAAAAACATCAATAAGTTCAAAACCATAATTAATGCTATTAAATCACTATTAATACAAAAAAAAAAAAATCAGCCTACCATAATCTCAAAAAAAAAATTGAATTAAATCATTTTAAGATTGAATTAATCCGATGAGTTAATATATTAGGTTTTTATTTATTAAAATTTCAATAACTTCATCAAAATTTCAACATAAATTAAATTCTATTTTTTAATATTACTTAAGCACTAGACACCAATTTTTTTATTTTAGATTGAATTAAAATTTTTAGCCTAACTAAACTCATTTAATAGTTCAAATGAGTAACTCCAAATTAAACCCATTTTTATTAAAAAAAATTCATTAAAAATTACAATAATAAACTTAAGATCAACTTAAAATCCTGTATATAATATTATAATCATTCACCACTAAGTCCACCATAATGATTTCAACTCTACATTAAAATATCATTCTCAATTATATATATATATATATATATATATATATATATATATATATATATATTTGAGATAATTAAAAAATATTAGCTAAATTGTAATTCGAATTCCTTAAAATACTTCATTTTTATTTAATCAATTATTTTTAAACATTATAATCTAATAATGGTATTTTTATATTTAATTCCTTTGTTAGTTTTATTCATTAAGTATTTTTTTCTTATTTTGAAATCTCTCTAAATATCACAATGAAACGACCTGACTAGTCACTACACACAGCACAACACACCACACAGAAAAGAACATGTATATACATATAACGTCTAGAATATATATATATATATATATATATATATATATATATATATATATATATATATATATATATATATACAAGGTCCAAATCTAGCTAAGGTGTCATAGTGAACAATATACATCCAGCATAGCTATACTAAGTAGCTAAATACAACAAAATAATCAAACGCCATCTGCCAGCTGCAGACCCTCCTCAACACACCAACCTAACCCTGCTCTGCTCCCATATATAGTATGATCATCGCAGTCCAAACCACATGGAAATAACAAAGAGTAAGCTAGTGAAAAGAATCAACATACCAATATATCAATACATGAATGGTAAACAACTACAGCTATCAGCATATCAACCATCTTAACAACACTAGCTTATAATATATCACATCATTCAGCAATAACAGCAGTAAATAGCAGTAAACACACAATGCATCGTCACACATATCAGTTAGTATTGGTCGCTTGTAATCGGTATAGCTTGACCTGGCCCCTATACCGTGGTCGCTTTGTACACGTGTGCCTCGACCTTGCCCACACACGGGACCACTAAGAACCTAGAGGAGAACAGCAAGTTACCACTCCAAGGGTAAGCTTTCCAGGGAGGGTTTTCAACAAAATTGGGCTCTAAGAGCACCACAGCCGCTGCATCCACACAATGGGATGAGGAAAATTTCAAAAATATCTCCTCTAGACTTAGTGATCAACAGCTCAGCCTTACGGCTTACAACAGCTCCTATCAGCATGGAGCACAACACTACATAACAGCAATAACAGCATACAACTCAGCATTATACAGCACAACCAAATAACTCACAGCCCAGCTTACACAGCTCACAGCACAACAATATTCATCATTTACAGCTCAGCTCAACATATAACAACATTTATCAGCAATTTTAGCATAATTCAACACATAGCAGCTCAACATCAAATGTCATCTCTGCGCCCGACGCGCTCAAGGTCGCGGCCCGCGTGGCACAACCAAAGAGCTTCAGGGCTCAACACGCCCGGCGCAATTCCCATTGCGCCCAGCGTGCTAGGAGGTAAAGACCCTCAAAGGTCTCACACGCCCGGTGTGGCAAACCCGCGCTCGGTGCAGGGTAAGCAGAGACTTCCCCAAAGTCTCACGCCGGGCGCAATATTTGCGCCCGGTGCCACCTTTGGCAGAGACTTCCAAGGAGTCTCCACGCCCGACGAGACAAGGTCACGCCCGGCGCCACACCAGAAACCCCCAAAAGCATGTCACATACTGATATCACGCCCAACCACGCTCGGCGTGGGCCAACTGGAGGCTCACATTCTCAAGCTCGTCCGGCGCACACATCTTTGCTACCGGCGGGCTTGCCCAAATGGAGCCCCCTGGTGGTCACGCGCCTGGCGCGAAGAACTACGCCCGGCGTGATACCCAGCAGCAACCCTCAAACTTTCGAAAATCTCTTCAAAACCTGCAAAACCAACCAGGAAATCCACATGCAAACCATCCAAAAGTCCACATTTACATCTAAGAGTTCAAAAACATAATAATTTTCAACATGCAACCATCAAATGAGAAAAACCCAAATTTCACCCGAAAACCCGAAAACTAATTTTTCTTCAATTTCAGCCAAAGATCATCCATCAACAAGCAGCCAATGAGTTTCTAAGACTCATTCTCAACCAAAAACAGCAAAACCTAGCTTCCCTTACCTCGGTGAAGAAATTCGAGCTCCGGGAAGAGGATGAACGAGAAGAAGAAGAGAATTTCGCACGCGGCTAGCTCCGAACGGCTTCAAGATTGTGAGAAAGGACCTCTAAGATTACTCACGGCTTCAGCTAGAGAGAGAAATTGGCAACAAGGTTAAAGGCTTGAGAGAATTCCACTAGCAAAGAGAGTGAATGAGAGAGTTTTGAGTGAGTGAGAGTTGAGAAAAGAGAGGGAGAGTCTACGGGGTCTCATAACCTCCCCAACAACAGGAGTTTTCGTCCCCGAAAATAGACTTACTTGAGAAAAGAAACGGATACCGCTCCCTGCACTACTGCTCCACCTCCCAAGTAGCCTCACCAGTAGTTGCATGCCACAACACCTTCACCAGAGCAATGGACTTTCCCCACAGCTCCTTCAGCTTATGATCAACCACAGCTACTGGCAACTTCTCAAACGTCATATTCTCCTTCACCCGCACATCATCCAGCTCCACCACATGACCAGGGTCATGAACATACTTCCTCAGCTGGGATACATGAAATACATCGTGTAGGTTTGAAAGGGACGGTGGCAAGGCCAACCGATAAGTAACCGGACCCACACGCTGTATGATCTGATAGGGACCAACAAACCTTGGTGTCAACTTCCTTGCCTTCAACGCTCTACCCACACCAGAGGTTGGGGTCACCTTCAGAAACACATGTTCCCCTTCAGCAAACTCCAAAGGCTTACGCCTTTTATCAGCATATGATTTCTGCCTACTCTGAACAGTCTTCATCCTCTCCTGAATCAGCTTCACTTTCTTAGTAGTATGTAGGATTAGCTCCGGTCCCACAACCACTGACTCACCATCTTGATGCCAGCACATAGGAGTCCTACATCTCCTTCCATACAAGGCTTCAAATGGCGTCATCCCAATGCTAGCATGAAATCTATTATTGTACGTAAACTCAACCAGCGGTAGGACCTCCTCCCAGCTTCCCAAGTGGTCTAACACACAAGCCCTCAGCAAATCCTCCAAGGACTGGATTGTCCTCTCTGACTGACCATCCGTCTGCGGATGATAAGCAGAACTCAGTTTCAGCTTCGTGCCTAAGGCTTGATGTAGACTCTGCCAAAATCTAGAAGTGAACCTCGGATCTCTGTCTGAAATAATACTGGAAGGCACGCCATGCAACTGTACTATTTCCCTCACATACAGCTGTGTCAACTTCTCCAAGGACCACTTGATGTTGACAGGCAAGAAATGTGCACACTTGGTCAACCGGTCAACAATCACCCAGATAACATCACTATTCTTAGCTGACCTAGGCAACCCCACAATGAAATCCATAGTGATACTACCCCACTTCCATTCTGGAATCTCCATCTGTTGCATCAAACCACTCGGCTTCTGATGCTCCACCTTCGCCTTTTGACAAGTCAGACAGGCCGCCACATATTCAGCTATCTCTCTCTTCATACCAGACCACCAGAAAGTCTTCTTGAGGTCTTGGTACATCTTAGTCATACCAGGATGTATGCTAAGTCTGCTCTTGTGGCCTTCCTCCAACACAGCTCTTTTCAGCTCAACATCATGACGTAGGCAAATTCTGCCCTTGAACCTCAAGATTCCATCTTCACCCAGTTCAAAACCAACAGCCTTCTCGGTACCCATCAACCCAAGAAGTTTCACCAGCTCAACATCTTGTAACTGTTTTTGTTCAACCTGCCTCAAGAACTCACTAGTTATGGTAATCATCCCACAACTAATGTGATCCTGAGCTAACTCAACACAGAGGTTCAAATATCTGAACTCCTCCACCAGCTCCAGCTCTTTCACCATCATACTAGACATGTGGATGGATTTCCTACTCAGCGCATCCACCACAACATTGGCCTTCCCAGGATGATACATCAACTGAAAGTCATAATCCTTCAGAAACTCCATCCACCACCTCTGCCTCATGTTCAGCTCCTTTTGATCAAACAAGTACTTCAAACTCTTGTGATCACTGAAGACGTTGAACCGAGCACTATACAGATAATGTCTCCATATCTTCAAGGCAAAAACAATAGCTGCCAACTCCAGGTCATGAGTGGGATAATTCCTCTCATGATTATTTAGTTGCCTTGAAGCATATGCCACTACTTTCCTGTTCTGCATCAGCACACACCCTAGAACCTGGTGAGAAGCATCACAATACACATCAAAGGGCTCACCAGAATCGGGCAACACCAGCACAGGAGAAGTAGTCAACCTTCTTTTCAACTCATCAAAACTCTGCTCACAGGTATCAGTCCAAATGAACGGCTGCTCCTTCCTTATCAGCTGGGTTAGAGGTGCTACTATCTTGGAGAATCCCTCAATGAACCTTCGATAGTAACCCGTCAAACCCACAAAACTCTGAATATCAGTGACAGTTCTTGGACGCTCACACTGCAATACCAACTCCACCTTAGCCGGTGTTGAGTGTCTTTTATGTATGATTTACACTCAACTTTTGGTACTCTTTTTGGTATTTGTAAATATTTATATATGTTATTTTTCCCCTAAATTGGAAGAATCAAAATATACTAAAAGGGTAGAAGAGTAGTAGCAAAATCCTAATGTTTTCTCTCCATTTTTTGTAGGAAAATTGAGAAGACAGATTTCCACAGCCATAGCTGTGGTTTTGGAGCTATAGCTGTGGAAATCTAGGGAGAAATTTTGAAGACCAGAAACTTGTAGCTATAGCTGTGGTTCTGCAGCTATAGCTGTGGAAATCTGGAATGCTCATTTTTGGTTCCAGAGACTTGAAGCCATAGCTGTGGATCTGGAGCTCGAGCTGTGGAAGTCTGGGAAGAATATAGAGGTCCAGAAAGTTGGAGCTATAGCTGTGGATCTGCAGCTATAGCTGTGGAAATCTGAAATGTACTTTGAAGTTCCAGAGAGTTGAAGCTAAAGCTGTGGACTCACAGCTAAAGCCGTGGAAGCACCCAGGACCCAATAAAAACTCCAGAGACTCACAGCCATAGCTGTGGCTTCACCGCTTGAGCGTTGGAAGTTCCTTAAGATTGAAGGAGTTGTCACAGCTATAGCTGTGAACCCACAGCTGCAACCTTGGAGGTTTCTTCACCCTGAAGGACTCTCCACAGCTATAGCCGTGGATCTGGAGCTGCAGCCGTGGAAATAAAAGTTACTTTTTGGTCTTGTTATGAAGCCAATATAAAAGGGAAAAATAGGGGGTATCATACAGAACACGAACAGAGGAGAAAGAACAGAGTAAGGAGGATTTGAAGAGAGAACCAGAGGAGGAACTACTACTTGGGTAGCTGGGTCATTTGGGAACGAAGCCCAACCCCTTGTTTTCATCTCCAACTTTGTAATCTCTTCTTTTATTTCTTAGATCTTGTAATGGCCATTTGTGGCTAAACTTCTTAAGGATTGGTTAGATGTAACTACTAACTCATCTTCTTCTTAAATATATGCATTTTGATCTCATTATTTGTGTATTGATTCTTCGCTTAACGCTTATATCGGCTTGATCAACCGTTGTATGATTTTTGGCTTTTGAATCCAGTTGGAAAACGCTTTCGAAAACCCGAACTGAATCTTGCACCTAATCACCTCTTGTTCTAGGAATAGACTTGATTTGGTTAGTCACATTGTTCAAGTTATTGTTCTTAATGCGAAGTGTTAGACTCAAAACATTGAGGAATCATGTTTTGAGCTTAATGACTTTAGGATTCAACCTTGAGGAATCTTGTTGGATTATTTAATGAACGTGGAAATAATGAAATTAGAATTGCATTTATGCTAAGAAGATCTATGAGTTAGCAAGTGCATCTGAGCCAATCCTTGTTTCTTAATCATTGTCTTTACTACATTTGCTTTATTGTGTTGTTTGAATTTGTTTTCACTCAATTGAATTTTTAAACTCATTCTCTTTTAAATCATTTGAGCGAGAGTTACTAAACACGCAAATCCCTGAGGACGATCTTTAAATACTACTTCGAAACTTGGTTCACTTGCCAAGTGATAGGTTTGCGAAAATCTTCATCAAGTTTCTGGCGCCGTTGCCGGGGATTTGGTGCTATTTAGCAATTCTTAATCTTGTGATTTTGTAATTGTGTAGATAATTCATTTTGTGAATATTTATAATATATAGATATTTGTCTTGTTGTGTTTTGTGGACTTACCTTGCTGTGCAGACTTCTTTAAAAGTGTATGCGAGGAAAAACTCCAGCCGAAGAATTGCATTTTGACCCTGAAATTGAAAGAACGGCAAGGAGAAACAACAGTAGAACAAAAAGGCTGAGACAGTTAGAGAGAATCCAAAAACAACAGCAAGATCTTCTGAGTTCTTCTACTTCATCAAATCAACCACACTTCGAAACAGAAATGGCTGAAGAGGGAACAGGTGGACCCGGTAGGCAGCCAAGAAGAACCCTAGGTGATTATGCACAACAACATGGTCCTAGGCATTTTTCTAGTATTGCAGCTCCAAATACTTCTAGGGCAATGGAGATGAAGCCTGCCTTCCTTACCTTGGTTAGCTCACAACAATTTGCTGGCCTTGATCATGAAACCCATACTCACACCTTTCAAATTTCTATGAGTTATGTGGAACAATGGGAATACCTAAAGGTGATGAGGAAGCTGTATATTTGAGGTTGTTTCCCTTCTCTTTAATAGGAAAAGCTAAAGTTTGGTTACAATCTCACCCAAATCAGAGTTTGACAAGCTGGGGTGATGTGGAAAACAAGTTTGTGAACAGATTCTATCCATCATCCAAGTATATTAAGGCCAAGTCAGAAATTACTACTTTCAGGCAAGGTGCAGATGAACCATTTTGTGAAGCCTGGGAAAGATTTAAGTCATTGCTTAGGAAATGTCCTAACCACGGGTTTGAAGATATAGCTCAACTCAATTTCTTTGTGAATGGAATCAAGCCTGAGGTGAAGATGTTATTGGATGCTGCAGCTGGTGGCACTATGATGACTGTGAGTCCAGAGGAAGCCACTCAAATCATAGAATCTCTGGCATCTTCTGATCACCAAGCAGAGCATGGGAGACACCAATCTCATAAAAGAGGAGTTCTTGATCTTAGCACTAATGATGCAATCCTTGCTCAGAATAAATTGCTGTCCCAACAGATTGAAGTATTGACTAAGCAGATGGCCAAGATTCCACAACAGCTTCATGCTATTGCTTCTTCTTCAAATCAACCAAATCCTTCTCTAAAATGTGATTTTTGTGGAGGAGATCATTCCAATGGTCACTGTGCAGAAGTTCCAAATGAAGAAGAGGTCAACTATGTGGGGAACCAACAGAAAGGTGGTAATTTTAATTCCCATAATTATAATACTAACAATTATATGCAGGGGAATCAAGGTTGGAGAAATAACAACAACCAAGGTTATGGATGGAGGAATGAAGCTGGACCATCCAATAGGCCACCACCACAACAACAACAACAACATCAGCCTGTTTATCCTTCTATGCATGAAAGAACCAGCAAGTTGGAGGATACTCTGAACCAGTTCATGCAGGTGTCTATGAACAATCAGAAGAACACAGAGGCATCTATCAAGAACTTGGAGGTGCAGGTGGGTCAGCTAGCTAAGCAATTAGCTGACATGTCTAAAGGCCCATTTTCAGCCAACACCAAGACCAACCCCAAGGAGTATTGCCAAGCCATAACAACAAGAAGTGGAAAGGTGGTAGGTAGTGATGTTGGGGTAAGTGAGAAAAATGAAAAGAAAGAAAATGTTGAATTGAGGGGGGTTGAGGAAGAGATTGAGAAGAATGAGGAAGGAAGCAATAAAAATGAGGGTGTAGATAGTGAGAAAATAAAAGAGAAGAATGGAGTAAAGAAGGAGAAAAATAAAAACAAGGGCAAGGAAGTCATTTCCACTGTTCCTATTAAAGACTTACCTTACCCTCATGCCCCATCTAAGAAAGAGAAGGAAAGACAATTTGCAAGGTTTCTGGACATCATCAAGAAGCTCCAGATAAATATTCCCTTCACTGAAGCCATGGAACAAATGCCTACTTATGCTCGGTTCATGAAGGATCTCTTGACTAAGAAGAGAAGAATTCTTGAAGAAAAAACTGTGGAGCTTGAGGCTGGGTGTAGTGCCATCATACAAAAATCTTTGCCTCAAAAATCCAGAGATCCGGGTAGTTTCACTCTCCCTGTATCAATTGGTAATCTTTCAGTGGGTAAGGCACTATTAGATCTTGGAGCCAGTATCAATTTAATGCCATTATCTATGCTGAAGAAGATTGGAGATGTAGAGGTACGACCCACAAGGATGACCTTGCAATTGGCAGATAGATCCATCAAGCTTCCATATGGTATAGTGGAAGATATGATCGTGAAGGTTGATAAGTTCATGTTTCCAGTTGATTTTGTAGTGATGGACATGGAAGAAGATGTGGAGGTTCCATTGATATTGGGCAGACCCTTTATGAAGACAGCTCGAGTTATCATTGACATGGATGAAGGAAAGCTGAAGGTGAGGGTCCAAGATGAGGAAGTGAGTTTCAATGTATTTGAAACAACAAAGTTTCCAAAAGGCAACAAAGAATGTTTTAGAATTGATGCATTAGCTGATGCGTACTTGGAAACTCAAAATGATTTCAAGAGCTCATCGCCACTAGAGAAGACTTTGCCTATCTCTAACAAAGAATTGGAAAAGGTCATGGGTAAAGCCTATCATCTGCTAGTGGAATTGGAACACAAAGCATTTTGGGCTTTGAAGGCCTTAAATTATGATTTGAAGGCAGCAGGGGAGAAAAGAAAACTTCAATTGCATGAATGGGAAGAAAGGAGATTGAAAGCTTATGAGTCTTCTAAGTCCTACAAGCACAAAGCCAAGATATACCATGACAAGAAGATTCTGAATAGGAACTTCCAACCTGGCCAGCAGGTATTATTGTTCAATTCCAGGTTGAAACTCTTCCCTGGGAAGCTCAAATCTAAGTGGTCAGGTCCTTTCTCAATTAAGTCTGTCAAATCCTATGGAGCCATTGAACTTGAAGATCCTGCTTCTGGAAGGACTTGGTTGGTTAATGGTCAGAGGCTCGAGCACTATTTGGGTGGTGAAGTTGAGAGATTCACTGCCAGCACACATTTGAAGGAGCCATGAACAAACCAAATTGTCAAGCTAAAGACATTAAATTAGCATGTTTTTGTTTTAATTTCTGTTTTAAATTCTTCTTCATAGAGTTGCTTAATTTTAGACTGATTGTGCTTGATGATTTGCATGTGTGGAATATGTTAACATTTCTGGTTTAGTTTAAGTTTTGTTTATGTGTTGTGTACTAGGATTTTGGATGTTATGTTGTTTGATAGTGGTGTAGTTTGATAGTGGATGATGGGTTTGTGAGTAGTTTGATAAATTGTAGTGTGGAGTGGAAGGTGGTGTTTATGGGGATGCTTGATATCATGCTTGCTGTTGATGTTTAAAGTGTTTCATGATTCTTCTGAAAATTGATTATCATGATGACTTCATTTTTGATGCATGGTATGGAGTAAGACATGTTTGTCATTTGGTGTGTTTGATTTAATGTTCATGTCTTACAATTGATGCTTGTGTTTACTTCATGATTGATATGTTGCTATAAAACACTGGTGGATGTACAGTTTATAGGTTGTGGTGACTGTGGTGCTAGGAAGTTCAAGAGAGATGTGATTGTTAATTTTGTTCCTAAGGAGGGTGTTATGTGTAGATGTTTAGAAAGTTCATATGGTTTAAACTTGAAGTGATCTTGTTAGTGACATGGAGTTCTATGGGTACCTGATGTTTAATATACTGAATCAAGAGCTGGGAATGTTAACTGGAAGGAGACGTGTTGTGTGTGATGTATGCAAACATAGAATTTTATTCCAGCGCTGCAGCTTCAAATCTGACGCTATGGCTGTACCTTTCTGTCTTGTTCTCTTTGTGTAATTGAAACTCCAGCGCTCTAGAGCCATAATCTCAGCCATAGCGCCAACTCTCTATTGGTGTTTAGGGTCATTATTTTTCTCAGCGCTGTAGCGCCAAACCACGCCACTCAAGCGCTAGCCCTCTGGAGCTAATTTCCTAGTTTAAAAATTCCACAGCTCAAGCGCCAGGCTCCACAGCCATGGCGCCCACTCTCTGTTCAAGCCAAATTGCATTGTGAATGTCCACAGCTGAAGCCCCAGGACCACGACCATAGCGCCAACTCTCTGGTCCAGTTTTTGATATATTCTAATGCCACAGCTCTAGCACTGGCTTCACAGCCATAGCGCCAAGTCTCTGGAGCTCACCCTTGATCCCAAAATTTCACAGCTGCAGCGCCACAATTCGCAGCCAAAGCGCTAACTCCCTGGAACCCATTTTGTGAGAAAGGTCTCACCGCTGAAGCGCTGTTATCACGGCCATAGCGCCAACCCTCTGGACCCATTTTTCTTAAGTTAAACTCATCCACCGCTCCAACGGTGGCATTGGCGCTTAAGCGGAGAGGAAAAACGTTGATAAATGAGAGGTTTTAAGCTTTAGATAGTTTTGGGTCAGTTTTAAAACTGAGCCCCTCACTCCACCTCTTCATTTCGCTCTTCCTCCCCTCACGAAACCTCCTCATCTCCTCACATTTCATCTCCTTTCTTCATAATCTACATAAAACCTTTGTTCTTCATCATTCATTGTGCACAAATGTGGAATTGCATGAATTTGGGGGTTTGAGTTTTCAACGTGAACATGCATGATTTCTGCCTGTTTTGTGTTCGAAGAAATGCCTAAATGAGAAAAGTTTTTGATTTGAACACAATGAAAGCTTTGAAAAAGGTGATCACTGAAATGTTTCATTTTTGTGAAGAAATGTAAACCTTGCATGGCAAGAATTCACATGCATTTTGCTTTTCTTTCTCATGTACACCACGTGTTTGGTTAAATGCTTGAGTGAATTTGTGTTCTTTATTTAAAGTGTAAAATCATTGTGGTTGGTTGATCATGGGAGCTAGTAGGAAATATTTGCTTGTTCATTGGTGGCTTTGAAATAACTTTAGTGCTTCCCATGTTAGAATGTTTATTGATCATTCCTTATGCCCCATGAAGAATTGTGTTTTGGTTTTATGATCAACTTGTAGACTAACTTGGTTGCAAGAATTGGTTGTAAAATTTTCAGATAGTTTGTTCAAGAGGTGGCGGCTCAAGCAGAGGCTCTAAAGCCACTCATAAAATCTCAACTGCACCAACCCCACCACCATCATCTGAAGTGGCCTGGGGACAGTCCTATATTTTCTGGAGGGGGTGGAGATCAAGGAGATCAAGGTGAACAACTTCATGGGGGGGAGCAGGAGCATGAGCAAGCAATGATGAAAAGGAGAGGATGGAGGGTCGCTATCACCCTTGTTTTGAGGAAGAGAAGTTCCACTTTAATTTTATGTCATTTTAAATTACAATTGTTTTAGTTTCTGTTTTGTTAATTGTTTGAACTATCTGGTGTTTTATATACTTTTGTGAATTAACAAACAAAAAAAAATGGTTTGTTGAAAGGTAGGAAATGAGATGGCTTTTAGATCAACAAAAAGCGGAAAACACATCTTTTAATTCACTTAAAATGGTTTGTTTTGTGGCTTATTTTGAGGTTGCACTCATTCAACTTTGTTTGATCATGAAATTGTGAGTTATTTGATTAGCATGGCATGAAAGATCAATAATTGAACATTTAGCCAAGCTGGTGAGTGAGAGAGACCAAACAGTGCATATATCATATATTTCCACTTTTGAGAGCCATCATCATAATATATGTGTTTGCATTGGTTGAATCTTGAATGATTGTTCTTGTGAGAAAGTTTTGGACAGGATCAAGGCATTCCCTTGTAAATAACTGAAATCTTTGTAAGCCTAGAACCAAACAGCCAGCCATAATTGAATCCATTTTTCAAAACCTGTTTGAGCTTTAACCTTCAAATCACCTTAAACCTTTCCCAAATACCAACTCATCACCCTAACCAAAACTTTTGAGAGTGAAATGAAAATGAATTGGGAATTAAGTTGGGGTAGTTTGTGAGAGTTGGCAAGTTGAGAGAAAATGGAGAAAGTAAGCCAATGCAATTTGAAGGGAAAAGTCACCTCTCTATCATGTTTTTCTGCTTATAGTCAAGTGTTCTTGTTAGTTTCATTTTACTATTATCATGTATTTTGATCTCCAAAAAAAAAAAAACAAAAAAAAAAAACAAAAAAAAAAAAAACAAAAACGAAAAAATCAAAAATAAATCAAATCAAATCAAGAGCAAAATAAGCAAGCACCTGTACAAAGAGTCTTAAAAGAGAGAGGGACCTCTTGAAATCTAGGCAAAGAACCTTAAAGAAAGAGGGTGTGTAATTAGAGGAAGAATTTGGGCTGAGAGATCTGGTTGGAGTTGAATATTTAGAGTGAGCAAGATGGAGTGTTTGGTTCATGTTCATTTTACTCTCTTGAGTTTACACCCTGTTAATCTGAAAAACCACATTCCCTTGTTAACCAAGCCTCAGTAGAACCCTCAAAAAGTCCTTGTGATCCTTAAATTTCTCTCAAAGAGCAGTAATGACGAGATGATATCAATGCTTATGTTCATAGAAATGATGAGTGGAACTGAGAGAAACACTCACCCTGGAAAGTCATTCTTATGAGAGTATGTTCAATTATTGGTTTGTAATGTTTGTGTTATGATTTATCTTGCAATCCTTTTGGTTAAGCATTGTCGCCACCCGCCGAAACGGACATTGGCATTCGCGACGATGGTCAGACTCTTTTTAGTTTTGAAAAATGATGGATTGTTAGAACGACTTATTCTCAAACTGAGACCTCATCGAACTAACAATTTTGTTAAATGATTCTCACCAATCCATGTTAATCCCAAACGGGACCCTCCATGGATTAGTGGTTTTCGCAAAAAGGGGTTCTTGGAGTCGCCACCAATGTTTTACTCAAAACATTAGAAAAAGATATAAGGCAATTGATTTTCACAAATCAACTTGGCCATTACAACCAGAGTTGGGTAAGGGAGTCGATTACGTGCGGGGAAGGTGTTAGCACCCCACAACGCCCCTTTCGGGTTCCCTATGACGGATTATTTCATAAATAATAGCGTAAAATTACTAAACTACCCCTATTTATTAGAACGATTGTAAGTAAACTATCTACATGATGAAAGCTTTAAACGTGTAATGCAACAATCAAAAAGCGGTAAAAGAAAGGATTTTGGGAATAAACCTTCGAAGCGTGCTTTTATATACTCAAAAAGAAGTTAGGAGGCTTTTTGGCGCTCCTTCCCACTACACTTTCGCTCGCTCCTTTCCCTAAAAATAATATTTACTACGAAAATCAAAGAGATTTCCCTTCGACTGGTTCGAGTCTCAAGCTAATGGCTCATGAACTCAAGAACTTAGTCGGATCGGCTTCCGGAGAGATTTCTAGGGCAGAGAATAGCTCAAAAACCCAAGAATACTCAGCCAGAGGGTGGAGGAATGCTCCAAAAGTCTCCAAAATGTGTGGAAGGACGAGCCAATGACGTCCTATTTATAGGATAGAGGCGCAGTACGGCCTAGGGGGTCAATACGGCCCGTACTGAGTTTTTGAACTTCAGTACGGCCGTATTGATTTCACTACGGCCCGTACTGAGTTTTTGAACTACAGTACGGCCGTATTGAATTTGGTACGGCTGTACTGAAGTTCAAAAACTTCAGTACGGCCGTATTGATTTCATTACGGCCGTATTGTAGTTTAAATGGCTCAGTACGGCCGTACTGAACCTCTAGGAGGGTGTATTGAGCTCCTATCCTCACACACCCTTATTCTAAGCTACTCTAAGACTTCTAGACCTACAAAGAATCATCCTAGGGTCTTCCAGGAGTCCTTCCGGCTGACTTTCCTTCGGTCTTCGAGAGTCTTTGAGTCTTATTTCCGACCCGGACAATTTTAGGGGTCTACAGCTGCCCCCCCTTTACTTAGTCAAACGGCTTTTTTTGGTGTACCGGTTGACAAGTAAAGGAGTTGACCCAATTGTCCGGGGAGTAAGCCATCCTTCCGACTTGTAGTGTCTTCAGGTGAGAAAATTGTTGAGTAGCCTCTCCAGGTTGAGTTTGTCCTCTCCAGGGTGAGTATTAGTCGTCGCCTCTCCAGGCTCGTGCATACCTCGGTGTTTCTGACGACCTCGGTAGCGTGAGTTTGCCCTCTCCAGGGTCTGCATGCCTCCGTGTTTCTGACGACGTTGGCAGCTGCATACCTCCGTGTTTCTGACGACGTCGGTAGCTGAGTATTAGTCGTCACCTCTCCAGGCTCGTGCATACCTCGGTGTTTCTGACGACCTCGGTAGCGTGAGTTTGCCCTCTCCAGGGTCTGCATACCTCTGTGTTTCTGACGACATTGGTAGCATGAGTATTAGTCGTCGCCTCTCCAGGCTCGTGCATACCTTGGTGTTTCTGACTACCTCGGTAGCGTGAGTTTGCCCTCTCCAGGGTCTGCATGCCTCCGTGTTTCTGACGACGTTGGCAGCTGCATACCTCCGTGTTTCTGACGACGTCGGTAGCTGAGTATTAGTCGTCGCCTCTCCAGGCTCATGCGTACCTCAGTGTTTCTGATCACCTTGGTAGCTGAGTATTAGTCGTCGCCTCTCCAGGCTCGTGCGTACCTCAGTGTTTCTGATCACCTTGGCAGCTTGAGTTTTGCCCTCTCCAGGGTCTGCATGCCTCCGTGTTTCTGACGACGTTGGCAGCTGCATACCTCCGTGTTTCTAACGACGTCGGTAGCTGAGTATTAGTCGTCGCCTCTCCAGGCTCGTGCATACCTCGGTGTTTCTGACGACCTCGGTAGCGTGAGTTTGCCCTCTCCAGGGTCTGCATGCCTCCATGTTTCTGACGACGTTGGCAGCTGCATACCTCCGTGTTTCTGACGACGTCGGTAGCTGAGTATTAGTCGTCGCCTCTCCAGGCTCGTGCATACCTCGGTGTTTCTGACGACCTCGGTAGCGTGAGTTTGCCCTCTCCAGGGTCTGCATGCCTCCGTGTTTCTGACGACGTTGGCAGCGTGAGTTTGCCCTCTCCAGGGATGCATACCTCCGTGCTTCTGGTCACTTTGGTAGCGTGAGTTTGCCCTCTCCAGGGATTTGTGATGATTTTGTCTCCACAGTCCACGATGCTGCTTCGACGGTTGTTTTTGATTTTGGTGCCGCTGAGGGCTGGATAACGCAGGGATCCGTCTAGGGGATGTGCAGTTACTCATAGGTTCTTGTGTCCCAACTTTCCATTGCGTAGTTGGTGCCCACTGGGAAAATTCTGGTTCCTTGGGGATGCAGACACAAAGATGCTCTTTTTGAGGTGAGCGATGCCTTATGATTGGCTGACGTCCTTTCGACGTTGGTGGAGTATCCCGGTTATCCTTATTCGGGTGACTTTTTTTTGATTTTCTGGTTTTGATGCCTCTGTAGGCTGTTATCCGCTGGGGGATTCTGTCGTATTGATCTTGATTGGCCTCTTCTGTTAGGCGGATTATCTTGACGTTCGGTGTTTAGCTGAATACCGAATTCTGCTTGGGGAATGGTTATTGATCTTTTCGGATTTTTCTCTTTTTTGAAGGAATGCCTCTGAGTAGGCGAATGGGGATTGAGGATCTTATGTTTCCCAGAGTATTATTTAGAAAGCCTCTTCAGGCTTAGCTTCACTCGTCGCTTGAGTTGGAAAGCTATCTTCCACTGAGGAAGTCTAAGTCCTTTGACTTGGATATTTTGCTTGGATGATCATGCTTCCATTGGAGAATCTTGTTGATCTTGCTCTGATAGCTTTCACTGGGAATTCGGCCCAAGAGTGCAAGCTGAGATGTCTCTGGGGAGTATTATTTCGGCAAGCCTCTCCAGGCTCAGTTATTCTGTACGATTTGTTGGATTTTCTGAATTTTTGCCTTTTTTGTCGATTTCGGCTTTTCCTGTTGGCTGCTGTCATACACAAGAAATTTTTCCTATTTTTTCTATTTTATGCGACTGCCTCATGATAAGGTCTTTGAATGTGCAACTAATGTGTGTGTGATGCACAAAATGCAAGTTTAATCATTTTGTTAATGTTTTTAGAAAAATGAATGGCTCTCCCTATCCTCCTCTTCTTGGAGGAATTTCTGTCGTCGATGTGAGGGAGGATTTCTGTGAGCCTCTTACGCAGGAGATTACGGATTTTATAGGAACCCCTCCAACTTTATTTATTGACCGATTATTAAAGGAATTTCGTACAATTTTTAAGAAACACCAATTTAGAGGCATAATCACATGGTCAAGAGAAGAGAAATGAATAGATATTTTATTGATATTCACAGATGTTTTTACAGAAAGATATACAAAAGGAATTTCTGAAGAATGGCTGGCCAGGGTAGGCTATATACATTAGGCTTAACAATTATATCTGTAATTGTTGCTCTTACGTTCCCCTAATTGCTTCGGGTGAGATGCCTGAGCCAGGAGTGTAGACCCTGCAAGACGCTTGCTTCTAATAGATGATCACTTGAACCGCCTTTCGGTTTTCGGTTCAAGTGATCGTTGCTTGCTTTGTTTTTGTGTCTTATTCTTTTGCCCCTAATTTTTGCCTAGGACGTATCCTAGCGGGGATAAGTTCGCCTTTGTTTTGCCTAGTACCCTTGTACTGGCGGGCTTTTTATTTTGCCCTAACTTTTGCCTAGGACGCCCTTTTCGGGTTTTCATCCTAGCGGGCCTATGCAAGCAACGTCTTCAAGCATAGTACTTCTTTACCACGTCAGCGTTGACTGGGTATCAAAGTTCTTCTCCATCCATGTCCGTGAGGATCAATGCTCCTCCTGAGAAGGCTCGCTTCACCACGTATGGTCCTTCGTAATTCGGGGCCCACTTTCCGATTTTGTCCTTTTGAGCTGGTAACAACTTCTTCATTACCAGCTCTCCCTCATGGTAGACTCGAGGGTGGACTTTCTTGTCAAAAGCCTTTTTGATCTTCCTCTGATAGGCTTGACCATGGCATATGGCGTTCAGCCGTTTCTCTTCGATAAGATTCAACTGGTCGTATCGGCTTTGAACCCATTCTGCCTCGGAAAGTTTTGCTTCCATGATTACCCTTAGAGAAGGTATCTCGACTTCGACAGGTAGAACTGCCTCCATCCCATAGACGAGGGAGAATGGAGTAGCTCCTGTAGATGTGCGTACTGAAGTCCTATAACCATGAAGAGCGAAGGGTAACATCTCATGCCAGTCTTTAAATGAGACAACCATCTTTTGCACTATTTTCTTAATGTTTTTATTGGCTACCTCGACTGCCCCATTCATCTTTGGCCGATATGGGGAAGAGTTGTGGTGTTGGATCTTGAATTCTTGGCACAATTCTTCCACCATTTTGTTATTCAAATTAGATCCATTATCAGTGATGATTTCATCGGGAATACCGTATCTGCATATAATGTTCTTCTTGATGAAGGATGTTACCACCTTTCGGGTCACATGAGCATACGATGCCGCTTCTACCCATTTGGTGAAGTAGTCAATGGCCACAAGGATGAATCTATGTCCATTAGATGCTTTCGGCTCGATGGGTCCAATAACATCCATGCCCCACATTGCGAATGGCCAAGGTGAAGCCAATACATTGAGTGGAGTCGGTGGGACATGAATGTTGTCGGCGTATGCTTGACACTTATGGCATTTTCGCACGTACTGGTAACAATCCCTTTCCATGGTCGACCAATAGTATCCCGCCCTGAGGATCTTTTTAGCCATTGCAGGCCCGGGGATATGGGTATCGAAAACCCCCTCATGTACTTCTTTGATCATATTTTGAGCTTCGACTTGGTCTATACATCTCAACAAGACCGAGTCATAATTTTTCTTGTAGAGGGTTTCACCGACTAGCAGAAATCCCCTGGCCTTCTTCGGATATGCTTCTTCTCATTATCGTTGGCCGCATCAGGATATTCCTCTTTTGTTAAATATTGCTTGATGTCATGGAACCATGGACGATCATCGACAACTTTATCTATCAGAAGGCAGAACGCTTGCTTATCGTGCTGCCGGATATTGATGATGGGCATTTCATGCTCACTATCCAAGGCGAACATCGACGAGAGCGTAGCAAGAGCGTCGGCAAACTGATTCTCCTCCCTTGGAATGTATTCAAAGACGACACTTTGGAAGAAATGTGCCAAATCTTTGATGTGCTCAACATATGGTATCAGTTTAGGATTTCGGACTTCCCAATCACCTCGGTAGATGACTAGGGCCGAATCACCAAACACTTTGAGTTTTAGGATACCATTGTTGATGGCTGCTTGGATTCCCAACGCGCAAGCCTCGTATTCAGCCATGTTGTTTGTACAATCGAAGTTGAGTCTTGCCGTTATGGGAATGTATTTTCCTTGTGGAGAGATTAGCACTGTGCCAATCCCTCGTCCAAGCATGTTGGAGGCTCCATCAAAATACATGGTCCACGCATCATCTTTAGGCTCTTCATGTTGTAGATTCATTATATCCTCATCGGGGAAATTATCCTGAAGGGATTGGTAGTCGTTGGTCGGCCCGTGTGCTAGGTAATCAGCTAGGGTACTGCCCTTGATGGCCTTTTGTGTGACATGTATGATGTCAAATTCTGATAACTGTACTTGCCATCGGGCAATCTTCCCAGTGATTATTGGTTTTTCGAACACGTACTTAATTGGATCCATTTTGGAAACCAACCAAGTAGTATGCCTAATCATATACTGCTTGAGCCGTTGTGTTGCCCATGCTAACGCACAGCACGTCTTTTCTAACGGCGTGTAGCGGGTCTCATAGTCGAGAAATTTCTTGCTCAGGTAGTAGATGGCTCGTTCTTTCTTTCCCGTTTCGTCTTGTTGTCCTAGCACACCTCCCATGGACTCATCAAGCACGGTTAAGTAGAGGATTAATGGTCTTCCCTCGACAGGTGGCACCAATACTGGTGGATTGGCCAAGCACTGTTTGATCTTATCAAAAGCTTGTTGACAATCCTCATCCCAAGATTCGGAATGATTCTTGCGCAACAGCCTGAATATTGGTTTGCACGTGTCAGTCAACTGTGCGATGAACCTTGCGACATAGTTCACCCTGCCGAGGAATCCTCTTATCTCTTTCTCGGTCTTAGGAGGAGGCATTTCCATTATTGCCTTCACTTTATCGGGGTCCACCTCTATGCCTTTTTTACTGACGATGAACCCGAGAAGCTTACCCGACCGAACTCCGAAAGTACACTTAGCCGGATTTAGCTTAAGCTGATACTTGCGAAGCCGGTTGAATAATTTTCTCAAATATTGGATATGGTCCATTTCGTCCTTCGACTTTGCGATCATGTCATCCACGTATACTTCGATTTCTTTGTGGATCATGTCGTGGAATAACATCACCATCGCTCGTTGGTAGGTGGCACCCGCATTTTTGAGTCCAAAAGGCATCACCCTGTAGCAGAAAGTGCCCCAGGGTGTAATGAAGGAAGTTTTCTCGCGGTCTTCCTCATTCATCTTGATTTGGTTGTACCCAGAATACCCATCCATAAAGGAATAGAGTGTGTTCGTGGCTGTATGATCCACTAGTGTATCGATGTGAGGTAAGGGAAAATCGTCCTTTGGACTGGCACGATTCAGATCCCTGTAGCCAACACAAACTCTAACCTTTCCATTCTTTTTAATGACTGGCACGATGTTAGCCAGCCATTCGGGATACTGAGATACAACCAAGAATCCCGCATCTAATTGCTTTTCTACCTCCTCCTTGATCTTTAAAGACCACTCGGGCTTGATTCGTCGGAGCTTTTGTTTGACGGGTCGAAACCCTTCTTTCAACGGTAACTTGTGCTCGACGATGTTAGAGTCCAAACCGGGCATATCATGATACGACCATGCAAATACGTCCTTATATTCCCTTAACAATTGGATCAATTGCGCCCTTATTTCATCACTGATATGGGTCCCAATGTTGACCTCTTTTATCTCTTGGCCCTGCCCCAAATTCACGGTCTCCAATTTCTCTTGGTACGGTTGGAGTAGACGAGCTTCTTGATCTAGCAGTCTTTGCAGATCCGGAGAGATGGTCTCCTCATCACTGTCCAACTCAACCCATTCATCCTCAACTTTCGGATCCTGGTCGGAGCGAACAATCACAGACATAATTGTTTTATCGGTTCTGTTTTTGGTTTAGAATTATTAATGTTAATGAGAGAAAGAGAGAAAAGAATAAATGAGAGAATGATGTGTGAAAAATGCCTCTTTATTGACATGTATGAAAAACTGTACAAAAAAAAAACCCTTATTTACATGAAAAAGATCTCATGATCTCGGGTACTAATCATAAGTCCCAGAAAGAAAAGAAAAATGTGGAGGGGCCCTATCGTGGCTTGCTCTTCTCTCTACTCCTGCTTCGGCAGAGGATTCTTGCTCACGTCGGGCGCTGTCGAATCAAAAGTGATCCACCCGGCATCAATAAGGTCTTGGACCTTATATTTGAGAGCTCTACAGTTCTTCGTTGAATGCCCCGGTGCCCCCGAATGGTATAGACATTTGTCTTGCAGATTGTACCAATCGGGGTAAGGTGGATCAATTTTCCTTGGTGGAATGTAAGCTAGAAGATGAGCTTGCACTAGCTTCGGTAGGAGGTCGCTATATGTGGTCGGAAGTTTATCAAACTTCTTCACAGGGTTGTACTGCGACTTTCCCGACTTCGAAGCGGAGGAAGATGAAGAAATAGTTATGGCGTTGACTCCTCCCTCCTTCTTCTTCCCAAAGGTCTTCTTAGCTTCAAATGATTGGGAAGGCTTAGCTAGCTTCCCACTTTTCAGCCCTTGTTACACTCTTTCTCCAATGGTGATGATGTCCGAGAAGAGCGTTGTCGTGTTCCCTATCATCTTGTCATAATAGGGACCGGTCAACGAGTTTATAAACAGGGACACCGTCTCCTTATCCGACAGCGGGGGCTCTATTTGTGCCGCCAACTCCCTCCATCGTTGGGCGTACGCCTTAAAGGATTCATCACTTTTCTTACTCAAGGCTTGAAGATCGGACCTATCGGGTGTTAGGTCGATGTTATACTTGTAGCGCTTGAGAAATGCGTCGGCCAACTGCTTCCATGTAAGCACCTGATTCCCATCCAGCTGCATATACCAGTTGAGTGCGGTGTCAGCCAAGCTCTCTTGGAAGCAATGGATTAAGAGCTTTTCATTAGTGGCATATGCAGCCATCTTTCGGCAATACATGGTGAGATGACTTTTGGGGCAAGTCGATCCCACATACTTTGGGAGATCGGGCACTTTAAATTTGGGAGGGAATTGGATGTCCCTCACTAAGCACATGTCGACGGCATCTTTGATATCAAAATCATGCCCCTCCATAGCCCTCAACCGGTCCTCGAGAGCGTGGAATTGTTCCTTTGAAATCTCGGGCTCTCTAATTGTAATCCCCGCCCCAGGGGGTACAGCTTGTGGAGGCTCTTGCTCTTGCTCCTCCTCATGATGGGATTCATGGTCACTGTGTTGAGCCCCGTGTATGTTTTGGTGACGCATGAGTTCCATCATTTGCGCCATTTGCTCCTTGAGCTGTGAGAGCTCGGCTGTAAGCTTCCTATTTTGTTCCTCCAACGCGTCCATCTTCTTGAGTTTCTGCGCGCGCGTGAGGACAGAGAGATGACCAACCACTTTCTAAAATGAATGCTTAATCTAATTATTTTATTTATGGAATGAATACACTCTTGACATAAGCTTGGTAACCTTCCATCTTTAAGGTGCTACCTTTTTAAGACGGAGGTTTACCACCCTCCTTGACTTATGATCTCTCCCTAACGGAGAATCTCAATAGTCATGGGTCTCTTTCACTCATGTCAAGGGGTATTGGTGAGCCTAAAATGAATGGTTATGAGGATGCATGATGTCTTATTGGTAATGATGCACATGCTACTCACTTTTATTATATTTTCACACATGGTCATTCCTCTCATGTCATGACATTTTTCATGCATGGGGGTTATTCTTAGACCTTATCACGAGGTTTATTATTAATGCACAAACAATGTCACATAGACCTATATACAAACAATTCACTCATCCACGAACAGTCACGAGCGAATCACGAGGTAGGGGTATCCTGCAGACAAGTGCATATTCAAGGAGGTTCTAACTGTTCTCACCGGTCTAAGGCCCCCAAGGTGCCCCCATTATAGGGACCCAATCCCTCTCGTCGTAAGTCGATGGAAAGCTCCAACGCACTGTCGGACTTGAGTTCATGATTTTCACCTTGAGTGATACTTTCCGACAACGGTCTACGGGCACCTATAGACCCATTCGACAACCGGCCGTACTAACATCCACTCCCTTTGGCTTTCCACTCATGCCCCCGGGTATAGAGGGAACTGTTGTGTGCAAAGGTTCGTGTGCAGTTTATTATTTCAAACAATTGCGAAAATTTAAACATCCAACAGTTATTAAAGCCAATTAGGTAAAACGTATTATCATACAAGCGAGGGGTAATGAAGTAATTTTAAACTATCATTTTAGAAATAATCCATCAATAAATGGGACTGACTCTCGAGGCTTCCCCAGTGAAGTCGCCATCTGTCGCCACCCGCCGAAACGGACATTGGCATTCGCGACGATGGTCAGACTCTTTTTAGTTTTGAAAAATGATGGATTGTTAGAACGACTTATTCTCAAACTGAGACCTCATCGAACTAACAATTTTGTTAAATGATTCTCACCAATCCATGTTAATCCCAAACGGGACCCTCCATGGATTAGTGGTTTTCGCAAAAAGGGGTTCTTGGAGTCGCCACCAATGTTTTACTCAAAACATTGGAAAAAGATATAAGGCAATTGATTTTCACAAATCAACTTGGCCATTACAACCAGAGTTGGGTAAGGGAGTCGATTACGTGCGGGGAAGGTGTTAGCACCCCACAACGCCCCTTTCGGGTTCCCTATGACGGATTATTTCATAAATAATAGCGTAAAATTACTAAATTACCCCTATTTATTAGAACGATTGTAAGTAAACTATCTACATGATGAAAGCTTTAAACGTGTAATGCAACAATCAAAAAGCGGTAAAAGAAAGGATTTTGGGAATAAACCTTCGAAGCGTGCTTTTATATACTCAAAAAGAAGTTAGGAGGCTTTTTGGCGCTCCTTCCCACTACACTTTCGCTCGCTCCTTTCCCTAAAAATAATATTTACTACGGAAATCAAAGAGATTTCCCTTCAACTGGTTCGAGTCTCAAGCTAATGGCTCATGAACTCAAGAACTTAGTCGGATCGGCTTCCGGAGAGATTTCTAGGGCAGAGAATAGCTCAAAAACCCAAGAATACTCAGCCAGAGGGTGGAGGAATGCTCCAAAAGTCTCCAAAATGTGTGGAAGGACGAGCCAATGACGTCCTATTTATAGGATTGAGGCGCAGTACGGCCTAGGGGGTCAATACAGCCCGTACTGAGTTTTTGAACTACAGTACGGCCGTATTGAATTTGGTACGGCCGTACTGAAGTTCAAAAACTTCAGTACGGCCGTATTGATTTCACTACGGCCCGTACTGAGTTTTTGAACTACAGTACGGCCGTATTGAATTTGGTACGGCCGTACTGAAGTTTAAAAACTTCAGTACAGCCGTATTGATTTCATTACGGCCGTATTGTAGTTTAAATGGCTCAGTACGGCCGTACTGAACCTCTAGGAGGGTGTATTGAGCTCCAATCCTCACACACCCTTATTCTAAGCTACTCTAAGACTTCTAGACCTACAAAGAATCATCCTAGGGTCTTCCAGGAGTCCTTCCGGCTGACTTTCCTTCGGTCTTCGAGAGTCTTTGAGTCTTATTTCCGACCCGGACAATTTTAGGGGTCTACAAGCATGATTGGTTTTGCGGGCACCTCAGTGAGTAGAAATTGGTTTTTGATGGTGAATTGATTGAGTGTTTACCTATTGTTGATATAGAAGAAATCTCATGGTAGGAAGTAACCTTTTTGGTTTTTGATTGGTATCTTGTTGGGGACCAACAAGAGATTAAGTTGGGGTAGTTGTTGAGTGTCTTTTATGTATGATTTACACTCAACTTTTGGTACTCTTTTTGGTATTTGTAAATATTTATATATGTTATTTTGCCCCTAAATTGGAAGAATCAAAATATACTAAAAGGGTAGAAGAGTAGTAGCAAAATCCTAATGTTTTCTCTCCATTTTTTGTAGGAAAATTGAGAAGACATATTTCCACAGCCATAGCTATGGTTTTGGAGCTATAGCTGTGGAAATCTGGGGAGAAATTTTGAAGACCAGAAACTTGTAGCTATAGTTGTGGTTCTGCAGCTATAGCTGTGGAAATCTGGAATGCTCATTTTTGGTTCCAGAGACTTGAAGTCATAACTGTGGATCTGGAGCTCGAGCTGTGGAAGTCTGGGAAGAATATAGAGGTCCAGAAAGTTGGAGCTATAGCTGTGGATCTGCAGCTATAGCTGTGGAAATCTGAAATGTACTTTGAAGCTCCAGAGAGTTGAAGCTAAAGCTGTGGACTCACAGCTAAAGCCGTGGAAGCACCCAGGACCCAATAAAAACTCCAGAGACTCACAGTCATAGTTGTGGCTTCACCGCTTGAGCGTTGGAAGTTCCTTAAGATTGAAGGAGTTGTCACAGCTATAGCTGTGAACCCACAGCTGCAGCCTTGGAGGTTTCTTCACCCTGAAGGACTCTCCACAGCTATAGCCGTGGATCTGCAGCTGCAGCCGTGGAAATAAAAGTTACTTTTTGGTCTTGTTTTGAAGCCAATATAAAAGGGAAAAATAGGGGGTATCATACAGAACACGAACAGAGGAGAAAGAACAGAGTAAGGAGGATTTGAAGAGAGAACCAGAGGAGGAACTACTACTTGGGTAGCTGGGTCATTTGGGAACGAAGCCCAACCCCTTGTTTTCATCTCCAACTTTGTAATCTCTTCTTTTATTTCTTAGATCTTGTAATGGCCATGTGTGGCTAAACTTCTTAAGGATTGGTTAGATGTAACTACTAACTCCTCTTCTTCTTAAATATATGCATTTTGATCTCATTATTTGTGTATTGATTCTTCGCTTAACGCTTATATCGGCTTGATCAACCGTTGTATGATTTTTGGCATTTGAATCCAGTTGGAAAACGCTTTCGAAAACCCGAACTGAATCTTGCACCTAATCACCTCTTGTTCTAGGAATAGACTTGATTTGGTTAGTCACATTGTTCAAGTTATTGTTCTTAATGCGAAGTGTTAGACTCAAAACATTGAGGAATCATGTTTTGAGCTTAATGACTTTAGGATTCAACCTTGAGGAATCTTGTTGGATTATTTAATGAACGTGGAAATAATGAAATTAGAATTGCATTTATGCTAAGAAGATCTATGAGTTAGCAAGTGCATCTGAGCCAATCCTTGTTTCTTAATCATTGTCTTTACTACATTTGCTTTATTGTGTTGTTTGAATTTGTTTTCACTCAATTGAATTTTTAAACTCATTCTCTTTTAAATCATTTGAGCGAGAGTTACTAAACACGCAAATCCCTGAGGACGATCTTTAAATACTACTTCGAAACTTGGTTCACTTGCCAAGTGATAGGTTTGCAAAAATCTTCATCAAGTTTCTGGCGCCGTTGCCGGGGATTTGGTGCTATTTAGTAATTCTTAATCTTGTGATTTTGTAATTGTGTAGATAATTCATTTTGTGAATATTTATAATATATAGATATTTGACCAGCTGAAATCAACAGCTCCTCCTCCACCTGAGGAAAGACCAGCCTCCTATTGGCACAATCTATAAGGATGCGATTGGCAGACAACCAATCCATCCCTAAGATTATGTCAATTAGAGCTGTCAAAACGGGTAACCCGGCCCGGCCCGGCCTTGCCCACCACGGGTTGAGCCTTTGGTGGGCCAACCCAACCCGGCTCGTTTATTGGTGAGCTGGAAAAAGTTGAGCCCGGCTCGGCCCACCACGGGTTGGTGGGCTAAACGGGTTGGCTCACCTAATTTAAAAAAATCACCTAATTTGAAAAAATATAATCAGGTATTTGAAACTGTAATTAACACCCTTTCTTTCCTTTTCTTCTATATATAAAAATGACCCCTTATTTCCAAACATTTATTTGGCTTTGTAGAAAGTACGTCAGATCTCATGCGGGTGGAGACACACCATTGCTATTACTGAACGTGATAATGTATATTCCTGGGGAAGAGGAGCAAATGGACAACCTGGAGACACACCATTGCTCACAAATGGTCTATGAAGACCCAACTACTACCACTATACAATGTGTCATTTACTAAATTAGTAGCCACCAGTAATACAACCATATTTGCTTTACAATCACCAAAAGTCCAAAACATAATACACTAAATACAGAACGAAACTCAGACACCCAAGTGAACTCTTCCTGCACTGCTATTTTCCTGGATGTGAAGAAGGCAAACTGCATGCACATTTGAACACATCAAAAACAAATATAATTAAAAATTATCTCAAATTTTAAATACAACCCAAAATCATTTTCAACTTCAAATATAATCTAAAATTTTAAAAATTAGAAATTACAATCTAACATTAAATCATTGTTGTCACTTGTCCATCTACAACATTAGAGTCTTGAATGGAGCAATCCAAAATATACTCATCTGTTGAAACATCTTCTTTATCCCCATCTATAACAAAAAAAAAAGTTAACTAATAATGATAAAAATTAAGTAATAAATTATTAAATTAATTTCATAATACTAATACATGTTACCTGTTAATTCAAAACCATGCAACCAATTTTGAGTTAAAATGAGTGCCTCAACATTCTCCGGAAGAATGGAAGAACGATATTTTGTTAGTACACGAGAACCAAGACTAAAGGCAGACTCACTAGCAACTGTAGTGATTGGAATGCTAAGCACGTCACAAGCCATCTTAGATAAGTTTGGATAACGATCTCGGCGATCCCTCCAATAACTCAATACATCCAACTTATCAAAAAACTTTGGGTCAAGATTCCCTTCATCTAAATAAAGATCCAATTCAGACCTTCCAGTTTCATTAATATGTTGACTCAAATAATCAACATATTCCTAAGACATTATAAGATAATTTTATGTCATTGACAAGTAAGAAATAAGATGTAAATAAAATAAAGAAAGTTGTGTTGGAAAATTTGAGAAATAAAAACTTACATCAAATGCATCCATCACTTGCTCATCATTTGTAAAAGAAGCAACATGTGTTGAAGGGGAAATTTGAGAACTTGAAGTATTTGACTCATTTGAATGTAATTTGACATATTCTTCAAACAACTTGTACATCTTCTCCTTTAAAATATTAATCTTTTCTTCACATGTAGAAGGATCAATCTTTGAATAACAGAACCGAATAGCTTCAAACTTCATTCGTGGATCAAGAATAGCCCCAATAGCAAGAATGTCACAATAATGATCCCAATACTTACTAAACTTGTTCATCATATTCAATGCCATATCTTTAATTGTCAAATCATCACTTTTGGCATTTTCCCGTAACAAACTTTCAATTTTCCAAACTTGCATGAAGTAACGGTTAGAAGTTGGATAAGATGAACCTGAAATCAAATTAGTCATGACATAAAATGGCTTCAAGAACTCACACATTTTTTCAGCCCTTTTCCATTCATCATTTAATGGACAATGAACATAAGCTCTATCACGGATAGCCAAGCTTCCAAAGGCACGTCGATATCTAATTGCACTTTCAAGCATAAGATAGGTAGAATTCCACCTAGTAGCAACATCCATTCTCAAACCTACTTTTGTATCAATACCCCTCACTTGAACAACACATTCTTTAAATGCAATTTTTCTTGCCTCCGATCCTTTCACATACTTAATACTCTCTCTAATCTTGTGCAAAGCATCAGAAGCCACCCTTAAGCCCTCTTGCACAATAATATTCAAGATATGTGCACTACACCTTATATGAAAGTAATCACCATTACATATCAAATTATTTTGCAATTTTAATTGCTCACTCAAAATCTTTTGCAACACCTCATTGGCACTAGCATTGTCTAATGTGATAGAAAATATTTTCCTATCTATTCCCCAATCAAGCAACAAAGCAAAAATTTTTTGTGCCAAATCATGACCAGTGTGTGGAGGTTCCATTTTACAATAGGCAATAATCTTGCTATTCAACTTCCAACTAGCATCAACAAAATGAGCAGTCAAACAAATATACCCTTGTTGAGTTATAGAAGTCCAACAATCAGATGTCAAACAAATTCGGCTATGAGATTTATGCATTTCAACTTTCACCCTCTCTTTGTGTTCATGGAATTTCTTTGAAACATTAGACACGGCTGTATTCCTACTTGGAACTCTTACTTCTGGATTTAGATATATAAGCAATTCTTTAATCCACTTATATTGAACAAAATTATATGACAACCCATGTTGAATAATAGCCATTGAAATAAGATCATCTACAACTTTTTGGTCAATTTCCCTAGACCTTAACTTTCCAGCATGATCAATTATCATTTTTCCCACATCATTATCTTTTAATTTTTTTAGCACCACGCACTTTGACAAATGACGCAACATTGTTGAAGTTCCTATTTTTGTCCCACCAATAGCATACTCAACACCACATGCATTACATTTTGCCTTTTCTTTACCATCTTTTATACCAATTTTTGTAAAATGATCCCAAACTTTAGAAGTAGTTATCCTAGGTCTCTTACTTTCTCTATCAGCATCAACATCAATACCCTCATTTTCAATCTCTTCTACAATTGATGGCAAAGCTTCATTCAAATTATTATTAACACATTGTTCATCTACGGTTTCAGATCTCATTTTATTCTGTAAAACCATAAATATACACAACACAATTAATAACAGGCAGAAATTCAGCTTATCAAATATTACAATGATTCAACCAACACAAGATAAATCAATGAAATCAAATTCAATTTCTACATTTACAATAAAAGAAAGAGGTGAACAAAAATAAATGGTACATCAAACAAAAGGAAGACAACGAAACCAAACAATACTAACATTACTAGAAAGTAAAAACTATAGTCCCTAGTAGTTATTAAAATATTTGTTCTTTACTAAATTTATATCAAAATTTAATTTTATATACAATGTTCCAAAATAGTTAACAAAAGACCAATATGACCGCAGTTACAGAGACCTCAAAAGCCACAATATTTTAATCGTAATTCTGGTTGTTGACTATGGGCATATTTGAATAAGTTTTTCAAAAATCACTTCCAAAAGAACAAGTTTTACCTTATCTAGTCAACGTGTTTCAATATCTAAGCATGAAACCGAAAATGGAGGCCACAATATCCTCCTTTTCTGAAAAATCAAAATTTGTTGACGCAATACTAGAATTTACATATGCAGGAAATAAACGTCCACCAGTACCTGAACTGAAGGCTGAAGCTAAAGGAGGAAAAATTATTCGTGAGCAGTTCGCGAGTTCACCTTCTGGCGACGTCGGAGTTCCACGCAAGGCCGATGAGAGTGAAGACGGCGAGAGTGAAGACGGCGAGAGTTCACCTCCTGGCTTGCGGCGCTGACGAGGGTGTGGGTGTGTGAGAAATGAGAATGAGAACATTAGGGTTACGGTGTAAAAGATTTTAATTTTTTTTGGCCCAACCCAATAAGGCAATAACACAAGTTTTTTTTTTATGGGCTAGTGGGTTAGCCCGGCTCACCACGGGTTGAACCCGGGTTAGCCCGGCTCACCACGGGTTGAACCCGGGTGAGCCGGGTTGTTAGTGGGCCGGGTTTAAAATTGGTCCGCACTGAAATTTGCAAATTTTTTTTAGCCCAACCCGGCTCGAACCCGTGGTGGGCCGGGTTGGCTCACCGGGCTGAGCCCATTTTGACAGCTCTAATGTCAATATCCACCAAAGGTAAACAAATCAAGTTCACCTTGTACCTCTTCTCATTCACAACAATAGGACAGCCAGCACACAGCTTAGAAGCAACTACTGAAGCAGAAGCGGGCGTTGACACTAGCAGTCTCAACCCCAAATCACACACCTGCACACCCAGCATAGCAACACAAGCATAGAAAATAAAAGAGTGAGAAGCCTTAGAGTCAAAAAGAATCATCACATCCTTACCAGCAACTTTACCCTTCCCCTTCACAAGATCAGAAGAAGTCGAAGCCTCAACCCCAGTCAAGGTGAATACTCTGCCAGTAGTAGTAGGTCTGTCACCCCTCTAAGCATCGCCTCTCTGGGCACCACCCCTCTGAGCATCTCTCTCCGGTCTATTTCTGGAGGGACAGTTGGTCGACTCATGACCCATCTGATGGCACTTGAAACACTGGCTCTCTGTGTGTGGACAATCCCTGACAAAATGGGGTCCAGCACACCTGTAACATCTAAGAGTGGCACCTCCACCCTATCTCCCTCCTCTAGCATCATCAGAAGGTTGCCTAATGACAGGACCCCCTTGCTGTGGTTGGGGCCTATCATATGGCTTCCTCTGATTTCCTCCTCTCTTGGACCCAGCTAGTCCCTCAACAGTTCTAGTCACACGGTTGCCACCTTCTAACCGCTCAACAACTTTTGCCTTCTCCACCAAGGCCGGAAACTCAGTGATGGCCATAGGCACCACCACCCTCTTCAGCTCCTGTTTCAGACCCTCAACAAATTTCCTGCATTTCCAAGCCTCAAAAATAGCTTGCGAATAGAAACGAGCCAGGTGCTCGAATCTCATCGCATACTCCGATACTGTCATCCCACCCTGGTGCAACCGCATGAACTCAGCCTCCTTGGCGTGCCTCACGCTCTCCGGGAAATACTTCTCCAAGAACACCCTCCTGAAGCACTCCCAATCAACAACAACACCTCTAGCAGTCAGCATATGGTGAGTACCCCTCCACTAATGCTCAGCCTCCCCAACCAGCATGTATACAGCATATGCCAGCCTCCTCTCTTGAGAACATCCCAACATAGTGAAGATCTTCTCCAACTCACAGATCTAGTGGTCAGCTACCTCTGGGTCTGCATCTCCCTTGAATTGTGGAGGATGGCATTTCCAGAACTCAGCAAGATCCCGGTTCTCCTGTGACCCCAATGGCCTTGTTGCACCAGCCGCGACTCTATCAGCTTCCATCCTAGCAAAATAAGCATTTTGTTGCTGCATAGCCATAGCCATCATCTCCATGGCACGGGCTATCTGCTCATTGGTTCTAGTCATTCTCTACAAAATTAACAACATCTTCAATACACAATAACTAAACCAAACAACAATCAACAGCACAGCAAGCAACAAGAAATCAGCACAGCATAGAGTTCAGCACAACAAAAGCCTAAAGGAACCACCCCCAAAGAGTGCCCACTAGAATCGAACTGCTCTGATACCACTAAAGTGTAACGACCCGACTGGTCACTACACACAACAAAACACACCACATAGAAAAGAACAAGTATATACATATAACGTCTAGAATATATATATATATATATATATATATATATATATATATATATACAAGGTCCAAATCTGGCTAATTTGTCATAGTGAACAAAATACATCCAGCATAGCTATACTAAGTAGCTAAATACAACAAAATAATCAAACGCCATCTGCCAGCTGCAGACCCTCCTCAGCACACCAACCTAACCCTGCTCTACTCCCATACATAGTATGATCATCGCAGTCCAAACCACATCGAAACAACAAAGGGTAAACTAGTGAAAAGAATCAACATACCAATATATCAATACATGAATGGTAAACAGCTACAACTATCAGTACATCAACCAGCTTAACAACATCACCTTATAATATATCACAACATTCAGTAATAACAGTAGTAAACAGCAGTAAACACATAATGTGTCGTCACACATATTAGTTAGTATTGGTCGCTTGTAATCTGTATAGCTCGACCTGGCCCCTATACCGTGGTCACTTTGTACACGTGTACCTCGACCTTGCCCACACACGGGACAACTAAGAACCTAGAGGAGAACAGCAAGTTACCACTCCAAGTTTCAGCTTTCCAGGGAGGGTTTTCAACAAAATTGGGCTCTAAGAGCACCACAGCCGCTGCATCCACATAATGGGATGAGGAAAATTTCAAAAACATCTCCTCTAGTCTTAGTGATCAACAGCTCAGCCTTACGGCTTACAACAGCTCCTATCAGCATGGAGCACAGCACTGCATAGCAACAATAACAGCATACAGCTCAGCATTATACAACACAGCCAAACAACTCACAGCCCAGCTTACACAGCTCAAAACACAACAATATTCATCATTTACAGCTCAGCTCAGCATCTAACAACATCTATAAGCAATTTTAGCATAATTCAACACATAGCAGCTCAACATCGAATGTCATCTCTACGCCCGGCACGCTCATGGTCGCGCCTGGCGTGGCACAACTAGAGAGCATCAAGGCTCAGCGCGCTCGGTGCAATTCCCATTGTGCCCGGTTGTGCTAGGAGGCAGAGACCCTCAAAGGTCTCACACGCCCGGCATGGCAAACCCGCGCTCGGTGCAGGGTAACCACAGACTTCCCCAAAGTCTCACGCTCGGCACAATAATAATTGTGCCCGGAGCCACCTCCAGCAGAGACTCTCAAGGAGTCTCCACGCTCGGCGAGACAAGGTCACGCACGGCGCCACACCAGAAACCCCCAAAAGCATGTCACATACTGATATCATGCCCATCGTGGTCCTACCACGCCCGGCGTGGGCCAACTAGAGGCTCACATTCTCAAGCTTGCCCGGCGCACACATCTTTGCGCCTGGTAGGCTTGCCCAAATGGAGCCCCCTGGTGGTCACGCGCTTGGCACGAAGAACTGCGCCCGGCGTGATACCCAGCAGCAACCCTCAAACTTTCGAAAATCTCTTCAAAACCTGCAAAACCAACCAGGCAATCCAAATGCAAACCATCCAAAAGTCCACATTTACATCTAAGAGTTCAAAAACATCATCTTTTTCAACATGCAACCATCAAATGAGAAAAACCCAAATTTCACCCGAAACCTCGAAAACCCGAAAACTAATTTTTCTTCAATTTCAGCCAAAGATCATCCATCAACAAGCAGCCAATGAGTTTCTAAGACTCATTCTCAACAAAAAACAGCAAAACCTAGCTTCCCTTACCTCGGTGAAGAAATCCGAGCTCCGGGAAGAGGATGAACGAGAAGAAGAAGAGAATTCTGCACGCAACTAGCTCCGAACGGCTTCAAGATTACGAGAAAGGACCTCCAAGATTACTCACGACTTCAGCTAGAGAGAAAGAAATTAGCAACAAGGTTAAGGGCTTGAGAGAATTCCACCAGCAAAGAGAGTGAATGAGAGAGTTTTGAGTGAGTGAGAGTTGAGAAAAGAGAGGAAGAGTCTACGGGGTCTCACACACAACATTTTTAATAAGTCCATTTAAAAATCACTTGTTTCACATTTTGTGTCCTACTACTTTAAACAAACAAAATCTCAATAGACTACATGAAAACTTTTTCGTTTAGGCACACAGAAAAAATAAGGCTTTTTGGCCATTGTGGGATTTTTTTTTCAAACTATTTACGTAAATAAGACTATTGTGAGATATATTACATCTTTAGAGTTATTTTAAACAATGTTGTGAGTTATAGAGACACCTATGACACATGTCATTTTGTTTTGACCCAACAAAAGTCGTTGTATGCTACAACAATTGCAATTAAAGTCAACACATGTCGTTATAGACTATAACTACAACGATCTCATTATATAATTTTTGATTTTTTTTTACTTTTAAGGTTGTCGTTATAGTCCACAATGACCCTCTTTTTTTACACGTAGGGGGTTGATGTGGGTTACAACACCCCCCATTAATTTTTTTTTGGGTGGCTATAGTCCTCAACAACCCTTTTTTTTCATCGCACATTCTACCAATAAGAATGCATCATGTGACCCCAATAGACAACATTTTTCTTTAGAGATTGCTATAGCCAACAACAATAACATTAGTGTAGTTGTGATCCTTGTGGACCATAGTGACACACACAAAAAAATAATAATAACGTCGTTGTGACTGATAACGACACACACAAATATGAATATATATATATATATATATATGAGGAGGGATCCTTTTACTCTAGGAGTAAGTCTACCTAGACTTACTTCGTTCAATAACTCATGTTTTACATCAAATTTCAACGATTCAACCGTTCAATTTAAATTTTTTAATATGCATAGATCAAATCTGCATATTTTTTAGAAAATTTGAAAATCATTTGATACTTCATTTCATTGATTCAAATTGACGGATAATCATAAAAGCATTTTATACATTATTTTGAATTAATGAAACGAAGTATCAAATGATTTTCAAATTTTTTAAAAATTTACAGATTTGATCTATGAATTAAGAACTTTAAATTGAACGGTTAGATCGTTGAAATTTGATATAGAACATGAGTTATTGAATGGAGTAAGTCTAGGTAGACTTACTCCTGGAGTAAAAGGATCTAACCGTTCAATTAAAAGTTCTTAATTCATAATTCAAATCTGCAAATTTTTAGAAAATTTGAAAATAATTTGATACTTCGTTTCATTAATTCGAATCAATGTATATAAAATGATTTTATGATTATCCATCAATTTGAATTAATGAAATGAAGTATCAAATGATTTTCAAATTTTCTAAAAATTTTCATATTTGATATATGCATTAAGAACTTTAAATTGAACGGTTGGATTGTGATACCTTTATTACCCCAACACATATACAAATAAATCTTGTAATTAACTAAAGAATAAAATATTAAACAATGGTAAAAAGGGTTCACATAAAACCTTCATAAATAACCAAAATAATTAAAAATGAAATTTAGAAAGTAAAACTTGAGAGTTTACAAATTGTTCTCAAAATAGAAGGTATAACTCTAAATACATATAAAAATTTATCCTAGAATCCTCTGCCCCGATGTCACAATATCAGAGCACACCCATAACTCAATGGTTGGCATTCTAGATGCCACTCAAAGCCAGATCTTCCTCACCTAAAACATCCACAAATTATACGGTGAGAAAAGAAAACATCTATATGGAAAGCACACAAGGAAAAACACAACATAATCCATCATAACTCCTTACTGAATGAAATATTCACAAGCATTTATATATATCATAATTTAACAATCATTCATCATCTTCATATCTCAATTACATCAATCCATCACAATCCACACAAATCTTACAATTAACACTATGCCAAGGCCACGCCACATCTGACACAAGTGATATGGGTTAATTGCCTCACTCATCCCACACCATGCCAGCGGAACGCTCGTCCTTGTAGCATCACTTACTCAAGGTTCGTCTCATCCCTGGTCATTAGTGTGAGGAACCACAATCACATTACAATCAACACAATCTCTTGCAATTAACCCTATGCTAGGGCTGCCATATGTGACATACGTGATGCGTGTTAATTGACTCACTCATCCCACACCATGCCAGGGGCACGCTCGTCCTTGAAGCATCACTACTCAAGGTTCGTCTCATCCCTGGTCATTAGTGTGAGGTACCACAATCACAATCATAATCATATCCACACAACATCTCATCTCATATCTCAATTCCATATTACATGCACAACAGATAAGTCGAACAAAATAAGGGTTTACACACCCCTCAAGCAATTCACATCTAGATCATCAATTCTTATCAATTAACATAACAATAACATTCATAAATTAATAAACTAATCAATAGAATTAGCAATTTAATATAATTTTAACATAAACGGTAAAACCCCCAATTATTCCAAAACCTAGCTCACAAGCACTTTTCTACAATTTCGTTCTCTCCCAGATCATCATTCTTACAAATTAAATATATGTTTCTAATCCTCAACACATACAAAATCTAATGGGATCATCAATTTCTCAAACAGAAATAATCCAATTTTTCCAAAACCTAACTTACAAGCACTATTCTATAATTTCGTTCTCTCTCCCAGAGCATCATTTTTTTCAAATAATCATATATTCATAGTCCTAAATATATACAGAATCAAATAAGACCAATAATTCTCCAAACAGAAATAATTATAAAATTACTCATAATCATAAGGGATTCTTCTTCTACCCAATTCTCTCATGTAACTCTACATATAAATAATTCCCTTTTTTCCCGTACCTGGATAAACAACAGTTGAAACCAAAACAGAGATCTCTTGGTCTCCTCCTCTAAGTGCCCCTCAATCTTCAGAGAGTGTAGAAGGGAAAGAAGAGAATGTAGAAGAAAGAAGTCAGAACTGAAAGAAGTCAGAATTGAAAAATATGATTTTAGGAGTGCCAGAGCACTCAATTTATAGGCATCAGGATTCGCGAAACGGCCCGTTTCAAATCCAAAATGACCCATTCTGAAATCTCACGTCATGTGTAAAATTCACATCCAGAACGGCCCGTTCTAAAACCAGAACGGCCTGTTCTGGGGTTTGCATTAAAACTCTCAACGGTCATATTTTGGAACGACCCGTTCCGAAACCGGAACGGACCGTTCTGAAATAAGGTTCAAAGGCCATTTCTGAAATTCGGAACGACCCGTTCCAGCTAGGAACGGCCCGTTCCCAACTAAGAATCAGAGACAAATTTTATGGTTTGGAACGGCCCGTTCCAAATCTGAAACAGCCCGTTCCGGGCTCCCAAAAGTAGGACTATTTAGTAATTTGAAACGGCCCGTTCCAATTTTGGAACGGCCCGTTCCAGGCTACTAAACCACCTTAATTGAGCTCTTGGCTCAGTGAAAATTGGGCTGTTACATGGATCGTTAAAATTTGATGTAGAACATAAGTTATTGAACAGAGTAACTATTGGAGTAAAAAGATCCCTCTTCATATATATATATATAGGGGGTTATAATAACACCAGTGTAACTTTTACTAAGTATTACACTGCTCAATAACTTTATATTAAATGCGAATTTTGTAAATCCAACCGTTAAATTGAAAGTTCATATCACTTAGATCATATATACAAAATTTTATATTAATTCAAGATGATTTGATACTTCATTTTTATAAAACAAAATTGACGTAATATATTTATTTCAAAATACAGTAAAATATGAACACTTTGATCACCTTCAAGTTGTTCAATTTTAACAAAAATTGATATACACGTATAAAGTGATATGAACTTTCAATCTAACGGTTGGGTTTACAAAATTCACATTTAATATAAAGTTATTGAGTAGTGTAACACTTGATAAAAGTTATACCGGTGTAATTATAACCTCCCTCATATATATATATATATATATATATATATATATAGGCTAAAACACTAATTTGGTCCCTTATATTAATTGTTTGTTTCAATTTAGTCCCATTTTAATTTTTGGTTTCAATTTGGTCCCAAACTAATTAATTGGTTTCAATTTAGTCCCAAATTAATTAATTGGTTTCAATGTGGGACTTCCGTCTAAATTATTTAAACGGAGTTAACTTTTAGCCACGTGGATGCCACGTAGATGCATACATGCCACATGGATGCCAATTTTTTTTAAAACCCCTGGACCCAGAACGGCCCGTTCTGAAACCAGAACGGGCCGTTCTGGTTGCACTTTCGGTGTTTTAGTTTTGCATCCGGAACGGCCCGTTCCAGGTGCAAAATTAACACACCAAAAGTGCATCAGAACGGGCAGTTCTGAAACCAGAACGGCCGTTCTGGATTCAGAACGGGCCGTTCCAAAACTGAGAATAGTGCCTTCATTGTATTTTTGATAATTATGCAATTTTGATCCCTAAGGTTTTAATTGAGTAATTTCAGTCTTTAAAAGATTATAGTTGTGTAATTTTAGTCTCACCATTTTTAATTGAATAATTTTAATCTCTCAAATATCATGATTGTGCAATTTTAGTCTTTCTTATTAAAAATATAATAATTTTAAAATTTTAATATATATATATATATATATATAATGTTTTAAAACTATATAATTGTTTGCTTATTTAAATTAACATATATTATAATTTTTTGTAATGTATCAAATGATATATATTTATTATTACTAAATAAATAAAATTTATATATTATTAATATTTTAATATTATTAATAAATTAATATCAATAATATTTTTCCTATATTTATAAATAAACTAATAATTTGATAAATATATATTAATATATTTTTACAAAAATATAAATATATAAGATCAGATATATATTTCTAATTAATATACTTATATTTTTGTAAAAGTATATTAGTTTATCTATAAATATATTAATAATATTATTGATATAATATCAAAAATTATAACATATGTTAATTTGAATAGATAAATAATTATTTAATTTTAAAACATTATATATATATGTTGGATATCAGCACATATCAATCAGAATCTGTTGGAAATCAGCATATATCAATCAGAATATTCAATTCTGATTTGTAAAGATTCAATGTTAATAAGATCAATTTTATTTCTCCTCCTTTAATTATTTAGATACAGCATTTATAGGGAGAATTATTTCCCAGATTTTTAGGGATAGATTAGTGTGCAGATTTATTCCCCTGTATTCTATTTATACCACTTTTGTATTTTTCCCAAATCAGAGAAATATACATTATATTTTTCTGCAATATATATATATATATATTAAAATTATTAATTTTTAATGGGAGAAACTAAAATCGTATTGTTATGATATTCTTTATTAATTTTATTAAAAAATATAATAATTTTGAAAAATATTTTTTTATGGTAAAAATTTTAAAATTACTTATTTTTATTAAAATATTTATTTTATTAGATATAACAACATAATTAAAATATAATTAATAATATATATTTTGTAAAATTATTAATATTTTATATTTAAAAAAAAAAAGTTAAAACCGGAACGGCCCATTCTGAAATCGGAACGGTCCGTTCTGGTTTCACTTTTTGTGTGTTAAATTTGCATTTGGAACGGGCCGTTCTGAATGTAAAACTAATACACCAAAAATGAAACCAGAACGGCCCGTTCCGGTTTCAGAACGGGCCGTTCTAGGTCCAGGTATTTTAAAAAAAAAATGTCATCCACGTGGCATCCACATGGCATCCACGTGGGCAAAAGTTAACTCCGTTTAAATAATTTGGACGGAAGTCCCAAATTGAAACCAATTAATTTTTAAGGGACCAAATTGAAACTAATTAATTAGTTTGGGACGAAATTAAAACCAAAAATAAAAGTGGGACTAAATTGAAACAAACAATTATTATAAGGGACTAAATTAGTGTTTTAGCCATATATATATATATATATATATATATATATATCATTAAGGATTATTTTTAGTGATATTTTATTTTTCCTTCCAAAATGAGGGGTTACTTTATGAAAGAAATTTAAATAGGTTTAAAGTTCCAATTTAGTTAATATATACTTAATAAAGATATATAATATTAAAAATAAACTTAAATACTTAGCACTTTAATATTTCAGATAAATATGATACTTAGATCATGTATAATTGTTTAATAAATATTTACAGAAAATTAAAATAAAAAATAAGATACAATAAACTTATCTGATAAGTTAAAACCAATTAATTTAGACATGAACTTGTTGGTATAAATTCTCTCGTTTAATTTTTAAAAAACATTAATTTTAATTTATGAAGAAAAAAAAAACCTATAAGATGAGTTAAAATTTTTTTATATTTATAAATGTTCATTTTTTTTTCTAAACAAGACCTAACTCTATTAGCACGAATCTCTCCCATCTTTTGAGTCCCCTAACCCCAAAATTTTAAAGGAGTAAAATTCCACCATTTTTCATGTCACAAATTATAAAATTCCACCGACCTGAAAACATACACTGGATCCACCCACCTCAAGTAAGCAAGAAAAAGAAGAAAGAAAAAATAAATAAATTATTCGTGGATTGACTTTTGGGTCATAAGTGATTAATCCAAGCGCCAAACATTACGAATACTATTAAATTAGCAGTGATAGTGATTGATTGTCTAACTGATGAATTAACCAATTGGATTGATGTTTCAAAACATAACGAGTATTAAAAACATTTTAAATTCCATTTTATTTCATTTGTTAATCAACATCAACAATTAAGGGTGTAAACTGTAAAATATCCTTAACTATCTATTGGGCTAAGTAAGATAAACATTGTGAGAATTAAGGTGACCTAAATCCTATCATAATCATCAAAGTTGAAACTACTTTTTATAAAACTCTTATATATTATATGAATAAAAAAATGTTAACGAAAATTTTTAACTTCTTATATAATCTATTTTTTATTTATCAAAATTATTTATAAATTAAATTTTAATGTTTTAAAATAATTTATTAATAAATAAAAATAATATTATATTACAATATAAAATATTTATTATAAATCTAAAATATAATTTATATGTCATTAAAAAATATATAACTTATATTTAAAAATAAATATTTATATAAATTTAAAATATAATTTATATATTAAAATATATAATGTCTATTTGTAAATATAATTTATTGTAATTTTATTTATATATAATAAACATATATGCACATACTAAAATATTAGTAAAAAAAATGCATAAAAAGGAGAACGTTGTTAGCCTGTGCATGACTAATCTTCTGAAAGCTTTTATTGCATTAATTTAGACATCATGAAGTTAGGTGTAGGTATACTTTATTTTCAAAAAGACAATTAATGTTGAATTATGATAGTTGTTTATTGCACTCTTGACGTAGAGAGAACATATTCTAAAAACGGAAATGCGAGTTACACATCTCACTTATGGGGTATGAACTTGTAGATAATAAGATTGACTTTAATAATCGTATGTTTTGCATATGTTTTTATGATAATTCGATTGAAAGGGTTATGAATAATCCGAATTCATTCATTTTTGCCATGATTATCGAATATTATGATTTTTATTTTGTGAATTTTTATTTTTTTCTTTAGAGTTCTCGAACGAATTATGATTCATGAATGAATTGTGATAATTAGATTCTGTGTGATTAATGTTTGTTTGTGTAAGTTTATTAGGAACATGATTAGGATTCAACAAACTGGCTATTAGGTTTAACTGTTGAAAGTTAAGTAATTTGAAGGGTTTGGAAAGAAACCTGATTATGCAATCAACAATAGTGTAATATTCTAAAAATAATATCCATTTAATTAGGTTATTGGTAAATAATAATCAATTTTTAGAGTTTTAATTTAATAATAAAATATTTTAGAATTAATGGGCTGAAAAATAGTGTTTTAAAATAAGAGAGTTGCTGTGTTTTTATTAAAAGAGAGTATTGAGCTTGGTTCAATTAATTTGTAGAGTTATTTGAGTTTAGTTTGGTTCTTTTTCTCAATACTTATTCGTCTTGTTTGTCTCTTGGAATCATGCTGTTATAGATTCCTGTTTGAGGAGGAAGAAATTTGAGGAAGTATTTTATTGTTATACATTTGTTTAGGAAAACACCTTATTGGTTATTGGTTAAAGGTCATGAAATGAGTTAGTTATGTTGTTAAGTGTACATCAAATTGTGGGTAACAAAGTTACTCCTTCCGTCTTTTTTTCATAGTCGTTTAAGATTTTGCACGGGATTTAAGGAAATCATTGATATTTTAGTTTTTAAAAATGTTTATTACTTACTTTCCAATTTTATCCTTTGTTTTTTTTTTTTGCATTTTTTAGACTGTTGAACTACTCCATTAAATAGTTGTCCCTTTTCTTGTTTTTTTATAGTATTTTGTTGGGAACATATTGCTCTTATAAATGCACATTAACTTTATCTAAGTAGTTGGAGAAAAATTAGGTAGACATTAAAAATAAATACACACATTGTTCAGGAAACATGTATTAATTATCAAGGGTAAAAATGAAAGAAAAAAATTAATAACTCATTGATTTTAGTAATATGACAATAAAAAAAATAACAAACTCTGACAAAACGACTATGAAAAAAAACGGAAGGAGTAATTATTAATCAAAAGTTTCATTATTGTTGTTGTTACTATTGTTGCTATCATCATCATTGATATCGTTACCACGTGGTGGTGATAACAATGACAATAATAATAGTGATAATGATGATGATACAAGTAATAAATTATAGTGATAGTGGTAGACGACAATAATAATGATTTTGTAAGGGATATAATTAAATTTTAATAATCTCATAACTCTCTCATTTATAATAATGAGACATGTTCTCGAATACACTTTTCCGTGTTTGTGTAACAATAATGAGACATGTTTGTATGTGTAGAGAGATTCGTTTACTCTAAGAGTGAGTCTACCTAGATTTATTCCGTTCAATAATTCATGTTTTACATCAAATTTCAACGATCCAATCGTTGATTTAAAGTTTTTAATGTATAGATAAAGTCTACAATTTTTTTAAAAAAATTAAAAATCATTTGATACATCATTTCATTAATTCAAATCAATGTATAAAATGATTTTATAATTATTCATCAATTTAAATTAATAAAATGAAATATTAAATGTTTTTCAAAATTTTAAAAAATTTTCAGACTTGATTTATGTATTAAAAAATTTAAATTCAACGATTAGATCATTAAAATTTTATATAGAACATGAGTTATTGAACAAAATAAATTAACTAAACTTATTTTTAAAGTAAACGAATCTCTCGTCTATTTATCTATTTATGTATATATATATATATATAGTTTACCATATGAAGTTAAATCATGAAGTGGTTTTGGTCAGAACCTTTACAATTGATTGAGATTGTACCAACGAATTTCCAATTAAAAGAAGAATAAACTACCTAAGGCATATTCGTTCTCCAACAAGGAAGGAAAAATTATGATTGGAGTAGTTTGGTTTCAGCTATAATGGCTAGTAAGTCAAACTGGAAGACATAATTTAGCATGAAAAGTGTTCCATGTGAGAGATATGTATGTATGGAGACATTTTCATTTTTGAAGCCAACTTTTGTGTCTCATTGCTTGTCTTGGCCGACCAAAAATAGACCTGTGACAAACACACGAGACCAACAAGAGGTTGCCCTACTAGGAAAAACAATATCTTTGCCCCAAAATAATTGCATTTTTTTTTTCCTGTCTTACGGGTTTATTTTAAGGTATCAAAATTTGTTTTCAGAAAAGTGAACTTAGGAATATTATATTTCATCTTTAGTATAAATTTTTGAAAAAATATTTTTAGTTTGTTATAGGTTTATGAAATATTCATGTCTTATATTTATATATATAAAAAGGGAGTATTTTACATTATGATATAAAAATGAGCTATTTTCTATAATAACTATTTTTTTCTACTTCATTCTTTCACTTTTATTTTTTAATTACATAAATCGTAAATTATTTTTGTAAAATTACTAAATGTAAACTAAACATGTTCATAAGAATAATAATATTATTAAACATAATAATCAGCAAGAGTTGGATTTAGGAGAAGGATTGGTCACCCGTAACTTAATTTTTTGTTTGTTTGTTATCATGGAGTGTTCTCTATTGAATATAGAAATAATTTCTGTTGAGAATTTGATAAGCATTAAATAAATGAATATTTTCTTCTAGGTTGAATTTTTTCTATTAACAAAAATCATGATTTGATCCTTATTATTTAGTTAAGCGATGTGAATTTTTTTGTTATTCGTACTAATCAAAGTTAATAGATCGTAACTTAATAAACTAATGTTCAAATTTTTGTTAAGAGATATTTACATTTAATATTTAATCGTACATCAAATAAAGTTGTAAACAAAAGAAAACGTTTTTTATTATTATGGAAATATATAATTCTTGAAAATATTTTTGTCCTCAATTCTTTTTTGGAAAATACAATATTATACTAAGCAGCCTGTTATTTAATAAAGTAAATAGAGGGAGCGTGTTGCAGCTTGTCATATGTTTTTAATGTTGGCCAATACTCTACAGACTCCATGTGTTTATTGTTTATTGTTTATTATTTAAAGTTTGTGTGAAAGTGAAGTGTTTATGTTGTTAACCATTAACGTCATTATAAATGAATTGTCATCTTTTAAAATAAAAAATTAGGTATAATTGTTTTATCAATATGATTTTTTGTAATATAAAAATCGAACTACAAATAAAAAATATATATTATAAATTCATATTTATAGCTAATATTTTAATATGCACAATACACAGACTAAATATTTATTATATATAACTAAAATTTATAATAAATTATATATAAATATTATATTTGAATATATAAATTATATTTAAAATTTATATAAATAAATATTTTAAATATATAAATTATATTTTATATTTATGATAAATAATAGAATATTATTTTTATTTATAAATAATTTATTTTTAAAATATTGAAATTATTTTCATAAATAATTATGATAAAATAAAAATTTATATTTAACATATAGATAATATATCATACTAGTATTTAATTTGTTGGTGTATCCATTATTTTTTTTATATATTAATAAAATTGTTAATATGTTGTATTAATTTTACTGTTATAGCAAACTCCAAACGTGTGGTTCAGCGGTAGGGCTTGATTTACGCTTAAGTAAAGTCAAGGGTTCGAACCCTATCTGAGTAGATACTCCAGGAATGAAAAAAAAAAAAAAACATTTATTATAATTTATTTTTGTTATGTGTATGAATATTGACGAGGTCGGCTAGCCTGCAATATAAAACATTGAATTGGGTTAATAATTGCAACAAGAAGATCGTGACCACCACCACCTTGTGTCTCTAACTTTCTGATAAGTGACCCTATATAATTGATTGATATAGAATTTGGATGTATTGGATTGAAATTTTATAATTTTTTAAAAGAAAAGTTTTATAAATTTTAAATTTTTTATAAGAATTTAAGAAATATATTAGATGGAGATTTTATATTTTTAAAATGTGAATTGACAATCAAATTAGTTTAAAATTAAAAATATATAACTGAAATGATAATATTGATATATTTAATAGATTAAAAATGGTAACAAGTAATTAAAGTTAGAAACTTATTTGACAATCTCTTATTTTCGAGAACTAATATAACAACATCTTTTAACTATAGTCTAAATTGGATATTTATTCTTGTTAATATAAATTTCTTTAACTTGTTAAATCAAATTAGAATTTCCTTCTCTTGATGCTTTACAAATAATTTTGTGAAATAAAGTGCAAACGGTAGTATAAAATTATGAAAAGCATAAAAGACAGGGATCGACATTTTTCCACACTAATATTAGGAGGGATAATTTAAAAAATTCAAACAAATAATAATATTTTTTGGTACAAAATGTTATAGCATAGCATATTGATCTTTCTAGAATTGAATAATGATAACACCAGGCCGTTTCTGAATTAAAGTAGCTTTTCATTTTGGCTGGTTTGCACCAACTCGAGAAGTTAAACAAGCCTTGCTTAATACTTTTGCTAGATAAGTGATAAAGAAAAAACCAATAGCAATGCCATTTTATCATAAACAGCTTTACTTGATCATGAAACTTCATCTTTAGGATAAATGTTTGTTGAGTCATCCTTTCTCACTAGGTATTTTTGGATAAACTTTTTTGGAGACACTTTAAAAGAAAAAAGGAACAAAAATGAAAATAAATTTCTCTATAAATTAAAGTTAATTTATTCACAATTTAAAAATAAAATTTTGAAAAAGCTAATAGAAGAGAACTTTTGCAAATTAGTTAATGCATAAACTAATTTTAATTTATAGATAAACTTATTTCAGTTTTTCCTCCTACTTTCCTCTTCTAAAAGTGTTTATGAAAAAGTTTAAACAAACAAATCCTTAATCTTTTATTATTTAAACTAGCTATCCTGAGAAAGTAAAAGGAGGGAACTGACATTCCAAACAAAATTCACTGTGGAATAGCATCAAGTCCAAATGTTAACTTGCACAGCCTATATATGTGGTTTCACACACATGTACACATATTCACAATCAACAACAAAAAGAGCAGGACCAGAAAACTACAATACAAACAATTGTTGTTAGCCCTTATATAGCAGTAACATATAGCTTTTTTGGAGCACAAATGAATGAACAATTTGTGGCAATGAGACTTCATTTAGATGCCTTGTGGCCCTGCCCTTTCATCTGACTAGCAGCTGCTGACATCACACGCAAGCGGCGAGCAATCTCTGTGAAAGATGGCCTGACTGAAGGATTTGGTGCCCAACACTGCTCCATTAATGTTTTCCACTCTAGATCACAATAATTGGGGATTGTAGGTCTTAAGGTGTTATTCACAATGCCTCCTGCATGTAGTGTGCAAAGAAGTGAGAAAATTTTCTTTTGGGTGGGGTGAGGGGGAACTGAATGATTTCTCTAGTGATCTGAATGCATGAAAAATTATTACAGGGAAAAAATATCATAGATGCTAGATGGATGCATGCAAGGGCAATGAAATTTTATGTAAACCATTTGAAATTACAAATGAGATTTTAAATGAATCTCGGTCATTCATAAATTTATGCATATTATAAAAAGCATTTGTCTTCTGCAATTGTCATTGGAAACTTATACAAGCAACATATGTCCAAGGAAACTTGCATATGAAAAATATTCAAATTTTAATATAATACTTCCTCCTGTATTTATCATGAGACTGCTAGGATATAGAATAAAAAGAATTAGAATAGTTATTAGTTAGAAAGATATCATGGGCTAGGCCCATCACATCTACAAATAGGAGAGAAATATCTCCTCCAAGGATTTTCCCTTCACAAAGGATTTCTCCTATTTATCAAGTAACCTCGATTTACAAATGTGAACAAATCTCCCCCTCCCCTCTATCAAGTAACCTCCTAATTATAGATGTAATTGGCCTAGCCCATGATATCTTTCTAACTAACAACTATTCTAATTCCCTTTATTCTATATCCTAATAGAGAGACACAATTTAAAAGCAAACGGTAGTTTTTTTTTATAAGTCACTTTATAATTTTTATAAAAGAATTTTATTTTTCATCTTTTGTTCTTATTAAAGATTACGAGAACATATGTTTCTTATTATTAGATAAAGAAATGAGAATTTGAGAAATAAATGTTTTCTTTCTCACATCTTAATGTTTCTAATGGTCATTTATTAATTTTATTGGTGTAGGTACATAAACTTGAATATAGAGTAATATCTTCGTCTCTTCATGAAAAGTTAATAATAAATAAAAAGGATAAAATTGGTACATCATGATTTTGTTTTATAAATCTAATAAAATCAACTTATATAATTACTTACACTAGTTGCGTGATTCGGTTATAATTTTTTCCCTCTCATCATGGTTTTGTTTTATAGTAATGACTGAAGGGATTAATAAACAAGATAAGATGGTTTATAGGTTTATCTTGCCCAATGAGTTTCTGCTATCCTGTTTGTTTTCTCCTTCAAATTGTGTAAGGGTTGTTTCTGCAAGTTGAAGTAGGTAACTTGAATTTAGATACACGTGTTCTATTCTTTATTTTGGTTTAGCTACATGGGCCTTTTAACTTGATTGTTTGTGGCTATTATTCACCAAGGCATTCAGATTTTACCCTTTTGATCATCATAATAGTTAAATTCACAGTGTACCCTGATTATTAAGAGATTAATAAAAGTTGTATCAATGCAATGGAAGTACTATTGATGCAACTAGTGTCTCAGAAAGGTGAAAGGTTCCAAAGAGAACAGAAAAGGACCGCACCTATGATTGCACCATAGTGCATATTTGCATATGGCTCATCACCAGTAAGGATCTCCCATAAGACAATGCCAAAAGAGAACACATCAACCTAAAGATTAGACATAAAAGCATTAATAATCAATTCTTCTCAAACAATAGAGATAAGGAGAGACAGTAAAGTACTATAACCGACCAAATAGCAAAATAATTTGTTTCCCTTGTTTACAATTTTAATCTATGAGACGGATTGGAACTTATAAAAGCCTAAATGTTAAAAACTTAGGCAGGTGCCAATTGAACTACAAGCTTGTTGGTGACAATTTCAGTATCTAATAGAAGGTAAACTTGAATTAACTTGTTGGCTATTTTCATATTTAAGGTGATTCCAAATTTCCACTGATGATCTGAAATTTTACCTTTTCTGAGACCTTATTGCTGCTACCATTTAGCAACTCCGGTGCCATCCAAGGTAAAGTTCCGCGCACACCACCAGACACCAATGTATTTCGCTTAATCTTTGATAGACCAAAATCGCCAACCTGGTGAAAAGCAAGTTTCTTAGCTTTGTTACACTGAAGACAAAATTATAATGGCATGAGCATGAATATCCACAACTTGAAGTCTTGAACAGATACCTTGCATATTGGCCGAATAGGATCCTTCAAGTTCACAAGCAAATTGTCACATTTCAAGTCAAAATGCACAATATTTTTTGAGTGTAAATATTCCATTCCAAAAGCTGCATCCATGGCAATTATCAGCCTCTTGCGGCGATCAAGATACCTGGAGTCAGGATAAGATAATGAAAAAATCTCACCATTTTTCTTGATGAAAAAATGGAATCTAAGGATTATAACAAGTAGCAAAATGTCAGGGCTTACATGAAAAACTAATTGCACTTTATCTAAATGCAATAAATTAAGATGAGGCACTACCTATTTAGTGTTCAGAAAGAAAAAGAGACAAATTTTACATAAGTCATGTGAAATTTTAATATGAGAGGATCCATTCCTTAGGAGGATGGATGCATTACCTATCCTTACGAAGCAAAACATTCCTAAGAGAACCATCCACCATGTACTCGGTAACAGTCGCCAACGTTGCTCCTGGTCCATCCTGAACTACACCATAAAAGGCCACCACATTTGGATGGTGAAGCTTGGAAAGTATGTCAGCTTCCCGCCAGAACTCTATGGTCTGAGATTGGAAATGAACACCATCAATATAAGCCCTTTAATAAAAGAGTAGCCTTATAAAAATGTGACTAAAATAAAAGGAACACAATCACTGAGGGTGATTCATAGGTAAGTTACCAGTCTCTCTTGTTCTGAAGATCGACCAGCAAAGCAGCTTTTCTTTATTCTTTTAATTGCAACATCTGATCCCCTCCATTTTCCATGGTACACAGTACCAAAGGTACCAGAACCCAACTCTCGCAGTTCTTCAAGATCTTCATTCTTTATGAACTGCCATGTGCATTATAAATATATATAATAAATAAATATTAGTAAATCTTATGAACTCAAATTCTATTATGTCATTATAGAAAAACAGACTATTAAGAAACCAAACCATCATCTAGTACAAATTTCAAGTCAACATTATAGAAACAAATTTATACAGGATATGCCAGTCATTCATATTAGCAAAGAGCGAATGTTAATGGAAGAAGAGATTATGTAATAGTTGTGGTCTTGTGGATTAATGAGTCAATTAACATCAAGGTCAGCTAAGAGTGACATTTTACTTTCATGATAAAGTCAGAGGTAGCATCAAAATAGTAAAGCAAGGTAGAATAAAATATTTTAACCTATAAATTTCACATATGTTAATATTATAAGAATAGGATAATACTAGACAGTAATTCATTTATGACAACAGAAAATAGAACTCATAATTTCTACAATGGGAAATAGAAGAGTAGAATAAAATTATTGTTCTCTTTAAAAAAGGCAGGTATAATACATCAATGTAAACATGATACCTGTACAGTACTGGTGTCAAAATCCCCTGCTACACCCACATTCCTTGTTTCATTCATGCCATCCTAAATTCAATCCATTACAAGATTTGTCAGAAAAAAGGAGCAAATTAGGCTCTTAAAATAAAGAATGATCAATAACATACCTGGTATTCAGATTCCTGTGGTCTTATGTTTTCCATCATGGCATCCATATTCTTATTTTCATTGCCCTGTGGTTGGGAATGCTCATACTTTTGGAGAAAAACAGTGGCTTCTGCTTTAGTTGTTACAGGTACATTTTTCTGATTTTCTTCACCAAAATTTAGGTGGGATTCCTTGGTTCCTGCCAAAATACCATCTGCTGGTAGAGGAGCAGATTGCTGAGATTTACTATCCCTCTCTTGTACTTTTCTCACAGCAGATGAGAAACCGAGATTATCCTGATCAATTAGAGAAACATTATCAAACCCCTCTTGGGCCAAGTTCTGAAAATATGACCAACTTTTAGGCTCATGATTGTCCATGTTTAAGCTCAAACCTGCTCTATCTGTTGGTAATGGACCAATGCTCGAGGAATCTTCAGTATGTACTGCTTTGGAGAACATATCATAAAGGAAATCACGGGGAAACCTATCTTCAATATCAATCAGAATGTCACCCTGAGTAGGTCTAGATTTAGCTTCTGGGGGGAAATCTTGAGAAACATCTTGACCTTTGTTTCCATTTAAAGGAAAGGGCTGAGATTGGACCTTAGTATCACTATCAGATTCCTTGGTAGAAATCTCAGCCAAATTGAGGTCAGGAAGTTTAGGTGCTAGATTTTGATTGTATTCAACAGAAGGAACCCGATGAAATGCAAGATGTTCAGTACCTTTGACTTCATCAACTAAGAGAATATTATGGTTGTCTTTGGAGCGATTGTTTTCGTTTTCAGAACTAAGGACCCGATCCTCATTTCTAGAAACTTTGTTGTCTGCCAACACTTGCTTCAACTCAGAATCCACATGCTGTGATAACTTTGAAGTCACCTTACTTGTTGCATCAGGCAACTGTTTGTATGTCGGCAGTTGGGCAAATCCATCATCAATGGTATGGCCATCTGCATGCAAGGGCCTTGCTGCTGAGCTGGACACAATGTTCAGATTTGACATGTCATTGTGCAATATGTCACTGGATTCTGTAATTGAATTGTTCTGGTTGAAGTCAGAAAGCAAATCTGACATGAGTAAGTTAGAACCATAAGCATCATCTGACTTTGTAGATCGGTTCAGCAAATCTGCCTGCTCCCTTGGAATTCTCTCTGAATAATAGACTCTGTTGGGAAGTGCAGGTGGTTCAAGGTAACTGAAATCAATCACATTGGACTCGGCATCAACATGAGCACGGCTGAATGCATCAGTGGGTGTAGTATAGAAGTCATCTTCACCAGACTTAGGAGTCTGCGTGGGATTCATACTACTAATTAATGAAGAGGCATCTTCAGACTGCTGGTGCTTACCCTTGTTCTTTGATGGCAGTGCAGGATGATGCCCTTCTGATATAGCAGCTGTAACTGATGCCTCTGATAAATTACCATGCAAATTGCCCTCAAATGGCTGCAAAGGAACAGGATATGGTGATTCCAAGGGAAAAACTTTTCCTGGGTCATTGCCTGTATGAATGAAATTATCACCCTTTTTTCTCACCATTGTTGCTGGCACATCTGAAATTTGTACCTGCAACTCACTGAATGCTTGTCCATCATTGATGATTCCTTGGTTAACAAGACCATGAGTGGGCATAGAAACTGGAACCTCTCTAAGATTGCGAGCGGAGATGTTAGAAGGATCATGACCATGATGAAGTGGATATTGACCAGCTTCCCCATGGTGAATGACAGGGTCATCATAAAACAATGGATGGGTTTCATAAGCATTAGAGGAGGGCGGAAGCATTGGTTGTGAAGACTGAATAGTCAATGATGATTTAACATTATCAGTCAAGGAAGAAGTGTTAACACCAAATGAGTCTATCAGACGTCTGTTGGTCTCCCTCTCATTATTTTGTCCATTCAATTCATGTAGGTTATTAGTAGAGCCGTTTTCACCACGAAGGATCGAGTTGTTTCTTGAACCCACGTCCATCCCGTTAACAGCAACTAAATACTGGGTTTCGGAATCACCATCAATGCTTCCAAGACCAAACTGAGTATCATCCAAATCATTTATAGAGAACAGAAACATCCTAAGCTTTGATGATCCTCTTCCGCCTTGTAGATCATGACATTCCTCCATCATATTCCGCAGATCCTCATCAGAAGATACTGAAACTAATGCATCAAGATCTTCTCCAGGGAGCTGATACTTTATCACATGAACTTCACTATAGATTGATGATGCTTTCTGCATAAGCTCCTGAAAACGTATGTCCCTTCTAATACTAATAATACGTGTGTCACCGCCAACATATCTAAGCTTTCCATCACTAGGCCGTGGCAATATTCCACCCCCAAAGCTGCATAGAACCTTCATCTTCATTGATGCGCTTTCAGAAGCAATGGAAGAGGCAGTACCATGAAGGACTCGGTAATTGTCTTGATTAGATGAAGTTCTAGGAATTGATCGAGCTGAACCATAATTACTTCTGTCCTGATGTTGAGAAGAGTTTCTTCTGTCAAGCTCTTTTGGACCCTTTTCAACCTTTGTCATCACAGAAATATCTGATCCACTTTCAGATCCTGTATGGCCTAAAATGCCTTTCAACTCCATATAGCCTGTGGAATAATTGGGATCATCCACAACATTTGGAAAGGAAGGCTTCCTGAGATTCACCCTGTCTCTCATAAACTCGAGAGCAAATTCCTCACCAGTTTGTATGGAGTAATTAACAGGTTTATTTTCTGACACATTATACGCCGGAGGAGGTCGTGCATTGAGAATGCTATCCCGAAGGTCTTGCGGGACCAACTGTGGTGCAGAATGGAATTCTTCATTTCTAGGTTCCATGGAATATTGGTGTTTCTGCATCCTTGATTATCAAATCAAAGCCTCATTTGTACAGTTAAATGCATGGATTTACTGTAATGCCACAGTACTGGAAAGACACTTAACATCATGTTCAAATAATGCACCCAATACTGTAAATTCAATTTCCAAGTGCCACAGACAGGACTGCTAACTACTCCAGAAGTTTGAATTTCTTACCCATGGCAATGGGTCAGAAAGAAGCTTTAAGAATGCTCAAGTTTATGTCACCATAATCAACACATGAAGAAGCTTCCACAATCTTAAGAATTTTCAAGACGAGGTACTTTCTTCAAAGATCAAACCACCAACGGAATATGTCACCCTGGGTGCATGATGAAATTTATAAACTGCTTAGCATATAAAATGTAGCAAGATATAGAAATAACTACATAATGGGAAAGGATACAATCATACAAGATAAAAGATCACAATAATTATATCCAATAAAATCAAATAGAAATATATCACAAACATATTAGAATTGTCATAATATTCAATATCTCGTTACTATTATAACACTAGCAATTTTATTTACCTGCCATACATGAAAAAATAAAATATAGTTTTAGTCTCTTATAATTGTTTGAAGAACAAAAAATCTCACGAAACTCATCTCTCTAACAATCTTAAGGTCTAATATTGTTCTTTCATGATCTTTTTTTGTTAGAAATCAGATAGTAGACTCTTGTCCTTGGATAAAATAAGTTATTTATCTTGTACATACCTTTCAATCCCTAGTTCATTCCTTGACTACTTCTCATTACTTATACTACATAAAAGGAATTTAAAGATTTACAAACTGGACCTTGTAAAAAATTGAAGACTTTGTTATCTAATAGGCATTAGCCAAAATATTGTCAAGTTATAGAACCATAGTAGAGGTAGTGAAGCAAAGCCCAACACCAACCATAAAAAAAATGGAGGAAAAGATAGTACCCATCATTCTTTTAGCAAATCAAACCACATGCAAAGATCAAATGGAGGAATAAGTGAATAAACAATTTAGGTCAAAATAAATATAAAAAAAATACCCATATATCAGATCACTTCTTCTCAACAATATCAGGATTATATAATCCACAAATTATCGAACTTGGGTCTTAGCTTCAACCTTTTCCCATCAAAGCACATCATGGAGGATTATAAGTGCACAAATCATGTTTGATTCAATTAAGAGCAAAAGACATCATCAATCATAAATTCAGAGCTGAATCAGGAAAAAGGATGAAAAAGAATCAACTAAATACCTGCCTGATGATGGTTTTGAGCTTGATATATGTATGGCTCAAGAAGGTTTCAGAGGAAGAGCCATGGCTAGTATCTGGGGCAAAACTAAAATCAAACGAAAAGGTATTTATGAGAAAGAAACCAAAAGGGAATTCAACTTTGTCTAACCCATGTTTTGATTTATCTTTTTTCTTTTGGGTATCAAACAGTCTGAATCTACTTCTACTTCAATGATTCTTTTGCAGCAAAATGACAGCACACACACACTCTCTCTCTCTTCTTTCTCTCTCTATGTGTGGATTTGAGAAGCTGTGTGTTGTGTTCCTTTTGTGGAATAAAATAAATTTGTTGTGTCATCAAAGAGTCAGAGGAGTGAAGAAACAGTTATGTCCCACAATTTGCACCCTATTTTTTATGATTCTTACAGCAACAGTTCGTTAATCGTTGGCCACGTGTCGTTTTTACAAGGGGAGAAATTATTGTGATTATTATATATATACTGAAAAAATAATTAAAAAGGTCTGAACAACTTGTTGAAAAACGTTAGAATTGACGAAGGTGAACATTTTTAAAAGCATGTAACAAGACCAATTAAACAACCCTGTTCGAGCCGATGAAATAAAAACCTGTTGAATGAAAAAGGAAATTAATTATATCGACAATGTTTTGTATAATTAAAAAAAAATATAATAATGTTTTAAATTTGTTTTCAACTAACATTTTAATGAGGTAAACTTATGATAAATGCTATTAGTTAAATGTTTTAAATATAAATTGATAATCTTTTATTATTTGGTCGAATTTTTCTCATTCCGAATATTACACACTAGTTTATTTATTTATTTTTCCGGATTCCGTTTTTAAAACAGAACTTGTTGAAATATTTTTTTAAAAAAATTCTATACAATGATGAATCAACTTCTCATTGTCTTTGAGAATTTTCACAGGTATAACTACAAAACTTTTAATTTGGAATAACAGGTAAAAAAATTTCTCAACAGCTTCAAGATTTGAACCCTTGATATTACTTGTAAAATTTGTCCAGGATCATAATTCTCTTTGCCTGTGACTGGACATTGCTAAACATGTTTCGATCTAATTAAAATGGATCATAAATATGAAACCAAATTATAACACGTGAATTATTACTCTAGCAATCATCTGAATACAACCAAATGAAGCAAATTTCATTGTCCAATTTGAGTTAATTTCGTGTACCATTGAACTCCCCAAAATGTGAATTGGCTATCGACACATGAAAATTGAGCCATGGCTACAAGATAACAAGGTAAAAACATGAAAAGGAAAAAGGAAGAAAGTTCAATTTCTCAAACTGGATTGTGATTTGTGGATACTCAATTGGTCATGAAACAAATGATTGCAGTGTATTAATTTTGTTTGGTTTAAATATATTTTTAGTCTCTCAAATTTAAGATAATTCTGTTTTTGGTCCCTCAAATTTAAAATTATTGTTTTTAGTCCCTGTAATTTCAAAAAATCTTATTTTAGTCCTTATATTCAAATTTTGTTAAGAAATTTATCAAATATTATTGCATAAAATCTACCTATTAATATCTGTATCAGTGAAAATATCACATTAAATCCAGTTGATGTTGCATAACTGTATTAGTTAGTCACTTTCAAATATGTTATTGATGACCTAAGGGACTAAAATAAGATTTTTGAAAATTACAGAGACTAAAAATAACAGTTTTAAATTTGAGGGACCAAAAACATATTTAAGCCATTTTGTTTTTATCTGTTACAGTAGTAAACTCATTGACTCCAAGGCCCTATCTAGGAATTTTGATACCTTAGACAAAACTTAACACAAGAGTTATGTTAATATAGCCTAATAATTTTGATGTTCTTTTTCTAGCTTTTTGAGCTGCAAAATTATTTATTAAAGTTTTATAATCAAGTAATTCTAACATTTCACTCTCAATAGATATTATTACTAACTCATTCAATCTATCTTGTAACATAGTTGATCTTAAATATGATTTAACCAATTTTAATTTTGAAAAACTTCTTTCAGTAGTCGCAATAGTTACAAGTAATATTAATAATATTCTATAAACAATGTATGTATTTAGAAAAAAACATGATCTTTTTATATAGTTCAATATTTTTAATAGTGTGTTAATTTCATTTGTTAGAATTTCTTTCAATAACTTTAATTCTGAAAATAAATCAAGACCATCAATATCAGAATGGTCCTCAAAACTCAAAATCTTTTCAAGATTGATACAATATTTTTTTAATTCATCTTCCCCTAAACTTTTAAATTTATTTGAATCAAATAAAAAATTAAACATGTTTTCATATTCTAAAAATTGTTCAAATTAACTCAATAGAATAAATATATTGATCTAATATATACAAAAAATAATTAATGCAAAAAATAATTTTCAGTAAAATGAGCTATCTCATCACTATCAATATCATCAAAATATTTTTTCCTATGAATTTTACGTTTTTCATTGAACTTAGGCTCTATATCCATTTCAATAATCATTTCTTTGGTAGATTCTAATGCAGATGCAAAATCATTTTCCCTATAATTTTTGAATTAATTTTTCAATTATTCTTTTTTTTTCTTTTCAAATCCAGATACATACTTTCTATTTGGCATATTTTACTAATTGGCTAAAATAAAAATAACAAGAAAAATAATTTTTAAAATTAAAAGAAGATAATGAAAAAATAAAACCTGGAAAGTAAAAATTTATATCTGTGAATGAAAATTTCTTTAAGTTATGGCTATGCACTATCACAGCTGAGTATCAAAAATCGAAACCGTTGTGACAATCACTTTGCTTGCACCTACAATGATAAAAAATAAAAAAATGAGATCTAAAAACTATAATTTGTAAATAAAAGTATTGTCCTAAATTATTTTTTTCTCATGCATTAATAATTAATTTACAATGTTTTAGAAGGATTTGATCTTAACTTTTCAAAGACACGCAATAAATCATGGAAAGAAGAAATCTTGTCACAATGACAAACTTCAATTTCAATAAAGAAGAATATGTGGTATTGATCTCCAGGATGACCCATGACAAGTTCACTATGCAATATCATGCAAGAAGTGCACTACAATGGATTGTTAATGATGATAACTAAGAAAATACGTTGATATTATTGAACCAACACCCAGAATTATACTAACTTAACAGTTTTAAGGACTTACAGAGTAAGAATCAACCTAGAAAAAAGGCAAAATAGGACCTTATTGCTCCCAATCAAGCTCTCAAATTAGAGGTGAAGAAGGAATTGAAAATGAGAATAGAGAGAGAATGAGAAAGAGATAGACTATAGAGAAAACAAAGAAGTTAAAAATCTGCCATTTATAAAATACAAAAGTAACAGTGATTGTTGAGTAACTTTTTATTTACAAAAACTAATAAATGAGTTGTAGTCTTTTAAGTAATTTTAATAATAAAAAAATAAGAGATATAAAAAATATAAGATGTCTTATAAAATATTGAACCTTATATAAAATATTATTATTTTTAAAAAAATCAATTTATATCAATAATACTATTATTAAAAAAAATTGGAGGCCTTATAAATTTGGGAGCTATAGGCATTGGCCTTAAGCTCTGATTGACTCCATGCTTCTAATTTCAAGATACAAGAACAAGGGAAGAGGAATGAGAAAATTAAAAAGAAAAACAACCTAGGGAACTAATATGACAACTTTGAATTTCTATTAAGGTTGTTGAATGAACAACAAAAGTTTAATCAGGCAAACATTGAATCATCAATAAAATAATAGTGTAATTGCCCCTGGCAACAAAATACAACCTTGGAGTACCATTCAATGAATAAATTTAACAGTATCCATTTTCATCAAGAAAATGCATCAACACCAACATCAACATCTGTTTCAATCATTTGGAAGCCTTCTGGCCCTGAGTTTTGGTTTGGCTAGCGGCCGCCGACATTACGCGCAATCGACTGGCAATTTCTGTGAATGATGGCCTAGCTGCAGGATTGGGTGCCCAACACTGCTCCATCAGTGTTCTCCATTCAGGATCACAATGATTTGGGATTGTTGGCCTTAATGTGTTATTCACAATTCCGCCTGTATAGGCAGGAAAAAAACATTAATAGCCTTATGATAAATTGATGATTAGTGGACTACATGAAAACTTGAACAAGTGAGATGAAATTTAGAACATTCTTTTAAGGCCATGTTTGGATACCTGATGAGCGGAATAGAATGAAATGAGATGAAACAGAATGGAAAGAAGTTAACATTCCATTGTTTCGATACTTTTATGATTGAATGGAGATAAAAAGAATGGTTCCATCTCAGACCCCCAAACTGGTTTTCATTAGATTCCATTTAATTCCATCCATATTTTAAACAATCCTTAAAATGGAACTCAGCATTGTACTACTTTATTCCATCTCTTTCCATCAATCCAAACATAGGAACATCATGAATGTCAAAGGTAAAGGCATACAGACACAAGTAATTTGACCCACTGCTCTAGAGCTTTGATCACATATATCATAAAAACCATAGTTTCCTAATACACATCTTTGGTTGATGCCAAGTCTTGAGTGTAAACCCTAGGATTTCTCCTTATTTTAATCTTGTCCTTCAATCTGATTCGTTATGCACATCTTCGTCTAATATACGCTAGTTCTTTTGCCAACTCAACCTTCCCCCATCTTAATTCTCAACTTTTGTTACCAATTTTACAAAAGCTGATACAGTCAGCATTTTAAGAAACTACAGAAGAAGATTTCCTAATAGTCTAATACCGTTACTTCTATGAAAAGTAGAAACCAATTTCAGGAGGATGCAGCAAGAATGTAGTTGCATAGACATGAAAAAGAACATTAAGAAAAAGATAATGCCAATGATTGCAATATGAACAAAAAAAAAGGATGATACCTATGATTGCACCATAGTGCATATTGGCATATGGTTCCTCACCGGTTAGAATCTCCCATAATACTATGCCAAAGGAGAACACATCAACCTACAAATCAAAATTCAATTTCAGCAACAAGATGAATATAAACAGAAACAGAGGTAATATACAAGGATTGTAAACTGAAATAATTTAATTTTCAGACATTCCTTTCCAGAAATTGAGGTGAAAGTTCCCAGAATCCCATATTCCCTCATGAAAAGATTCCAAAAGTACAAAAAGAAATAAACAAGAATATTAGTACCTTTAAAATGTTCAAACAAAATTAATTTTACTTAAATTTCTACCGTTAAGGCATAGTTATCAATCTTGGATAGGCAGCACATAGAAATCAACCCCAAATATGCTATAGCAGGATAGAATATAGATTATAGAAAGATGACCACTATTTCAAAAAAAAATTTAATACAAATTATATAATTTATACTATATACATATAAATGCTCAAAAGTTACTCAACATTTGGAACAGACGTGAGTCATAGTTCAGAACAGAGAAAAGAATGGTGGGTTGGTGCCACCGGAAATACTGCTAGAGTCAGGAGGGTGTTGGTTAGAGTGTGGCTGTTGTACAGTAGAAAGGACCCTGGGAAACTACCCAATTAGGGTTTTTAAAAGTTCTGGAAAGGGGAAGAGAAATATCGACTTTGCCCCTAAAATGCACCTCTAAAATGATGCTTTTTTGAAGGCAAAAAAGTTTTGAGGGAAAAAGATGAGTTTTTCTGAAATTCCTCACTCTTGTGCTGCTATAGGCCGCATTGTGGTCATGACAGCCACAAGCTGACACACTATTCAAACCTTGTAGCAGTCCACAGCCTCTCTTCATCGCTATGCCACTATAGCGCACTTTTAATAACTAAGGCTCAAAAATGAGAGGAAGAACATTGTTGCAGGAACTATGAAGTATCAAATATGAACTAGTTAAGAGGCTTTTGCCATCTGAGATGAAGGCCCTTTTAACATCTAGAAGAGAGATCATTACAACTCGGCTCCTTATTAAATTTCAATTCTTCATCATGTGATCATAGAAAAAGCATTTCATTCGGACAACTAAAAAATCTACCTTTTCTGAGACCTTGTTGCTGCTACCATTCAGCAGCTCTGGTGCCATCCAAGGGAGAGTCCCCCGCACACCACCAGAAACCAAGGTATTTCGCTTAATTTTTGACAAGCCAAAATCCCCAACCTGGAAAGACAAAATTCTTAGTCTTTTCAACTCTATTTTAAATGCAAGACATTTCTTGTTTACAGAAATCTGTATAAAAAATCTCAGATTAGATACCTTGCATATAGGCCGCATAGGATCTTTCATGTTTACCAACAAATTGTCACATTTTAAGTCAAAGTGTACAATATTTTTTGAGTGCAAATATTCCATTCCAAAAGCTGCATCCATTGCAATTATCAGTCTCTTACGACGATCAAGATACCTGCAATGAAATTAGATCCTTCAGTAAGAACATGAAATTCATCACCAAACATATATTTAGAGAGAGAATCTTTTATATTTGTGATGGGAATAAATTTTGACCACTAGATCTATCATTAATGGTTAAGATTAAAACATCAAGTTAAGATTAAAAAGCATACAAGTCATGTGAGATTTTCAAAAGGTCACGTTAATCTTTTAATTGGTTTAACATTAAATCTTGACCACCCTTTATCGTTGTATGACCAATACTTATTCCTCTTGCTCTTATATAAAAATGATTCTCACTAGATACATCCCCCCCCCCCACACACACATATATATGTGGAGAGAAAGAGATAGAGTGACTCAAGTGATAACAATTGCTTATAGAAGAACAATTAATTATAACTCTTAGATTAAAATAAAAAACTTGGATTAAAACACTAAACAAAACTATCATGTACTACCACCTTTGTAGTTGCCTCTATCATTGTAACCTATGAAGCACCGACTCCGACATGGACACTTGACACGACACAAACATGGACACTGCTAATGTCCAAAAAGTAGGACACGGGGACATGACATGTATATATAAGCTTTTCATTTTTTATAAGATAATAACTCTTAGAAAATGAATTATATCCCTTAAAAGCTAAAACATCAAGTAATTCTTATGAAAAAGTTGAGTCTTGCAATATTTATAAATAAGTTGACTTTTAATTTTTTTATAATAGGAGTTTTAGATAAGTGTTTAGCTAAGAGCAACAGAAATTGACTCACTCTCTTGATTCATGTTCAAGTCGTGTCAAAAAGGTGTTAAAATTGTGTCGAAGAGGTATCCGAACCAAAAAATAATAATTTTTAATTGTAACATGATCTAGAAGTATTAGACACATGTCATGGTGTGTCTGACAAGTGTTGTATCAAAAACATGTCGGACACACTAACATGGTATTCTATAGATGTGTCAGTGCTTCATATTTCACTGTCACAACCACCATCCTTGTTGCCACCACTAACAATGAAAATGGTAGTAGTCGTGTTGGTGATAGTGGTGGTAGTGGCAGCGGCAGAGGTTCCTATAATGGTGGTGATGACTATGGTAGCGGTGGCAATGATGGTGGTTTTAGCATTGTTGGTGGTAGTAATGATGACAACAGTGATAATGGTGATGGCGGTAACAGTTGCAACTTGCAATAACGATTGTGACAACAACGACGATGAAGGATGTACTTGGTAGTTTTTGTTTGTAGTCTTTTATAATTTGTCTATTTTAATCTAAAGGTTGTTATTAAGTGTTCTCAAATAAGCAAAGGTTTTCACTAGAGTTGTACCTAAACCCTTGGATTAAAATACAATTTAGACTAAAAATACTTACTTAAAACCACAAATACAATCACCACCTTCACTGTCCACAATCACCACAAGTATATATATATATATATATATATATATATATACATGAAGAGGGATCAAGTTACTTTAAGAGTTATTCCCCATCTTTACCGTTCATTTTCTTTTAATCTAACTATTAAAAAGTGAGTTACTTGTTAGAACCATTGGATTAATAGAAAATGAAGGGTGAGGATGGAAAGTAACTATTTCAAAGTTACTCTTGGAGTAACTTGATCCTTCCTCCTATATATATATATATATATATATATATATATTATCATGTGTGAGATAGGAAATGTGATTGTTATCAAGGCATGACTTCCACTTATTCCGATAATAGCACTATACTAGTTAGTTTTTAAATACAATGATTTGAATAAAATAAATCAATATTTTAGGCCATTGGGTAATAACTAAATAATAGAATCCAAAATTTTCTCTAGGTGCATTACCTATCCTTGCGAAGTAATACATGCCTAAGAGAACCATCCACCATGTACTCTGCAACAGTGGCCATTGTTCCTCCTGGTCCATCCTGCACTACACCATAAAATGCCACCACATTTGGATGATGAAGCTTGGAAAGAATTTCAGCTTCTCGCCAGAATTCTACAGTCTGCGGGAAAAAATAAATATAATCTCAGATGCCTAAAACACTATCACAATTATTGAAGCACTTCAAGTAAATATAGTGAGAAGGAAAATAAGATGAATTAATAGGTAAGACATAATTTATAATGAAAAGAGAGTGAAGACCATCCAACAGAAATTAATTTATAAATTACCAGTCTCTCTTGCTCAGATGACCGACCAGTGAAGCAGATTTTCTTTATTCTTTTAATGGCAACATCTGTTCCTCGCCATTTTCCATGATATACAGTCCCAAAGGTACCGGAACCCAGTTCCTTCAGCTCTTCAAGATCATCATTCATTATGACCTAAAAAGTGCATTAGAATAAAGGAAGAAATGGATTACAGATTTTCAGGCCAGTGTTCAAGCAAAACAGTGAATGTGTGTCTGAAGCCTGTGAAGGTTTGTGAAGGCATATAAAAACAGCTAGATGGTCAGAAGCATATACTTCACAAGGTCAAATGAGAGAAGGACAAAGTCTAAGACAAATACCAAAACCAAGAACGTGATTGAATTGTCCATACCAAAGAATTTTAATAGCTGCATAGAGGCTATCAATAACTTTCACAATTTCTAATTCCCAACACGCACACACACAGAGCTACCTCATGTTAAAATTGCTGAAATTTAATATTCAGATCTATCTCAACTATTTTGGACAGTTTCTGTAATCATAACATTGATTATAGGAACCATAATTAGGTTCCCAAGTAAACTGTTATAAGTTTTCTTTTGAAGTAATTTGAAAAGACCATTTGCCAGAAAGAACTTTTAGGAAGTACAGAGAAAACAGAAAGAACAGGAGAGACACTTGACAAAGAATTTGACTATTTACTCTAGATACAAAACCTATTTTTCATTTGTTAAGTTTTGGTCCTGTAAAGCATACCCTTAGTTTTAATTTAAACACGTGGCAGAGGGAGGAAGAACAGCCAAATTATAAATAATATCAACTAATTTTTCAATTTCACCTTTAACATACCTTTTATTTCAACAAGGACTACCAAAAATATTGGCATACTGTCAAGATTTTTTTTGTCTCAGTAGAGGCAAGTAGTACTTTACAACTCAGAAAAGGTGAAGACTGCTTCAGACTATCTATTGGTCATTAAGTTAAACAGACATACACTGTATTGCATCATAACCAATGCAAAGAATAAAGAAACCTTAGAGCTAATTTCCCTTGAAAATGTTGCAACACAAACAGCAGACAACTGAAATCCACAGAGAGCAATGCTGAGTCTCCATGCACTGTCCATTCTGGCCTCACAAGGTTATGGGTTTTGCCACTACAATTCTATACCCAAAGGCAATTTGACTGACTCGATGACCAGATTTCATTCTCCATTTGAGTTCTATGTAACAAAGCTTGTAGCAGATTGGAAAATATGATGTATTCGCAAACATATTACATAAGAGTAAAATTGGAAACTTTCACATCATGTTTTGGGAAGGAAATTTCAAAAACATGTCCAAAATAAGAAGAAATCAACATCTACTGGTCCAAGAGAGACCGAAAGGCCATGTTCGTTGAGTGTTAAAACTGAAAGGAATTTTAAGTGACATTCTTCTAAATATAGGAGATGGAAAGTAGAAAAAGCACCGAGAGATTTTAATTGCTATCATAGCAACCTATGTGGCACTGATAGAATTTAAATGAAAATATGAGGGTAGGAATGGATTAATATGATAAGGTCATGCTCATCACTAAAATGAAAGCATGTGAAACTACTACAAACTTAACATTTGAACTCAGTTTAATCAAACCTCAAACCTCAAATGAAAAATTAAGAACCAGACAAGTATCATTCTCAATCCCATTCTTAGTATCATTCATTCATACACAAGAGAATAATCCATTTATAGAAGTCAGATAACCAGTAATTAATTTTCTTGAGCAAAATCCTCTTTAACTCCCCTTCCTACAATTTTACACACAAGAATAAGCATCTTACCTGAAAGGTACTTGGATCAAACTCTCCTAAAGAAGGATCAGGAGGAGGTAGATTGCTATTCCTTTTTTCAAACTTCCCAACCTGAGTGATAAGGACTTCTGTAAGAAGATAAACATATTTATACACAATCTGAAACCAAACTTAAAACCATACCTCATATTCTGAATCTTGTGCTCTTATGTGTTCCATCATAGCATCAAATTGCATACTTTCGGTGTTGTTCACTTGAGAATGACCATAATCTGACTTCCGTTCAGTGGTTTCTGCTCCAACCCTTCCATGTAAGTTTCTTATATTTTCTTCAACAAAATCGAGGTGGGACTCGGCATGGTTCAGAGAATTTTCATCAGTTGTTAAAGGTGTGACATGTTGATCCCTATTATCTCCAACCACTTTTCCTATTGCAGGTGAAAAACCAAGATGATCCTGATCCATAAGAGATACATTATCAATCCCCTCTTGGGCCAATTTTTGAAAATATGACCATCGTTTAGGTTCACGATTTTCCATGTTTACACTTAAGCCCGCTCCATCTGAGGTTAATGGATGCAGAATAGAGGGATCTTCTTCAAGTACTGCTTTAGAGAATATATCAGTGAAAAATTCACGGGGAAACCGATCATTAATATCAATAAGGATGTCACCTTGTGCTTGTTTGGAAACAACATTTGAAGGAAATTCTTCAGAATCATCTTTTATAGCTGCACTCCCATTTAAACTAACAGGTAAGGATTGCACATTAATATCGTCATTAGACTCCTTCACAGAGGCATCGCCCCAATCAACCTCTGGAAGATTGGATGCTGGATCATCAAGGTGCTTACCAGAGGAACCCTGGTGCAAATTAGGCAAGTCAGATTTACTGGCTTTTGTCTCATCAATCAGGGTTTTGTTATAGTTATTTTTACTATAAATTTCCATTTCCAACGCAACAACATTATCCTTATTTAACACATCTTTGCTTCCTTCATTGTCTGATAATACCCGCTTCAACTCAGGATTCACATGCTCAGTTAGCTTTGATTTCATCTGACCGCTTGCATCAGGAAGTTGTTTGTATATTTGGTGTTTCACAGCTCCATTATCAATGGCATAGCCATCTGCATGCAAGAGATTTTCTGTTACACCCAATTCCTCAGTTAGATTAGGCAGATTTCCATCATGTAACTTGTCACCAGATTCTGTACCTGAATCTGGTGGGTTGACGTCGGAAAGTAAATCTGAAACAAGGAACTGAGAACTGTGTGTATCATCTGATTTTGAGGACCGATTCAGCAACTCTACTTGTTCCCGTGAAATTCTCTCTGAATAATAAACTCTTTTAGGAAGAGGAGGAGGATGAAGAGAACTCAAGTCAGGTGCATTGGAGTGGGAATCAACATAAGCAGGACCAAATGCACTGCTAGATGTAGAAGTTTCTTCATAATCCTGATGCTTTTCCATTTTTGCTGGATGCAATGAATGTCCCTCTGGTGCAGTAACAACAACCGATGCTTCAGTAAAATTATTTTTCATGTAACCATTAACCAGTTGTGCAGGAGCTGGAGATGGTAATTCTGTGGATTTCCCAGTGCCACTTCCTTGTTGAATTGAACCATCAACAATCTTGTTTGCCAATGTTGCTGGTATTTCTGAATTTTGTACTTGCATTCCACGAGGTGGAAGGCCTTCATTCAGAATCCCTTGTTGACTAACGAGCATATGAGGAGGCATAATGATAGGAGTTTCTCCGATGACAGGTTTATGAGAAGGAATAAAGCCATGATTAATGAGATATTGATCATTAGGTTCCCCGTGGTGCATCATTTGATCACCGTAAAACGGTGGATATTTTTCATAAGAATTTGAGGAAGTTGGTAGCACAGGTAGTGAAGACTGAATGCTCAATGATGAGTCAAAATTGTTAGTCAAGGGAGCATTGCCTTGTGCGATGGAATCTACACCAACTCTACTAGTCTCCTTGTCAATACTTTGCCTGTCCAATTCATTTATATCATTTGCAGAGAAACTGACACCAATCATGGTTGTGTTTTTTCTTGATCCCAAGTCCATGCCATTAACGGCAACAACATACTGGATCTCAGAATCATCACCCACGCTGCTGAGACAAAACTGAGCATCCTCCAAATCACTCATTGAGAACAAAAACATCCTAAGCTTTTGTGATCCTTCTCTATCTTCTAGATGATTGCATTCTTCCATCATATTCTGCAAATCTTCATCAGATGACACAGATACCAAAGCATCAAGATCTTCCCCAGGAAGCTGATACTTGATTGCATGAACCTGATTATAAATTTGTAATGCTTTCTGCATGAGCTCCAGCCAAGATATATCCTTTCTTATTCGAAGAATGCGTGTTTGACCCCCGACATACCTTAGCTTTCCATCACATGGTCGTGGCAATATTCTGCCACCAAAGCTGCAAAGAAATTTCATCATTATTGATCTATCATGAACTCCAAAAGAGCCATATCCAGGTACAACTTGTCTATTGTCCTGATTCAATGAAGTTCTTGGCATTGATCGGATCGACCCATAATTGCTTCTGTCCCCAGGTAACGATGTGTTCATTCTATCAAACTCTTTTGGATATTTATCAACCACTGAAAGCATAGAAATATCAGATCCACTTTCAGACCCTGCATGGCTGATGCCTAAAATGCCTTTCAGTTCCATATAACCTGGAGTATAATTGGATTCGCTGGCATTTGATAATACAGGCTTCCTGATATTCACCCTATCTCTCATGAATTCAAGAGCAAATTCCTCACCTGTCTGTATGGAGTAATTAAGTACAGGTTTAACTTCTGATGTGTTGAGGTCATCTGGTCTTCTACTGGTATGTATGCCATTCAGATGGTCCTGCAAAACTGACTGTGACCCAGGCTGGTGGTATTCATCATTTCTAGGTTCCATGTTAGCGCACAGAATCGTGTTTTGGAATCTTGATTGTTCCATCACATCATCTTTTTCTTCTTTATAATAGAAAAATACATTAAAAATCTGAGTCAAAAAGCTCTACAAATTTAGTAACTGAGCAGTTTTAGTCACCATATAGGAATTTGAAGAAGCATCTGTAACCACTGAAAACTGTTGTACTTTCTCTCCGAAAATGCAAAGTAAATATAAAAGCAATTTCCCTGTAAGCACAACGGAACCAAAACAAGTTCTAGCAATAAATTAACATGCAGTGAGATGTCACCTATAAAAATTAAAAAGAAGGCCACACAATGCCCACATCATTTACAAAGTTAACATTAACAACTTTCAATGTAACAAATAACTTTGGTACTATATGATGGATTTGGGGTATGACTTCATTGACCATAAATAACGATATCATGCAAATTACAGAATGTCTCAGTAAGTAATCAATAACATTGCCATTTATAAGCTCTTCATTTGATTAATCCAAAATGTTTTTAGATACTGATTTCCACAAAATGTCTTAAGCTTTTTATGATTTAATAAGCATGAATACTAACATACCGATTGCATTCACAGGTAAATCAGCCAATATTCAAAAACAGTTGCAAGAGGCAGTTAAGCAAGAGAGAGCATCACCAATCCAAAAACAATGAAACAAACACCAATGAACAAAAATAGAAAAACTTAAACATACCAAACTTGGTCATAATCTAGACTCCACTAGAAACACAATCAGAACCCCTTCAACTCCATCTAAATCCCTAAACCCAATACATTCAATCTAGGGTTCTGCCCCAATAGTTGAGCTTCACAATGAGGCACACAAAATCAAAAATAGAAAAGCCAACTAAGAGAACAGAATATGAAACTGAATCTAACCACCCAATGAAGCAAAAACGCCAATAGAAAAAACAAAACTCTCTCTTAACCAATGCTCTCAGCTCAAAAGATGCAGCTACGGGTGAAGAAGGGATCACAATAAAGACCAAATTTTGAATCCAAAAATAGAGGTTTGAGAGGAAAAGGAAACGAACCCACTTGTTTTTTCGTCAATGGGTATCACGCAATAACGTTGGTTTCACACCAGAGTGTTAAGCAACTTGTACTTCAAGTTGTTGAACTCCTTTCTGCAGAAAAAGACGGTTCTTTTCTCTCTCCACCAGTTGCACCCACCGTCCTTTCCGTTTTCGTTTCTGCTGAAATTAGATTTATTATTCATTTATTTATTATTTATTTCTGCATTTAGTCAAACGAGAAAAAATCAATCTAGCTGCTTCCTTACAGATAAATACAGAAGCGACAACGTGACCATTTCTCGCGCCCAACTTTCTTTTTGTTAAATAGTGTGCATTCATATTTCAAAAAAAAATAAATTTAAATGATATATTTAAGTATATTTTTAAGTCTTTATAATATAGCTTTTTATTTCCATCTTTATAAGTTTATTGTTGAAAAATAGTTATAAAAAATATATTTTATTTTAATCATTTTTATTTTACTTTATTTATTATTATGTATATATTTTTTATTTAATTTATTATAATATTTTGATATTATAAATTAGTCCTTTTGAAAAAAAATGTAGGATTAAAAATAAAGTATTCACATGTTACAAAGATAGAAAAAAAAAAAGTATATCACATTGACTAAATTAAAAAAAAAATAAGACAACTATTTTAAAATAATTTTATAAAGATTATAAACCAAAAAGCTAGTATATTGCATGAATCAATAATGTCTTTAAATCAGTTAAGCATATTTAATTATTAACTAAACAATAAAAATTACTTTTATTATTGTATTTAGAAGACATTGTAATATTATATCTAAAGTTAATAAATTGTAAATTTATTTATGCAAATTGACAATCATATTAATCAATTAAAATAAATTGTGACTAAAATGATAAAAATGATATATATTAAAGGATTAAATTACCGGTAACTACTTAATTAATATGACAACATCTTTCAAATTCAAGAATGAAAGTGAACATTTATTATTATTATTAAAAAATAAACAATCACTTTTATCTTAATAATGATAATTGTGATATTATAATTGATGAGGTTCTTCTTGAAGAAAATCTCAAGGAATGTTCTTCAATTCTTCTCGGATCCTTGGAAGAATGGCAAGGATTGGAAGCTCCAAGAAGAACAAGTGTAGTCAAGTATAACCTAGCTATCTCAGATAGAAAGTGATGACGCCTAACACTACAAGGAGAGGATCTCAAGTAGGGTAGAGTTTAGGCGAAGGGAGACTTTCGGAGGAGAGATTTCAAGAGTAGAATTCTCATTCAATTAATTTCAAAAGTGTTTACAAACTCGACCAAGAAGGAATTTATAGGCAAAATTAGGTCAAGGGTGCACGTTAGGTTAGCCTAAGGTTAAGTAAAACCATGGTATGGTTTACTTAACCTTAGGCGCCAAAATTTGAATTCAAATATTCAAATTTTGGTGTCAACCGGTCACCTCCCCCATGTGCACTCATTTGGATGTAATTTGGTATCCATTTGAGTTGCATTTTGGTCACACCATGTACATGTGTGCACATGGCCGAAATGCATACCAAATGTCATACTAATTACATGCAAATGCATATGCACATGTTAACCTAAATTAACCCTAAATTCACATTGGCATTAAATGTAAATCCTAGTCTAGGTGGCCGAAAATACAAGGCCTAAAAATGCAATACAAGCCCTAAGGCCCAAACCTACACTACTCCTACACTACTTGGGCTTGAGTCAAAGCCCAACTGAAAAGTGTGATGGGCTTTTCTTGAGCATGGGCCCACTCTTCTTGAATCCTCTTGGCCATAGCCCTGGTAGTTGGGCCCTTGGCCCATGGGCCTCCTCCATCATCCCCTCCCTCTTGAAGAGGATTTGTCCTCAAATCCAAAGCTTCCTCCTCTTGGGCAGCAAGTCCTGTAAAAAGAGATAAATCAGAAACATTGAAGCTAGGACTAACCTCATATTCAGAGGGGAGATCTAAGACATAGGCATTATTGTTTATTTTCTTGAGGATTTGAAAGGGTCCATCTCCTCTAGAACTAAGTTTTGACTTTCTTTTGGAAGGAAACCTATCCTTCCTAAGGTGTAGCCAAACCCAGTCACCTTCATTGAAGACAACTTTCTTTCTACCCTTGTTATTGTATTTTGCATATGTTTCTGTTTGGGATTGAATATGATTCCTAACCCTCTCATGCAAGTTTTTGACAAAATCAGCCCTAGATGTGCCTTCTTTATGGATAAAAGAAGTGACATCGGGAAGGGGTAATAAATCTAAAGGAGTGAGAGGATTGAAACCATAAACAATCTCAAAAGGAGACATTTTGGTGGTTTTATGGACCACCCTATTGTAGGCAAACTCCACATGAGGGAGATAGTCATCCCATGACTTTTTATTGCCTTTGAGGATTGCCCTCAACATAGTCCCAAGAGACCTATTGACTACCTCAGTTTTCCCATCAGTTTGTGGGTGACATGTAGTAGAAAATAGAAGTTTAGTTCCTAGCCTTGCCCATAAAGTTTTCCAAAAGTGGCTAAGGAACTTAACATCTCTATCAGAGACTATAGTTTTAGGTAACCCATGAAGTCTCACTATTTCCTGAAAGAATAATTTAGCAATATTACTTGCATCATCCACTTTGTGGCATAGAATAAAGTGTGTCATTTTATTAAAACGGTCCACTACCACAAAGATGGAATCCTTTCCTCTTTGGGTTCTAGGCAAACCAAGGATAAAATCCATGGAAATGTCTACCCAAGGAGCATTGGATATTGGCAAGGGGGTGTATAGTCCATGAGGTTTTGTGGTAGATTTAGCTTGAAGACAAGCTATACAACTACTACAAAATCTTTGAACATCTCTTTTCATATGAGGCCAAAAGAATTTCTCTTTTAAGAGTAAAAGAGTCTTCTCAATCCCAAAATGCCCCATGAGCCCACCCTCATGGCTCTCCTTTACCAAGAGTTTCCTAATAGATCCTTGGGGAATACAAAGTTTATTTTCTTTAAAAAGAAACCCCTCAGAAATATAGTAACCTTGATAAGGTTTTTGAATACATAAAGAATAAAAGTTAGCAAAATTAAGGTTTTTCTCATACAATTCCTTTATGTCATCAAACCCTAGTATTTGAGAACCTAGGATGTTCAACAACACGTCTTCTTGATAAAGCATCAGCTACTACATTTGTAGAGCCTTTCTTATACTTGATGACATAAGGAAATTGCTCAAGGTACTCAACCCATTTTGCATGCCACTTATTTAATTTATGTTGACCCTTCAAGTATTTAAGGGATTCATGATCACTATGAATGACAAATTCCTTGGTCACAAGATAATGTTCCCAAGTTTGAAGGGCTCGAACTAAAGCATACAACTCCTTGTCATAGGTAGGGTAGTTCAAGGCAGCCCCATGAAGTTTTTCACTGAAATAGGCTATGGGATGGCCACCTTGTAACAACACAGCTCCTATGCCAAGACCTGAAGCATCACATTCTAGCTCAAAAGTTTTGTTAAAATCAGGGAGAGCTAGAACAGGTGCTTGAGTGAGTTTTTGCTTAAGTTCTTGAAATGCTAAGTTATGTTTTTCTTGCCATAGAAAGACCACATCCTTCTTCACCAACTCATTAAGAGGTGAAGCTAATGTAGAGAAGTTAGGAACAAATCTTCTATTCGGGATCCACTTGAACCCCTTTTTTACTCACCACAAACCCTAGGAATATAACATTATCCACACAAAAAAGTGCACTTGTCTACATTGGCAAACAAGTGATTGTCTCTAAGAACAAGTAAGACTTGTCTTAGGTGATCCACATGATCACTTAGACTTTGGCTATAGATTAAGATGTCATCAAAATAAACAACTACAAATCTACCAATACAATCCCTAAGGGCATGATTCATGAGCCTCATGAATGTGCTAGGTGCATTAGTAAGCCCAAATGGCATTACTAACCATTCATATAATCCAAACTTAGTCTTAAAAGCAGTTTTCCACTCATCATCTTCCTTGATTCTAATTTGGTGATATCCACTTTTAAGATCTATTTTTGAAAATATGGATGACCCATGCAACTCATCAAGCATGTCATCAAGCCTAGGAATTGGGTGCCTATATTTTATGGTGATGTTGTTGATGGCTCTACAGTCACAACACATCCTCCATTTTCCATCTTTTTTTGGCACCAATATAACGGGTACAGCACAAGGGCTTAGACTCTTTTAAATCCAACCCTTATCCAACAAATCTTGTACTTGTTTCTCTATCTCTTTAGTTTCTTGAGGGTTTGTCCTATAGGCTGGTCTATTGGGAAGACTAGCCCCAGGCACAAGATCTATTTGATGCTCTATTTCTCTAAAAGGTGGAAGTCCCATAGGGCCTTCACTAGGAAATACATCATCAAATTCAATTAAAAGATTTTTAACCTCGAGAGGTAGAGAAGTTTCCAAAGAACTTGTGACAGTGCATGTGAGTGTTCCTCTACACATGAGGATATAAGAAGATGGTTCAAGTAAGAGAGATGTTATTTGTAAAGTTTTTGTTTCAAATGTCTCTCCTTGAACTATCTCTAGAGAGGGAACACTAGACTCTCTAGAATCCTCTTGATTTCTAGTTTTTAGGGTTTTTTTTTTTAATTTTCCACGCCTTTCTCTTGCTCACGTTTGGTCTTCATTTGTACTTGATCTTCCATCACTTGTGAAGGTGATAGAGGATGAAGCACAAACTTCTTACCCTTGTGGGTGAAAGTTATTTTATTAGTTAGGCCATCATGGTGTGTTTGCTTATCAAATTGCCATGGCCTACCCAATAAAATATGACAAGCTTCCATGGGAACTACATCACATTTGACTTTATCTTGATAGTTCCCAATGGAAAACTCTACTTCCACTTGTTGGTTAACCACCATATCCCCATCATCATTGAGCCAATGAAGTTGATAAGGTTTGGGATGGGGTGTGGTAGTTAATCCCAACTTTTTAACCATCCTAGTGCTACAACAATTGCACCAAGATCCACTATCCACAATTAAAGAACAAGCTTTAGTGGAAATGTTACACCTTGTATGAAAAATGTTCTCTCTTTGGGATTGTATATTACTAGGTTGGTTATTGAGGACCCTTCTCAACATAAGAAGTTCCCCATTGTAAGGGTAAGTAACCTCACATGACTCTCCCTCACTTGCTTCTTCTTCATCCTCACTTGAAGATGGAGAAGTAGTAGCTTCATCTTGGCTACTATAAATGTCTTAGCCCCTTAGTATCATGACCTTTTTGTTAGGGCATTGAGAAGCAATGTGGCCTCTCCCAAGACACTTAAAGCACTTTATGTCACTAGATTTGGTGCTAATGTGTGAGGTGTTTTTCTTTTCTTTTTCTTCTTTTCTTTTTACCTTTGTCTAGATTTTTGGAGGAATCAAAATTATTTTTCTTCTCAAAAGTTTTTCCCTCTCTCTTGTAGTCATTCTTTAAATAAGAAGATGAGTATGAGCTTGTTTTGAAATTTTTCCTCAAATTTTGTTGTTCAATTGATACAAAGTTGAACTAAGTCATTCAAATCTCTATAATGTAAAAGCTCAACCTTATCTCTTATTTCAAAAGTTAGACCACTCAAAAATCTAGCAATGGTAATGTCCTCTTCCTCTCTAATGCCAGCCCTCATCAAATATAACTCCATGGTTTGTCTATATTCTTCAACAGTCATGTTCTTTTGATGGAGTCTTTGGAGCTTATTGATAAGCTCCCTAGTGTAGTATGAGGGGATATGTCACCTTCTTAAAGCACTCCTTAACTCATTCCAATATTGAATTGGAGGGTCATTATGGAGGCGCTTATCCCTAACAAGGGATGTCCACCAATACATGGCGTACGTGGCCTTGGAAGCTCAAGGTGGCTAGAGACACTTTTCTTTCTTCACTCACTTGATGGCAAGTGAAGATTTGTTCAACCTTCATTTCCCAATCAAGGTACCCCTCCACATCATCTTTGCCATGAAAATAAGGGAGATCTACCCAAGATTCCCTAGCTTTTGGGGTCCTATGAACTCTTCTAGGAGGTTGTTGAAAATGATCACCTAAGGCTAGGCTATCATCATGCATGGATTCTCCTATGGTTGAACTATGAACTTGAGAGCTATGTCTACTTCGGTGTCTATTGTGCAATTTTTCTTCTTTTTCCTTTAATAGACGAATTTTCTCTTCCAAAAGAGCAAGTTGAGCCTCTCTTTCAAGTTTTTCTTTAAGTCTATGTTTAGCCTCTTGCTCTTTCCAAATCTTTAGTGATCTTAATTCATGTGCTACCTTTGAAATATCATTGTAGTCACTTGAATTACTATCACTATGAGGAGTAGAAAATTCTTCCATTATAGGTGAAAGATTTTGTTTAATGAAAGACTTTTTTAAAAGCAATTTTTAAAGGTTAAGACTAAGTACTTGGAGGACTAAGTATACAAATTGAACTTTGGAGGGAGGTGAGCTACTAAGAGCTACTTAATAACCAAGCCTCTTCAAGTAAAAATTACTAATCCCCCTTGTAGTTAATCCTCACCAAAAATCTTTTCAATGAAAATATTTGTTTGTGATTTGTGATATGTTGAACAACTAGACGAATTAGGAACTAAAAAAAATTAAAATTGCAAGAATAATAAACTACGTACACGAATTCCTAAGGTGAAAGCTTGAGAGGTACCAAAGACCAATCGAGGACCACTTCCACCAAGTCTAACGAAAATTAGGGTTCCTAAAGAGAGGTGGTTGTGTACCCAAGACACTCCAAAAATGGCCAATTACAAATGAATTAAAAGCTGGACAGAAAAGTAAATAAGTGGCCTCAATGGAACACAAAAACAGCCACCAAAATTAGTGATGAAATTAGAGACCACTTTTGTAATGAAAATTCAAATTAGTGATGGAAAATTGGTCTCTAAATCCGTCACTAATACTTTGTTTTTTTTTTTTTTAAATCAATACAATTTGAATTAATTCTCCAAAGATTCTTCACGGCTTGGTAAGGTGCAGCAGCCACAAAAATTTCCAACAACTTGAAGTGTTTGGTGTTTGATTTGGTAGCCAATCCGAGAAGATCTCCTTGGTCACCTTCCTCCTCCTTATCTTAGTCCTATTTTGATGACCCTTGTAGAACTAGTTTCTATGGAGATAGACTAGGTCAAAACTAGGCCACACTTTGAGTCCAAAATTTAACACAAACAGCCAAGACAATTTGAGAGTAGGGATGGCAATGGGGCGGGGCGGGTACGGGTTTCATGATACCCGTCCCCGTCCCCGCAAGTTAAACTCATCCCTATTCCCGTCCCCATACCCGTCGGGTATAGATTTTCATCCTCATCCCCGTCCCCGTCGGGTATCGGGTATACCCGTACCCGTACCCGTCAATTTTTTTATTTTTTATTTTTTGTAAAAAAAATGATATTTTTAAATTATTTTTTATTATATTATAATTATAATTAGGTTATTTATTTATCTCATATTATAATAAATAATCACACATAAAAAAATATTAAATTTTTTTAATATAATTAAATTGAAAGTGAATATTAAATTAAAAATAAGAACGAGGACGGGTACGGGTACGGGTACGGGTACGGGGCGGGTAAGTACATACCCGTACCCGTACCCGTACCCGATTTAATATATCGGGTTTTACCCGTACCCGTACCCGGTCAAACCGGGTATTGCCCGTCAAAGTCGGGACGGGTTCGGGTATTACCCGCGGGTACGGGTATATTTGTCATCCCTATTTGAGAGTTAACCAAGACAAGAGTGGATTATAAGAATAGACAATCTATATGATCAAAGAAAAGGATTAGGCTAGTACAAGAAGGAAGATTCCTAGATAGATTCTAGAATTTGAATGACAAAATCAAAACACTCAAAATTTGTAAGCTGAAAATATATGGTATTCAAACTACACAATAGCGATCGAGAAGCACAAACTAAAACAATACAATCTCCTTTTTGGCTTTTAACTTGAAAATTAGATTTGAATATTTTTTTTTTAATCAAATTTCTTTTGAATTTTCTTTTGAACTTTTGTTCTATATTTTTTTATATATATTTAGGAGATGCCTTTTCCTCTTTTGAATTTTTGAAGTCTCAATTCTCGGTCACCACTTATCAAGGCACTAAAAAAACCGTTTTCAAAATTTGAATCCAAATGACAATCAAATTAGGTCAACATGTAATGAAATGTGAACATGCTTTTGTCACTTGTTTTCCCTTAACACATGCCACGGTTGTGGCTCCAAATTTGAATTTCAAAATTTTCTAAACAAAAAATTTTCAGCAACCAAAAGGTATTCAAGATCAAACTCACGGAATTAGGCACAAAAATATTGAAGACACTTTATATCAAGGAAACCTAAAACTAAGAAAACTACTAATGATCTAATAGTAGTTTATGAACTCAAATCAAAAGCAAAATTATGAAGCACACTAAACCAAAATGATTCGGTCAAATCCAGAAAAAAATTTCAAAAGACAATTAACACAAAAAGTAAAACAAGCATAGCTAGGAATTAACAACAATTAAAGAACTACACATGAAACTAGACATGGATTCAAAAATTAAATGACTCAAAAACACATATGACCAAAAATTTCAAGTAAGACTCAAAGAAACAAAAAGTTTATAAGCTGAATTTTCCTAGAAGCATATTTTGTGGAGCATGATTCATGAAAAGTAATTAAAACAAAAAGCATATATGAATCATTCAAGCAATCCGAAAGCTAGATCCATCAAATTTTAGGCAAGAAATAGATCTAGGAAGGAATCAACTCTAAACTGACATAAACTCAAGTATTGCATACGGATCAAACAATCACTCAAAAGACAAAGAACTTATCTATTAAAGACCGAAGCTCTGATACCACTTGATGAGGTTCTTCTTGAAGAAAACCTCAAGGAATGCTCTTCAATTCTTCTCGGATCCTTGGAAGAATGGCAAGGATTGGAAGCTCCAAGAAGAACAAGTGTAGCCAAGTATAACCTAGTTATCTCGGATAGAAAGTGATGAAGCCTAACTCTACAAGGAGAGGATCTCAAGTAGGGTAGAGTTTAGGCTAAGGGAGACTTTCGGAGGAGAGATTTCAAGAATAGAATTCTCATTCAATTAATTCCAAAAGTGTTTACAAACTCGGCCAAGAAAGAATTTATAGGCAAAATTAGGTCAAGGGTGCACGTTGGGTTAGCCTAAGGTTAAGTAAAACCATGGTATGGTTTACTTAACCTTAGGCGCCAAAATTTGAATTCAAATATTCAAATTTTGGTGCCAACCGGTCACCTCCCCCATGTGCACTCATTTGGATGTAATTTGGTATCCATTTGAGTTCCATTTCGGTCACACCATGTACATGTGTGCACATGGCCGAAATGCATACCAAATGCCATACTAATTACATGCAAATGCATATGCACATGTTAACCTAAATTAGCCCTAAATTCACATTGGCATGAAATGTAAATCCTAGTCTAGGTGGCCGAAAATACAAGGCCTAAAAATGCAATACAAGCCCTAAGGCCCAAACCTACACTACTCTTACTCTACTTGGGCTTGAGTCAAAGCCCAACTGAAAAGTGTGATGGGCTTTTCTTGAGCATGGGCCCACTCTTCTTGAATCCTCTTGGCCATAGCCCTGGTAGTTGGGTTCTTGGCCCATGGGCCTCCTCCATCAATAATAGTTATGAAACTAAAAAAAATGTTAAAGAAATCTATAATTTTAACTATTATATATATATATATATATGGAGTAAATGTTCATTTTGTTTCATGGATTTGAAAAATACTTTTGTACTAGTTCTTGAATTCTACAATCATGTTAATAATAAGAAAATAAATGATGCTTAAAAGTGGTATTATATATATAAAAGAAATAATTTATTTATATTAAAAGTAAATCTTAGTAGACTTACTTTCTTTAATAACTTATTTTACATTAAATTTTGATAATTTAACCATTAAATTAAAAATTTTCAATACATATATTAAGTTTACAAATTTTTTTAAATTTAAAAAATATTTAATAATTTGTTATATAAATTCAAATCAACGTATAAAATATTTTTATAATTATTCATCAATTTAAATTAAGAAAATACAATATCAAATAATTTTAAAATTTTTAAAATATTTATAAACTTAATTTGCATTATAAATTTTTAATTAAATAATTAAATCGTTAAAATTACAAATTATACACATATTCGAAGATTAAGATAGAAATAGCTAATAAAGTTAAAAACTTTTTGACAATTTTAAAATTTATTTTATATTTTATCTTAGGTGTACCAACTTATTTAATGGTGTTCACCACTTTCAAAGACCAAAATGACTACTACTCTCTATATATTAATATTATTACTTGGTAACAAATTTTTTAAAATTTTAGACTAATATCATTATAAATTTACTCGATCAAACTTCTTTTTGAGATTTCGTTCCATTCAAGGACTAACACGACAATGTTATATCGATTAAAAACCAAAATGATTGTTTATTCATTATATGATCTGAAAAACGGATCCCATTTAAATTGAATCCCATTAGTGGATGTTTGGTTTGTTGGTGAAACTATGATAGATCATGGTGAGTTTGAGCTAAACTTACTATGACTCAAAATTCAGATGTTTGAATACTAAAAGAAAATCAATTTCAATTAGAAGAAATCATGTGGAATTAAAGTAACATCGAGTTGCTTTTACTTTATCCAAAAACAATTTTGAATATTTACTTGTATTTTCTTTCATTTATCCTCACACTTATTTCTAGATTTTTTTTATTTTAACATCTTTTGTTTAATTTTTATGCTAATTTAATAATTTTATTATCAAAGAAATGTCATACACATATTTTTTATTTTAATAATTAACATTAAGTGAAAGAATTACTACATTACTTTAAAAAAAATCATCACATTACTTCAAAATTAATTTCAATCATAATCAATTTCATAAAATTATATCAGTAAATTTACTTTGCGCAATAATTCATCTTTAATTTACATCAAATTTTAATAATTCAATTATATTGGTAAATTTACTTACTTAATAACTCATGTTCTATATCAAATTTTAATGATTCAATTGTTAAATTGTGTGTGTGTCTAAAGAGAGAGAGGGGTGCCTAAAGGCAAAGGGAGGGGGTAATTAAAAGGGATCCACTTACTTTAAGAGCAAGTCTTGATAAAGTTATTTCACTCAATAAGTCATGTTCTACATCAAATTTTAATAATTCAATCATTAAATTAAATGTTCTTAATGTATAGATTAGGCTTACAAATCTTTAAAAAGTTTACAAATTCACAGATAATCATGAACATATTTTACATGTTGATTTAAATCTACATAACAAAGTATCGTATAATTTTCAAATTTTTAAAAAAATAAACTTAATTTACACATTAGGAACTTTTAATTTATTAAGAGTTAAATAATTAAAATTTAACATACACCATGAGTTATTAAGTGAAATAACTTTATTAAGAGTTATTCTTAGAGTAATTTGATCTCTCCTCTCCCTCCCATTGCCCCTCTCTCTCTCTCTTTCTATATATATATATATATATATATATAGAGAGAGAGAGAGAGAGAGAGAGAGGGGAGAGATCCTTTTACTCTGGGAGTAAGTCTACTTAGACTTACTCCGTTTAATAAGTCATGTTTTACATCAAATTTCAACGATCTAACTGTTCAATTTAAAGTTCTTAATGCATAGATCAAATCTGTAAATTTTTAGAAAATTTGAAAATTATTTGATACTTTGTTTCATTAATTCAATTTGACGGATAATAATAAAATCATTTTATACATTGATTCGAATTAATGAAACGGAGTATCAAATGATTTTCAAATTTTTTAAAAATTTGCAGATTTGATGTATGCATTAAAAATTTTAAATTGAACGGTTGGATCGTTAAAATTTGATGTAGAACATGAGTTATTGAATAAAGTAAGGTTAGGTAGACTTACTCCTAGAGTGTAAAAGGATCACTCCTCATATATATATATATATATATATATATATATATATATATATATATATATATATATATATATATATAGGGAGCATATCAAGTGAGAGAGAATTTATTATGAGAGATGAGGGGATTAAAATATAACTCTTAGATTAATCAAGTGAGAGAAAATTTGGGATTTAATCAAGTGAGAGGAAATTAATCTAAGGGTTATATTTTAACTCTCTCATCTCATAATAAATTTCCTCTCACTTGATATGCTCCCTATATATATATATATATATATATATATATATATATATATATATAAATGGGGAATGCTAATATACTCCCACCTATGTTTTAGTGGGAGTATGTTAGCAACCTACATCAAAATTTTAGGACAAAAAAATCACTCATTTCTTTTTATTTGGTTAATTTGTATAAAGGATATTATAGTGATTTAATTTAATTTTAAATGAAAATAAAATATTTTTTCTCTCTTATTAACTTCAAGTCATTTCTCTCTCCTATTAAATTCTTTCTCCAACTCATTTCTCATTCCTATTAAATTCTTTTTCTAACTTATTTATCTCTCGTCTATTAAATTCCTTCTTTAACTCATTTCTCTCTCTTCTCTCATGATCATGATGTCTCTCCTCTCTCTTTCTGAACAAATAAAAATTAATTGATAGAAAAAATAAATGAATTGGAGAATGAAATTAATAAGAGAGAGAAAATATTTTATTTTCATTTAAAATTATATTAAATTATTATAATATCCTTTGTAGGAATTAACCAAATTAAAAGAAATAAGTAATTTTTTTGTCCTAAAATTTTAGTGTAAGTTGCTAATATACTCCTAAAAAAAAAGGTTCCTCATATATATATATATATATATATATATGGTTTAGGGTTTAGGGTTTAATTCATAAAAGAAAAAGAATAAATATCAAAGAAAAAGAATAATTTCAAAGAATTACTTATTATATCCATAATCTCAGTGATATAATAATATTTTGTTTATATATATATATATGGGTTACGTGAATTCCATGCAAGTTCCGATTTAGACATAGACAAGCCAATTAAATTCACATAACCAGACAGATAGCCTGACAACTAGGGCTGCGTGCTGACAAGCTAAACACCCGTGACCACACAGCTAAGCCACCTTACTACAATAACTTCATTTGGGAAGGAAATAAATACTTGTAATGATAAGAATTTTCTGTTGGTCACAGACGAATTTTACTTCGATAATATATATATAATTATATTAATAAAATTTATATTAAATAATATAATTTTTACTTTAATTACAGACAATATTAATTTTATTTAAAAAAATTGTATTTAAGTTTTATTATTTCTTTTTCTTTTTTTCTTTTAATTTAAGGTGTTTGATAAAAAATAAGATAGATGAAAAATATGTAAAAATAAAAGATTAAATAAGATACATAAAAATATAATAAATGTATGAGAATTCTATTTAAGAGAAATAAAAAAAAAATTGAGTAGGTAACAATTGATCACTATGTAATTGATTTTATTTATATTAAAATAATATTTAAGTAACAAAAGAAACTATATTCCACATATCATATCTATGGATTAAGAAAGTAAGTGATCAAACTGTCTTCATTCTCAACGAAGCAGACAAGTGAGATAATCAGAGCTATGCTACAACAAACCTCTTGGATCTATTCGTGTGACGTTGTTGCATAAAAAATATTTTTAAGAGAAATAAAAAGGAAAAAGAAAATAACTTTTTTCATAAATTAAAAGTAACTTATATATAAATTAGTTTATCAAAAAAATTTCATTTAACTTTTTCTTAAAAAATAGACCTTAATTAGTATGAAGATGCAGATTGAGTTCTTTAGAAGCCCAAACAGATATCTTTGAAGTGCCACTATTCACATGACTTCCCACCTTGAGTTGCTCGTGTATAATAATGTTTCAAAAGCCAAAGTACGTGGTATAATTAACGATGAGAGAAGTACAAACAAACTCATACAATTTGTCTCAATCAATTCAATTAACTATACAAAAATTTACACTTTTCCTTATAGTCACTTCCCATCTTAATTATTGTCACTTTCCCTTCTTCCCTTTCCGGCATTCTGCTTCCCTCTGCTCTTTCTTCATGCTTCCGGTGTTTTCATCTCCACTCTAGTTCCCAAGGTCGTCGGCTTGTTCATTGTTCGGAGTTCCACCTTGGATTTCAAGGTACTACCCTTTTGTGACTGTTGCATTCTTCTTTGCTTACTTTCTTAAAAGTTGTGTTATGGAGGGTGGGGTAGGGCCTGGTATAAGCCCTTCCAATGTTCCAGATAAAGGTAAAGGGAAGGTTAATGGGAAAGATGAGAGCAAGAAAAGGAAACGTGGTGGGAACAACAAGAAGGATTCTCACTCTTTGATATCTATTCCTAGATATGAGTGGGTGAGAAGGAAAGTTGGCAAATCTGAGAGTAGGTTCTCGTTCCTATTTTTGATTAGCTTACTTCACAGAGGGTTGGCAATTTGCACGTCTTTTGTGTTCGACCTTATCATGGTCGAATGTTGCCAACCTGACGAGTGCGCGTTCTAGTCAGGCTCGTCATCATCCTCATTTTTTTACATGTACCGATGTCTCTTCAGGGACCCCAGCGTTTCCATTCCCTTCACTCCATTTGAGTGTTTTTTCCTTAAACATGTCAATATAGCCCCTTTCCACTCGAATAGTTGGGGCTTCCTTCGAGCTTTCTAGGTTTTGTGCTCGGCCCTAGGAGTAGAGGTTTCCTTGGCCAAGTTTATGCAATTTTATCAATTGAAACTATAGGGGATCCTCCTCTCAATTGGGTATCTTTGAGTGGTAGTAAGGAAGGGGGGCTGTTTCAATTATTCTCTTAGTCGTATAATAATTTTAAGGAGAAGTACTTTAAGATATGTCCTGTCAACGCTGATGTATCATCCGAGCACCTTTTCCACCTTGATGGAGAGCTGAGGTTCCCTTTCTATTGGCAGCGCGATCCTATCAAATTTATTTGCTCTGCTGGTTTTATTCTGTCTGTCGCTGATGAGGAGGAATAGACAAATTGTGATCGCTTCCTTGGCCTCTGGAGAGTAAGGGTGTTCTATCCCTTTTTAGGTCAAAGAAAAAGGAGAAGAGCTTGGAAAGTGAGTATTTCGATGTGCCTACCTTTGCCAAGGTGGACATCGTGTTTTTCTGACAATGTTTCTTTGTTTGTAGATTGGATGTGTAAAAAAGTAAATGACACGATTTGAAAGCCAAGTTCAGCACCGAGGAGCAGGAGATTCTCGATGTTGAGGAAGGCCAAAGTAGTCTCCGACCTCATCATAAGAGGAAGAAAAAGTCTTCAGAGGCTGAAAAAGAAGTGGTGGCTGAGGTCATTGCCACCGTTGAGATGGTAGGGGGAACCATCAACCTGACCTTGAGTCCTCCGTTGCCACCGAGCTCGTCATTGGACACACCTGCAGGTGGTGACCAATAGGAGACACATCTTTCAGCTCCTCTTGTTTAAGAGGTAATTTTAACTTGTGTGAGTTTGTCTTAGTAGAACAGGTGTTGTCTTTCATCTGTTGTTTTGCCGCTGAGCTTTGCTTCCCGATCTTGCTGCATATATTAGAGGTTCGATACAAGTCGTCCTCTTTCCAGGTTGGACCACTTGAGCATGTCCCCCGATGTGACTTCTCTATGGAGTCCCAACCTCACTGCTGAGAGTTTTTATTAGAAGGACCCAACCTTTATTGCAGATAATGTTGTTATTGAAAAGGTTGGCCCAATTAAAGGGCTCGATTCTGTCAAGGTCTTCATGAAAAGGTTGTCGCAACCCGAAAATTTCCGATCTTGCAACCTATGGTTTAGACATTGATGGAATCATGCTTTGGAGTGCAAGAGGTGACATACTTAAAGATCCAAGAGGAGTGGGCTAGATATGGAAGATTGGGCCAGTCCAGGCCCAATAGGCCCTATGGGCTTGGAAGGCCCAAACCAAGTTTCAACATGGGCCTATCTTGTTATTAACATCCTTATTATATTTTTGTTAACCTAGTTTGAATATATTTTGGTCTTGTATTTTGGACCATATAGAGTAGCATTTTAGGTTATAGGCTAGTTGGGCCTAGTTTTGGGATTCATGGGCCTTTGGGCTTTTGGTACCCAATATTGGGCTCATTTTCATTCTTGTAATTTTTCCTTTCCATTGTATTTGTTTGACCATTGTATTTAGGTCATTAGATTAGGAATATACAAGAATTACTTAAATAGGTAAATTAGGTTAAACTAGGTTTAATTTGGAAGTCATTTAAGTTACATTTGAGTCACATGTTTAGCACCATGGGTGGCTGAACATGTGCCACTCAAATTAACCCTAAATAACTCTCAAATCAAACCTAAATGCATCTAGGCACCTAAATTTTCGGACTAGCACATGGGAGCCAAAATTTGAATTCAAATTTCAAGTTTGAATTCAAATTTTGGGCGCCACATGTAGCCTTGGATTTAGGCGCCCAAAGTTGCACACTTGGAACCCTACTTAAGTGATTCTTCCACTCTTTGTATTCACTTTTGAGATTAATAAAATTGGAGAGCTTATTCAGCCCAATTTTCTTTTGAGAGTCACCGAAATTTCTCACATCAAAAGCCATAGGATAGTTCATCTTTTCCTTCTCTTTGAAGTGAGGAATCCTTTGCTCCTTAAGCTTGGATGCTTCCATCCAAGGCTTAAGCCTATTCCAACCGAGAATCATCCTTCTTCAAGTGTTCATAGCTGCGGATTCAAGTCTCCTTTGAAGAGATCCAAGCCTAGGCAAATCCAAGGAGAAGAACATCCCTCACTTCTCCTAGTATTTCTATCATTTTTGGTATCAAGAGCAATGTCTTCAAGGAGATAAGTGTTCTTGAGTTTTGGTCCGTTTGTTTTTGTGTTCATTGTGTTCTCATTGTCTTCTTTGAGTTTCTATTCGGATCTATATGCTTTATATCATATTTTGTTCCATAGATCCATTGGTTGATTGATTTTTGATTTTCTCCTTCAATCAACTTGTTAGGACCTATTAGCTTGTGCTTGTTTTTGATTTTAATGTTGAGTCTCTCCATTCCTAATATGTGTCCGTGATTGGACTGCATACATTGCATTTAGATTTTGGTTTTTAATCCATGTTTTGTCTTAGTGTGTTTGTGTAGTCTTTATATGTCTTAAAATTCCTTGAATAGCATGTTGAACTAATTTTCTTTTGTGTCTTGTTCATCAATTTGTGTTCTCGGTTTTGCTTCTCTTTTAGCTACCTATATGTGCTTTTTCTTTTGCCTTATTGTGTTCATAACTTGCTATTAGTTCTAGTAAGTTTCTTTAGAGTTAGGTTTCCATTGTGTCTTAAGTTTTCAAATCACATTTCCATTGAAAAATCTTATAAAAATTTTTGTGACTCAAAATTTCAAGTGCTTAATCTTGCTTCTAGTGCACTATCTTTTGGATTCAAATTTTTAAAGTAAATAGGCTGAAAACAGAGACAAAAACAGAGCCTAAATCAAAAGAAAAGTACAAAGATTCAAAGAAGAAAAGTGTACAAAAGAATCCAAGACAAAAACCTAAAAACTAGTGCACTAGTTTCCTTGTTTTCACTTGAATTTTTGTCTAACTTGTAGTCACGGTTTCTATAGCTTGGAATCTTAGAAAAATTTGAAACAAAAGGCAAATATACTCTCTGGACTCTTAACTTGAATATAGAAAAAGAAAGAATTAAAAAAAAAAATTAGAGAAAGCATTTTAAAGTGAAAAAGCCGAGAGGTGTACATTGGTGAAAAATCACTTGATTCCTTGTTATTGTTTTGACTACTACTTGTGCTATACTTATCCAATTGCTTTCAAATTTTTTTTGTTTTGTTCATCTACTCTAGTACCTATCTAGGAACATTCCTAACTGAGTGCTAGCTTTATTTGGAGTCTTAATTTTCAGTTTTATTTGTTGAACCTCTTTGTGTCTTGTCATATACACCTATTACTCTTGTTTTTGGTATAAGCTTTTTAAATTGTGCTTTTGTTGCTTGTCTTGTTTTCTTTCTTTAAATTCCCTGTGCTGGAAGTGGCCTCAAATCCTTGTTCAAGGATCAAGCATTGCTCAACAAAGAGTAGGAAAAGTTTGGACACTAAGACCTAAAAATTTGACCTAAATTAGTGACCAAAATTTCTCCTAAACTTCCTTCACTTGAGTGACCAATCCCTTCACCTTGTGAGGCAGCCACATTAACCTCTTTGTTGTGTTTCTTTTGCAGGTCCAGGAGCATTATTTTGAAGGATTAGTGGCGGATTAAACACTTGATTAAGTGTTGGAAAATTGGGATAACAATCCGTCACTAATTGGTTGCCAAAGCCGCCACTTTATTGTTTTCCTAGGCTAGTTTACATTTTTGCCAAATCTTTTGTATTTTAAACCAATTTGTAAAGCTTGGAGGGAGTATTAAGAAGCTGGTCAGGTATATCTAACCCTTGATAGCCTTCTCACGTGTAGTACTAGTGGAAGTGGCTTGGAAATTTCATATGTTCCAAGCTTCCACTTAGGTTATCCGACTAGCTACTTGTTTTTGCTTCCTTTAAAGTTTCTTGTCTATAATTGTGTTTACTTAGTTGCTTAATTTCGTCTAGACTTGTGTAGATTTGATTGTTCACGTTTAGTTTAGTCTTAAATACAAACAAATTGTGAAAAAAAAAGCATTCAAAATTTTTGTGAAAAATTTTGGGGAATTGAAAGTACCACAAAGGAGTTTAGTGATTTCCACTTGAAAAGGCTTGGTTATTAAGTGGCTCTTTGTAGCTCACCTCCCTTTATAGTGCAACTTGTACACTTAGACTTCCCAAGTGTTATTTTCATTCCTAGAAAATACCAAAAACATTTTATAACTTTTTGCATAGCATACAAAATCTTATTGCTTAATCATGAGTCAACATTCTCAAAGTAGTAGTGACTTTGAATCTCCTAAAAGTTTTAAAAGAATTGCCAAGGAGGTTGAGGCACTAAAACTTTGGAAGCATGATGAAATACTTCAAAAACAAAAAGAAAAACTTGAAAAGGAAGTACAAATCATGGCTTTAGAACAAGAGATTCAAAAGATTAAGCAACGAGAAGAAAAACTTTTGAAAAGATTGAATAAAAATAAAAGTCCAAAAGGTTCTTCTAGGAGCTCAACCAAGAGCTCCAATGATTCTCAAAGTCAAGATAATGATGGTAGTATACAAATGGATGCTTACTATCAACCCCCACCTAGGAGAGTCATTAAAGAACACAAAGTGAGGGAATCAAGGGTTGATCTCCCTTACTTTCATGGAAAAGAAGTTGTGGATGCCTACTTGGATTGGGAAATGAAAGTGGAGCAAATCTTCACTTGTCACCAAGTAGGTGAAGAAAGAAAAGTTCCCTTGGCCACCTTAGCTTTCCAAGGACAAGCTATGTATTGGTGGACATCCTTAGAGAGAGAGAGAAGACTTCACAATGACCCTCCAATCACTTATTGGAATGAGTTGAGGAGTGCTATGAGAAGAAGGCACATACCTTCTTATTATAGTAGGGAGCTTATGGATAAGCTCCAAAGACTCCAACAAAAGAATATGAGTGTTGAGGAGTATAGACAAAAGATGGAGTTGTATCTCATGAGGGCTGGCATAAGGGAAGAGGAAAGATTGACCATTGCTAGGTTTTTAAGTGGTCTAAATTTTGATATAAGAGATAGAGTTGAGTTACTCCCTTATAGGGACCTTGATGATTTGGTCCAACTTTGTATAAGGGTGGAACAACAAAATTTGAGAAAAGGAAAAACTCAAACTAACTCTTATATCAAGAATGACTACAAGAGGGAGGGTCAATATGACTCTTCTAAAAGTTCTAGTAAGGGTCAAGAAAAAGAAAAGGAAAATGAGAAAAATGTTGTCACTTCTAGTAGTAAAACTAGTGACATCAAATGCTTTAAATGTCTTGGGAGAGGCCATATAGCTTCTCAATGTCCAACTAAAAAGGTCATGATTTTGAGAGGACAAGACATTTATAGTAGCCTTGATGAATCTAGTTCTACCACTTCAAGTGATAGTGAGACTAGTAAGGAAGATCATCAAATTGAAAAGCTATATCCTGTTGATGGTAATCTTCTTATGGTCAAAAGGCTTCTTGGAAGTCAACCTTGTCCCACTTCACTATCACAAAGAGAGAACATCTTTCACACAAGATGTTTAGTTTCCAAAAGAACTTGTTCTCTCATTGTTGATAGTGGATCATGTTCAAATTGTTGTAGTACAAGGTTGATTAACAAGTTAGCCCTTACCACCATTCCTCACCCTCACCCTTACAAACTTCATTGGCTCAATGAAGGTGAGGAATTGGAGGTGAATCAACAAGTGAAGGTCAAGTTTTCTATAGGGGATTATAAAGATAAAGTTTTATGTGATGTGATCCCTATGGAAGCTTGTCATATTTTGCTTGGTAGGCCATGGCAATTTGATAATCAAACTATACATGATGGCCTCACTAACAAAATATCCTTCATTCATAAAAATAAGGAAATTGTTTTTAATCCTTTAACACCACCCCAAGTGTTTGAGGATCAAAAGCAAATGAAAAAGAAAAGAAACAAAGAAAAGAAAGAAGGACAGAGTATGGATAAAGGGGACTCCACTAAGACATTTGTGACAAAAGAGAGTTATTTTATGACCAAACAAGATTTGAAAAGAACTCTCTTTATTCATAAAAGTTTTGACTCTTGTCCTAATGCTGCCACTTATCTTAGAGTTGAGAATGAAAAACAAAATAAATTTCAAACCAAGAATTCTCAACTTAGAGATATAGTGAAGAAGGAGTGGACTATTCCTAGTGTTACTCCTTGTACTACTTCCTTGATGGTGCACAAGGAAGGAAGTATTTCTTTAAATTTAATAAAGCACCCAATTTTCGGTTTACATTGTTTAGTAGATACAACTTGTAATAATCTATATTCTATGTTTGATCTTATGGGAAGTTCTTACTCTTTTGAACTTAATATGTTTCCTTCCCTACAAGATAAATATAGCTTATATGATTATGAGTATCTAATAAACAATCAAATCCAAAATTGTTTAGGACGTTTTTTAGTAGTATTTTTTTTATATTTTAGGAAAAGCCTAGGATACCATTTAGGGTACTTTAGGCAAGATATTGTAGTGTTTAAAAATCAGTCTTTTCATTGTCTTAGTGTTCTTACATTTTTAGGTTTTACTTCTAGGTTATGCTTAGAAGAGGAGCCTATTTCTAGAGAGTCTAATATTTTATCTTTCTTTGTTAGGTTAGATACTAGGACTCCTCTTAGGATCCATGATCTTTTCTCTTACCAGGTTACTTCTTATTCCTTGCATATTTTATATGTAGGTGTTAATTTTTCTTCTTCCATTCATCCTCGAGATTTGAGGACAAATCCTTTTCAAGAGGGAGGGGATGATGGAATCATGCTTTGGAGTGCAAGAGGTGACATACTTAAAGATCCAAGAGGAGTGGGCTAGATATGGAAGATTGGGCCAGTCCAGGCCCAATAGGCCCTATGGGCTTGGAAGGCCCAAACCAAGTTTCAACATGGGCCTATCTTGTTATTAACATCCTTATTATATTTTTGTTAACCTATTTTGAATATATTTTGGTCTTGTATTTTGGACCATATAGAGTAGCATTTTAGGTTATAGGCTAGTTGGGCCTAGTTTTAGGATTCATGGGCCTTTAGGCTTTTGGTACCCAATATTGGGCTCATTTTCATTCTTGTAATTTTTCCTTTCCATTGTATTTGTTTGACCATTGTATTTAGGTCATTAGATTAGGAATATACAAGAATTACTTAAATAGGTAAATTAGGTTAAACTAGGTTTAATTTGGAAGTCATTTAAGTTACATTTGAGTCACATGTTTAGCACCATGGGTGGCTGAACATGTGCCACTCAAATTAACCCTAAATAACTCTCAAATCAAACCTAAATGCATCTAGGCACCTAAATTTTCGGACTAGCACATGGGAGCCAAAATTTGAATTCAAATTTCAAGTTTGAATTCAAATTTTGGGCGCCACATGTAGCCTTGGATTTAGGCGCCCAAAGTTGCACACTTGGAACCCTACTTAAGTGATTCTTCCACTCTTTGTATTCACTTTTGAGATTAATAAAATTGGAGAGCTTATTCAGCCCAATTTTCTCTTGAGAGTCACCGAAATTTCTCACATCAAAAGCCATAGGAGAGTTCATCTTTTCCTTCTCTTTGAAGTGAGGAATCCTTTGCTCCTTAAGCTTGGATGCTTCCATCCAAGGCTTAAGCCTATTCCAACCGAGAATCATCCTTCTTCAAGTGTTCATAGCTGCGGATTCAAGTCTCCTTTGAAGAGATCCAAGCCTAGGCAAATCCAAGGAGAAGAACATCCCTCACTTCTCCTAGTATTTCTATCAGACATCCTTTAAAAATCTCATCTATTAAGGAATGTCCGAACACTAGACTAATCCCTAATTAATGATTTTGAAAATAGGTTCTTGAAGTGCCACCAATGTTTTACTCTAAACATTGGAAAAAGAAAAGGTTTTTAAAAATTCAGTAATGGCCTTGATAACCAGAATTGGGTTCGGTGGTCGATTACGTGTAGGGAAGGCATTAAGCACCCCTACAGCGCCCTCAATCAATACCCTATGATGAAATGAATGTGATAAGAAATAATAAATTAAATATTAGATCCCCTTTATGAATTACTATTTACATGCTTGAAATTTAAATTACACGGTTGACCCTAAAACGTCTACATGATTGCTTTTGTTATAACAATGTATATTAAAAATAAGAAATAAAAGAGAGAGAAGAAGATTAAATAAAATACCTCGTGGCAAGCTTTGTTAGATCTTCAAATATGGAAAATCTAGGTACTTTGTGGCAACCTTTCACACTACAATTGCCTCACACTACTCAAGAAATACAATAAGAGAGAGAGAAAAAAAAATTTCGAGCTCTAAAGAGTTCTGGACAAAATTTTGGGGGCCTTGAGAACTATGCCCAAGCTGTCTATTTATAGGCATCAGAAGGGTTTCCAGAACGGCCCGTTCCAAAATCGGAACGGTCGGTTCTGGATCTGAACGTTGTGTGTTAATCTTGTGACTGAAACGGCCCGTTCTGAAACTAGAACAACCCGTTCCAGAAGTGAGATTAACACATAATTGCCAAGACTGGAACGATCGTTCCAAACAAAAGTTTATAGGTCATTTTAATAACTTGGAACGGCTCGTTCTAGTTAAGGTTTTAGCCTTTTTTTGAGGAGTTTGGAACGGCCCGTTCCAATTTAGGAATAGCCCGTTCCAAACTAGAGTTTTAGGCCCTTTCAGGAAATTGGAACGACCCATTCCGATTTTGCAACAGCTTGTTCCAGGCTTCTAAACCCAGCTTGTTTGGGCTTTTAGTCCTCCTGATGTCTTGTCCTGTTATTTCCATGCTTGGGAGCTCCATTTCTTTGATGATAGACGTCCATTTCATTGCTATTGTTGGTCCGGACGAAATTGGGTTTCTACAAAGGTTCATTACTATAGTGTCACAACCAAGATCACAATGGGACGACGAATATCAAATTTAAAATAATGAAGTCGCCACCAATGTTTATTTTTATGGAAAAAACTGAAGTTAGCGAAAATACACATATGATGGAGCTAGATTGAAGAAGATTGAGATTCTTCAATAGTTCCATGCTTGGACCGAATGTTCTTGAGGTTCACCTTTAAATGTAGCTTGAAATCTCCATGAAGAAGTCTTCAATGGAGGAGAAGCCTTAGAAGGAGGTTTGGTTACTTCAAGCTTGTTGTAGAAGCTTGAGGAACCAAAGCAAAGTTTGAAGAAACTTTGAGGGAAACCTAGAGTGGAGGTTCTCTATGGTTTAGGGACTCTTGAGTGAGAGAGAAAATCAGATTTCATTTCTCAAATTGTTCAAAAGTTAGTACAAGAGAGGTAATTACAAATATATAGGGTAGAGGTAGCTTCTAAGAGAAGCTAACCTTAACCATGGTTCACTAGGAACCATGGTAAGGTAGGCTTAACTCCCACGGTTTAGCTAGCTTGTAGGAGAAGCTAACCTTGACCATGGTTCACTTAAGAACCATGGTAAGGTAGGCTTAACCTTCCATGGTTTAGAAGCTTGCAAGGCAAACTTCAAAAACCAAGAGGTGAAGCTTGAAAAATTCGGCCAAGAAGAAACTCTTTGAGCTAGGCGGCCTTGGTCTCAAATGGCTCCATGATTTAATTTGAAAATCCTTGATTTGGTTTAGTTAGGTTCATCATATGATGATGAGACCTAGCTAAATCAAATCTACGAAAAATTAGGAGCAAAATGAGTCCAACATGCAAAATTTTGCCTAGGCCCAACTCAGACTCAATTTCTAAGCACACCCTCAAGCATTGCTAAATGCCACCCCTTTTTCCCTACTGAAAAAATACAAAATGAATGTATCAACTAAGGAGGTTAAATGGAGTTAAACTCTCCAAGTAACCTACCTTGAAATCAATATACAAACACTAGAAAAAGTAAATAAAGTGCCTCACAAATACAAAGGCAAAAATAACCTATATAAAAGAACTACTATATGTATAAACATAAGAAAAAGGTCTTTAAGATCATCCCATTCCTCTTGGTTCTTTTAGTATATCACCTCTTGGATTCCTTGGCCTTGGCCATAGTCTATCATCCCCTCCCTCTTGAAAATGATTTGACCTCAAATCTCGAGGGTCCTCATGATTATTGGCCATACCTACAAATAATAAAATTCATCAGAGGTGATATTTTCAACAAATAAATGTGAAAGGAATATCCTAGAAGGAATCCTTTCATGGAACCTAAAGAAATCTATGACACTAGACCTACTAATATAATGAATAGGATCCTCTTCTAAACATAGACTAGGTATATTTCTAAATCCTAAAAATGTGCTAAAGCTAAAACTATAGCACACTAAAGACTTAATCCTAAAAACTAAAATATCTTGCCTAAAGTACCTTATGTGGTAAGCTAGGCATTTCCTAGAAAATAATGAAAATACTACCAAGAAATTTCCTAAATAATTTTGGATTATATTATTTGTTGGATAGTTATGAAAAGAATTTGTCACAAGGAACCTTGAAGGTTCAGATGTTATATCCAACAAATAATATATTCCATAAATCGGGTGCATTATTGACACAACTAAGGTAGGAAGACTATCTACCTTGGGCACCACCAAGGAAGTAGTATGAGAAGTATAACTAAATGAAGTCCACTTCTCCTTCACAAAATCTTGAAGTTGAGATTCTTTTTCTTTAAAAATAATGGATTTGTGAGTCTCTTCTTCAAGACTAGTGGCAACGTGAGGGTAAGAGTTAAGGTCTTTATGAATAAAGAGAATAGTTTTCATAGGTTCTTTATTGATAAAGCAATTCTCTTTAGGCATAATTACCTTAGAGGATATTTCTTCCTCTTTACTCTTCCCTACCTTTTCTCTTTTTCTTTTGTTTTTCATTTGTGCTTGATCCTCAGCCACTTGTTGAGGTGAGAGAGGATAAAGTACAAATTTCTTTCCCTTGTGAGTGAAGGTAATTTCATTAGTAAGACCATCATGTACAGTTTTTCTTTCAAATTGTCATGGTCTTCCTAACAAAATATGACAAGCTTCCATTGGTACTATATCACATAAAGCTTGGTCCTCATACTTCCCAATGGAAAACTTGACCTTCACTTGTTGGTCAACTACTATGTCACCATCCTTATTAAGCCATTGCAAATGATAAGGTTGAGGATGTGGCATAGAAATTAGACTCAAGTTTTTAACCAACCTAGTGCTACAACAGTTGCACCATGAACAACTATCAACAATGAGAGAACAAGCATTATTTAAAACATTACATCTTGTATGAAAGATGTTCTCTCTTTGTGATAGGGTACCACTAGGTTGATTATGAAGGATTCTCCTAAGCATTAAGAGCTCTCCTTCATAAGGATAAATTGGCTCCACTTTGGATCTTTGAAGCTTTGTTTCAACCTCACTCTCACTAGAAGAGGAGGTAGTAGTCTCTTCTTGACTACTATAAGTGTCATGCCCCCTTAAGATCATGACTTTCTTTGTAGGGCATTGAGAAGCAATGTGGCCTCTCCCTAGACACTTGAAACATTTAATATCACTAGTCTTTGTGCTAGTGTGTGGAGTGATGAGATCTTTATCCTTATCTTTATTTTTCTCTTTCCTCTTAGCTAATTCTTTGGAGGGTTCTGAAATAATTTTCTTTTCAAAATGTTTTTCCTCCTCTAAGTAGTCTTTCTTGAGAGATCTAGAGTGGGAGCTATCTCTTTTAGAAAATTTTCTCAACATTTGTTGTTCTACCCTTACACAAAGTTGGACCAAGTCATTTAGGTCCCTGTAGGGTAGTAGCTCCACTTGGTCTCTAATCTCTAAGTTAAGACCACTCATGAATCTGGCTACTGTAGTGGCTTCCTCTTCTCTAATACATGCCCTCATCATGTATAGCTCCATCTGTTGCCTATATTGTTCAACAGTCATATCCTTTTGTTGGAGCCTTTGGAGCTTATTCATAAGCTCCTTGCCATAATAAGAGGGAATGTGTCTCTTCCTCAATGCACTCCTAAGATCATTCCAATATTGGATAGGAGGATCATTGTGGAGACGCCTTTCTCTTTCCAAAGAGGTCCACCAATACATTGCATGCCCTTGAAAGCTAAGGGTTGCAAGAGGGACTTTTCTTTCTTCACTTACCCTATGGAAAGCAAAGAGTTGTTGTACCTTCATCTCCCAATCAAGGTAGGCCTCCACATCATCCTTCCCAAAAAATTGAGGGAGATCCACCTTGGATTCCCTAGGTTTAATAGTTTTTCTAGGGGAAGGTTGATAATGGTTGCCCACATTAAGGCTTTCATTAGGAGATGTGTATTGGGAGTGTGAACTCCTACTTTTTTTTCTATGTTTTCTCATATTTTCTTTCAATTTTTCTTCTTCTTGTTTTAAAATTCTCAATTCTTCCTCTAAATAAGCAAGTTGTCCTTCTCTTTCAATCTTTTCCTTCTCTCTTTGAATGAACTCTTGCTTTTTCCATAGTTTAAGTGATTTGAGCTCTTTAGTGATATATGAAAGACTTTTTGGAGAGCCATCACTTTCACTATGGGAGGAATCTTGAGACATTTTAATTCAAGAAAATATTTTCACACAAAAATAGTTTTTATGAAAGTAATATTTTTTTGAAGTGCTTTAGACTTGGCACTTGGAGGTCTAAGAGTACAAATTGAACTTTGGAGGGAGGTGAGCTACTAAAGAGCCACTTAATAACCAAACCTCTTCAAGTAAAAATCTCTAAACCCCCTTGTACTTTTGCCTTGCACAAATCAATTTTCACAAAGATCTTTTCTCAAAGAAAAATAACAATCAAGTGCCTAAGTGTACAATTTATATGATGCTTGAAATCATAAAGAGCAAGAAAACATAAATTGCTTGAAAACTTAAATGACTGAAAACATAAATTGCTTAAAACAGAAATTGCTTGAAAACTTAAAGACAAGAAAACATAAACTAGGTGTGGTAAGCAATTTAAACCTAGGCGAGAGCTTGAAAGGTACCAAAGACCTTCAACCACCACTCTCACAAGTACTAAACGAGATTTACTATAAGAACTCTTAAGGAGAGATGGAGATACACCAAAGGCACTCCAAGACACTCCTTAATAAAGGCCTTGTACAAAAATTTGGAAAACAAAAATTACAAGAAAATTGAAATTCAAATTTTCTTCAAATGAAATGTAAATTCACACTCCAAATGAAATGTAAATTCACTTTCAAATGAAATTAGTGGCTTCACTTAATTTCAAAGAAAACAAATTAGCCACTAATTTAGAAACAAATTTAGAGACGGATTTTGTAAAGAAAACTAGTTTTAGAAACCAAAAATTCCGTCACTAAATTAGTCCCTAAATTTTCACAAAAATTTTCACAATTGATTTAGCTCCTTCTTGCTCCAATCCAGCCACCAAGTTGTAGCCTCACAAGGTGTTTTCACTCCACTTTAGAAGCAACCTTGACTTTAAGTCACTTCTAGGTGTTTTCAAGAGCCTAGCCACCAAGAGAGAACAAACTCCCTAAGCAACCACCAAAGCCTTCAAGTGGATGTCCTTTGCCTTGGCCTCCTACATTTTTCAAGAAGCACTCAACCACCTTCAAGACTGGAATATTAGTGTAAAACTGAAAAAGAACAATTTAGAATAGCTACACCAATTGGTGGAAGAGAAATGAGACAAGACTAGAAAGAATTCCACAAAATTGACAAACAAAAATTAAGGCAATTTTGAAAGCTAGCACACAAAGATTAACCTAGGAAAGGCACTAGAATGGATTACCAAATCAAAAGCAAAGATTAGAAATAAAAACAAGACTCAAATGATGTGGCTGCTCACAAAATTTATAAGCAAAAATATTGCTAAAACCGATAGCAATGTTTACTAGATTTTTCACTCCTTTGGCTTTTTCTTTTGATATTTTCTTTCTTTTTCTTTTGCAAAATATTTTTCACTTCTTTTTTCTTTGATTAATCAGGAGTTTAATTGCCTTTTGAACACTTAGAAGTCTCAGTTTTAGGTTAGAAAAACTGCAGCAAAAATTTTACACAAAACAAGAGGTGTTCACATGCATTTTATAGCTAGTGCTTCACTATTTTGTATTGTTTTTAGGTCAAATTTTTAAGCACTCATTCTTTTGTTTTTCTCATGCATTTAGGACACTCACACCTCTGTTTTGTCTCTGTTTTAAGGCTCAAAAAATTGCAATAGGTTTCAGCCACACAACAAGACTCAAAGAAACCTAATAGGAGAAGTGTTTAACAATTTTCTTTGACAAAACTTTTAATAAGACATAATAGAAACCTAACTCTAGGAAATTTGCTAGAACTAATAGCAAATTAGGAACTCAATCATGTAAAGTAAAAGCACATATAGTAAGGTACAGATTTAATAAGCAAAGACACAAAAAATTTCGGACACAACACAAAACAAAAATTAGGTCAAACAAGCTAGTCTAGGAAGATTCAACATACAAAGGACTACACATGACTTTCTAAGACAAAACAATTGATTAAGAAATAAAATCTATACTCAATGCATGTTGTCCAATCACGGAAACATGTGAATGAATGGAGATACTCAAGCAAAAATTAAAAACGTACAAGATTAAGAGTACCTAAAGGATAGGAACAAACAAACATGAATCAATTACTTCATATTAGACATAGAGGATCCATCAAAAATCATATTAGAACTAGATCCATGCAGCAAACACAAATTTAGACATAGACAAAGGAAGATACAACACGGATTCAATTAGAAAAAATTAGAGACAAAAACCTCAAGAGCACTAGGCTCTAGATACCAAAAATGATGGAGTTAGATTGAAGAAGATTGAGATTCTTCAATAGTTCCATGCTTGGACCGAATGTTCTTGAGGTTGACCTTTAAATGTAGCTTAAAATGAGTCCAATATGCAAAATTTTGCCTAGGCCCAATTCAGGCCCAATTTCTAAGCACACCCTCAGGCATTGCTAAATGTCACCCCTTTTTCCCTACTGAAAAAATACAAAATGAATGTATCAACTAAGGAGGTTAAATGGAGTTAAACTCTCCAAGTAACCTACCTTGAAATCAATATACAAACACTAGAAAAAGCAAATAAAGTGCCTCACAAATACAAAGGCAAAAATAACCTATACAAAAGAACTACTATATGTATAAACATAAGAAAAAGGTCTTTAAGATCATCTCATTCCTCTTGGTTCTTTTAGTATATCACCTCTTGGATTCCTTGTCCTTGGCCATAGTCTATCAACATAGAAGGGGGGTTGAATATGTGTGTGTGTGTGTGAACAAGGAAGTTTAAAAATGTTTTCGCAAGAGTGATGTTCTTCGTCCAGTGTACTTTTGAACATTGAACGGTTGTGCAGATTTTCTTAATCAAGATTACTTCGTCCAGTGTTCTTCTTTGGTCTATTGTCAGTGGTGTTTGACTTTATCTGAGACCTAGAAGTTGTTTGTCTTTTTCTAGTCATGCAGTAATACAGTCGTTGTCCTTTTCTGAAAAAGTAATGCACTTTTTCTGACACATGCATGCTCTGCTTTTGCGTGCTTCTCTTCTTCTTTGTTTCTTCACTTAGATCATGCATTTTACGTTGAAAGCTTTTGTGTGGTCATAAACAATGTCTTGGCTTGTTTCTTTAGACGTGATTATTTATTTGCTTGCGTGCTAGTCTTCATCTTCATCTATTGGTCATTGTTTCCATTTGGAGTCTCTCTCAGTCTGTGCTATCTTTTGTCTGATGCATAGTTGGCTTTCTTTTTGACTTTAGTCATATGCCTCGTCTGATTTGCGCTTTGGGATAGTTGTACTAGACACATTTTTGTTTGAGTATTTTATGATTAACTGGCGCATATACGTGTTCCAATTATTCTTCTCTTGACGCTCGATTTCCTACATCACTTGCTTCATCTGTCTCAATTTGTCTAGTTCGTGTCTTGCCTTGACTATTCCTCATAGGCTTCGTCTGATATTTCAGTGTCTCCTTCTGATGGTAGTCCTCTTTCGTCTATTAGCAAACTTCGGTTTTATGCTTGATTACTTATCATCTGATTCTTTCATCTAGTTTGTACAATCTTCATGAATTGTGACATTTAATGCTCCTAACTTAGCATTTAATGTTTCCTTGCTGAATCTGCACTTCTCGAGATCTTTTGTACCATTTGTGTGCTTCTATGACTGACATTAAGATATCTCTGTACTTTGTTGGTATTGTAGCGACATAGGCATTGTCCTTTGTTGATTGGTAGGTGTACTTGCTCTGACACACACTGTTTCGATTTGTGGATAAGTGCTCGTCCATTTTTCTTATCTTCCTTCTTCTATTTTGATGTCTTCATGTGTTCTTCCGGAAGTGTGGATGCTAGATAGTTCGTCTCGTTGTGTCTTCAGACGCAATATAACTTTGTTGACTATTGTCTGTGTATTCGAGTCTCCGTCTAGTTGGTTGTTGTAAGTACTTGACTCCGTCTAGGGTGCTTTTGCTAGGATTTACCCATCGTCCAGGGTCTTGTATCGTCTAAGTCTTCATCTGATGTATTCTCTTTGTTTGCTCAGCCTTTATCCAATGCTTACCTCACATCTCCTTGATTCTGGTATGGATGTATATTCTCTATTCAATAGTTTACCTGTACTTGGATCTAAAATACTAACACACTTGTTAGTAATAACAATATGTATTATATTTGTCTCATTCAAAACCTTGCTGGAAATTGCTTTCATCTTCGTCTGACTTAACAAAAACATTAAAAAAAACCACAAAGTAAAAAATGGTCTACAAAAATCAGATTTTTGAGTTTGGGAGTTGATTACGTGTAAGGATGATATTAGCACCTCACAACGTTCGTCCTAAGATAATTACATTTAATTAACTAAACAAATTGTTTATTATTTATAAAACATTTATCTCATCCTAGATTAATCAAAATTAACTATAACAATCAAATGTATTTTATTTAACTAGTACATTTATTTTGTAAAAATCAAAATTATTATATAAAAAGGATATATATTTTTCAACAATATTTATTTCTTGCTCCTACGTATCTCCATATGCAATAGAGAATCAGAGTCACGTAATTCTTTGTAGAAAATATTTGTGTGTTGATATTTTTTAATTAAATTTTATTTTTATTAAATTTAGAATTCTTGAATTGTCTCAACTCATTCACCTTAAAATATAAAATTGACTGAGGTGTACACCAAAGTCAACTCAATAAAATATTTAATTATAATTATAATTATTGTTATATATATTATTATTACTATGGTATATACTTAAAAGATTTTTTTGGTTGGATATTTTTATTTTGGAGAAAAAATTTAAAGATATCAAGTTGTCACAACTTGTATCGTAAATTCAAAGCTTAAAAAGATGTCATATCTAATTAACCATTCCTCCAATAAAATCTTACATATAATGACTTCAAATATTTATATTGAATATTGTGATAATATTTTTTGATATTTAATTATATTTTTTAATTTAAATAAGGATTTTTAGATAAAAAATTGTCACAACTTGCACCTTTAAACTCTAGAATCAAGAGAATGTTACATTCAAATAATCCTTTTTTAAAATGATAGATATTATTAATATAAATGTTGATGAAGAATTCCATAATTACTATTATTACTATTATTACTATTATTGATATTATTATTATTATTATTACCATTACTATAATTACAATTATAATGATTATTATTATTATTATTACTATTATTAAAATAATTATTATTATTACTATTATCTAAGCATACTAAAATTATAAGAGAATCTAACACACACATATATATATATATATATATATAATTTAATCAAAGAATTATACTAATTTTCCAAAAATGTAAATAAATGCCAACAATAATCAAGATCATGAAACATGTTAATCTAACCATAATTTATAGATCTTAACCCAAAAAAAATAGAAAAAGAGAACAAAAATCTGATTGTTATATATATATATATATATATATATATATATATATTAATACATTAGTATGCTAAATGGACTTGGCCCACGTGCTCAACAAAAGGATGAATAAGAAGGGTCTTGACTCACGTGCTTAACCAAAGGGATCAGAAAAATAAAATAGGGCTTGGCTCAAGTGCTTAAGAAAAAGGATCAGAAAAATAAAAAGGGGCTTTGTACATGTGCTTAACAAAATAAAGGAAAAAAAAACAAAAAAGAATTAGGAGGAAGGGGCATTAGGGTTGTTGTTGCTGCAACTTATCCTGCATAACACAAAGGGAAGATGAGCTGCATGAGAGTTCACAAAGAGAAACGTCGTGATTTGGGTTGTTGCACGTGCGGCTCCGCTTTGTTGACGCAAGGAAGAAGACCAACATCATGGCGGAGTCGAGGTTGAGGTTGATGCCCATGCAGAGGGGACTAGGATGGTGGCAGCGTTGAGGAGAGAAAGAGGGAGAGAAAAGGGAGAAGGGGGTTGCCGCACGCGGCTTTGTTCCACGAACGATGAAGATGAGCATAGTGCAAGGAAGAAGATGAAAGAGGGTTTCACTGTTGCCAAAACTCGCCTCCAACAGTGGTGCACAACGGTGTTTACGACGATTTGGTCATTGTAGTGGCTCGTTGATGTAATAAAGAACTGAGGGAGAAGATGAAAGTGAGCATCATCACCACCGGAAATCGTTTCCGGTGGGGCATGTATCAGTGTTCGTAGGAACCGACTCTTTTGTTGCATTGGTATGAATTACTCTTCTCTTTTATTCTTTATTACTATCTTTTTCCTACTAGAACTTATTTTTTATTTTTTTAAATGCTTTGCTGAGATTTGAGAATTAGGGTTTTAGTTCCATGGTAAAAGATTCACTAAAAAAATTGTTTTAATGATTAGAAATTAATTTGCATTCTATATCATAACAACACATCATACTAAATAAAATCGGAGAGAGTAATTGATTCTCGCACTACTTTAGTCTCTTCTTTTGCCTTCTGCTCAGGTTCTCCTTGTTTGAAATTTGGTTATTATCCCTGGTTCTCTCTGTTTTCCTCTAAAAAAATTTGTTCGTTTTATGTTAGAATATTTATAGACTCACTATCATTTTAATCCTTCTTTGGTAGCTAGTGTCAAGTTCATGCTTTTGGAAGCATATATGGCAGAAGCATGATCTTAGGGATATGTTGGTGGCTATGGCAGAAGCGCAGCAAGCTTGTTGGAGGAGAATTAAAAGCAACAAAAAAATGTAGGATGGAAGAGATTTTGATACAGAGGAAGATATTGTTTTCTTCTTCCCTTGTCTTTTTTGATTTTCCTTTATTATTAATATTAATATTAATATTAATATTGTATATATTTTTATTTAAGTATGGTTTGTAAATTACTTGTTGTTAAATCATTAATTTGGAAATTTTGAGAAAGAAATTAGCAGAAGGATTAGTGGAGTAAAGTTGGTGTTTACAAAAGGTCCAATGCTATAGTGGATCATTGGAAAAGGTGGTGGAAAAAGAACATGCCGGACCTTGAGATGGCCAAGAAGGAGAAGGCGGAGATGGAAGATGCGAGGAAGGACTTGGACAAGACCAAGAGGTCTTTCTCCGCCACAATTAAGGCGAATGAGACTTATGCTACCAAGGTCGGGGACTTGCTCAGGAAGGTGAAGGCAACAGAGCTGGAAGTGGAGAGCTCGAGGTCCCAAGCTTGCTTATATAAGGAACAGATCAACGTTTTGGAGGAGAAGGTGAGGGCAACCAAGGAAAGGCATCAGAGTGACGAGGATCTTCTCTCTGCTAATGCTAAGGAGATTTTTGACTTGAAGATGGACTTGAAGGTTTTGAGTGCGACTAAGAAGTGTAGACACCCAATTTCATCCGAGGTACCCAAACCAAGGACAAAGGTCTACTAGAGCAAGACAAACAACCCTTGAGGGGCCCAACATGTTGGACAACATTTTTGTTATGATAATATCTCTCGTTACAGAACAAATTTTGATGATCCAACCATTGAGATTAAATATCAATGTATTGAGAAGATATAATCAAAATTCCAGCATGATCCAACGACTAACGAGTTCTCTAGAAGCCTCGCACTGCAGTTGAAAAAAATAACACGTATGGCTCCTAAGGGCCCAATAAAGCACCTAAACAGGCCAAGATGGCTTCGGAAGGCCTAGAAAACTCAAAAAAATTAATCCAAGGCACGGAACGGCCGTTTCCAAATTGGAACGGACCGTTCCCAATGTTGGAACGACTCATTCCGAAACCAGAACGGCCCGTTCCCCTCTCCATAAAATTTTGCGTCGGGCAGGATTGTTGTTCTGATAATATCTATCTCTAAAGACTTAATTTTCATGATCTGATCGTTGAAGTTAAATGTAAATGTCTTGAAAAGATATCATCAAATTTTTAGCATGATCGATCCAACGGTTTATGATTTCTCTAGAGGCCTCACATTGCAGCTAGAAAATATGAATCCTATACCAGACAGTGTTTTTATTATGATAATATCTCTCACTAAAAACATAATTTCAACGATCCAACCGTTGAAATTGAAGATCAATATATTTTGAGGATACCATAAAAAACTAGCACGACCCGACGGTTAACGAGTTCTCTAGAGGTCCTGCATGGTGCCTAGGAAAAGATGGTATTTTTATAAAATTTAGTCCCACATCGGATAACTCTTTTATGCTTTTGTCTCCTAGTTGGCTATATAAAAAACCCTCTAGTCAAGGGATAAAAAAAAGTTTCATAGCTTTCCCTTTCTCTATATAAATCTTTGAGTGATAGTGAGGTTTTTGTAGAGCGAAGGGCTGCCAAAACGCGCCCTGCACGCATTTGGGAAGATTCTCTTATAAAAGGCTTTCTTTAGACGTTCTAAATTCTTCTCTTTTATTTATTCTTTTTAATTGTTTTATTTATTATTTCATCTATTATTCCTTTTATTATTTTATTTCTTTATTTATCATTTTATTTATAATTCTTATATACCAATAAATAATCATGTAAATAATAGGTATTTTTCGTCATGTAAATAATATTAAATAATAAAAAGGAAAAAATATTTAAAATATTATTTATTATTATGCTAATTTTATCTTAGGGTGCCAATTTAGGGCATTGTAGGGGTGCCTAATACCTTTTCTACACGTAACTGACCTCTGAACTCAATTTTGGCTATGAGGACCTTTATTTTAAATTTCAAAATCTTTTCTTTTTCCAATGTTTTGAGTAAAACATCGGTGGCGACTCCATGAACTCATTTTTCATAACCATTAATTAAATATTAGTCGGGTTTCTGGGTATTTCTTAATTGATGAGATTTTTCAAATGGTAGTCCAAACCAATGGTCGTAAGATCGAAATTTTTCGGGTTACGACAAGAAAAGCGTGGAGAAGGAGCTCTTGGACACTCAGTACCAAATTGTTATTGAGCACAAGATAGGGTTCTTTAAGCAACCTCAACAAATGAAAGTGATTGCTCTTGAGATTAATTTCTCCTTAATTGACATTGATAGGGATGTTCGTGATTGGAAGCTAGTGAATGAGGATGACCTCTCCAATAGTATGAGTGAGGAGGGTTTTTAGATGTGTTTCTCACTTCCTATTTTTCGTTGTGTATCTCATACACTTGTAGTGGATATTGTTACTCAGTGTTTTGTTTACTTATTTTTTGTACACTTTTGAACTTAATATTTCTCAATTGTATCAATCTCTTTGAAGTATGAAATCATGGTTTGAGCTTTGACCAATCACACATATAAACTTATTTATTCAGACGTAATGTCGTGGTTCAAACTCGGCCACTTTACGCATATAAACTTAAGCTTTTACATTTTGTGATTTTACACACATGGCTTCGCATTCGTCCAAAACTTAGGTTTTTACTCTATGTGATTTCGTGCATATGGCTTCGTACTCAGCCGTATCAAGTTCTTAGTTCTTGCTTTTGTGGCTTTAAACTTGGCCACTTCAAGTTGTCAGTTTGATTAGTTGGATGACTTGCTTATGTGCCATGGTTCGAACGCAACCATGTATATTGTATGGCTTCAAACTTGGCCAATGACTTGCTTATGTGCCATGGTTCAAACTTGACCATGTATATTGTATGGCTTCAAACTTGGCCATTTGTCTTGCATATATGGCTTCAAACTTGGCCATTATGCTGTGGTTCAATTTCGACCAATTTCGTGCATGGATTTAGGTGTTCAAGTTGGCCAAACTTGATCTCGGGGTGTGACATCATGGCTTCGAGCTCCATTTTTTGAGTTTGGCCATTAGTGTTTTTTCATCAAATGTGCATCAAATAATTTTAATATCAACTAGAGACAGGAAAAAACGTGTGTATAATATAGATTTCTTTATTAACAATCTTCAGGTGTGCCTCGTTAAAACCTCCTCAGTCAAATCCCTTTTCTCCTATTTTTTTTTATATTGGGAAAAAAGATTGAGGTAGGAAAAAGAGTACATCGCCTGATAGTTACAAAAAGTTAACTATAGTAGAACTTGAGATATAGGTGACATTCCATGTTCTTGGGAGAGTTTTGCTGCTAAGCTCTTCTAATTGGTACATGCCATTATCGAGGTCCTCGTTAACTCGAAATGGTCCTTCTCTGTTGGCTATGAGTTTCCCCTCGGAAGGGTATTTCCTTGCTTCTCCCTTAAGTCGCCATATGAGGACTCCTACTTAGAATCTTCGTGGTTTAACCTTGGAATTGTATCTTCTCGATGTACAAAGCTTATAAGCTTATTCTTTAATTTGGGCTGCTTCCCTAACTTTGTCTAGCAATTAAGGTTGGCAATCACCTCCTCATTGTTTTGTTCTAGGTCCAAGGTGAGTCTTCGGTGAGACACTTCTCTAACCTCTACAAGGATCATGGCATCAGACCTGTAGGTCAGCCTATAGGGTGTTTCTTGTGTTGTCGACTATGGGTTACAATGATATGCCCAGAGGACGCTAGGAAGCTCGTCCACTCATTGTCCCTTAGCTCATCCTAGTCTTTGTTTTAGTTCTCGGAGTATTACCTTGTTCGTAGCTTCGGCTTGGCCATTAGTTTGTGGGTGCTTAACCGAGGTACCTGGTGTTTGATGCCAAGTTCCCGAAGGAAACTTTCAAACTTTTGGTTGGTGAATTGTCTTCCATTATCAATGATGAGCAAATATGGTAGGCCATATCGGAATATTATGTTCTTCCAAGTGAACTTTCAAATGTTCTCGACAGTGAATTTGGTGAATGGGTTTGCTTCAATCCATTTCGTGAACTAGTCAATTGCAACGGCCAAGAACTTAAGTTGGCCTTTTATAGGGGAAGGGTCCGAGTATGTCTATTCCCCATTGCGCGAAGGGCCATGGGGACTACATCTGGTGTAGAGTTTCTAGTTGGAGTAGATGTATATGGTCGAACTCTAACATATTTTTCACCTTTTTACGTAAACTTTGCAGTCTGACTTCAATGTGGGCCAATAATACCCAGCTCAGACTAGTTGGGTAGCCATGGAGCGCGCGTCAGAGTGCATGCCACATATACCTCTATGGATTTCTTCAATGACATACCTAGCTTGGGGCTTTGTTAGGCATTTGAGTAGAGGGGTCGAGATGTCTCTCTTAAAGAGCTCTCCTTATACATGGACGAATTAGGACGACCTGCCTTGGTTCTCCGAGCTGCGACCTTGTTTTTGGGCAATGTTCCATCGTGCAGGTAGTTCTAGATATTGGTCATCCATTCTTTATCTTCAACTTCGTTAGCGCAGATGACTTTGACATCTAGGCTGGGGGAGTTGATGGTTTCTTGAATGATGGTCTTATGTTGTCTAGGGCACTTAGTGCTAGCGAGCTTGGAGAGGAGGTTGGCCTTTGCATTTTGTTGTCGAGGTACATGGCGTATGGTGAACTCTTCAAATCGTGACATCAAGTTTGATGCCTCCAAGTAGTATCTCTACAGGAAGGGGTCTTTGGTTTGACCGACCCCATTGAGTTGCTCCACCATGAGCTTGAAATCTTTGTTGCATTTTACTTTCTTTAGGCTGATGTCTTGTGCCAATCTTAGCCCGGCCAGCAATGCCTCGTACTTGTCTTGATTGTTGATAGCTTGGAATCCGAGCTTTAGAGATTGCTCAATGGTGATATCATGGGGTCCTTCAAGGATAATTTCGGCACCCTCTCCTTTGATGTTCGAGGACCCATCAACGTGCAAGGTCCACATTTGCGTCTCTTCTATCATGGTTGGGGTTAGCTCGGCTGCAAATTTGGCCAAACATTGTGCCTTTAGGGCACCTCGCTTCTCATATCGGATCCCGAACTTAGATAATTCCATTGACCATGTGATCATTCGCCCTGCGAGTTTTGGTTTTTTGAGTACTTGTTTGATTGGGTAATCTGTCTTTACCTTTGGTGGCTTTGGAAATATGGCCGAAGGTGCCAGGTCGAGGTGACCAGTGCCAAGGCCAACTTTTCGATGGTTTGGTATCCCCTTTTTGTGTCTTGGAGGATCCAACTGATAAAATATATGGGGGTTTGCTTTTTGTTGTCCTCTTGTACTAATGTTACATTGATTGCATTTTTAGGCCAGAATGGTGATCCGGCTTGTTTAAAATTGGTGGGTTTGCGAGGAAACTCTTGAAACTTTTGAATGCCTCCTCGCACTGGTCAGTCCATGTAAACCCTTATGGCTTGAGTAGCAGGTTGAAGATGGATTTTGCTTTCTTTACCAACTTGGGTATGAACCGTGAGAGAGATGCTAATCGACCTGCCAACCTTTTTACATCCTTGATGGTTTGGGGGCTCTACACTCATATGATGGCTTCATATGTCTCGGGATTTGCCTCAACTCTCCTGTTGGTGATCATGAACCTGAGGACAGTCACATGCGACTAGGCCAGTCACATGCGACTTGGCCGAGGTGGTCTTAACGACCATGTCATCAACGTAGACTTCCATGTTTCTCCTGATTTGGTGATGGAAGGCCTTGTCCATTAATCTTTGGAAAGTGGCTCCTACATTTTTTAGGCCAAATGACATCACCTAGTAGCAGAAGTTGGCTGGGTCAATGATAAAAATTGTGTTTTCCTCATCTAGTGGGTACATCATTATCTGGTTGTAGTCAGAATATTCATCTAAGAAACTCATAAGAGCATGGCCCAAGGCTCCGTCGACCAGTCTATCAATGTTTGGTAGGGGATAAGCATCATTTGGACAAGCTTTGTTTAGATCAGTATAGTCAATGCACATATGCCACTTTCCAGAAGTTTTCTTGACCAATACCACATTTGCCAACCAAGTGGTATATCTCACCTCTTGGATGAATCCTACATTTACCAACTTTTGATTTTCGGCTGCAACGGCGTCTCGTCGCTCTCCACGATTTTTCTTTTTCTTTGAGCCACTAGTTTTTCCTCTTTGTGGATTGCCAACCTGTGACAAATGAGATTGGGGTCTATACCCGACATGTTAGAACTTGACCACGCTAAAAGGTCAGCATTCTTAGCAATCTCGGCCATAACCTACCTTTGCAGCTTTGGGTTAAGCTGCTGACTTACTTTTGTGCATTATCTCGATAGTTGGCCTATCTGGAAATCCATGAGGTCATCGATAGGGCTTGGATGGTGGTCATCAAAATTTGACCTTGGGTCAATATCAATGGCCTCGACATGAGTTATGTGAGCTATTGTGGGGGAGTTTCCTTGGCGCTGTTTTTCGGCCAAAGGTGGCAAAATTTTCAGGCATTCTACGTAGCACTACCGAGCTATTTTTTGGTTTGCCTTGATGAAGATTATTCA